>NW_026137502.1:3333192-4005090 GCF_009805555.1 Andrographis paniculata | reverse complement strand
GTACATGGTGGGATATGTGGAGCTCATCGGGCAGGTCTCAATATGAGATGGGCCATTCATCGCTTGGGGTTTTTCTGGCCAAAGATTTTTGAAGACTGCATACAATTTGCCAAAGGCTGCCAGGAATGTCAGAGACATGGAAACTTAAACCATTTGCCAGTAACCGAATTGCAATTCTTGGCAAAACCATGGCCTTTTAAATCATGGGCTATGGATATTATTGGTAAGATACATCCTGCTTCATCGAAACATCATTGTTTCATATTGGTCGCGACTGATTACTTTACCAAATGGGTAGAAGCAGTTGCTTTGAAAAATGTGGATCAGAAAGAAGTGATAGACTTCGTTTTGAACCAAATTATTTACAGATATGGTATTCCTCAGTCTATAACAACCGACCAAGGCTTGGTCTTTACAGGGGAAAAGTTCTCTAATTTCTTGGCAGAATTCGGTGTTCGGTTACATCATTCTTCACCTTATTATCCCCAAGCCAATGGACAGGCGGAAGCAGCAAATAAGATTATCATTGGGATTATAAAGAAGATGATTGAAGGGAACCCAAGAAAGTGGCATTTGTTATTGTCTCAGGCTTTATGGGCACATAGAAATACCAGAAATACGGCCACAGGGTTCTCGCCGTACCAACTTACGTTTGGCCAAGATGCTGTTTTACCAGCCGAAATTCGGGCATCATCCGGCCGAACAGAATTTACTGATAGTGATCTTACAAAGGAATACCAACAACTTATGTTGCAGCAGTTAGAAGATTTGGATGTTAACCGTCTCCATGCAATAGATCGAAGTGTGAAACAGAGTGAAATCAGAGCAAGGAGTTACGGAAAGAAAGTTCTTCACAGGACATTCCAAAAAGGAGACCTAGTCTGGAAGACCATTCTTCCTACATATAAGAAAACTGATCAATTGGGAAAGTGGTCACCGAATTGGGAAGGACCATACATTGTTCAAAAAGATATTGGAAATGGCGCGTTCATTATTGTAAATCATGAAGGTAGAAGAGTACATGATTGTATTAATGCTAAATATCTGAAGAGGTATTATCCTGCCTTTTCAGATAACAAAACTGCCTGAAACCACATATTATTCAGAACCCATTTATGGGGGTTCGAACCTACTGGAAGGTTCATTTCTGTTAGTCATCGTGTGGTTGTGAGAACTTTTCTGTCTCTGAAGAACACCCTCCCAGTTGCTTGATGGAACATGAGGTCGGTCATTCGCCATGTTTGTTAACACTTTCAGTGTGCCTGGGAATGTGTTTCTTGAAATGTGAGAAACAATGTTCTTTTAAAGAAGGAGTTTGGTTCGTTTCCTATAAAGCTGGGAATTGAAAGGTGATCCTTGTTTTGAGAGAAGAAAGAAAAAATGGATTACTAAGTCAGTTGTTGTTACAAAGGGGGAAATATTACAATAGTGCCCCTAGGGCAGTTTTTATCTGTGTCCATTTGTTTTCATCCCTGGATAGCCTTCTGGTATTGGCAGCCGTCTGATATCTTCTGATGAATTGGGATCGGGCTTGGGTTTTCAGCTCTTGATCCAATTCAGCCTCATTTTTGGTATACTTCTCAAGCAGATGCTGTTCATTGGTAATTTGCTTATCCAGGGTAGACTGTTCTTTCCTCAGCTCCCGCAATTCTGCCTCCTTTTTCTGAATGGCATCATCAACCAGAGCTTTCGTGCTAAGGAGACCACCCAGTCTTCCAGTAGTTTGCTGAAGGGATTCTCGAGTCTTGGTCAAAGAATTCTCCAGCGTTGTTTGATCGAAGTCGGGCTGGGGGGTTTCGGCTGACAGAAGGCCAATGACTACCACTTCAGTCTTGAGCTCTGTAAGTCTTTCCATCAGCCGATGCAGAATGGGGACGGCAGGTGATTCCGTTGGAGTGTAAAAAAGAAGGCCACCAACCGTCTGAATGAGTTTGTCCAATAAGTCGGACCTTAGTTCGGACAGGGGACGGTTAATGGCCTCAGTGAACACAGTCTGGGCCTCCGCTGGAACCGGAACAGTCGATAGGACAGCTAAGTCCGAAGGCCCCTGCAAGTCCTACAATGTCAATACATATTCCAAGGGAGTTGCAAATTTGTTCGGAGAAAATATGTGGTACCTCTGGGCGGACTGCTGTCAGTGAGGGGGGCAGCAATGAGGTCGGTCGAGTTGGGCAGACAGCTGGTATAATAGCAGCCGACTCGTCGGCTGCTGCGAATGGTCGCTGAGGTGCCGACCTGGGTCCCTATAGAAAGTAGTATTGGAAACAGTTAGTGTTTTTCGAAAGAAAAGTTATGACCTGGATTGGTTTAATCTTACCAAATTCACAGAAGTCTCCGAATCGGATGAAGACATTTCTCCCATTTCTGGAGGTTGGGCTGCCACGGGTGGTTCTTCTGCCTGCCATTCGATGGCTAGAGGGAGTGCCGCTGCTGGTAGGGCGGCTGCAGGTTGGACGGCTACCTCTAGAGCCACTGCAGCCAGGATCTCTGGGGCACCTTCGATTTCGGGATCAGCAGCATCAGGGATGTCGTTTTGAAGGTCAGTTTCGGCGAGGGCGGCTGGTTCTTCCTTTGATATAGATGAGTCTGATGCCATGTATGGCGGCCGACCCATCTGGGAAGTAGTCCCCTCGCTGTCAGAAGAGACCCCTGCTGCTGATGGGATGGGTGAAGGTGTCTGTGGAAAAATCATGAAGATGTTTGTTGTTAACTATATCAAGGTTGATCATTAGAATACTAAGGAGTGCTGGTGAGAGAACTTACTGGTTCTGTAGGTACTGCTGGTAAAGATTGTCTCCTGGTCGGGGGCCTGGCCCGACCACTCCTCGGTGCGGGAGGAAGAGTTTGCCTCCGCGTCGGGTCCTCCGCCCGATTGCTCATTGGCAAATTGGTCTGGACCAAAGGCCCGATTGAATGGTCGGTTGGTGCTGGCGTCGGTTGCTTGGTCGGTGTCACCAAGGTCGGTTCTGGGGAATGAAATGAGTAGAATCAAAGTTACGATTTAGTGAATTGGTTCACGGTGTTAAGAAACATTACCAATTCGGGGTCGGGTCCTTGCTGACGTCCTATTTATTCCAAGGTCTGCTAGTGTTTGTTGGTCGGTCTCCGAGGTCGGGGGTGTTTGCAATTGGGAAGTTTTTCTTTTGCGCGTGGGACCACCAGATCCGATTCCCGGGGCGGTTGTATGTTTTTGGGTGCTAGTATGTATCGCCGTCCCTAGAACCAGTCCTTGGGGAGGGAGGAGGACGTTCAGCAACCGACTCTCATCAGGGGATATCAGGGACCATACGACCGACCACCATTCATTGAAAGTATCTACGATCTCAGGGTTGGAGCGGAAAGGAATATAAGAATTGGAAATTATATACGTGGTGAGCTGGGAGATATAAGAAGGGATTGAATTAGGAAGGACTCGTCGGTCGGGGCTTTGAAAAATTATTTGGGGACACGCGACGGGTCCAGGGATACCTTGGCAACAGCCGAACTGGCGCGCCATGAATTGAGGTTCATAGTTAAAAGTGTAAAAAGTTTTCTGCCCTTTTTTATCAAGTTTCTTGCTACTAAAAAGAGACCTGGGTTTGAGGGCGACGTCCCAGGCGAAAGGATAGGTGGGATGAGGACAAGGCTCAGGAGTCGGAAGTGGGTTTGGTACTGGAAAGGGCCAAAAATGGTCGGGAGCATAACCCGCATATTTTTTATACATAGAAAATCGAGAGTTACTGCGGGTATCTGTTAAAATGGCAGTTATTATTGGGTCGGATGATTGGAGTTTATTGCGTCCTGAGCAGAGTCGGTTGAGGACTAATCCTAAATGTTTTTCAGACGTTGGCATAGTGGGCGGAGATCCTAAGTTAAACGCGTTGGGAAAGTAAAGACGGGACCAAAGTTCTAAAAACCAAAAAGGACCCGACGCGGCAGTGTCTAATTTCCTATTATCGTTATCTGTTAAACGAAGGCTAACCCTGGTGAGTCCTTCGAACAGATTGGCTAAAAATAGAGTACCAAGGGAGAAGAACCGACCTGACGCAATATGAATGGCCAGGTCGAGGTGGGAAGGAAGAACACTTTTGGAAGGAGAAACAATGATGTACCTACAAAGCCAGAACAGAATAAAGGCAGTATGCTCCCGGTCGGTTACAGGAGTCCCTGGAGCCCCTTGCTGGTCGGTTGCGAACTTTGTCCAACCCCATTCCTTCACACTTTGTAAGGACCATCCCGGATGGTCTTCTGATGGCTCCTGCCCATCTAGGGCTCCCATTACAGGGTCTTCACCCACGATTGGGAGATGTGCGATCATGGCCACGTCCATAAGAGTTGGGCCAAAGGGGCCTGATGGGAAGAGGAAAGTCCCATTTTCCGCATTCCAGAAGGCAGACATGGCCAACAACACCTTCTCATGCAGGTTGATAGGCATGGTGGACAGCAATATTGCTTGGTCGATTTTTTGGGAACGCCATTGGGTCTGGAAGTGTTCTGCTACTCGTCGATACCAAGCGCGATACAGATCTTTTGGGTCTGTGAGATGGGTCTTGATGCTGTCCCGGATGCGAACTGCTTGGTAGTTGGGATTGTTGATAGCCAAGGGGTTGCGAGATTCCAAAACTTCCCTCATCCGATTTGAATCTTCAGGAGTAGTGCAATATGGACGGATCGTCGGAGTTAGTACTTTCGAAGCTGAAAATGGACCTTCTGGAAGGGTTCCGTCGAAAGGAAGGGCAGGCATGTATTGATTCGCCATAGTTAGAATGTTTTGGGATTGTGATTCACACAGGCTTGTATTGCGAAGAAGGAAGTTTATCAGGAGTGTTGCAGTAACTGGTGCAGTTGCTAAGGGAGTTTTTCAAGAGGGTAGTGATTTATGAACTTCCAAACATTGATTGCTAAATGGCGTTTGAAAGTCCCTTGGCGGCGGGCAAGTTGTTACGTACGAAA
Organism: Andrographis paniculata; assembly: GCF_009805555.1. Taxonomy (NCBI): domain Eukaryota; kingdom Viridiplantae; phylum Streptophyta; class Magnoliopsida; order Lamiales; family Acanthaceae; genus Andrographis; species Andrographis paniculata. The sequence goes on along the minus strand of NW_026137502.1, from coordinate 4,000,158 downwards.
TTTAGAATTAGGTTAAAAGCCCAAGGTAAAAAGAAGAATGGGCCTGACAATAGGGTTGATTGAACTGGCTGAAGGACACCGTGAGGAAATCAAGGAAAATAAATTTATTTATTTATTTCTAAGGAAAATACAGGACGGAAGGACCTCAGGTCGGTAGGTCCTCAGGACGGAAAGACCTCAGGTCGGAAGGTTTTCAGGTCGGGAGGTCCGCCAGACGGGAAGACCTCAAGTCGGAAGGTCTTCAGGTCGGGAGGCCCTCAAGATGAAAGACCTCAAGTCGGAAGGTCTTCAGGTCGGGAGGTCCGCAAGACGGAAAGACCTCAAGTCGGAAGGTCTTCAGGTCGGGAGGTCCGCAAGACGGAAAGACCTCAAGTCGGAAGGTCTTCAGGTCGAGAGGTCCGCAAGACGGGACGACCTCAACTCGGGAGGTCTTCAGGTCGGGAGGCCCTCAAGATGAAAGACCTCAAGTCGGACGGTCTTCAGGTCGGGAGATCCGCAAGACGGAAAGACCTCAAGTCGGAAGGTCTTCCGGTCGGGAGGTCCGCAAGACGGAAAGACCTCAAGTCGGAAGGTTTTCAAGTCGGGAGATCCTCGAGACAGAAAGTCGTTGAGATGGGATATCCGCAGGTCGGGTAAACTGTAGGTCGGATAGAAGGAGGAGTCGGACAAACACGGAGGCCTTTGATCAAATATAGGGGGCGGTTGATATGGAGGTCGGCCCAAGTGGGGTCGGGCGAAGAAGTAGGTCGGACGAAGGACGAAGTCGGGCCAAAAGAGCGGAAGGTCTGTAGTTGGCTCAAGGAGTGAAATATAGGGATTTTTGGTCTGCTGGGGACACGTGTCAGCATAAGAAAGGTTGGAAGACGGTTGAGAAGGAGACGTTGTAACCGTTCGGGTGACGGTTTTCAGTACGGTTTCCCAGGGAATATTTAAGGATTTGGATCATCATTTGGCAAGGCATCTTCAATCAACTTCAACAAAGCAAAGTCAGATTTGGGGATCACCACTTTAAATTTCAGTATTTTATTTTCCAGTTTAGTTTCTGTACGTTACAGTGTTTAGAGATTCCTAATCTCAGGCACTAATTAATCAAGTTTAAGGATATTTTCTATGTCTTTGAATTTTACTTTATTTTTGTTGAAAAAATACATCAACAATATATACATATAAAAGGGGATAGTTAGAATGCCGAATTGAAAAAAATCAGTATCACGCTGATTTTTTGAACTCATTGTGGTGTGCTGCTGTTGAGACTATAATAATTCGAGTGGAGCTGAGCTAAATTTTAAGTGTTCGTTCGTTAAGCTTTCGAACTCGTTCGTAGTGTTCGAGTTCGACTCGTTAAGAATTTTTGTTGTTTTAGCTCGTGTTCATGTTCGGCTCATTTAGGCTCGATTAAGCTCGTTCGAGCTCGTTTGTCTTATTTTTTTAAATTTATATATAAATTATAAAGAAAATTTAAAATTATTTTATTTATATATTTTAAATTAATATTTTATTTATTTATAAATTATAATTTTATATGTATATATAATATTTATAATAAATATATTATTTAAACAAATGTTTGCAAACAAAATTTGGGCTCGTTAGTTAATCAAACGAGCCTGTTTATATTGTTCGACTCGATTCATTAACGCTCGTGAACGACTCGATTCGTTTAACAACTCTAGGGACATGAAACCCATCCATAGTCCTTGCCATATGCGATAATTATGTTGCCTAAGGCATGAATTTATTTTTTATTTAACATATTATATTAAAACAAATTATATAAATTTAAATTAACTGTCATATTAAATATCTATTTATATTAAATTAAATTAAATAATTATTAAAATTAATTCAAACCCTAAATTTGTTGTCTCAACAAAATCCTTGAGGCTCTTGTAGAAGAATTTTGACTCAATAATTAATAGCAAAAAATTTGAAACAGGGAGAGTAATAAATAATGAATTTTACAATCTAACGGTTTTTTTTTTATTATTTTTTTCTTTTTATGATATTAAAAATTATAATCGCTATTTTCCGAATGCATTTTAGAAAAAATTTTGATTGAATTTTATAATCTGCAAATTAAGCCAGTAAGATAAATTATGCTAAATAAATCATGTGTGACATACAAGATCTAAAAGTGTCGGAATATTTAGTGGCCCTAATTCTTGGACGTGTAGAATGGGTCGATCTTTGTGGTAGGTCTTCTCAATATATATATATATATATATATATAATATCACTATCAAGGGGTTGTAATAAGCTAGAGCTGTACACTAGAGTTTCATTATTCATCCGAGCTTTTCATGACATTAATTAATATTCATAAAATAATAAATAATTTTTTAAATGTGATATTATTTTAAATTAAAAATAAATTTAAATATGAATTATATTAAAATTTAGCAACTTCTACTATGGATATATTGTGTGTCCTTTGTTTATTTGAAATTTATTTTTTCTTTAAAAACATCAATTGTAACTATCAATGTCTTCAAACAAGATTGATGATGTTACTAGGAGTATATATGTAAAGGGCAAATGAATTTTAGCAAATTCCAAAAAAATAAAATAAAAATGAATAAAATGTCATAAGTATGGATGTGTTCGTATGGATTTGTAACAAAATTAAATTAGAGTAGTAAATTGCGTTATATAAGTAGGTATTTAATATTTATTTTAGATGTAAAATTAATTTTTAGATAATATATTAAATAAAAAAAATATATTTAATTTTCATCCAAAATCGTGTATAATATATAATCAACACATTATTTTCTTTAATTTCGTATTTTACATGACACAATTATCATTTTGATCCTTCAAATAAAGTGTATATATATATATAAATAATTTTATATTACTTGTGATTTTACAGTTACGAGTTCATTTTATTTTATTTTATTATTATTATAATTATTAATTGAGGGCATATTATTTATGTGACGTAAGGTACTGATGAGACCACGTAGGGACGAAGGTGTGTCGAGAGATGAGCCTTTTAAGGATTGAAAGGTACACAAACATCCACACCATTTTCTTCTCCTCAGCCACTTATTCTATTTAAATAATAAATATATAATAATAATAATAATAATAATTACTTTTACAAAAATTAAATTAAATCACACATATATATATATGTATATATAACATCTATATATCTATCTATCTCTATCCTATCACTCATTAATGTTAATAAATATTTGCCTTGCGATTCAATACTTTGCCTTTTCGAATAATTTAAACTTAGTTTAGCTGGAAATTTAAAGGCATGTTTGTTTTCCAGATTAAGAAAAAAAAAAAAAAAAAAACATGAATATTATTCATAATAGATTTTAAATAAAAATATATTATTTTCTTTTATAAAATATTATATCAAAATACAATTCAAACCAAAACTTAAATAAGAAACCTAATTTCAAATAAAAATCGAACTAACTATTTATTTTTGGAATTTAAAATGTTTTTGAAAATAATACTCCCTCCGTCCACACACAAAGTAAACATTTATTTTTGGCGCGATATTTAAAAAATAATAGTATTTTAATTATAGTGGGTAAATAAAAGTAGTAAAATGATATTTTTGCCTTTACTTTTTGGTGTAAAAATAATAATGTGATATAAAATAAGGGTATTTGTGAAAAAAAAAATTCAAATCAAAATATAAATCAAATAAAAATTCAAATCAAATGACATTTTATAAAGAAAGTTGGAATGTTACATTTAACTATTATTAAAATTATAAATAAAACTAAAATCCAACATATACAAACTGAATAGTAATGAGATAGGAATTTTGTTAATACGAACAAAATTGAAAAAGATATCATCTAATGTACTTTTGTATCGATAAATGTCTGAAATCTTTTTCACTTTTTTGGATCAATATCGAAATTTCTATTTATGGGATTTATATTTAAAAGTGAGAAATAATAATAATAATAATAATAATAATAATAATAATTTGTGAAAGCATTTAGTTCGACGGTGGAGAAATGATCACTTAATATTGAATTTATTTTTTTAATATATATATATATTTTAATAAATATATGTTAAGTCAACAAATATTTATTTTCTTATTTGATGTATTCTAACAAAAATATGTTTTGGGAGTTTGGAATTTTTTGTTTAAATTTTGAATAATCAAATTTTGAATTTGAATTAATTTTTCTATTAGATAAAAATAAATATTAATATTATATTTTAAATAAAAATCAATTATATAATATAAAAAAAAAAATTATTTTAATATTTTCAAGGGAAATTTTAATTAATAGTAAAAATCCTTTTAAAAAAAACCCTTAACAAACACACCATAATTATTTGTGAATTATTTTTACGTGTTAATAGGTTATTTATTTTATTTATATTAGACTAATATAAATATTGTGTTTATATCTTATATGTACGTTGTGATAGTATACATTTTATGTTGAGATATATGCTCTATTATTATAATTGGTGTCATGCATTGTAAGTTCATGTACAATATTATTTGTCTTTTTTTTTTAAAAAAATAAAATATTATTATATATTTTAATTATTTTTTAAATTTTATAATTTATACTTTTTTAGTCATAATTAAACTATTTAGAGTGTGTTTATTTTGTGAGATTGTTGGAACATATATTTTTTTATATGAGATATAGAGAATCGTATAGAGAATATAAAAATAGTCAATGTTTATAGTGTATTATTTTTTTAGAAAACGCGTGGGAAGAAAATTTGAAAGAATAAAGCCTTAGTTATTTTGATTTTAATTTATAATTATTTTTATGAATAATTTTTTTAATTATTTACTAATTATACTTTATGTATCTACAATAATAAGCCCAAAATATCTGGACAAAGTGAGTAACATTTATTACTGTAATTAATTAATTTAATTCTTAACGATAAATTTTAATTTCTTATATTTCAATTTAAAAGTATTTGTTTCATTATAGTAAAGATAATAATATATAAATATCAAAATTCATAAACCCATAGAATACTACTATGCATTCTTATTCTATTGTAAAGACAAAAAGAATACGTTAAATTAGGATGAATAAAATATAAAAATATGTCAAACTATTTAAGAAACTATTAAAACCACATGAAATAAATTAAATTGCATATATACTTTTTACTTTTAATTAAAAACATTATTTCTACACCTTACAAACTCTTACAACCTGTAAAGGATTACTGGGTGGTGCAGGGATTGGACTTGTGACCATGAGATCATGGGTTCAAACCCACACATAGTTTGGTTCGCCCAGTGTGACTTTCTCATTGAGCGGCTGTGGTTTGCTACGTCATAAGAAGCAATTAAATTCACAGATCCAAATTATTTTAAATATTACTACATTATTTTATTATTTACAAAAAATGATAAACATGGTAAATTGTTGAGAAATGCACATTTCCCTGTTTGATCTAATTATGGCATAAATTTATTTATTTATTTACATATGGTCAGTGGTCACGCAGCAGCCACCATGCAACAGTAATTATTATTGCCTAATCAAATTATTCATCCATAATTAATCCTTTTTTATTGATTTAATTTAATTTAATTTAATTATTATTATATTATACGCCAGCTTCGTGCATACGGATAAAGTTATTGCCTTTCTGATGTTGTTCTTAGATTGCAAAAAATCCCCAATTCTCAGAAGGAACCCTATTCTGATGCTCGATTAATAATTCCATATGAATGGGAAATGAAAAACGCGAACACCACTCCAGTCGCCGGAACAAATCCAGTTCCGCCGCCGTCCGCCGCGGCTGAGGACGACGACGACAAAGCCAGGTGCGACTGGAATTTCAACCTCTCCGCCGTTGTCGCCGCTTCTCCGACGGGATCCTCCGACGCCATTGGAGTCGTCGAGTTCGACCACAGGAATTCCCTCTTCGCCACCGGCGGAATCGCCCGGAAAATCAGAATTTACAGCCTGCGGAAATTAGTCGGAGAACATTCCGGCGAGAGGAATACGACCGAAACGACGTCGTTTTTAGACCACACCGCTGCATGCGAGTACTATATCTGTACGCCGGCGAGGCTCAGCAGCCTGAAGTGGAAGCCCGGGTCGGGTTCCCGGGTCGTCGGATCCGGGGACTACGACGGCGTGGTGATGGAGTACGACCTGGAAAAACGGGTCGCCGTATTCGAGCGGGACGAGCATGGCGGGCGGCGGGTATGGAGCATGGACTATTCGTATTCGGATCCAAATTTAGGCGGGTCCGGGTCGGACGACGGGACCATGCAAATGTGGGACGCCCGTTGCGGGGGCTCGCTCGCGCCGGTCCGTCCGGACCGGGCCGGTGCGAGCCCGGTCTGCAGCGTGGAATTCAACCCGTTCGGCGGGCATCTCGTGGCCGTCGGATGCGCGGACAGCAGGATCTACGGCTACGATTCGCGGAGGGCGGCTGAGCCGGTTTTCGTGCTCGGCGGCCACCGGAAAGCCGTGACGTACACGAAGTTTCTCGACGGCGGGACGATCGTGTCGGCGGCGACCGACGGGTGTCTGATGATGTGGCAGTCGGAAAATCAGAGCCGTCCGATTAGGACGTACAGAGGACACGTGAACAGCCGGAGATTCGTGGGGCTGTCGGCTTGGAGAGACGGCGGCTTGTTGAGCTGCGGCTCGGAGGACAACAGAGTGTTTGTGTACGATAAGAGATGGGGCGACCCGATTTGGGTCCGCGGGTTCGGGGAATCGGCGGCGGCGGAGGACGGCGGCCGGAGTTTTGTGAGCGGCATTTGCTGGCGGCAGAGCGGGGAGGAGCGGCGGTGCACGCTGGTCGCCGGCGGGTCGGACGGCGCGCTGCAGGTGTTTGAGGGGGAAGAAAGGAAGGGATAGAACAATTTTTATTTTTATTTTTATTTTTTTGAGGGGGATTTAATTAATTTATTATTGCAATCAAAACTAATTAAAATTGGTTGAATTGTTACTTCAAATTTTTAACTGAATTGAATACAGTGACAGAGTGTCTTGTGGTCTTCCTTTTTTTTTCTTTTTTTTTTTTTTCCAAATTTTTAAAATAAAATAGTATTTTTAATATGACTAACAAATTATAAATATGTTTCTATATATGTTTTGTTTAATCATAAAGTAATTTTAAAATTATATTGGATGCGTATGATTTGTATTTATCTATAAAAATTGTTATGATATTTTATTTGAAAAAATAATATATATTTATAGAAAATCATAATGATTTTATAGTAAAATGTTAAAATAAAAAAGAGAAAAAACAAATACAATATTGTCATTATTATGGTTGTACTTGTGTTCTTTGTATTTGTAATTTTTTTTTTCATTTTCATATTTATATTTTTTAAATATCAAATTTAAGAATTATATTTTATATAAATATCAAATTAAATTATCATTTGTAAACAAAAATTACAAAATAAAAACACAAGAGAAACATCGTATACTTCTATTTTATCATTTATTAAAAGATAAAAATGACCTAATTGATCATTAAAATTACTCAAGTGTTTGAAAGTGTTTGTTCATAAAAATGGTAAATGACAAAAGACAAAAAATAATAAAAACAACCTGAAATATTCTTCTAGGTATTCCAACCTTATCCTGTTCATCATTTATTTTTTATTTTTTTATGGCATGGAAACCACAAATTGCTTACTGGGTAAGCTTCCGATCGAACCTAATACCCTGCAAAATAGGCCGACAGGTGTTCATCATTTCTATCTTATTTATATATAGGATGGTTACGTAGTGATATACAAACAACACATATTAGTATTACATACAACACATGCTGTGTATAATAAAATTATGTGCTATTTTTTAATAATAACAAGTGTGATGTATATAAGTATGTCATGTGTTAAAATTAACTGTTGCGTATGTTATATGAGACTATAACATGTGTTGTTAATTCATGTGCTATATTTGTATTATATTAACATATACAATATATTGTTTGTAGTAATATTGTGTGTTGTTGAGACTATAACATACGGGTTTTGTTCATATGTTATATTTGTATTATATTTATATATACAATGTATTGTTTGTAATAATATTATGTATTATCTAATAGCACACGGTGTATTGTTCAGCAATGTAATTACATACTTATATATATGAATTTGTTTGTTTAGCATTTTAATTTGAAAATTATATATTTGTTTATGTAAAATATAATAGATTATATTGATACTATCAAAATATATTTTAAATATTTAGTATTGAACATACAATATTATTTTTTATATTATTTATATAATATTTTATATCTCATATAAAAAAAAAAACAAAATTATTTTTGGTCCCATTCAATATCATAATTATCAATTTTGGTTTCATTCAAAAATTTTTTTATCAATTTTACTCCTAAGATGGTTGACTGAGACTGAACACGGCCGTTTTTAGTCCCAGTCAATCATTTTGAGACTAAAATTGATAAATTTTCATTTGACTAGGATCAAAGTTTATAAATTTTTTTGAATATGACCAAAATTGATAATTATGATATTGAATTGGCGCAAACGATTTTTACTCAAAATAAAATTTAAATAAACAAACTCAAATATTCTGATGAATCCAAACCGTCAGATTTTTAGCTAGGTAGGCCCTACACTAAATCGACGGCATGGATTGATCGAGAAGTAGGGTTCAGTGTTCACTATGCACGGGACAAATACGTGGCTATCGAAGGGTCACGCAATCAGCAGTTACGCAATAAATTTGATCTTTCAGACCAATTAAAATTAACTGTCGTCATTACGAGAACACGTTTTATTTTAATTTTGGTGGCAATTGAGCCAAAAAAAAAAACATCTTCAAAAACCCAAAAGACGAATCTTTAGGGTTTGTTCGTTTGAAGGATTCTACCAAAATTCTACTATTCATTTAAAATTTTTTTTCCAAAAATATCAAATCAAATACCTATTTTTCATTTTTTATATTATACTAAAAATTAATTTTACTTTCAAAACATCACATCAACACTTATTTATATCACATCATAGCACTGTTCAAATTCAAAAATTTTACTATTCAAATCCCAACTCAAAATCCAAACCCCCAAACAAACACACCCTAAATATATATATATGTATATCTTATCAGTAATGACACATGTTTTTATATAACAAAGTATTAAAGTCCCTAAGTCCCAGTTCTAGAAAAGATACCTTAGTGGGACACGAAAATAAAAAAATAATACTATATTCGTCCAGCCACAAAATATATAGTAAATTTTTGTATTGATCTTTAAATATTAATTATTATATTAAAATATGGTATAAATAAAAAGAAAATTATAAAAATACATCTATTAGTCTCTTGTAATACAAATATAATCATATTTTGGAAATAAACTATACAAATACAAAGATATTTTCAATGTTAAATACAATGGCGCAAAAACATATGTTTACTTTGTGGCTGGACGGATGTAGTAGTATTTAATTGAAAGTTATATAAAATAGAAGATAAAAGACTAAAATAAGTAAATTATAGTAATAATTATGAGTAATTTAAAAAAATATGAATAATTTTATTATAAAATGAGAATCATGATTACTAAATAAGGAACCAAAATAATTATTTTGAGACAAATGAAAATAAAAAAACAAGACAACTCTATTAGAACGGAAGACTATAATGTTATATAATAATATACATTATTCTAATTTGATTCAATCAACGCACTAACTACCGTTGGTGCCAGTAACACGATTCAGGTCATTTGTAATGAGTTTGTTTCACTTACTGTTTTTTTATATCATAATTTTCTATAAATATTTTTAAAAAAATGCAATATAGATACAATAATACAATATATAATATATATTTTATCTATTTATAAAAATTAATATAAAATATAAAATATTATTTTTTCTGTCTGGACAAATTATGTCACTTTGTTTGGACACAAAAATTAAAAAATAACGAAAGATTAATATAAAAGTGAAATAGGTAACATATAAGATAAATATATATCTCTTTAAATATAAATTTTTAAATAAGATGGTTAACTAATATGATTCCAGGTAAAATAAAGAGTTAGTAAAAATACATATTTTATAATTTTGAAATAATATTTAATATTATATTTTCTAAAAAAAAAGTATCAAATATCTTCTATGTATTTTACAATATCATATAGCATATGCTAACTCCAATCCATATTCTATGCTTTATCCTTATCAACTAACAATCTCCAAGTGAAATTTTGATTTAATTTTTGTATTTAAATAAAATTTAATGTGATTATTTTTCAATAATAATAATAATAAAAGTGTGTATATATATACAAATATATTTTTTGAAAAAGTAAAGTCCAATTACTAAAAATTAAGGGAAAAAAAAAATTCTACTTCTAACATACAAGCCCAAATTAAATAGCCCAAAAGATTATGAGTTAGTTTTTCTTAAAAATCTGATTTTGGCCTCAAAATATTCACTAGAATTATCATTTAAAACTTAATAGCAAATACTTGTTTTTATATAATATACACTTATTTAAAATTTATGTTACCTGCTTTTTATTTGAATAATAAAATTTTTGAATTAAAATACTTATATGATGTCGTATAAATAATTGTTCATATAATATTTTATATGTATAATTAATTTTTAATATAATATATAAAATATATTTCTTGCATATCCCGTCATATTCGCTTCACAAAACCTATGGGTGTGATTATTTTGTAGATAATTTGAAGGAGAATTTTTAATATAAGTCATGTGGACAATATAAAAATAATAAATGTGTATGATAAATTAATATTTTTTAAAAAAATATATGCATATATATATGTTTTTTTAAAAGAACAGAAAATAAAATTAGGACTAAATAAATGATGAATTAAACACCAAAATTCGACCTCATATTACAAAATTTATTACCTCCTAACTTTTATTCATTACATCTATCAAATTTAAACATAAATTTAAATAATAAAAAAAATAAAATAAAATCGATAAAGCCTAAAAAAAATCCAACGGGGAAAAACAGAGTAGACTACAACAGTTGTAGAAATATTTATACCTTCCATCACAGTCCCAAAACTTATACGTAATATCAAAAGCACCCCCAAAAATTTCCCCTCTCTGCTCATCGAACCATCGTCTTCCTCGCTGCAATTCCTGCAAAAAAATTCAGTCCAAACCTAAACCTCCATTACCATCAAGAACAAGATAGACAGCAACAAAATAACAAATTACATAACTAATTCAAATCGGGACTCATTTCCCTGTCACTGATGACTCATCCACGAATCAGACAAAATCCCCTTTTTCCAAAATTTGCATAAACCCTAATTTCACAGTTCAAGAAAGAAACCCCCAAATTATTCAAAGATGATTACAACATACATACAGATTGATACATATATATATGTATGTATGTATATATGTGTTTGTTTGTTTTGTTTGTTTGAGATTTGAAATTTGCAAAATTCGAATCTTTTTATTTTTTTTATTTCTTTCCATCTCCAGCAGCAGCAGGTTTCTTGTCTTCTGGTTTATCTTCTTTCTTCGAATCTCCCGCAGGTTTCTGAACTTCTTTCTTATCCTCCTTACTGTCGTCTTTCTTCTTCTCCTCCTTCGCCGGCCCTACTAAAACTATATCCACTTTTCCGACGACTTTCTTCAGCTTCTTCACCACCGCCGCGACGTCCATTTCTCCGACCACCGTCAGCTTCTGCTCCCTCACATCAGCAGCAATTGAATCCACTCCTGACAAAATCCCCAATTTTTCAAAATCAATCTGACCTAAAAATTAAATCACTGAAATTGAAATTAATCAATCAATTAAATTGAATTGAATGGGTTTCCATTACCCAGAATGTCTGCAGCTGCTTCTATGGCTTTCTGCTTCGTCTTGTCGTCCGTCATCGTCCAAACCCTCATCACCACTTTCTGCTGATGGATTAACAGACAGATTCCGATTTATGAATTTGTTTTTGTCAATTGATGATTATGATTCGATTGATTCTGCAAAAAATTATTTAAATTTTCAGACAATTACCTGCGCCATTAGAGAATCGGGGAAGAAGACGACGAAGCGTTGGAAGAGAGGAGAAAGTTTGGGACTTTTGTTGAGTGTTTATTTTTTTTCCCTTTTTATTTAATTTTCTGGGGGTATTTTCGTCATTTCGATGAAGTGACGTGATTTAAAAAATAGAAAATAAAATTGATATTTGAGATTCAAGTATTAACTGAAACTATATTAATTTTTGACTTTCAAATCAGCAATTTATTTAAATTCCACTATTGAAAGCTGACAATAATTGAATTAAGGCTCGTTGTATTGATTGTGTATTGCTCAATTTTATTTTTTGCGTTATTTGAAATTTATTTATTTATTTATTTAGTGCTTTTTGATTTGATGGAATAATTTACTAAATGGGATACAACTTGGCCAGATTCTTTTCACGTTTCAATAATGCACTTAAGTTGATACAATGCACCAAATTTAGTTGTGCAACATTTTATTTTATTTTAAATATTTTAAATTTAATAAGAACATAAATGATAATAATTGATATTACCATAATAAAAATTATGAAATTATTTTTTTATTAAAAGAAAAATTACATATATATATTTTTGTTTATAGAGTTACTTTTTTACTGGCCTAATTGCCCGACTAGTACGATTCGGTCGAAAATTTATTTAACATATACTTGAATGGTAATAGTTGTATGTTCCGAATTTACTAAAAAATAAAAATATTTTTTAAAGATAGCAAACAAAATTTCTTGTTTTTCTAAATTTTTATCAATATTGTTTATTTTAACAATTTTTAATAAAAAATATTATATTATTTTTTTCTTATAAAATATTATATCAAAATAATATTTAAATCAAAACTTATAAACAAAACCAAACAGGCCTTAAGGTTGTGTTTGCTTGTTGTTGTTGTTGTTTTTTTTTTTTTTTTTTATAAAGATTTTTAAATTTTTAAAAAATATCAAATCAAAGATTTATTTTTAGTTTTATAGTATAATATTAACAATTAATTTTATATTTAAAATATTACATGAATATCTATTTATATTACATCAAATATTCATTTAAATAATTGTTTAATACGATATAGATAAATTGATTTGAAATTTTGAATATAAAATTAACTTTTAATACAATAAAAAATATTTAATTTAATTTATTTTTGAAAAAATAAATAATAAAAATCAGATCAAACCCCTACAAACAAATCCAAGTATATTGGTAAATATTCAATATATATATGTATATATATATATATGAATCATTCAACTATAGTTCTATATAAATATTCACACATCAAATTGAGTGTAGATTGTAAAAAATAATTAATTTTTGAATTAGATCTAAATTCTAATCCAACAAAAATAAAATTTTCATCGATATCCAATCAAATCAAATCAATTTCACCAATCAAACAGAACTACAAAGAAAATGACTAACCGGAATAATTAACAACTTCAAACGGCTGAAAATCGTACGTCAAAACGCCGTAGAAGAGAACGAAACTCACGAAATGAAACATGTTGTAACAATCTTACAGAAAGAAGAGAGATCGTAATAATATATATACACACAACGGCGCAAGGGTATTTCAACAACGATCGGCTGCTACTATTCTAAACCTAAAAAATGATCGATTTAAATAGGGCGATCGAATTTGGGCTTTTTGGACAAATCATAAAGGATAATTCAATCGACAACGGGTTTCGCTTAAAGCCCATTAATTAAAATTCCGACATATTGTTTATAGCCCCTACATAGTTTCATAAAATTTTATCGTATTAGTAAATCGTGTAATTTTTACCTGTTTTTTAAAACGTCGAATAAAATCTCTTTATAATTAAATTTTAATAAAGAGTGTTAGATAAGTGCCATTAATGAGACGATAATTATGAATTTGATATAAAATAATCGTAAATTGGCCAATTTTATATTTTAAATGGAATATTAGAAGAAATTACAAATCTTACGTGAATTCCATTTTTACGAAATCTTTTGGATAAAGTTTAAAAACAAACCCATGTCAATTAAAGTTACTTCATTTGTTAAACATAAAATTGTTTATATTTTTCATTTTTGTTCGTCACATATAATTTTGTATTTTTTTTTCTGGAAATATAATTATATATTTTAAACACATTTTAAATTTTATAATTTTTAATTTTTAATCTTAATTAAATTATTTAGTTATCTTAATTTATAATTATTTTTATTAATATATTTTTTAATTATATTTTACCCAAACTCTCGTATTTGCAATAACCAAGACAATTTATCTGGGAATAATGGAGTATATCATAAACTTTACCTAAAATTTTAAATAAGACTTAGGGAAATAAGTTGTCAATATTGTCTATTTTATAGAAAGTTGTATTATAAAGTTACTATTTTTATTTTCATTCAATACAAAGTTATTTGCATAATAAGTATGTTGTTTTAAGTTGTTACTATATATTACAAAAGTTATATGTAAGATTTTATTTTAATATAATAAAATTTAATACATTAAATAAGACGCGTAGTATTATGTATATTTTATTGATTGCGGAGATATTTAATATAATTTCTTTTTAAATTTATTCGAATGTCTTCTTTTTTTTTTTTTTTTTTTCTTTTGTATTAATTTTTTTTTTCATACAAAGTATTCTATAGATATGTTTGGTTTTTCTTTTTCATCTAAAAATAATTTAATATAATATTTTATAAGAAAATCGACATGTTTTGAAAAAAAAAAAAGGGGAGTGTATAGTTAAAATATTAAATATATGTAATAAAACTTTATCCATTTTTTTTTTCTAAAATAATTTATATTATTTATTATACAATCATTTCAATTTTTTTTTATATAAAATATAGTATTTTTATATATAATAGAGGTTAATCGTTTTCATTTTTATTTTTAAAATTTACATTCACTTTTTTTACTATACAATTATCTCAAACTTTTTTTTGTTTTAATAAAAATGTATAGTAATTTTTTTCCATATAGATATTACCGTCAACTTAGTCTTTAGATTAAATTTTCAAATCGAAACCTAGAAATACACCCCTTGTTTTGATTTTATTTTTGTATTTTAAAATTTTCGGGATAAAATAAATATCAAATTGTGATACTTATAATAAAAACATACTTCATCCGTCCCAAAAGTATAGTCTTATTGTGTTGGGCACAATATTTAAGAAATATTGATATTATATTGGTAGTGGGTAAAAAGTAAGGATAAATAATTTTTTTTGTCCTTGTGAGTATATTAGTGTAAAAAGTAATGACAATTGTGTAATAATAATGAACAAGTAGAGATACTTTTACGGTGATATGGTTATTTATTAAAATGAGACTATTGTTTTGAAACGGACAAAAATGATAAATAAAAATATTATATTAGAACAGAGAGAATATAAAATTTTAAAAACTACGTAAGAGAGTGTACTATTTAAGTTTTCAAGTTTTAACTCAAATTAATATTATTCAATTTATATGAGTTTTAATTATGATGTATTATATTTTTTTTATAAAATATTCTATTAAAATAATATTTAAATCGAAACAAAAATTACAATTTAAAATTTAAATAAAAAATAAACAAACTCTGTATAATTATAATATAATAAAATAATGATAAAAAAACAATCTAACACAAGCATATAATAATAATATGCAATAATTATAAATGTCACGCGTACCGAATTAATAATGCTTGTTTGGTTCTCATATTTAAATGTTTCTTTTTTTTCTTTTTTCCAATCTATTTTATTCATTTTTTTACATTTTTATTAATAAAACTGGCTTATATTATAATTTTATTTTTATAATAAAGGATATAATTTAAAAATACTTTAATATATATTTAGTGATATGACTCGCTTAGATCGAAATTTTGGATTTGGATTTGATTATTTTAATAGTAATTTGAATTTAAATATATGTTTAACATGATATAAATATATGTTAGATGTGGCTAATATTTTTAATATAAAATTAAATTTTAATGTAATATATAAAATATTGATTAAAATTTTTTAGGAAAAAAAATTATTTTAATAGTGAAAAATCTTTAAAAAATCATAGAAGAGTACGGGTTCGTTTGATTTGATTTGATTGAATATTTAATAAAATAAAATAATTTTATTTTAGTAATAACCGTGAAACTCTATAATATATATTTTATAAATTATATAATTATTGGAGAGATTATAATAAAATTTATTTAAAATATATTAAAATGACAAAATAAATACACTAATATTTAAAGGAAAATATAACTGAATAAATTAAAAATTCCAACACAACTACCAAATAATCAGACAAAAAAAAAAAAAAAAAAAAACATATTAAGGGTTGTTGATATTATTAAAATTTTGGTTTTAAATCTTGATTTGGAAATTGATTTAGGTACTTTTTTCCATTTGGATATGCGTTTTAATTAGGGATGTCAACGGAGCGGGTTTGGAACGGGTTCTGCAGGTCCTGAACCCGCCTCGCTAGAAAAATATTAGGCTCTGAGACTCGCCCCGCCCCGCTTCCACCCGGCCCCAGGACCCGACCCGCCCCGTCCCGAACCCTCCGGGTTGGGGGCCAACCCGGCAAATCCGTTTTTTTAAAAAATATATAATAATAAATATTTTTTTAACAATTGAATACTAAAACAAATAGCATTAAAAACACAAAAAAACAAATATATCTAAAAACAATTAAATATTTATTCATAAAAATAAGATAAATAAATAAATAATATATTTTTATTATATAAATATATATATATTAGGTATAATAATTTTTAAAAATTATTTGGAGCAGGAGACTAATTAAATTTTATATTTAAAATTATTTAAGTAAATAAATAATATATTTTTATTATATAAATATACATATATATTAGTTATAATAATTTTTAAAAATATCCGGGTTCGGGTCCGGTCCGGGTTGGGGCGGGTTTTTAGTAAAATCCGTGACCCGCCCCGAACCCGGCCGGATTTAAAATTTTAAATCCACAACCCGCCCCGAAACATATTATTTAGACCCGAACCTACCTCATTAAAAGCGGATCCAGTACGAGTCCCCTGCTAACCCGCCCCATTTGACATCCCTAGTTTTAATTAAAATAAATAACATTTTTTATAGTTTACTAATGTGAAGATATAATAACAAAAATTATTTAAAATAATATAATAAAAATGATAGAATGAATAATAAAGTAACATTTCATGTTAGTGAAAAATAACATATATATATATATATATATATAAACTCAAAGAAACACGTTTCAATAATAACGTTTCAATATATATATTTTCATAACATATATAATACTTTATTTGTTTAAATTCTATTGTCCTAATTTATACTCCTTCCGTCTCAACCACCCTGTAATATTTTCCTTTTGGTATGTCTCAAACACCCTGCAATATTTCCAAAATAAGAAATAATTAATTATACTTAATCTCTACCCACACTTTGTCACCTCAGATAGTCCAAATAAAAAAATAAAATATATATTTCTCTCTCCATCACGTCACCTAATTTCTAAATTATTCTACTTAAGACTACCCATCTAAAAACTCGTGCCAAAAATAAATGGTACACCTTATTTGAGACAGAGGGAGTACAATTTTTTAAATAAGTACTTTTCGTTAATTAAATAAAGCGTAAAAAAATAAAAAAACAATTATAGAAAAAATAAAATAAAAAAATACACATTAGTTTATGAATGAAAAAAGTATATATATTTTACTTAATTAAAAAAATTAAAAAATAAAAATTCAATACAAAATATTAATTATATTCAGCATATGATCCAATTTTTGAAAAAAAAAAAAAAAGAAAAAAGAACACACTCATTTTAAAAATACAAAGCAAAACTCAATATGTTAATACAAACGGTCAAATAGAGTAACAAACCCCTCAAAAAAAAATAAGAACAAAAAGAGGCAAAAATAAATAAACAAAAAAAAAATTAACTAACGGCGATCACATGACTGCACAGGCGTGAGGGTTTTCGTCGCTAAAAAGTCCGGCGACGGTCTCGTCGGCGGCGACGGCGACGGAGTAAATCGCCGGCGTGTGGAAGAACGTGTGGACGTTAGGGGCGGCGACGTTTCTAGAAGATTCGTAATAATGAGATACGACGTTGTACGGATACTTGTAGAAATACGAGAAATGCGTATGTCCTCCCGGATAAGGCCACGCCTCCGCCGCCTTGCCGCTGCGCTTAATCGCCTTCAGAACTTTCCTTAATTCCACCGAATAACCTCTTACTGTTATCTTCTGAATCTCCATGTCCACCTCCACTTCATCCACACCTGTTGTAATTGCAGGAGAATAGATCTCAGCCCTTCGTTTTGATGACCTAAATTGAACGGCCACGATTTGATTGCTTAATTACCTTTGAGTTTGAGTATGGCTTTCCGTAGCTTTGAAGCGCAGCCTTCGCAGTCCAGATTGGGAACTCTAACTTCAACCATCTTATAAATTAATTTAAATAAAAATCATTAGGAAACAATTGTATTTGTTAACATTTCTGAATTAATGTTACATTGTATTTATAATTGCAAAATGGAATTGAATTAAATTAAATTAAATTAAGAAAGACTTACTGCAGACATGGTGTAGCAAGAATTGATCTACAGCTCTTTTCTTTATTTTTTTCTTGCTTCTTTGAGGCCAAAATATGAAGAAGAAGAAGAAGAGAGAGCTTTTCAGAGTGTCGATGATAATGTGGACACCTCCCTTTTTATATACTTATTTATTTTTCATTCATGCATATGTATGTATAGGTTCGGGTGTAAATTCAAATCTCACATTAAAAATTGAGAATAAAATTTCAAACATCATAAGTTTCATACGAAGAATCTTTTTGAGAAAGTCCAAAAACAAATTCATATGGAATCGACCCAAAGCAGCAGAATATCATACTAGTTGTTTGAATTGACCCAGTGTCAACAGTAGTAGTATTAGAGTTTGATAATGAAGTAGACTGGATAGTATTGGGCATTGATTGTGATTGTGGAAAACTTTCGTAACCTGCAAATATGTCTTGTGTCGAAAATTTTCTGGCATTGGATCAGTCCCAATAATTGTGATTGGTGCGAGCTCAAATTGATAATATCATAGTAGCATTGAATTGCCATAGTCCCAACATACATATAAAATTCTAATACTTCAAAATTTGTATATGCAAAGACGTATTATTGACTCACGTATAAATAAATAAATAAATAAATAATTAAATAAATAAATAATGCGTATTCTTTCAAATTTAAGCATAAAATATTAAGTGCATCAAAATTCACAATTAAATATACAATAAATATCCCAATGGAATTGGAAAGGAAGGGTGCTTTAGGGGAAAGAAAATGAGATTTTTGAATCAAGAAAGCATAGAGGTCAGGCGTGGGGTGGGGTGGGGTGGGGGTGGGGGAGCGTGAAGTTGATATATATATATATATATGTGTATATATGATATGATGGCTTTATTAAAAAGAACAACTTTTTGATTCTTTCCACAGTACTGTTGGCTGTTCCCCACACAACAGAAATTTTTGGTAGGATATATATATATATACACACTCAAATCGAGCTGTTAAATTAATTAATTAATATTCATATTCAATTTAATTTGTTAATACATCGATTTGACTCAATTTATGAGTCTTCAACTCGAGAATTGTCATTTATATAAACAAGTCGAGCTCGAGCTCAGCTTGCATTCTGTTCCATTGAGTTAGTTATTTAGTGATGATATATTCGCAATATTTTATTACAATAAGTTGTAAATAAAATTAAAATATAATATTTAATTTATATTTTTAAAATATATAATAGATATAAACTACGAATCAAATTTGAATTTGACTTTTACGAGTCGTGCTCAAAATGAGCTTGAGCTTAATTTAAATGCTAAGTGAGCCGAGTCGAATTTTTACTCACTCTTTTTAATAGTCTCACTGTCAAAGACTGTCTTGAATGTATTTTTTAAAAGAAATTTAATATTTTTACCATTTGTCTATAAAGATTACATTTACTTTTTTGGTAACTGTATTTAATATTAAAAATATTTTTAATTTAATTTTATATACAAATATTATTATAATAATATTACAAAGACACTAGTATAAATATTTTTTTTATTTTCTATCATTTATATTATATTTTTATATAATAATCAATATTTAAATATTAATATGAAAAAAAAAAATAAATGTGGTATTATTTATTAATAATATTTTTATTGAAGCATATTATTATGTTATTTTACTCAAGTGGTTTGTGTTTGGAATGATGAGTGGTGACATGATAATAGCTTTTTCTTTTTTCTTTGGATTACAGTTACACATAAATTTTGAAATCTTGCAATTGAAATTGAAATGTGCAGGCTGTTTTAACTGACTGATACACAGGCCTGGGACCAGAACACCAGATTAATCTGGACCAAAATTGATGGTCAGGATTTCGGGGGCGCTGGAGTACAGGGACCTTGTCAGTATGAGAGCCAGACAAAATTAAAAAATTATTTAGAGAAAGATATAGGAAAGAAAAAAAGAAGACAGGAAAAAACATCCTTTTTCAGAGAAAAAAAAATAAAAAATTATAATAACAGGTCAGAAGTTAGAATCTTCTTTAATTAACTGAATTGTCCTTTCATTTATATTATAATCACTAGTATCCGTCCCACATAATTTGTTCCTATTTTTTATTTTTATTTGTCTCATATAATTTGTTCTTTATATTTTTGAAAATATAATTAT
Organism: Andrographis paniculata; assembly: GCF_009805555.1. Classification (NCBI taxonomy): domain Eukaryota; kingdom Viridiplantae; phylum Streptophyta; class Magnoliopsida; order Lamiales; family Acanthaceae; genus Andrographis; species Andrographis paniculata. The sequence goes on along the minus strand of NW_026137502.1, from coordinate 3,979,426 downwards.
ACACTTTAATCTCATTTTAAATTTTATAATTTTTTTTTAATTTTAATTAAACTATTTACTTATTTTAATTTTAATCTATAATTATTTTTACTAAATAATAATTATTTTAACTAATACATTTCTTAATTACTTACTAATTATACTTTACCTAAATTTACGTGTGTACAGTAATACACCCGAAGGGAGTATGTTTCTATATACTTCCACATTCCAATTACAAATTGTTTTTCTAGTAGAGATTAAAAATTAGAAAAAAAAAAAAAAAACGTCCCATTGAAATAAATGATAATTAATTTTAATACTAATATAAAAATTTATCAATTTTGACTCTATTATGAATAACTGTAATTTTATTTTTTTATCAAATCATTGAAAATCTAACAAAAAATACTAACATGAACGTGACAATCCGATGAGAGAAATTTAAATATACAAATAATAATAATAATAATAATAATAATAATAATTCCCGGTCAAAAGTAAGGGTTTAAACTGAAACTTCACGCTACTAGACCATCCTTACGGAACAATTCACCGCCATAATTTTTGGTTCATGGTGTAATGAATTTATGATAATTTAATTTCTATTAGTTAAACTTCATAAAATTAAAATCATTTAAAATTATATTCCCTCGGTTCCATTGAAAGATTACCATTTTCCATTTTCGTCTGTTTCAAAACGAGGTTACCATTTTCTAATTTAGTAATTGTATTACCTACTTAACATAATAAATACTCTTTCAATTTACAATATATTATACAAATATCATTACTTTTCTATTATATCATATTAATAGAGGTGTTTTTGTCTTTTTTACTGAAAATTTAATAAAATATTAATATTAAAAAATTTACGTGGAAAAGGAAAAACAGGACGGAGGGAGTATTTAAGTTTATTGGGCTCAACCTGTATACTTAACAAGTCCACGGCCTCAAGGCCCAAAATTCAATCTTGACCATTAATAAAGCTCAAGCTCAAACTCCAGCAAATCCAAACAAGCTCAATTTAGAAAGTGTTTGAGAAATAGCTTTTTGAAGAGCTTTTAGTGTATTGAATAATATTTTAGCTGTTTTATTAGTCAAAAACTTAATTTATGTGTTTGGTAATTTACTTCTTTTTTTTTTTTTTTTTTTTTTTTTTTTTTTTTTCAGAGCTTTTTGGACCAAAAATGCTAATTTCTGAAAAAGCTAATCTACCCAACTTTTTGAAAGAGTTTTTTAATTTAAATTTTGGTTATTTTTATTTATCCTTAAAATTTAATTATTTATTTTATACATATAAATATATTTTTGTAGCAGTATTCATTAATTATTTTTAATATATTTAATTTATTAAATTATATTTTTATTTTTTAAATTTAAAATAATAATAATTATTAATTATTACATATAAATCTTTAAAACTAAATTAAATAAAAAAATAAAAATTATTAATTTATTTATATATATTAAAACAATAAGTAACATAATAAAAAAATATATACGAAAGATTTATTATTTTATATTTTATATAATTTTAATAAAAAATTATTATTGTTTTTAATAAAACTAATTTTCTCAAATTTAAATAATAAAAATAAAAATAAATATTTTATAATATTTTTATAATTTTCAATAATTAATAACAAAAATTCTCATAAATTTCAAACTAAAATGAACAATATTAACTATTTGAAAAAATAACGTATCAGTATCCTTAATAGTCATTTTATGTATAAACAACTAATGTCAAACAGTTGTTTTACCAAACACTTTAATACAAATCGTTAATTGAATCAATTAGTCAAACAAGCTAATTCAATCAACTAACAACTAATTGAATCGACTAACAGTTAAAAATTATTTGCTAATTGCCAAACGCACCCTTAATATATGCCCAAATTATTCATTTACTAATATTGAGAATTTGAAATACAGAATACTACTCTATTTGTTCAATAATACATTTTTCATTTGTCATGTTAATATGTCGAAACTATATATTTTTTTAAGGAAAAACTAACTATTAATTATATATCAAAATACCTTTATTATTATTATTTTATTTTTTACACTATTTTGGAAGAATAAAATGAATATTATATTATTTTATTTTTATCTGAAACCACGTAAAAAAAAGAAAAGTCAAATAAAAAATTTATTAGTGAACGAAGGAAGTATTCGATAGGTGGATGTTTGGTTTGATTTTCTCATGTGAATTTTTTTTTTTTCATATTCTTCTTCTTTTACTTTCACAAACCAAATAATGGAGAAAAAGCGTAAAAAAAATAAGTGTATTGTCGGTCATTTTTCAAAATTTTATTTGTTAACGGTCATAGTTCTAGCTAATTTTATATTTTGAATGTAAAACTATTATTTAGATAATGGATATTTACTTTGATATTTAAAATAATTAAATAAATAAAAAATCATTAAAATCTTCAAACAAACACATCCTAAAATTTTACATGAATTTTGTAATCAGGTAACATATTACTAGTTGTTATAATATAAGGTGCCATTATTGACTTATAGTAACTTTTATTTATTAGAACCATCCTCGAAATTAATATAAATAATTATCACATTATAACATTATAACGTAATAAATAAATTAATTATAACATATTATTATTATTATTATTATTATTATTATTATTATTATTTTGAATCTCAGTTTTTGTTTCTTTTGTAATAATTTTTTCACATTTTATTTTTTAAAAAATCAATATTTTAAACAATTTTATTATTATTATTTTATTATCTACACACTTTTTTTATATTTTACAATAAAATAATTTTCTTTTAAACCGATATATAAAACAACCCTCAATTATTTTCAACTCTATTATCTCATCATGATTGCATAATAATAATAAATATAATAATAATAATAATTGGCTTTTCATTAAATACATACTAAAAATATAATCTCTCTTAAACAATTATAAATCAATTTAATAAAATTTCTAATATATTAGACATAAAACTCACTCAAAATTCAATTTTTATGTTTCTTTTAAATAAGTAAATATTTTTATCTATATTTAAAATTCTTTATTTTTCATAAAACTAGTTTTAGGTTTTATTTATTTTTATTATATAAAATTTTAATTCTCTACAAAATGATATTCATATTGTATATATTTTATTGAGATATAATGCTAAATGAATACTATTTAAAATACCAACAACACTACTCATTAAAAAATAATATCGTAATTTATTATTAATAATTTACTAATTTATCCTACTTAAAATATTGTGTCTCTAACTAAATATGTCATCCGGACCGAGCGGAAGAAGTACAATACTTCCATTTATATAATTATATACAGTCAAAATTTTCTGACTATAATTCAATCTTCTCTCCAAAGTTATAATTTCTTTATTTATATCACTCCAATAAAGAAATTTATTTATATACATTTAAACTATTTTTTCTTTATCTTTTGAGAAATTATAAATTAAATATGATATTATATAATAAAAATAAAATAATTAAATAGCAAAAGAATGGAATTTTACTATATTCAATTTATTAATTTTTTTATATAAAATATTAAATCCAAGAATAATTTTAAGTTAAAAATTATATATAAAAAAACATCACACAAATCCTGAAAAAGAATAAAAATTTAACGAAAATAGCATGCATATTAGGGTGTGTTTGGTACAGAGAATTGGCAGCAGAAAAATGGAAATGTTTCTATTTCTGTTGTTTGTTTGAGTCAGAGAAATGAAAGTTAGAGAAATAAATCATTTCTATTTCTCTATTTTCATTTCTCTCATATATTCAGAGAAATAGAGAGAAATAAATCCAGTATATATATTTTTATTATTATTTTTTGTAATATTTAATTTTTATAATTATTTATATTATATTATTTTAGTTTTACAAAAATTATTTTTAATTTATCATTCAAGTATTTAATTTTTTACAAAAACTTATACTAAAATATGATCTTACAAAACTTCGTATATAATTTATAATTTTTGTCTTAAGAAAAGTCACCATAAATATTTTTTCATGATTCTCACTTGCTAAAACTCTCTTTTGTTAGATTAATCATTTATTCTTGTCCAATCAATTCATTTTTTTTTTATATTTCTCAACTGAATTCTATATTGTACGAAACAAGAGAATTAATTCTCATTCTCTCTTCAATTTCTTTTCTCTGCAATTCCATTCTCTACTTTTATTTTTCTGCAATTCCATTTTTTGTACCAAACGTCCCCTTAGTTTAATTGGTTGTTTGAAATTGATTTGAAATGAAATGTTAATTTAAAATTTTGTTTAAATAATATTTTGTGAAAAATAAAATGTATTTTTATTAAAAATTAGTCAAATGAATAATATTATTTTTTATTTAAATCAGTAAAAAAAACAAACCCTAAATGTTGGTTGGAAGTTGGATTGTTTTTGGAATAAAATATTGTTTGATTAATGGTTATATTATAATATAATATATATATATATTTAAAATATATTTTGAATATTTTAAAATTTATAATTTAATAAAATATTATATTTTATTTATAAAAAAAATAAAAGTTTATATAATATAAAAATAAATTTTAATATAAAATAAATAAATAAGTAATATTATTTTATCTATTCATACACCTGTTTACCTTTTATACATATTTTTAAATAACATAAAAATTTATAATCGCTATTTTGAAATGCATTTAAAAATATAATTTTAATGTGACATAGAGTATGTTTATCTAACAAAAATATTTGACATACATTTTTATTAATTTTACAAAACAAAATAAATACTCCACATTCTATATATTCACGAAAATATTTCAAAAATTGGAAATTTTAAAAAAAAAAAAAAAAACACACAAAAAGGAAAAATATTGATTTAGTCCATTTAATATCAATATAAACTACTTTTCGTATCATTTCTCAACTCAATAATGGAGTTTTTTCGGCCAAACAATTTTATTACTAGCCGTATCACGGCAATGTAGTCAGCTTACGGCGTCTACAAAGCGACCATATTTTGCAGCTACAAAGTCTATGATATTTTGTCCTGTAAGGCATCCTGGTGATGTAGGGGTTGGACTTGTGATCGTAAGGTCGTAGGTTTAAATCATCGACGCTTCAGGTCACATGCTACACATTGTTTGCCTAGTGTATCTTTCTCGTTGGGCCTGATTTGCGGAGTATTAGGTTCGGTCGAGGGTTTACCCAATGCGCACTTTCGAGTGTACTCATAGGTTTTGCATTCTTCATATTGAACTTTTTCAGGATCTTCTTCGCATATTTTATCTACGAGAGATTCAACATCCTACTATCACGATCTCATATTTTTCTCATGCTCAAAATCGAAGAATCGTGTGAATAAAAAAAATTTAATATTCGATCAGATTGTATCATGAATTTAATCGTATATTCAAATGACAATTTTTCAATAAGACAGAGGAAGTATATTATATATATATACACGAGGAATCGTATCAACAAAAAATTTAATATTCGGTTAGATTGTACGAATTTAATCGTATGCTCAAATGACAATATTTTAATGAGACGTAGATAGTAAATATTATATATATATATGTGAAAATTCATGTCAATAAGATAAATTATTGTATGAATAAAACTTAATATTTGGTCAATTGTACGAATTTTAAAAATAGTAATTTTTAATACATAATAATAATTTTGTCAATTGAAAAAATAAAAATACTCATGTAATTTAGATTTAATTTAAAAAATATATTTAATGATATTATTATAAATATTTTAAATTATAAATATTATTTGCCTAAAATAATTACATATACATATATTTATGACAAATTATCATATAAAATAAAAAAGATATATTTGTATCATATTAAAGAAGCCCTTCCTTCCTCAATTAATTTATTTCTATTTTTTTTTCTAAAAAATATAAACTACTTTATTTAAAATAAATAATTTTTACACAATTCGCAAATTAATCAAATATTATTCACTTTTTAATTCATTATAAAACAACAAATGTATACCTTAAATAAATATAAAAATATTTATTAAAATTTATATCTAACGGGTGTGTTTCTTTTTAACACTTAAATCCATACTTCCACCGTCTATAACAAAATATCTATTTTTTCATTTTAGTCCGTTGCATAATAAAGTATATATATTTTTTTAGTAACTGTCTTATGTACTAACATTACAAATACCTTTACAATTTACAATATATTACATAAATGGCATTACCTTTGTATCACACATACTAAGGGTATTTAGTCATTTCTATTTTATTTTTACTATATTCTAATATAATACTAAAATTTTTAAAATTTGTTCAAAAAGTAAATGGATATTTACTTATGGAAGGAAGGGATTAATTATTATTTGAATTCATCATATTTTTTAAATTATAATTTTCTTTCTTTTTAAAAAAAGTCTCAGTATACGCTTATTATAAGTTTGGACTTAAACAATTTTTATTTATTTATTTATTTATTTATTTTTTTTAATTTTAAAAATTTATCAAGAAACATAGAGTGAATTCTGAGAGTTTGTAAAAACGCAAGGCCAAACACGGCCTAACGTTTGTCCCAAATTAGGGGCGGGTGTCACGTGACACGAGCACTTCCCAGCTTTCATTTCACCGCCTTGTTCAGTTGTTCATCTTCCTCTTGTCCTTTTCTCTCAATCCTCAAACTTGTGAGAATTTTCATTTTCCAATTCCCAGCCGAGATCGATGCATACGATAAGCTTCTTCTTACCTCCTTCTTCGTCGATCCGTTCGTTGTTGTCAGAATCATTTAATTTTACTCAATAATGATCGATCGGTTTAATTAAGTCGTTGATATTTAATCAATCAGTTGGACAGACTGCATCTCTGCCCCACCATTTCATATCAGGTAATAATCCACACCTCTTTTTACCATTTCAGATCGCCGGATAAATACAAAAATTACCAATCCTGTAATAATCCTATTGCAATAATCTATATATGTATATGTATGTGTATATATATGTTAGGACATGTATTTGACTCTGAGGTTTAACTTTTAAGGAATTAGGTGCTGGAGAGACATAGCAGCAGGTTTGGAGGTGCAGTTTAGTTTCCAGACCTGGTAAGAGACCGCCGTGTCGGTTCAGGACATCATTAATTGATTCGCCGTTTGTTGAAAAATTCAGGTGCGAGCTACTGATCGATTGCGACACGATTGATTCTTGTCGGAAACAGATCAGGCGTTTAAAGAAGAAGAGTCGGAGAGGCGGCGGCGGCGCCACCGGAATGGAGGCGGTGCTGCGGCGGCTGCCGGCGAGGTCGTCGTTGGTGGTGCTTTTCTTCGTCGTTTTAACCATCGGCGCGTACATCTGCACGCGCTACCTCGACTCGTCCGCTACTGTAAGTTCTCTACGGTTCTATTTCCTGCTTTTGCATACAGTGATCTTTATATTTTTTTAAGAATTTTAATTTGAATTTTCTAATACCACCAAACAATCTGACATTCTTGAGGTTTGCAGATGCATTCAAATCTTCCTCTGTTCTTACACACTGTTGGGAATATTTTCTGAATTTTTTATTAATATTTCTTTACAACTGTTGCAACGACGTCGTTCTGTCGTCCATTCTTGACTATGAAATGCATTATTTAATTAGTCCTTGATTTAGACGTACCCTTTTTTTCTTGGGTCCTACATTCAAATTAGGGTTAAGGGTACGTCTGGTGTAGTTTTCGTGTTGAATTATTAATTACTATATATATATTGCAAAATAAAATCCTATTATGAGATTGAAAATTTCATGTAGTGAAAGTCAAATTGAAATTTCATCAAATAATGTGTTTGGATTTTGATTTTTTTTATTTATAGTTTAGTATAGATAATATTTTATATGAGTAAATAATATATTTTTTTTTTATTGAAAATAATAAAATATATAATAATAAAAAACTAAAACGAGCTGAAAATAGAAGAGGGCATTATTATTAAAGGGAGTTCTTGAAAAATTGTTGCAAAATTTGTGCAGGAAGCATTATGATTACACATTATTTTGGCATGTAAAATAAAGCAAGAAATTTGTTATAATAGTCAAAAGCTCATATATATATTATATATATATATGGAATCATTTATTTGGCGGTGTGGGTTGTGAATTTGTAATCATAAAGTTTATAGATTCAAAACTCTAATACCTTTCATATTATGGTAATTTTTAGAATTTTTGTTTTGTTAGATGTTATTATCGGTATGATATTTTTTATTATTTTTTTATTACTTAAAAAATAGGGATAAAATAGAAGAAGTGAGCTAAACTATTTGGTTAAACAGAGGATTCGTGAATATTTAATCTTTTATACACTTCTTGCTTATCATTTTCTAACATTTCTATGTTGACTATCCTCTTTCTCGATCTATCCTGTAGCTTATAGATCGAAGTTCCTCGGAAGATTCCATCTCAACCGTTAAAACGGCTCTTAACGATCATCCGGAGGCCAAAAACAACGGCCAGGATTCACCAAAGAAGATCGTCGAAATTCCGTTAAATTGTTCCCTCAGCAGCCAGCCCCGGACCTGCCCGGCCGGATACTACCCGTCAAAGATTCCGGCCGAAGTTAACGAAATTTCTCCGGCAGCGTCGTCGGCATGTCCCAATTATTTTCGATGGATTCACGAAGATTTATGGCCATGGAGGGAGACCGGAATTACTCGAGAAATGGTGAGTCGTGCGCGCCGGACGGCCAATTTCCGGTTAGTCGTAGTCGATGGGAGAGCCTACGTCGAGACGTACCAAAAAGCCTTTCAGAGTCGGGACACGTTTACGATATGGGGAATCTTGCAACTGCTGAGGAGGTTTCCGGGGAAAGTCCCAGATCTTGATTTAATGTTCGACTGTGTTGATTGGCCAGTCGTCAAGAAGGCGGACTTTGCGGGCCCGGGATCCCCGCCGCCGCCGCCGCTGTTCCGGTACTGCGGCAACGACGACACCCATGATATCGTGTTTCCCGACTGGTCGTTTTGGGGATGGTAAGTACGTGTTTACTCAGTGATTTTTCTTGAGTTTTGTTTAAACGGTAAATTGAAAGTGATATTTTGTATGAAAAAATCTAAAATGCTGTTAGAGTAAAAAAATTATAATAGCATATTTGTAAAGGGAGGTAAGAATGAGGTTAAATTTGTAATTGAATAGAATCACATAGATTATTAATACAAATATATTTCATCTGTTCAAATTCTATTTGTCCTAAATCGTATTTGTATAATTTTTTTAGGTAAGTATTTTTTGTTATAAATTGACATTTTTACTCGTTGTGGTAAAGTAGCAAATATATGCTAAAAAAAAAAAAATAGTTATTAGATGTTCCAAATAAAAAAATAGGACATTAGAAATACTTTTTTTAGGTGACACAATGTTAAATGATAAGTCGGACAATACATATGAGACTCAAGATATATATTTTTATGAATAATTGTGGAGAATTACATAGTACATTAAAATGACTCTTAGATGTGTCTAAAATTGTAGTGTACGATGTTGTCTACCCAAACTTATTGACTTGTCTTGTTAGGCCTGAGATCAACATAAAACCGTGGAATGAATTATCGAAGGACTTGCAAGAAGGGAATGCGAGGAGCAAATGGATAGACCGGGAACCATACGCGTATTGGAAGGGGAATCCGACGGTTGCTGAGACGAGGATGGATTTACTTAAGTGTAATGTTTCGGACAAGCATGATTGGAATGCTCGCGTCTATGCTCAGGTGACCTCTAATTTTTATTTTTTTTTTTAATTTTATTTATTGTATTTAGTTTTAGTTTCTTTAATGTATTATGTTATTTCTAAACGTAGTAAAAATAATTTTCAGGATTGGCTGAAAGAACAAGTAGAGGGCTACAAGAGCTCTGACTTAGCGAGCCAATGCATTCATAGGTCGGGATCACACAAATTATTCGCTATAAAGTTTCTCGCATAATTTACTTCATTGTTCGATGCGTATTTATGACTTAATGTTAGGTTAAACGACGGCTCCTTCATTTAATGTCTCTCGTGTTATTTTTTTGGTTGACAGGTACAAAATCTATATTGAAGGTTCTGCTTGGTCAGTAAGCGAAAAGTACATTTTAGCGTGCAATTCACTAACATTGCTCGTGAAGCCAATCTACTACGACTTCTTCACCCGTGGCTTGATGCCGTTGAAACACTATTGGCCCATCAAAAGCGACGACAAGTGCCGATCCATCAAACACGCCGTCAACTGGGGAAATACCCATCAAAAAGAGGTAAATATTGACAAATATACAACCTTTTTTTTTTTTTTTTTTTCACTATTCAGTATGTCAAATATATATATTTTTTCTATAAAATATTAAATCAGATACTCAATTTCTTACTTAATGTTAGAGATTTTCAAAATTTTAAAACTTCTATCTAAACAGAGCCCAAATAAACTCGTCTTACGTTGTCGATCCGCAAATGATATTTTTTTACGACGGAATTTGTAACGCAGGCGCAGGCAATCGGGGGGGCGGCGAGCGCGTTCATTCTGGACGAGGTGAAGATGGATTACGTGTACGACTACATGTTCCATTTATTGAGCGCATACGCGAAGCTCCTCAAGTACAAGCCGACGGTGCCCAAGAAAGCCGTGGAGCTTTGCTCGGAGGCGATGGCATGTGCGGCGGCGGACGGGACGGCGAAGAAGTTCATGATGAATTCATTGGTGAATGGGGCAGCCATGGCGGAGGCCTGCAGGATGCCTCCGCCGTATGATCCTGTGGCTGTTTATTCTGTTGTCGAAGGTAAGAAGAAGGGAATGAAGCAAGTAGATACTTGGGAAAAGGAATATTGGAATATTAATAGTAGTAATAATAATAATACATAGATATATATATATATCTAAGAGAGATGGAAGGATTTGGTCGGTTTTTTTTTTTTTGTTAATGTTGTAAGAATTATATATATATATATATATAATTAGTGTATACAAATGATTGGAGATGTTGGTTGAATGAATCGTGTATGAAAATAATACTCCATCCGTCCCACATACAATATCCACATTGCCGTTTCTGTTTGTCTCATATTTCATGTCACTTTTTTTTAAATGATTATACACTTTAATTTTATTTTAAAATTTTAAATTTAATTTTTTTTAAAATTTGAATTAAAATAATTAATTATTTTAATCTTAATTTATAATTATTTATATTAATATATAATAATTATTTTACTAATATAATATTAATTATCTATTAATTATATTTATCCTAAATTGTGGTATCAATCGTGTATGGATGGAGAGAATAGTTAGATGTAATAATTTTGTAATAATTAAAAATAGCGAGGCTGATGGGTGAGTTTGGGATTTGATTTAATTGTTGGCTTTGTTTTTTTTAATGAATATTATTAAAAAAATATACTTTTTTTTTTTTCCCTTATCACATGATTATTTGAAATTTTGTAATAAATTAAAAAATAATAAAATTATTTTATTGATTAGTGAAAATATGTAAAAAATTTTATATGTAATAATATATTTGTAATTTAGATAAAAGTTAAGAATAATATTTTGATATTAATGTATTATTTTTTGTTTTTTTTTCTTTTAAATAAGAAAGTGATATTTTGAAATATTGTAAGAAAAATACTTTGAGGTGAGACGGATGAAGTAATATTTTTTAAAGTAGTCTTCTGAGATTTTATGTAAAAAATAATACTCCTATTTTATTAATTAGTGTGTAAAATTTTTTAATATTTTTGCTATTTGACTTTAAAAGTATAAAATAATTATATGTTTAATGATATATTTATAATTTAAATAAAATTTAAAGAATATTTTGGTATTAATATATAATTATTTTTACTAAAAAAATACTTTTAAGTGAAAGCTACGAAAATAATAAAAATAATATTTTAAATTAAGATGAACGAGTATAAATATGCATAGTACCAATTTCCATATTTAGCATAAAAAAATGTCTCAATCTAAAATATTAAACAAATACATTGTGTTTAAATAATAAAATTTTTTGAAGTCTTAATTTTTTTTAAAAATTAAATAAATAATAAGAGGGAAAAAAAATTGAATATTAAAGTTGTTAGCAAAAGTTTAAAAAATGCATGTGTAATAAGAGATAAGAGAGAGCCAAATAATTGATTACAGCTAAGATGCAATAAAAATTGGAAATTTCCATTTAAGCAACAAAATTGCCTTTTCACACTCTCCAACGGGTTAGTAATATTCAAATGCACCGGCGCGTATGCTACACCCGCATCCCAAGAGCGTGGCCCCCGAAGCTCCTTCCTAACGTTCAAAAAATTTTCAAATTTCAAATCCCTCTCCAGAACCTTCTATTTAAATCCCCAATTGAATCGCAAAACCCTAGTTTGCTTCTTCCCTGAAACTGCCGCCGTTCATTTTGAATTTCAAAATTTCACAGCCGTAGCCATGCGTGAGATCCTCCACATCCAAGGCGGCCAGTGCGGCAACCAGATCGGTGCCAAGTTCTGGGAGGTCGTCTGCGCCGAGCACGGGATAGATTCCACCGGCCGATACAGTGGAGACAACGATCTGCAGCTCGAGCGCGTCAATGTCTACTACAACGAAGCCAGCTGCGGGCGCTTCGTTCCCCGCGCCGTGCTCATGGATTTGGAGCCTGGAACTATGGATAGCGTCAGATCTGGTCCGTACGGACAGATATTCCGGCCGGATAACTTCGTCTTCGGACAGTCCGGCGCCGGAAATAATTGGGCGAAGGGACACTACACTGAAGGCGCCGAGCTGATTGACTCCGTTCTTGACGTCGTCAGGAAGGAGGCTGAGAACTGTGATTGCTTGCAAGGTAATTTGCTGCTTGATTTCTGGAAACTTCTGTAAATTGTTTGGACTGCGTGAGTCATTATTTCATTTTTCATTTTCTGCTAGTCATTTCGGAAGGTTATTTGCTATTCGATATCTGGAAACTTCTGTTAATTGTTTAGACTGGGTGAATCCTTATGTTTTGAAGTTAATAGCTATTCAATTTCTGGAAACTCTGTTAATTGTTTGGACTGAAATCTTCTTCTTAGCTGTTAGTTGTTTCCGAAGGTGTTTTGTTGTTCGATTTCTGGAAACTTCTGCAAATTGCCTGGACTGCGTGAAACATGTTAATCTCCTTTTCTGTTCATCGGTTTTTTTTTTTTTCCTATTGTTTGGTGAATATCTTTTGGTGTTGATTGTGATAGGATTTCAAGTCTGTCATTCACTTGGAGGAGGAACTGGATCTGGAATGGGAACTCTCCTAATCTCAAAGATCCGAGAAGAGTATCCCGACCGTATGATGCTAACCTTCTCTGTTTTTCCATCGCCAAAAGTCTCCGACACAGTTGTGGAGCCTTACAACGCCACATTATCCGTCCACCAGCTCGTCGAGAACGCCGACGAGTGTATGGTGTTGGACAACGAAGCTCTCTACGACATCTGCTTCCGAACTCTCAAACTCACCACTCCAAGCTGTAAGCAAAAATTTCACCATCAAATTTCAACTAAATCTTTCAATCAAAATCCTAACTGAATCAATGAATTTTATGCAGTCGGAGATTTAAACCACCTGATTTCGGCGACAATGAGCGGGGTAACATGCTGCCTCCGATTCCCAGGGCAACTCAACTCTGATCTCCGAAAACTCGCTGTCAATCTGATCCCCTTCCCGCGGCTCCATTTCTTCATGGTCGGTTTCGCCCCTCTAACATCCCGAGGCTCGCAGCAGTACCGCGCCCTCACCGTCCCGGAGCTCACGCAACAAATGTGGGATGCAAAGAACATGATGTGCGCCGCCGACCCCCGCCATGGCCGCTACTTAACAGCCTCGGCAATGTTCCGCGGCAAAATGAGCACGAAGGAGGTCGACGAGCAGATGCTGAACGTGCAGAACAAGAACTCATCCTACTTCGTCGAGTGGATCCCTAACAACGTAAAATCGACAGTCTGCGACATCCCTCCGACTGGGCTGAAAATGGCGTCTACGTTCATCGGGAACTCGACATCGATTCAGGAGATGTTCCGGCGGGTCAGCGAGCAGTTCACGGCAATGTTCCGGCGGAAGGCGTTCTTGCATTGGTACACCGGCGAGGGAATGGACGAAATGGAGTTTACGGAGGCGGAGAGTAATATGAACGATCTGGTGGCGGAGTATCAGCAGTATCAGGACGCGACGGCGGAGGAAGAGTATGAGTATGAAGAAGAAGAGGAGGAAGACGAAGGTGTTCGCGACTGATTTTTAAGGTAAATCTATTTTTACCTTGAAATTTTTATCTTAAAATTATCGAAGAACTGCAATTATTACCAGAACTTTTATTTACCTGAAAAATCTGTTTACTGTTCAAGGAGTTCTGTAGTGGTAGTAATGTGTGTAATGCTTTCTGGGCATTGTTCTGAATCTTTTCTCTTTTCTTGAATTGTAATGAGTGTTTAAATGAAAATAGTCATTACAACATTTGTGTTTGTTTGTCTGATTTTCGTTGCAATTGCAATTTAAGTTTCCTTCATTCAATATTTTTCTTTTTAAAAAGGATTTGGCAAAATAGTGGGCTAATTTTTTAAATTTCTTAGTGCAATATTTGTTGGGCTTAAACTGGGCCTAAAAGTTTGGGCTGGATCAGGCAAAGTTGGGCTAAAACAGGGTTGGGTTTGCCTTGGTAATTCTTCTATATATAAATTATATATATATATGTATAGGGTGGGTTTGTTTGGGGGTTTGGATTTTGAATTGAGATTTGAATAGTAAAATTTTTGAATTTGAATAGTTGTACGATGTGATATAAATAGGTGTTGATGTGATGTTTTGAATGTAAATTTGATTTTTAGTATAATATAAAAAATAAAAAATAGGTGTTTGATTTGATATTTTTTGAGGGAAAAAATGGGATGAATAGTAGAAATTAAATCCAATCTCCCAAACAAACACACCCATAGTTGATTTTTGGAATTATAAAATTATTAATATATTATATAATTATTAATATTTTACTCTTTGTAAAAATATTGATATTTGTAATTACCTTTAGACCATTTTTGTTTCTTGTATTTTAATTGATATTTGATGAGAAAATAATAAATTTTGCACGGAGTTAATCGTGTTGAATTTTAGAATAAATAAATAATTCACGCACGGTCAATATGCTAAAATAATAAATTTATGATATGCGCATGATATATTTTGTTAAGATGATAATTTTAAAAACAAAAATGATAATTGAATATACATCCAAAATATTTAATTGCATTTTCCCTAAAAAAAAAATCATCTTACTTAACATATTATTTATTATTTGTATATTATGGAGTCAATCAGCATGCGCTCTCACATACAAGGTAAATTTATGTCACATACAAGTTTATACGTGGACAACGACGAATGAGGAACAAGATGTATTTACGCTACATATGAATCGTGCTTAGAGCAACAACGAATGGGGGACGTGAAACTAAAGTACGTTACGTTCTAATTTTGATAATATGTTAAATTCTCATCTCATTTAAAAGTTTAAACTTTAAAAATAAGTATCATTAATTATTAGAATAAATTTTTTCTTTTCTTAGTCTTTCGTGTGATCCCCTTTATTACTTTAGAACTATAAGTGAACCATGTATATAAAATCAATTTTATAATTTAAATATTTTGACAGAAATAGTTCTTTGGTACCGTAGTTGTATATGCGACACTCTTGTAACTTCCGGAGCTGATGTGTTCACACAGATAGCCGTGGTGTCGATAATTTCGTATTATTTTAGGATTTTAAATAATTATGTGACACTAATCACAAAATCATACATGCAACTTTGTTACAATGAATTATTTCTACATAAAAATTTAAATTATAGGATTATTTTCATATAATTCTAAAATGATAAAAATAGCTAAATGAGGGACTGGAAAAATATATTACCTTAACTATTATATAGTATGGATTCAATCAGCACATACTATATAAATAAATAAATGTGCAACTAAATTTAGAAGACTTTTATTTGTTTGGATTGTAATTCTATAAGAATTTTATGACTTAATGATTGAATCTTATATAACATCGTATTAATATATTATTTAAATTAATATTCAAATAAAAAATTCATTCCCAATCACAACCCATAGAAGTTGTTGGGGTTTTATTTTGTAGGATTTAAGTTATTGTTGTATTTCGATAATGTAAGCTCCAAATTTCGATTAACTCACAGAATATAAAAAAATATTTACTTTAAAAAATTATATATACAAATTCACTCAGCACAGATTTATTTTTTGCTCTCGAGTCAGATTACAAATACATATGCAGTAACGCAGTCAAGATGTTAACTCAATTTGGCTACACCAGTCTACATATGAGAGGTTTCAACTTAAGCGTAATTCACTGTCGAAATCATTGAAATATGACGATACAATGATTGAATTTTCATTAGATGTGTATTAAATAAAGAAAAAAAATTATAACTTATAAATATATTATACTCACTTCGTCAACTCACAAATTTTAAATATGTTTTTTTTACTTTGAATTATTTAATTATAAATTATAATTTTAAAAATACCACACTTCTTTATACAAATATCTATATTTTATATCGTATCATTATTTTTATACCAAAAAAATAAAAGCAAAATTATTATTACATTATTTTTAACTATCCACTATATTAAAATACTACTCATTCCGTCCCAATACAATAGTCATGTTTACCATTTTTTCCGTCCTAATACAATAGTCATGTTTACCATTTTTTTCGTCCCAATACAATAGTCATGTTTACCATTTTTTCCGTCCCAATACAATAGTCATGTTTACCATTTTTGTCGTCCCAAAACAATAGTCTCGTTTTCATAAATAACCATATCATTATAAAATTAACTTTACTTTTTCATTATTACTACACAATTGCTACTATTTATTATACTAATACACTCGTAAAGGCAAAAAAGCTTTTTACCTATAGTTTTTACCCACTATATCAATATTCATTAAATCCGTGTCAAACACTAACCCAAACTATAGTTTTAGAATGCAGAGAGTATGATTTTATAAATTTCGCATAAAAAAATATTTACTTTTATATTTGGGGAAATAAAAATATATACTGATTGATGCAAATCAACTCCGATCCAATCAACATGGTAACCATTCAAAAATAAAAATAACAAAACCAAGAATCACACCTAAAGCATGCAAGAAAATTCTAGAAAGAAAATGTCTTATTCTCAATAATAATAATAATAATTATAATAATAATATAGTAATAAAATACACGTTCATTTGATTTGGACAATGACACCAAAGTTTGAATATTCAAAGCTCCAAATTTTGTTTTTATATATGCACACGAAAACCATATGCTTCCTTTGACATTCAGGGCTTGTTTCTTTAAGCAAGGTTTGGACATTTTTACTGTGTAAACAGCGGACTGTTTGTGTTTTGGGGACAAAGTCTGAAAAGGCTTTGTCATTTTCTATTTTTTTAATAAAATATTTTTTTTTTCAAAAATTAGCGTTCTATTTTTTTATTTGAGACGTTCAATAATTATTATCCTATTTTTTTTAAATATAAATTTTTTATTTTTACTCTCTACTATACAATTAAGGACAAATTTGTCAATTCATAACAAAAGACAACTACCTAAAAAATCGTGTAAATATACTTTAGGACAATAGAAATTGGATGGAGGGAGTAATCAAATTTTTAAAATTATAAATATAAAAAAATTACTTCCTCCGTCATCTAATTGTGTGCTCATTTGACCGGCACGAGTTTTAAGAAAAAAAAATATGAAAAAATAGAAATTTTTACTTTTGTTGGTAAAGAAAAATGATATTTTTTTTACTAAAAAAGGAAACGAGAATACATTTAGATGACAACCAAAAAAAGGAAAGTGAGAATAAATTTGGATGACAAATGGAGTATAATAATTATAATGGAATAAAATATATACAATATATATGTCATTTTGTAGACAATAAAATTTTTTATAATACAAATAAATAAAAATTTATCAATATTTATGTATATATAAAATATATTTTATATAAATTAATACACATCTATATTATTATGGATCTGTTTTGACTTTATTTTTAAAATTAAAATATAATATATGTTTCTTGGTTGAGTTTGAGAAATTATAGTTTGGGTTTGGTATTAAAATAATATTTGATGAGATGTTTTATGAAAAGAAAAAATATATATTTTTTTTCGAAAAATGTATAGTCCAAATAGTAAAATTTAGAAAAAAAAAATATATATAATATATATATCATTTTGTAGAGAATAAAATTTTCTATAATACAAATAAATAAAAATTTAATATATATTGGGTATAATATATGTTAATAATCAAATCATACAATATAATTTTCATCAATTAAATCTGCTACATCTTTATATTATTTTCTTCATTATCCTTCAAATCAATTCACATCAAAACTCTCAAAATCCCAACCAAACTCAAATATAAAAAAAACAACAAAATTCAACCTCATCTCAAAATTCAAATAAAAATCAAAATCAAACCCAAATTTCCTCGAACCCCTGAAGAAACACACCCTTAATTAATTAATAAATATATCTTCATTAAATAATTTTCTTATCTTTCTTTGGGAACATATTTTTAACTCCATTTTTTATTTTTACCAAATTTTTTGTTGCAAATTTAAATATGTTAGTCTTCTATTTCTATTTTTATTGGAATGGATATTATGCTAATTCAATATAAATGAATTTAATCTAATTATTAAAATAAAATAAAAGGATATTATATAATTTACTATAGTATATATATATTATATCAAAATATTATTTAAAAAAATATATTCAAAGAGAACCTACTCCTGTGTGTAATTAATTTTTTAGTTCGCTAATGCAATGAACGTTTGGTTATATTTTTAGAAAGTTTAATAATAATAATAATAATAATAATAATAATAATAATATTCTCTATTACTTTAAAATAAATACTTATTTAAAGTTAAAATTTTATATTCTCTATATTCCGTTAGAAAGTACACATATTTTTATTTTGAAACGTAAGTAAATATTTTATTAAATATTTTACTTTTTTTATAAATACCCTTACTTTATATCAAATCATTACTTTTACACCAAAAAAGTAAGGACAAAAATATCGTTACACTGTCTTTAACTACCCACTATAATTAAAATACTATTAAATTTTAAACACCACACCAAAACTAAATGTATACATTGTATATCGACAGAAGGAGTATTATACTTCTCTAACCCATTTTAATGGACACATTTTTTTAATTTTGTCCGTTCCATAACAATTGACACTTTTTATTTTGAATAAAATTTATTAAATCAAAGCGTACTTAACAAAATGATATTCATATGACATATATTTATATTATTATATATTATTTTAAAATATTTAAATACATATTCTAATTTTTTTATTATATATATTAAATTTTCTTTAACACTGCTAATATTATTAATTATATATAAATAATAATATAATATTTTAATTTCATATTATCAACTAACTAAACATTGTTATCGGGGACGGAGGGTTTATTATATAATATTTTTTTACTTAAAAATAGGAGTATATCAAATACTTATCTTTAGTTATATTTTCTTGTAATTATTTTATGATAAAAATTGTTTAATGGGGTATAATATCTTTTTTAATGCAAATTATATATTAAATATGATAAATAAAAAATTTATTTGATTGTAATTTAAAATTAATTTAAAATATTGTATTAAGTTGACATTTTTTATTTAAGTAATATATTAATGTATTATTAATAATACACTTTTATAAAAGACTTACGAAATGAATAGTAAATAACCGATTAACTTCCATCATCACCAAGTCACTTTTAGCTTATTAGACTATTCTGCAATTCAATTTCAATTTCAATTAATACTAAGTATGAATTGATTATGACACTTTTTTTTTTTTTTTTTTAGGACATACTTAAAAGTCAATTTCCTAATTAAGATTGTAATTTCAATCATATAGTATGTATTATTTGTTTATTTATTTATTTATTTATTTTTTTTTATGGATAAGGGGTTTGAATTGACCATGCGTTTATCAATCATTCTATTGTCTCAATTAGACTATTCTATAAAGATGTGTTTGTTTTTTTTGAACATATATATATATATTTGTTTGGTTGTGATTTTAATTTGGAATTATTAATATTTATTTTCTATAATTTTTAATAAAGACATACTCCCTTCGTCTAAAAAGTATAGTCTTGTTGTGTTGGACTTGAGATTTAAGAAATATTGATATTATATTGGTAGTTTGTAAAAATTAAAAATAAATGACTTTTTTGCCTTTGTGAGCATATTAGTGTAAAAAGTAGTGACAATTGTGTAATAATAATGAAAAAGTAGGGATAATTTTATAGTGATATGGTTATTTATGGAAATGAGGCCATTGTTTTAGGACGGACAAAAAATGGTAATCAAGACTATTGTTTTAGGACGGACAAAATATTACTCCCTCCGTCCACTTACAATGTTTACATATTTCTATTTTGAGACGTCCAATTACAAAGTTAACATTTCATTAAATACCCTACTTTTTTGTTTCACAAATACCGTTACTTTACATCACATTATTACTTTTACACAAAAAAGTAAGGGCAAAAATATCATTACACTACTTTTAAATACTCACTATAATTAAAATACTACTCCCTTCGTCCACCGATAAAGTATACATTTACTTTTGGCGCGGAGTTTAAGAAATAATAGTATTTTAATTATAATGGGTAGATAAAAGTAGTGTAATGACATTTTTGCCCTTGCTTTTTGGTATAAAAGTAATGATGTGATGTAAAGTAAGGGTATTTGTGGAAAAAAATGGGGTATTTAATGAAATGGTTACTTTGTAATTGGACATCCCAAAATAGAAATATGTATACTTTATAGCTGGACGGAGGGAGTATTATTTTTTAAACACCGTGCCAAAAGTAAATGTAAACAATGTAAGTGGACGGAGGGAGTATTATTTAAACTAAAATTCAAACAATTACCCTATTGCAAATAACAACCAAACAGACCATTGTTTGCTATTTATTGATAGAAACTAATAAAAATAAACTCTTGTTTACATTTATTTTTTCAGTAACTTTAGATCATACCACTAATTACTAATATTTCTTTTTTCTACTTATGTTAACCTTTTTACTCCCACTTTATTATATATTTATATATAAAATAAGAACAATTTGATCCTTACAATATTATATCTATTCACTACTATTAAAATGCTAACATTCTTAAACTCGTATGCAAAAAGCAAACGTAAATTTCAGTGATTGAACGGAAGGAGTATAATATTTTATAAAAATAAATAAATATATTTGAATAGGGTGTGGATAATTTATCTTATTGTTGTTTGATCAAGAAACAAAAAGAAAAATTGCAATGGTTACTTAAAATAGTTAATTTATAATTGAACAATTCAAAATAAAAATTTATATATTTTATGAGTGGAGGAAAGAACTATATAATTTTTTCTTTAAAAATAAATAATACTTCCCCAGTCTCAATACAATAGTCTTATTTACAATTTTTGTCCGTCCAAAAACAATGGTCTTATTTTCATAAATAACCATATCACCATATAACTACCTCTACTTTTTTATTTTTATAACACAATTGCCACTACTTTTTACACTAATATACTCACAAGAGTAAAAAAGTCTTTTATCCATACATTTTACCAACTACCAATATAATATCAATATTCCTTAAATCCTGTGTCTAATCCAATTAAAACTATAATTTTGAGACGGAAAGAGTAGTAAAAAAATCTAGATAAAATCAACCAGAGAAGACAAACCACAACAATTCAAAAGTAATCTAGACACATCAATTTAGACATGATTAGGACTGTAATTAATTTTTCGTTAAAATCGACCAAACTATTTTGAAAGTGTTGGACGGCCGAGTAAAAAACACAACCTTAATTATTTTTAGCGGCATATATAATAAGTATGTCTACATGATATCTGAAACGTTGACTATTTGAAGAAACACGGAAGTCAACCATGCACAAATTATTCAAACAAACATAATAATACTAGTAGAGACAGGCCCGCCGTTATTATTATCATTATTGTTATTATTATGTCTTTCAAACCCTATAAATATGTCCCCAAGTAACATGAAGTTTTATATCTTACATAGCCTGTACAAAGCAAGGGTCAACCACTTACCAAAAATGGAAAGTTCCCTTTTATTTGTGGCAATATCTGCATTTTTGTTTGTGTCGATTTTGTTCTTTAAGTGGTGGGTTTCGCCATGGCTTATTTATAGAAAGCTTAGATCAAATGGATTTTATGGGCCAAACCCTAATTTCCCTTTTGGGAATTTGAATCCAATCAAGGACAAAAAAAAACCAAATGCCGCTGCCGTTGCCATCGCTGCCGCCTTATCTTCAACCCCTACGAGAGTGTCGAACGATATCCACTCTACGGCGTTCCCTTACTTTGCCACGTGGCAAAAATTCTACGGTATTATTATCTCTCATTCAAGTTTATTATTATTTTTATTTTTTTTAGTTGTTATCCAAATTTATTTTTATTTTTATTTTAATAAAAAATACCATTTTTGTCCTAATTTCTTTCCTATCATAAAAATAAAAAATATTTATTTTTATTTATTTTTCTTAAAATTTGTGTCCAGTCAAATAAGAATACAATTATACGACAACAATTCTAATCAGCACAACTACTTCTCAATCGGGATATGTATTGTATTGATAATTAATATGTGCTATCAGTTTATACATTGTATTTATATTATATTTATATAACTTTTATCCTAAATTTGATCATGATATATAATATATAAATTATCATCATTTGGTGTCAGATTTTACAGCATCTACTGATTACGGCTAATCAACGCTCCAACCAGCAATCTATTTACCATCATTACGTCGGATAAAAAATAGTGCGCAATGGTGTATTAACTAATCTTTTCTTAAAAGTAAAATAGATCGATAGATTTGTAAGAGAAGATAGTAACATATTAGTAATTTTAGGTGAAATGTAAATATATTTTATTTTTGCGTAGGATAATATATCTTAAATTAATTATATTGATATATTAACTGACGATTCGATTGTTTAATGTCAATCTTCTATTATTAAATTTAATTTTGTGGTAATATTATTTTTTGTAGGGAAAGTTTTTGTGTATTGGATTGGGACCGAGCCATTTTTGTACATCGCCGAGCCCGAATTTTTGAAGAAGATGACTGCTGATATTAGAGGTAAGAATTGGGGCAAAGCTAGTGTTTTTAATCGCGACAGAAAACCTATGTTTGGAAATGGCCTTATTACCATTGAAGGCGACGATTGGGTTCGACACCGACACATCATCACCCCGGCATTCTCCCCTGCCAACTTGAAGGTATATTTTATCTTAGGTCCCGTTTGGTTAACTGAATTTAAATTTGACGATGAGTTTTAAATGAATGGATACTTTGCATTTGAAATACTTTATAATTAATTAAAATCCATCATTTTGTTGTATAAGTAATTGAAATTATGTAGAATAAAGAGTATATATTTAAAACGTTAAGGAATGAATTTGGAATCTATAATCAATTAATTTTGATTAACTTTATAGTTCTGTTATATTTGGAGTTTTAATTATTGATTTATTGATTTATTTTTATTTTTGTCCCACATATTGAACATTATGTGTCTTCGTGCAACGAAGTTAAAACGATTCTTGATATATTATTGGATCATACATAATTAGCTGTATTTGTATTTAAGTAGTTGTTGAATGTGAATTTTATAAAAATAAATAATACACTCTCGCCTGTTAAAGTTAGATCAAGATTTTTATTTTTTTATTTTTTTTTAATTTTTTTATAAAACTTATTATAGTCTATTAATAGTAAAATACTTTATTTACCACAAATCTATTATCATTATTTTAGTAAATACTAAAATTTTTGTCACTATTATTTCTACTTAATCCACCATTTTCTTTATCAATTTCGGATAGCGACTGCGGGTTCTCACGTCATAAAAAGAAACTTCTTAATAAATTTATCATAATACATAAACTTTACTTTTTATTTAATTTAATTTAATATTAAAATATTATTTCTTTTTAATATCCGTGTCCAATAAAACCTATATAAAATTTTCAAACCGTAGAAGGATATTTGTAGAAAATCATGATATTTGTATGACAAAAAAAAATAACCCTTAAAGTAAATAGAACTTGAATAATGCAAAAATATGAATAATTTTGGATTAATTAAAATTCAGGCTCCATTTAAACATGCTTTTTAGAAGTTTTGGAAAATTTGAAAAATAAAAAAAAGAATTAAAAATTCAGCGTAATATTTTACAAAGAAAAAAATATCAACATTTCACGTAATATATATTTTTTTTTATAAATATTATTGTATTGAATTTTTAACTGTATGTAAAAATAGAGAGTGATCAGGGCTTTGTTTAGACAAGTTTTTGGAATTTTGGAAGTTCGGAAAAAATACAAGGGAAAAAGTTTGTTTGATGTGATATTTTTTGAAAAATGAATAGTGTCAAATGAGTAAAAGTGTGTTGTGTACCTGATTGTTTAAAATTATTTATATGAAAAAGTTTACATCGATTTTCCAAATGGCGTAGGCGATGGCAAGTGTAATGGCGGAGTCGGCCGCTGGCATGGTCCGGCGGTGGGGCGAAATGATAAACTCCGGCGACGGCGAGGCGGAGATCGACGTCGAGAAAGAAATGATCCGAACCGCCGGCGAGATCATCGCCCGGTCGAGCTTCGGCATCAGCTACGACAACGGGAAACAAGTCCTGGAGAAGCTACGGTCTCTTCAAATCACGCTTTTCAAATCGAACCGCCGGTTCGTGGGGGTGCCGTTCGGAAAATTCTTAAACCCGGTTCAGGCAAGGCGGGCCAAGAATTTGGGGAAGGAAATCGACCGTCTTCTGTACAAGATAATCGAGGACCGGCGCGCCGGCGCCGGAGGACCGCCGGCCGCCGGAAAGGATCTCCTCGGATTGCTGGTGGCGCCGGAGAATCAGAAGACGGCGCTGACGACGGCGGAGCTGGTGGATGAATGCAAGACGTTCTTTTTCGGCGGTCATGAAACGACGGCGTTGGCGCTGTCCTGGACCTTGCTTATGCTGGCCGTGCACCCGGACTGGCAGGTCCAGCTCCGGGAGGAGATAGCACACGTGATCGGGGATTCCGAGGTTATCGATGCCACCATGGTTTCTGGATTGAAGAAGGTAATTAATATAATAATATTATACATATCTGTAGTTCAAATTTATTTATATTTTTTCTCTTTAGTATCATTTAAATTATTTTCATAGTAAAAAATTTTATTTTTTTAAATTTTTTTTTATTTTTCTTAAAACACATGACAGTGAAATGAGAGTAAATTTTGATATAGATAGAGTAATTAATTTTAGTTATTTGTTAATAATATTGATTTCTTTTATATTTTAAATGGACAAGACAAGATAAGTTCTCTGACGTGGCTGAACCGCCGTTCTTGAAGAATTTCTTTGACCTTTTTGAACGTTGAATTATTTATGGTTGACGAGTGTTTCAATTAGTCAACGGCTTCAGGTTCAGTCTGATGCCCGACAAGTAGGTACCAGTAGTCAACCCCCTTGCTATCATTTGCATTCAATCTAGGATCCTTTTAGGGTGTTTTTGTTTGGGGAATTGGATTTTAAATATATTATTCATTTTTTTTTTAAAAATTAAATTAAATATCTATTTTTTTATTTTTTAAATTATACTAAAAATTAATTTTATATTTAAAATATCACATCAACACTTATTTATATCACATTATACAATTATTCAAATTTAAAATTTTTACTATTGAAATCAAATCAAAATCAAAACTCCCAAACAAACACAGTGACAGTTTACGAGACTTTCTCAAATTCTACTCCTATCTATCAAAATGTTTTCCTAATAAATATAAAATGGAACATCTATTTTTTTTCTAATTTTTTTTATATTATATTAAAAATTAATTATATAATTCAAATTTTTTTAATATACATATATATCAATATACATATTATTGTGTAGAAATAAATTTAATACAGTATAACAATAGTAAAAAATTTAATACAATTATAATAAAATAAAAAAATAAAAATTTCTTAGCTATCTTGTATAGATACTCAAGAAATATTTTTATTATGTGCAAGAGGTTTTAATATTTTTGTCATTAAATTTTAATTGTATGTATAATGATATATTTGTAATTTAAGTAAGAGTTAAGAGTATTTTAATATTCGCGAATCATTATTTTTTTAAAAATAAAAAATAAATACTTTAAAGTGGGACAGATGAAAATAATAAAAAAAATATTTTGAATAGGATGAAGAGAGTATTTTTTCTTTCGTAAAATATTATGTTAAGTATTTAACTTTTTCATTACTTTCATCCAAATCTCTTAAAACTTTCTTATTTCATTATTATTTTTTAAAATTTTCAAAACTCTTATCTACTCGGTGCCTTAATTTTCTTGTTTTGAATTAATTTAGATGGGATGCGTGATGAACGAAGTGCTCCGACTGTATTGTCCCGCGCCGAATGTGCAAAGGCAAGCAAGGCATGATATTAAAGTCGGCGACCTTGTGATCCCCGACGGCACAAACATATGGATCGATGTTGTGTCTATGCACCACGATCGCGACCTATGGGGCGAAGATGTGCATGAATTCAAGCCAGAAAGATTCGAGAATGACATATTATACGGAGGGTGCAATCACAAGATGGGATTTTTGCCGTTTGGATTTGGAGGGAGAATGTGCATCGGTAGAAACTTAACCAATCTTGAGTACAGAGTCGTACTTACGTCGATTTTGTCTAAATTTTCATTTTCCCTTTCTCCTAAATATCGTCACTCTCCTTCTATAATGTTGTCTCTTAGGCCCCAACTCGGGCTTCCTCTTGTTTTCCGACCACTAGTTTAGATCGCTTTGGACAATATCGGGTTCAGTAAGGATGTTAGTAAAGTTTTAGTTGTGTTTCGACTATTAGTTTGCTAAGTTTTTCAAGAAATTTATAATTGTAATAGTGACCCTATGTGATTATAGTCATGAAATAAGAAGTTAGAATAATTTAAACTCTTTATATATATTATATTCGTTTTAATATGATAGAAAATTTAAAATCTCTTTATCAGATCATTTTTTCTATTTTTTTTATTATTTTATTTTAATGTGTTATGTGCCAAATCAGAATAAAAAACTTACAATCATATTCACTTCGTCTGCTCATAAGAGCACTTCCAATTAAGAGTTCTTATGGATTGAAGAATTCATTTAATCCTATGTGGCATAACTACATAAATGATGTATATATCTAATAATTTAGGCTTTTAGGTGATACAGTTATTTAAAGGCTAAACTGTTTTTTTTAGTTCCGTAACTGGACCCCCTTATCATTTTAGTCTCGTAAGTGGAGTATGTCGCAAACTAGTTCCATAAGTGTCGCTGTTTTAGTCCTCCGGCACCGGAGATGCCCGCGTGGCTCGCCGGAGGTGACGTGTCCGCCAAGTGTCGTTGACCTCGCGGACACGTGGATTTTTTTATTTTATTTTTTCATATTTTTAATTTTTTTTTAAAAAACTTTTTTAATTTATTTTAAATTTTATTTGTATTTTTTTATTTTTTTTATTTGATCCAATTTAAAAAAATAAAAAAATAAAAAAAAATGAAAAAAAAATAAAAATCCACGTATCCGTCAGGTGTCGCTAACCTGGCGGACACGTCACCTTCTGCGAGCCACGTGGGTGTCTCCGGCGCCGGAGGACTAAAACAACGAAAATTTCACTTATGGGACTAGTTTACGACAGACTCCACTTACAGGACGATAAAGGGGTCCAATTACGGGACTAAAAAAACATTTTACCCTTATTTAAATTATCTAGCATGAATCTACAAAATTCAAATATTTATTATTTTTAAAATCCAAACCCAAACTTTAAAATCTAAATGAATAATACATGCAATATAAATTAATAGTACAAATTTTATATTAATATAATAAAAATGTAGCATTTAAAACTAATAGTGTTTTATAATAAATTATTCAATATATACTACATTTAATTATTCATTATAAAAATATATGTTCATATGTACACTTGTAAATATTAAAGGTTAGCACATAATAATAATAATAATAATAATAATAATAATAATAATAATATACAACACATATTATAAAAATTAAAGTCGTGGAAGAGTCCATATTTTATGTGCTAATTAAGATTAACCCACACCCTAATTATTTTCATTATTTTGTTATTAAAATCCATACTTTTAATTTTAGACGTAAATGCAAAAATGTGTAAATTATTAAATATTATCAGAATTATTGAAATGGTCAGGTACCCACTAATTTTGTCAGATATTTGATTTATCCAATATCTCATATAAAAGGATAAAAATGCAATAATTCAAAATAAAACAAGATTCAAAATATCCCATCTACTACTCTCTCTGATTCAAAATAAGATATGTGAAGATTTTGAATACAAAATAATTTTAGAAAAAAAAAAAAAAAAAGACTGTTCAATACTATCCAAAAAAAATTACTCACTCCTTTCAATTGGAATGGTGACGTTTGCTTTTTATACGTAGATTTTTGAATATTAGTATTATATTGAATTATAGTAAAAAAAGACAAAAATACCCATGTTAGTATGTTGTAATATAAAAGTAATGATATTTGTGTAATATATTGTAAATTGAAATAATATTTATTATGTTAAGTAGATAGTACAATTACTAAATTAGGAAATAGTAACCTTGTTTTGAGACGGACAGAAATAAAAAATGGTAAACTTTCAATAGGACAAAGAGAGTATTTTATTTACAACTAACAATAAAAGTCGCTAATTATATATTGATTAATTTGATCAAATTAACACCATGATGTGATCGAATCCGCATGGATCCATACTCATTCAAACTATTTAATAGTTTAATGTTATATATATATATACCGTGACAAAATTACCATCTGAACTGCGGGGTCAAAATATTATAATTTATTTAATATTTAACTAATAATTTTTTAAAAAAAATAATAACAGAATTATATATAATTTTAGATAGTTTTAAAAGAGCAATTTGTATATAAATACATAAAAATTAATATTTTAACAGTTTCAATCATACAATGTTTACATATTTTATTTGGCATTTCTTATCATTGAACAGTCATGATATTTATATTATTGTATTTATATATATAATATATTTTAAAAGAAATCAATATGTATATTACTCCCTCCGTCCAAGCTAAAAGTTTATAATTACTTTTGGCGTAGAGATTAAAAAATAATAGTATTTTAATTATAGTGGGTAAGTAAAAGTAGTAAAATGATATTTTTGCCCTTACTTTTTTTTGTATAAAAGTAATGATGTGATGTAAAGTAGGGGTATTTGTGGAAAAAATGTGGTATTTAATGAAATGGTTACTTTGTAATTGGACGTCCCAATATAGAAATATGTATACTTTCTGACTCGACAGATGGAGTATATTATATAGGGTAAACTGTTTTTGTAGTCGCGTAACTGGACCCCTTATCATTTTAGTCCCGTAAGTGGAGCATGTCGCAAACTAGTCCCATAAGTGAAAAATTTTCGCTGTTTTAGTCCTCCGGCGCCGGAGACGCTCGCGTGGCTTGCCGGAGGTGACGTGTCCGCCAGGTGTCCCGCCGGAGACGCTCGCGTGACTTGACGGGACTAAAACAACAGTTTACCCTATTATATATATATATATATATATATATCAACTTGGGCACAAAATTTGATTTGGCCCTACTACCCATGCCCAGGGATGGGTTAGCTTTATACAATTAAGCAAATTATTCAATAATATATAGGGCTTTAGGGTTTAGGGTTTAGGGTTTCAATTCGTATTTTTCGGTCGTATTCGTATCGAGTTGAACCATGGGTGTAACAAAAAATTGTTAATTCAAACTCAATCCGAATTTGAAATATGACCCGAAATTCTAGATCCGAACACGACACAAATTTTTTCAGGTCAGGTTTAGGTCAACCTGATTTATTTATTTATTTTTACAATTATCATCATTTATATAACATATATATTTATAAATTATTATATCCAAATTATTATTCAAACTAAATTAATTAAATTACAAAAAACTTCCAAAGAATTCATTACTTATCGTATTATTGCTTCATTCACTTAGGACTTAGTTTATATGAAGAATGGAATGTGATTATATAATATTTGTATAATGTTAATCAATATGTACTTCTTATTATATAATCCTATCATATCAAAGTATAGTAAATACAGAATTTTGAATAGTAAAATTTTGAATTGAAATATTTGTTTGATGTGATATAAATATGTATCGATATAAATATTAAAAATATCATATTCAAATTATATTAAAAAAAAACAAACTCCAAGAGAACCGTCTCCAAAATATAGATTGAGATGAGCATATCGATGAAGTGTAAGTTAGTAAAATATTTATTTATTTGAGTTAATAACAAGTACCAAATTAATAAAAAAAAATATTGAATGGAGAGATAATTACAAAATGGATTAAAGCATATGCCCGAGTCGTGCATGTCTTACATTGTCTTAATTTGGCATTATTCACGTTGCCATCAGATCTATCATACCTAATTGTCATAACAAAAAATAAATTATCAAGATTTTTGCACCAAATTCACTACCAATAAATAAATAAAGATTTGGAACCCACTATATTATAAAATCTCCAACAGCCCTCAGAGGATCCGATGCAAGAAATTGATTGAAACCTGCAAAGTAGATATATATATCGTCAATGGAGGATTATTTGGTAGTCTTAGGGTTTGCCATTTCTACATATTTCTTCTTGTATTTGTTCTTTCAATGGTGGATTTCACCATGGCTGCTTTACAGAAAGCTTAGAGCTAACGGGTTTTTTGGGCCAAACCCTAATTTTCCTTTAGGGAATCTGAATCAAATCAAGAACCAGAAACCAGATTGTTCTAACATCTCATCATCGGATGATCTTACAGCAATATCGAATGATATACATTCCTTTGCATTTCCCTATTTCGCTACATGGCAGCAATCCCATGGTGAGCCATCTTGATCGATGCAATCTTGTCGATTTCTATTTGGAAGATTTATTTTTAGCGACTTTTAAATTTTAAAATCTATAAATACCTAAGACTTTATTTTTTATGGATTTTTTTACGAGAGTTTTACTATTCAATTTTTGTTTTTCTTAAAAAATATCATATCAAATAATTATTTTATATTCAAAACGCTATATCAATATCTATTTATATCATACCAAACAACTATTTAAATTTAAGTTTTTATTATGTGGTCGACTTGTCTTTTCTTTTTCTATGAAATGTTTTCAAAATTGATCGAAGATTTCTCTTTTATTGAGCTCTCTCAATTCATGCAATTAGCATCACAGCTAGCTTATTTGCAATTAGGATTTTATTTTTACGAAGTTTTAATTTTTTTGTCACTTATTGATGCTATCTTTAATTTATAGGGAAAGTATGGGTCTTCTGGATTGGGACAGCCCCATTTCTTTACATTGCAGAACCTGAATTCTTGAAGAAAATGTCTTCGGACATTAGAGGGAAAAATTGGGGGAAAGCAGATGTTTTCAGACAGGACCGAATGGCGATTTTCGGCAAAAGTGTAGTAACTAGTGAGGGCGAAGAATGGGTTCGTCGCCGCCACTTTATTACGGGCGCGTTCTCTCCACACCATTTGAAGGTAATGTCTACTAATTTTATAGCCGTAGGAAAAATAATATTTTTTAGTCACATATATGTTCTTTAGTTTCGAACTACTATTAATAATTTTTTAAACTATCGAATCAAATATATGATATATATATATATATATCTTTCATTTAATATATTAAAGAAAGAGACTGATCTTCTTATTCAAAATATCACATCATTCATATTTATTTATATCATATCATCAATTCAAGCCAATAAAAGAGTCCATAAAGCACACTTATTAAATATAATACATGCTCTTATTTCACAACCATATGTACTTTTTGAAGTCTTGATCAATGTTTTTTTTAAGTTTTAATCGGTGTTGTCTGAAAAATTGATTAATAGCGGTCATGACACTTATACAGTATATTAAAAATTATATAATCAATATCATACTGTATACTAAAATTTAAATATTAGATACATATTTTAAATACCGTACCTAAAAAATATTGCATACATAAACTAAACTTAAAATCCCTAAATAGCCCTAATATATTTAAGTGATAACATATTTAAAACATAATTAACTAATAGTCATACAAATTAAACACGATTCAAACTATAACAATGTACAATTTTGAAGGCAACGGCAACCCTAATGATGGAGGCAACGGCAAGTATGGTTCTCCGGTGGTCGGCGCAAATATGCTCCGGCGAGCAAGAAATCGACGTCGAGAAAGAGATCATCTTCACCGTAGCCGAAGTCGCAGCCAAGACAAGCTGCGGTATGAGCTGCGAAGATGGGAGACAAGTGCTCGAAAAATTAAGAGCTTTGCAAAGAGTACTTTTTTATGGCATCGGGCACGTGGGAGTGCCATTCGGAAAATTCCTAAGCCCAAAGCGAACAATGAGCGCGAACAAATTGGGCAAAAAAATTGACGATATTTTATACTCGGCAATAAAGAGGAGTTGGGTAGACGGGAGCAAAAAGGACCTCGTCGGGACATTAATGGCGCCGGGGGGAGGCGCAAAACAGCCATTGGCGCCGGAGGAAATGGTGGACGAATGTAAGACATTTTTTTTCGGAATGTACGAGACGACGGGGCTCGTGCTGACGTGGAGCTTGCTGCTGCTAGCTGTTCATCCAGAGTGGCAAAGACAACTAAGGGAAGAGGTTGGAGAAGTGGTTGGGTTTGGGGAGATTAAAGATGTTTCCGAGCTCTATGGACTTAAGAAGGTAATGAAATTCTTGCGTCTTACAACTTAGTACAAAAAGTACGGGAATTTCATGGCGATTAAGTCAAATCAGTATATCAAATTACAAATTTTGCCTTATATGTGAAGCAAATTATCATTTAGATATACGTTTATTTTTTTGGGTTTCATATCTTAGGACAATATCTCAAACGTAGGCTTTAATTTTGTTCTTTGACGCCAAAAAAATAATATACAGATCATATAATCCTATGGATTGCCCGTGCTGAGGTGGATGCTGAGTAGCATCGCCGAAAAAATGCTACCTAGCGTCCACCTCAGCACCGGCAATGCCACGTAGGATAAAATTAAAGTTGGTAGTCGAGATATTGTCCTAAAATACAAAATTAAAAGAATGTCTAAAAAATAATAATTTGTCTTACATATATAGAGCAAAATTTACAATTTTTTCTATATATTATCTATCTTTATTAAATATGTTGACCGAGTCAAATCTTACAACAAATTTAATTTTTATGTTTAAATACATAAATTTTAGTCATGTTTATTCTAGGTTATCTTATAATGTAAATGTTATGAGGGAAAATATATAATAATTTTGATCATTCACTAGGAATTGTTATCATTTTGTCACTTAAGTAGACATCATATAGAAATAGTTCTACATGTCATTTTCACTTCAATAGTTAGTTATACATATGAACATATATACACATACATATAGATATAATTGTTTAGATACAAATTTCCAACATTCAAAAGCAAAATACTCGAAAGATCATAAGATGAAGTTGTAAAGTAAAATATATAACTTAACACAACATTTTTTTTTACAGATGGGATGGGTGATGAACGAAGTACTACGTTTGTACGGACCGGTTCCGACTGTACAAAGGCAAGCAAAGCACGATATTAAGGTGGGCAATCTTGTGATCCCAAATGGCACAAACATATGGATTGATGTAGTGTCGATGCACCATGACCCAAACTTATGGGGAGAAGACGTATACGAGTTTAAGCCAGAGAGATTTGAAAACGATATACACGGAGGGTGTGCGCACAAGATGGGGTTTCTTCCATTTGGATTTGGAGGAAGAATGTGTGTTGGTAAAAATTTAGCGAATCTTGAATATAGAGTCGTACTAACTTTAATTCTTTCTAAATTTTCCTTCACTGTTTCTAGCAGCTATTGTCATTCTCCTACTATAATTCTCTCACTTAGGCCTCCCGATGGAATACCTCTTGTTTTCCGGCACCTTTAAAATACATTTTTTTTTTTTTTTTTATCTTAGATATGTATGGTCGAGTATCACTTCTATTATCTAGTTTTGTAGGGATGTACTTTGATTATATAAATAAATGTATTTCATTTTTTTGTTATTAATTTTAGACTTCGTTCATTTTGATTTTTTTTTTCGAAAAAAATAAATTATTTATGTACAAAAGTTTATTATAAACTATAACACGATCGGAACACAAAAGTTTGCTTATATAGTTCAGCCGATGCAAAGGCCTATATGTACGAAGGATTCCAACCCATGTCCATTAAATAAGATTCAAACATTTTATGAATAAGTTACAACTTCATAAATTCCATATAAAATAGCAACAAAGAAAACCATCAACATGCAAACCAATTCAATGATTATCAAATGCAATAGTGAAGTTTTCATCAAAAGTATATTCACAAAAGCCTCAACCTCAAGTTCTTATTCTACTCTTTAGAATGTTTCAATGGCAACTAGCACTTCTCCCTTAATGTAAATATTCTTTAGTAGTAAACAAATCAAGAGAATGGAAATATATCACTCTATGACTCACTGAATAAAATTTTTTAGGGGTGTCAATTTGTGTTTTCGGGCCGTTTCAGGTTGAGTCATAAGAGCGTAACAAAAAAGCTGTCAACCAAAATTCGAAATTTGACTCGAAATCATGAATTTTTTTTTTAAATTGGGTTCAGGTCAAACTGATTTAAACGTCGGAGTTTGAGTTTGAACTAGTAACATCACGATTAAGAATTCCTTTCCACACCATCGTATATGTTGTCCCTTACGGGACAGCAAACATAGTATTTTGTTTGGACGGATTACGTTTACGCAAGAGAAAAACTATTTTGTTTATTTTTCTTTTCAAACCACATCCAAACAAACATGTTTTTACGCAAACAAACATAGTTTTTCTCTTGAAGGGATGAGGTAATTTCACTAGCTATGCATGATTCCTTTCCCAACTGATCCACATTAATTAAATAGTTTTGAGTGCAAACCTCTTAATTACATGCCATCATTTTTATTTTTAGGGTTTATGTATAATTAAGAATGAAGTTATAATAAAATAATATAAAATAAGTTTAATGATAATGTTGATATATACATCTAAATATGTATACATATATATAATTTTTGTTTTCAGCATAGCATTTAGTTTAGAAGAAAATGAGAAACTTAAGATAATATAAAATACTCCATCCATCCGTCAAGCGACAAATGACTCATTTTCGTTTTTTTATCCGTTCCATAAAAGATGATCTATTTTTATTTTTAGTAAATTTATTCATCTTCAACATACTTCACAAATATAAATTAATTAAATTAAATTTTTAACTTCATACACAAAGGATCCACTGAAAACCTTTTCATTTTCATCTCTCTATTCAATAAATAAATATTTTAATATGTATTTAAAATTTCTATTTTTTGTAAAATTAGTTTTAATTTAATTATAAATAAATATATATTTTTTTATTTATTATTATATATATTCTATTGAGATATAATCCTAAAAATATTTAAAAATATCAACAACACTACTCATATCGAAAATACTAAAATAATATTATAACTTATTATTAATAACTTATTAATTTACATTACTAAAATATCAAGTCTAATAAAAAAGACTTATCTCTCGGAGGACGAACGGATTATTATCTTAAAATCGGATTATTATCTTAAAATAATTAATATATATTTATATCTTTTTTTCTTTTCTAAGATATATATATATATGCAAGAAATGATGGTTACTTATACCACACTAAAAGACAATACTAATCAATGTATGGATAGGGGCGAATCCATGTTATATTCAATGGTGTGGTGGCACGTATGAGTGATTTTACTTTATCAAAAATTAAAAAAATAAAAAAAATAGAAAAAAATATAGAATTTTATAACTATGCAACTATTAAAAAATAGAATTTTTTGTTTATTGAAATATCATATAATTTTGTTCAATAAACAAAGAAAAAAAAATCAAATAGAACACGTCCATTAAATTTTGGTTATTTCAAGTATGGCATATTTTCTTTCTTTTATCTAAGATATTTTTCTATTTAAAACAATAAATTTATTGATAAGATCATTAGGATTCTTACTAAAAATAATAATAATACAAAAAAACTATTAATATTTATATCAAATAATTTTATTTAGAAAAAAAAATCTTCATTGATAATTTTCAATTTATTGGTAAGGTTTTTTGGGTTGATTTTGGTTTTGATTTTTTTTTAAAAAAAAGTAAATTAGATATATGTAAAAGGAAATTGTGTCTTTTTATTTATAACAAAAAAACACAATGAGACTTGGGTAGTAGAAAAGTTGAAATAATAATAATAAATTTAATGATAAGATCATTATTCATACTAAAAAATAATATAAAAAATATTTGAATGTTTATCTCAATTAATATTATTAAAAATAATGATTCAATTGATATTCTTTAATTTATATAAATTGTTATTTGCTAATGTGTGTTTGTTTTGTAATTTTGAATGACTATATTTTTTTAAGATATATATGAAAGATTATATATGCCAATATATAAAAGATAATATTTTACGATGAATCATTTAAATTTTTTGAATAAATAAAATATGTTATATATTGTATATAACTATGAGTATTTATTATATATATATTTTTTAATACACCATCCTTTTTGGCTTTGATTATTTTAGATTTTTTTTAATGAATTGTATATAATATTTTGTGTTAAAAAAATTGTATGCTTTTACAGAAAATTAGATAATTGCAAAGAATTTTTTTTTTTAGAAAAATCACATAATAAATAAAAAATTTATAAATGTTTGATCAGATATTATGATTCATACTAAATATAATAATATTAAAAAATAAACTATTGAAATATTTATCTCAATTAATATTATTACAACAATGAGTTATTTTCAATTTTTTTAATTTAAATTTTAATATAAATATTATTTAATTTGATTTAATGTTTTATTAGAATATTATTGATAGGGATGTCTGGACCTGCTTTAGATAGAGTTTTAATAGGGCGGGTTTGAATTTAAAAAAAAAACATACTTCGAGGCAAATTATTGGTTTTAAATTTTAAACTCGGCTAGGTTTGGAACGAGTTACGAGTTTTACTAAAAATCGCCTACTCAGACTCGGACTCAGACCCAATCTAATTTAATTTTTATTAGTATTAATATATATAATATAAATTATTCTTATTTATTTACTTTAAAAAATTTTAAACATAAAACAAAACTGTAATTTCTAAATTAAATTTGTTTTCGCAGTTGTTTCTTCTCCAATTTTCTTCACAATCGGGATTACTGTGGCTTCGCCTGCTGCCGACCGCCATCACTGTTGATCATCGCCATCATTTATTTTTTTTTGTTGTTTGAACTATAACGTTTTGGTATTTTAACGGTTATTTTTTTTTAGGATTAGATTGTTAAAATAAATTATATTATATATATATTTTTTAAGAAAGTGACTTTTTTTGGTTGGCCGTGAATCCGAAAAGTTCGTAGATCTAATATTTTATAGTGGAACAGATCCCGAGGCTTGCAGAACTCGTCTCAAATCCGCACCATTACCATCCCTATGTATTGAGAATTATGTAACCTAAATTGTAGTATTAAATTGGAATAAATGATGCAATATAAATTGGAATAGTCTCAAACCCTCCCTAAACCCTATACCCGCAAGATAATTATCTACACAAGATCTACATTTCAGTTATAAAATTTACAATTATTAATTTATTCTCTTTATGAAAAATTTTCAAACATTAATAATTTTATTATAAAAATATATTACTCTCTTCGTCGAGTTCTAAGGGCCCAAATTTATTTTTTGTATGTTGATATTTAAATATTAATTATTATATTAAGACATAGCACAAAAGAATAAAAATATTTTTATTAGCGTCTTATAATACTAATATAATAATATTTATGAGATATTAGACAAATATAAAAATACTTTTAATATTAAATACGAAAAAATAGTAAATATAATTCGCGGATGAAAAAAATATTTCCTAATAAAATATTATATCTAAAATACTGATTAAATTAAAAAAAGAAAGTCAAAATTAAGGACGGAGCTAACAAGGAGCCCAGGCTTGTTGCCCCTACCCTTAACTATTTCTATTTTTTCTTTTTATTATATGTATATTGATTAATAAGGCTTTGTTTAAATAAAGGTTTTGAAGGTTTTTGAAATTTTGAAAATTTAAAAAAAATAAAAAATAAATATTTAATTTGATGTTTTGTAAAAAAAAAAATATATTTAATGTAATATTTTTTTAAAAAATAAATAATGTCAAATGAATGAAAATATATTGCGTAAACAAAACCTTTTTAATAGCAAACCACAGTAATAAAGTAATAAAAAAAAGTTATTATTGTAAATATTTAATTTAATTAGTCAAATATACTTATTCATATGCTAAAAATCAAATTTTCAAATTTTTGTAAATTTTTTATATATTAGTTATAAAAAAATTAAATAGCCCGACCAAATTATTATTATTTTGTTTTTCTCAATCACTGATAAAAAAAGAAAAAAAATAAAAAATGCACAAATCCATAGTAACCTAGCGTTGAATTGCATACCAGATCACAAAAGAAGCAGAAGTTGAACGGTATCATTACATCATCAACCAGCAAATCAAATCAAATCAAACTCCATTCTATCATTTGATTTCACACAAAAATGATTAAATATATAGCGGTTCGGTAAGAGATGATCTTGTTGTTTGGGGATAAACTCGTGATTACGAAATTATATATTTAAATCCCGACGCACCCTAAGGATAACAGCAACGAACGAGTTTTTACATTATAAAAAATATATATAGTGCGTTTATTTCATAGAACAAAATTATAATAATGTATTATTCTAATAAATTATATAATCATAACATACTTTATTCAATGTTTACTTTAATTAATTATTATATAAAATCATTAATTTTGCCTAAAACATCTTGAATTATACGAAAAAATTTAGCACCGTTGTTCATAATTATATGTGCTAATTTTATTTTTTTAATGAAGTGGGCACCCGCAGCTATCCGAAAGTGCGTACTGGGTAAACCTCCGGTTGAACCTAATATCATGCAAACTAGGCCCGACGGACAAATACCCATAACCTCATGGCCACACGTCCAACCCCTTCACCAACAAACCATTCCTTACGGAACAGTGTGTTATTTGTTATTATATGTTGTGCTGTTAATTTATGTATCTTATTTGTATTATATTAATATAAGAGATGTACTATCATAAATAATATATTGTGTTATTTGTTATTACATATTGTACTGTTCACCCTATGAGTATTATATATATATAGTATTGTATTTTTTTATATATCATATATATATATACTGTCTATATATATACCCAACACCTATTTAATCCCTTTGGATTAATGAAAGAAACCCATCAGTCCAAAACTAAAACCCTAGTATTGTAACCAAAAAGAAAAGTTGTTAGAAGAATATGGGATCATCTTTTGAGTATTTGGCAACCCTATTTGGTTTTCTCTTAGTTATGTTTCCTTTGTCGATTTTGTTCTTTCAATGGTGGATCACACCATGGATGTTCTGCAAAAAACTTAGAGCTAACGGGTTTTCAGGGCCGAATCCTAATTTCCCTTTAGGAAATTTAAATCAAATCAAATATCAAAATCCAGACACGGACATTTCCAAGCCATCATCGGTTCTTACCGGAATATCGAATGATACACACTCCACTTTGTTCCCTTATTTTGCCTCATGGCAAAAATCCCATGGTTAGTTAAATATATTTTTTCTTATAAGATATTATACTAACTCCGTCCGTCCGACTCTAAGGATTTCATTTATTTTTGTGCGTATTAGTGTCTTATAATACTAATAGAAGGAAATTTGTATAAAAAATTATACAAATATTAGAATATTTTTAATATTAAATACAATGACGAATAAAATAAATGTAACCCTTAAATATGGATAGAGGGAATATTTAAATTACTGTTTCAAATCAATAATATGTTTTGTATGAAAAAAAAAATAAAAATAGGGAAAGTATTCGTCTTTTGGGCGGGAACGGCGCCGTTCCTATACGTCGCGGATCCCGAATTCCTCAAACAAATGTCCGGAGACATCAAAGGGAAGGATTGGGGAAAAGCCGACGTTTTCAAGCGCGATCGAACGGCGATTTTCGCAAAAAGCCTTGTCGCCAACGAGGGCGACGAATGGGCTCGCCGCAAGCACTTCATCACTCCGGCATTCGCAACGTCGTCTTTGAAGGCTACGGCGGCGTTGGGGGTGGAGGCGGCAAAAAACATGGTCGACCAGTGGTCGGCGCTTATAAACTCCGGCGACCGCGAAATCGACGTCGAGGCCGAGATCATCCCCATGCTCGGCGGAGTTGCGGCGAAGATGAGCTGCGGCATGAGCGTCGAGAACGGAAAACGGGTGTTGTCGAAACTCCGGGCTCTACAATGGGTCCTCTTCGAGGATCTCGGCCATGTAGGCGTGCCGTATGGGAAGCTCTTGAGTCCGATTCGGACAATGCGGGCGAGAAAATTGGGGAAGGAAATTGACGAAATTTTATACTCGGTGATTAAGGAGAGAGTTTCGGGACGGGGGAACGGCGGCGGCGTCGACTTTCTCGAATCGATGATGGCGGCGGACGGAGGCAGAATAAGGCCGTTGGCGGCGGAGGAAATGGTCGACGAATGTAAGGCGATGTTCTTCGCGGCGTTCGAGACGACGGGGCTGGCGCTGTCGTGGAGCTTGCTGCAGCTGGCGGCTCATCCAAAATGGCAAATTGAGCTAAGGGAGGAGATTAGAGAAGTCGTTGAAGATCGGGAGATTGGTGACGTTTCAATCTTACATGGACTTAAGAAGGTAAGGGCTGGGCCAGGCCGGTCTAATTTTATATATTAAAATTAAAAATAATAATTATTATTTTTGTCCAGACACTAATTTTGAAATTCACTTATAATCTTATGATTTAATACTATATACTATATGATTTAAAAAATATATTACTGTTCCATATAATTTATTTATTTTTATCTGTCTCACTTTATTTGTATTTTTTTATTTAAAAAAATATGATTATAAATTATAATTATATTTTATATATATTTTTTAATTTTAATGAAATTATTTAGTTATATTAATCGTAATTTATAATTATTTTTACTAATATACTTTTTAATTACATATTAATTATATTTTATGTAAATTATGGTATTTTACTTGGGACGGAGGAAGTACTTTCTTATTTCAATATATATACTTATATTTTAAATTTATTACGGTTCAGTTACCCTATCATCAATAAATTATGTCTCTTGTTTATTGATCAATCACCTTCTCTCATGTGTATTTTTAAAATAAAAAATTTAAATACACATAACCGAAGGTAAGATTGGTACAACGAAAATTGTCAGGGGTATGATAACTGAACCCATTAAATATATTTACTCAATTGTTCAATATATTTATACTATGATTCAATAATCCTTCAACTACTACTTAAACATTGTCATTTTTTGAAAATTCAGATGGGATGGGTGATGAACGAAGTTATCCGATTGTACGGTTCGGTTCCGAACATACAAAGGCAAGCGCGGCACGACATTCAAGTCGGCGACAAGGTGATCCCGAGAGGCACCAACATATGGATAGACATCGTGTCGATGCACCACGACCGCACCCTTTGGGGCGAAGACGCGAACGAGTTCAAGCCAGAGAGGTTCGAGAATGACATATACGGAGGGTGTAACCACAAGATGGGGTATTTACCGTTCGGATTTGGAGGTAGACTGTGTGTTGGTAAAAATTTAACGACTCTTCAATATAGAGCTGTGCTCGCCACAATATTGTCCAAGTTCTCGGTTTCCCTTTCGCCTAGATATTGTCATTCTCCTACTATAATTCTCGCACTTAGACCCAAATATGGAATCCCTCTCATCTTACAAAATCTCTAAAACTTGCTCATAGCAATGCTTGTATTTGTGTATTATATTGTAAGAATAATCTCGTTGTTTCTATGTAGAAAAAAATTTTTGCAAAAATAATCTATTTGTTTATATATATACATCGCATCTAACTTACTATTTCTGATATCGATATATATATATACATTAAATATAAATTCAAACTCTTTGAAAAAATCTTGCAAGATTAATTTTCTTGTTTCTATATACATCAAATCTAACTTACTATTTTTTTTTTAATATACCGATATATATACATGTTAAAGTTAAATTCAAAATCTTAAAAAAAAAAAACTTTCATTGGCGCTTTATAGTCAACCAATCACATTGTTGCTAGTGTTGCCACAAGCAGGAGCGATCTAGCTTGGGGTTTGGGGGTCAGCTGAACCCCAGCCCTAAATTATATATATATTTTTAGTGTGAAAATAAGAAAAAAAAATTATATATTTTTGGTAAAATGCCCTTCCTCCCGCCTTATTCAAGCTATTATTTATGTCTTTTCTTTTCTTTTTTTTTTTCTGATTTTTCCTTTATTTATTTATTTTTTTTTTGTGTTCTTCATCTTGATGATGTTGCTTCAAGATGAATTAAAAATAATAGTATCTTATGAGAAGAAATAAACCGGTATCTCGTCCCCCAAAAATCGAACGATGGTTCTGTCACTAGCCACAAGGATACGCGTAGTCGATGTCTTTGCAACTTATGCGTCGACTAAAGTACCAATCACCAACGGCTTCCACTACCATATGTAAAAATGGTCGAGTAAACTCCTCGACTTGAGCTAGGTTGGTGTAGTTAGTAAAAAATCGATTTCTAATTAAATATGGTAACGAGATTGAATTGTTTTAGATATTATAGGGGAGATCAGCACCCTATCTCTCCCGATATTATAATTCAATAAATATATTTAACATGAATATTATTTTTTAGAAAATAAAATTATATGTAATATAAATAAGAAATATATATATATACATGATCAAAATAAATTATTTTTATAAAAATAGAATATATGATATTTTAAATATATATTTATTTAAGAAAGATAAAAATAAATAAATATATATATTTAAGAAGAAAAAAAAGTATTAGATTCAATATTAACCAAAGACATCTAAAATTTGATTGCACCTCATCATTGAGTGGTTGTAAATAACACTAAATCCTAATGGCATCATTAATTCATATTTTTCGTTTATACAGTTTTAACTATAAAAATATAATTGATATAGCATCTTTTTATTTTGAATAATAACTTCATATTTCACTAATATTTTTCAAATATGAAATTGTATATATTATTTTAAATAATTTTTTATATTTTTTAATTTACATTAATTTAAAAACCAAAATAAAAATATTAGAACTAATTTAAAATAATTAAATTAAAAAAAAAAAAACGTCAATTTTTGGTATTGTACTATAGTAACATAGAAAATTTGTGTAATATTGAGCATCAATTAAAGTAAATCTACGGCAAATCCACTAATCTAACGTCATTAATGGCGCTCGATTTAAGACGCCCTAAACCCTAGACACCATTAATTAATGTATAGATTGAGATATCAAATCGCAATAGAATAAATATATATATATATATATATGAGCTGTTAGATTGTTGGGGTACAAATCCAAGTCCCACATAAGAAGTTGAGAAGAAAATTTCACACTTTATAAGTCTCAAGTGAACTCCACTAGTACGAGGCCTTTTTGAAGAATATCCAAAAACAAATTTGTGCGGGCTCAGCCCAAATCGGACAATATCATACTAGTGTTAGTTGACCCAAGCATTGGTTGTGGTGGTGGACTCGCTCTCGTGACTTGCCTTGTGTCGATTTAATGAACGGTGACTATGAGAGTATTTATTAACACTAATGAGCATGTGTGCGTGACTTTGAATTAAATTTATACATGTTGTGTAGATTGTCATTAAATACTATAGTTTTGTGTCATTAATATATATATTTATGTTGAAGTTAATAGCTGCATGTGTTGCATGGGATATTATAGTGTGTTATTAATTCAGATTCTGCCGCGGCCGTTACAATGCTAATTGGATCTAATTAACACTATACTGAATTTGATCAAATTAGAATACTAACATGAATGATTTGTTGAATTTAAATGCCCGATCATTTAAAGCGGAAGTGTACCTGATGAAGCCATATACAAATTTTGGGTGATTAAAGGTTTGGTCTTCCAAGATCAGAGAGCCGGCTTCTTTTCTGTACTTGACGGGTGAGAAGCAGAAACTGCAGGGAGAATCAGATTTCTTTTACGGCGTGCTGATCATGGGGACCTAACCCTAGCCTATTTATAATAGGGCAAACATAATTGCAATTACAATTATGCCCTTAATTAATATTATTAATTTGTCACGTCACCAAAATAATAATATTATACGGGTAGCTGCACTTTCATTCCATACCAATCAAACCTATCAGTCAATAATTAATTATATTAATTAGATCACTTAAATAATAAGACTGAATAAAATAATGACTTTAACAACATATTCGATACACATATTTGATCCCAAATCCAACATGATTATCATTTCATTACAAGACAGATAACATATAATTAAGTTAACAATTAGTATTTCA
This sequence comes from Andrographis paniculata, assembly GCF_009805555.1. Taxonomy (NCBI): domain Eukaryota; kingdom Viridiplantae; phylum Streptophyta; class Magnoliopsida; order Lamiales; family Acanthaceae; genus Andrographis; species Andrographis paniculata. The sequence continues at coordinate 3,934,630 of NW_026137502.1, read as the reverse complement.
TCACAAAGCATATAGTATATTTTGTGTTATATAGAAATATGTGTTATGTGAGTTATATATTGCGTTATGTTGTATAATTTGTTTATTGTGTTGAAATCACAATATATTGTACTATATAATTATATAATGTGCTATGAAAATATGTGATATACTCCCTCGGTCCCATAAATATAGTCTTAATTGGGTTGATCACGAAATTTAAAGAATATTAATATTATATTGGTAGTTGGTAAAAAGTTAGAATAAATTATTTTTTTTTGTCTTTGTGGGTATATTAGTGTAAAAAGTAGTGACAATTGTTTAATAATAATGAAAAAATATGAATAGTTTTATGGTGATATGGTTATTTATGGAAATAAACTATTATTTTGGAACGGATAAAAATGGTAAACAATACTATTGTATTGAGACGAAAAAAAGTATAATATAAGTAGATATTTCGAGTTGGAAGTATTCCGCCACAAGTTGGTTTTCTGATTTTTTTTTTCCAAAAGAAATTGGATTTGAGGCCTACATTTCTAATTTTAATTATATTTCCAGTCTGTTCACATAGTGTTTTAGATGAATTAATTTTTTATTATAATATAAAAAATTATATTGATGATATAAATAATAATATTTTATATTGAATTGTTGATTATTTATAAGTAAATAATATATATTTTATATTAATATGTGTATATTTATATTGTTTTTAATAATATTAATAGAGAATTAATTGTGCAATTCAATTGTGAAATTCAATCTCTTCAATTTATTATTTTAAAATTAAATATATATATGTATAGTAATATTTGTTTGGTTGTTTTATTAAAAATTAATTTGAAATGAACTATTGATTTAATATTTTGTTTAAATAACATTTTGAGTTGATAATTTTTTAAAAAACAAACTATTTGTTTTTTTTTTAATCAAATTTATATTAATAATGTATAAATGTGTAGATATATATATATATTACTTATCTGTATTATATAAGTATTTTATTTTATATAAAACAATATCTAAATTTAATATATTTTAGCATGTTGCTTTTTAAATTTATTTTAAATTATATATTTTATTTTATTATCTCGTTCAAAAATCAAAATCACTCCAAACTGGAGTACATACTAAAATTTGAGACCCCAAACAAAAGCATCTTATATTTGGTTTGTGGTTTAGGTTTAATTACTATTTAAATAATATTTCGATACAATCTTTTATTAAAAAACTAATTATTTTTATTAAAAACTACATTATATAAAAATTGAAATTAAGGGCAAATAGTAATAACAACCAAACTACAACCCATATAATTTTGATTTTATTTTCACGTAATATTGGTTAGGGTAGAAATAGGTTAGATCATGCTTTAATTAAATAAACCTAAGTTTTTTTTTGAAAAATTAGGATCATATCTCTATTAGCATTAAAATAAAAATATTTTATAAGATATATAGGTCTGCCTTAAATTAAAATCTAACCTTATCTATATATATCCAAGACTTAATTAATCCCTTTTGATCAATCAAAGGAACTCATGCAAGAAAGAAAAAAAATAAAAAACTAAAACCCTAATATTCTAACCAAAAAAAAAAAATTGTTATAAGAATGGGATCATATTCTTTGGAGTATTTAGCAACCCTATTTGGTTTTCTCTTAGTAGTATTTTCTTTGTCGATTTTGTTTTTTCAGTGGTGGATTTCGCCGTGGATGCTTTACAGGAAACTTAGGGCTAACGGGTTTTCAGGGCCGAATCCTAGTTTCCCTTTAGGGAATTTAAATCAAATCAAGTATCAAAAATCAGATACGGACATTTCCTCGTCTTCATCGGTTCTTACCGGAATATCGAATGATTTGCACTCGACTTTGTTCCCTTACTTTGCCTCATGGCAAAAATCATATGGTTAGTCAAACACCTTTAACTCGATTGATATCATCGTGTTTAGCTTTGATAGTTTGTTGGCTTAATTTATTAACACTTTTATTTGAATGAGTTTTAAGTTCGATGAAATCTAAACTATGGTTCATATTTATTTTTATTTTTATTTTTTGCTTTTATATTGTAAAAGTCAGCATTTTTTCTTCTAGCAACATTTTTTTTTTTTTTAATTTTGTTACTATATATTTTTAAAAGCATCACATCAAATAATTATACAAATGTAAAATATAAACACCAAAAATAATTTTGAATTGTATTTGAAGTTCAATTTTATAGTAAATAAATTAATTATTAAACATTATATTTGATTAGAATTATATATATATAATATTATAATTAATCGTGTCAATAATATAAAAAATAATATTTATAAAATAATAAAAATATATATTGACAATCGTATCGAAAACAAATAAAGCATACATATATTCATCATTATTATAATTATTTTAATATTAATTTAAATTAAACAAAATACATTCAAGACATTATGCTGACACCACATAAGATAGGGCTTAGACCTCACACAATATAATATATTAACATAATATAAATATAGCACGTAAATTGACAGCGCATAATAATAGATAATATAATTTGATACAATAAATTTATCATTGATGTTAATTCATTCAACACACCTACAAACATAAACTATAAGTATATGCAATTTTAAATTGTCTGCGTATTTTACACATATTAACAGCAAATCTGTACTATACTAATTTTTCACAAATAAATGTATTTTTCAAATAAATGTTTAAATTAAATTTTATTTTAAATTATTTTAAAAACATGATATTTTATATGAAAAAATAGGAAAAATATTCGTCTTTTGGGTGGGAACCGCGCCATTTCTGTATGGCGCCGATCCCGAATTCCTCAAGCAAATGTCCGGAGACATCAAAGGGAAGGAATGGGGCAAAGCCGACATTTTCAAGCGCGATCGAATGGCAATATTCGCGAAAAGCCTCGTCGCCAACGAGGGCGACGAATGGGCTCGCCGCAAGCACTTCATCACTCCGGCATTCTCAACGACGTCTTTGAAAGCAACGGCCGCGTTGGGGCTGGAGGCCGCAAAAACCATGGCGCGTCAATGGTCAGCCCTTATAAACTCCGGCCACCACAAAATCGACGTCGAGGCCCAGATCATCCCCTTGCTCGGCGGAGTCGCGGCGAAGATGATCTGCGGCATGAGTGTCGAGAACGGAAAATTGATGATAGAGAAACTCCAGGCTCTACAACATGTCCTCTTCGCGGATCTTGGCCATGTCGGCGTGCCGTACGGAAAGCTCTTGAGCCCAATTCGAACAATGCGAGCGAGAAAATTGGGGAAGGAAATCGACGAAATTCTATACTCGGTGATTAAGGAGAGGATTTTGGGACGAGGGAAGGGGAACGGCACGGACTTTCTCGCAGCGCTGATGGCGGAGGATGGAGGCAGAGTAAGGCCGTTGGCGGCGGAGGAATTGGTCGAAGAATGCAAGGCGATGTTCTTCGCGGTTTTTGAGACGACAGGGGTGGCGCTGTCGTGGGGGTTGCTGCAGCTTGCGGCTCATCCAACATGGCAAATTGAGCTAAGGAAGGAGATTAGAGAAGGCGTTGGAGATCGGGAGATTGGCGACGTTTCCATCTTGCATGGACTCAAGAAGGTAAGGGCAATATTGTCATTTTGTTGATTCTGTGTTTTCAATTATTTTTTTTGTCCATTCAATTTATTCTTCTGTCACTTAAATTTAGTTAATTACAACAAAGTTAACAAATTTATATTTAATTATTACCCTTCATTCAACACTACATACCACTGTATTACATTCTCTTTGAAAAAATTGCAAAAAATATCCTCATGTATACCTCATTATCATTTTTGTCTAGTATTTATTTATCTGGTAACCTATATCTTACATATTGGCAAAAATCGTTATTCTTATCGTTTGGCCGCGCGTGACATTCATATCATGTGAGATATATTTTACCAAAAGTGATAAAAAGATATACACGTGGGACATTTTTTTTGCAATTTTTTCATTCTATTTTTTCCTTTACTATAATTTCTAACTAAACTTTCAACAATACATTCCCGTCACTTTTTCAATAAAATATTTATTTTTTTTAAATTTTGATACCGGATCGAAATAGGCTAATTTTAATGGACAAATAGAGCATAATATATACATACAAACATGTATATATATTACGTGTATATTAGAGGAAGTAGGGAGCCTGGGCAGTAGGCGGAGCTGAGGATCCCTGGCAAAGGAGTTTATAGGCTCAAGATTCTTACACCTTTCAGATTTTGCCTTAAAAAAGTTTTGGGTGTCATAGCAGATCCAATCATCATATGATTTTGGATTGTAATAATTATAAGAGTGTCATGTTTTGAAAATTCAGATGGGATGGGTGATAAACGAAGTAATACGATTGTACGGTACGGTTCCGAATGTACAAAGGCAAGCGAGGCACGACATTCAAGTCGGCCACACGGTGATCCCGAGCGGAACAAACATATGGATCGACCTTGTGTCAATGCACCACGACCGCAGCCTTTGGGGCGAAGACGCGAACGAGTTCAAGCCAGAGAGATTCGAGAATGACGTATACGGAGGGTGTAGCCACAAGATGGGGTATTTACCGTTCGGATTTGGAGGAAGAATGTGTGTTGGTAAAAATTTAACGGCTCTTCAATATAAAGCCGTGCTCGCCGTAATATTGTCCAAGTTCTCGGTTTCCCTTTCGCCTAAATATCGTCATTCTCCTGTTATAATTCTCGCACTTAGGCCCGAACATGGCATCCCTCTCATCTTAAAAAATCTCTAAAATTGGTCATTTGCAATATTTTGCTCATATTTATGTATTGATGTGCAAGACTAATCTCCTTGTTTATATATATATATATATATAGCATCTAAGTTACTATTTAAGAAAGTAATATATGTATATAGTGCGACCACATGTTGAATTGAATAGCACATTGGTCTGCTACATAGTATTATCACATACAGCAGACAATATGCGTTAATATAATACAAATACAATACATCATATATTCTCAGATATTACATACATTAATTACATTAATTGATTTGATGATGTCGTTTTTAAATTCCACAGAGTAAAAAGAAGAAAAATAAAAATATGGGAAAGGATTAATCGCTTGTGGGAGAATTCAACAAAACTATATAGATTTTGATATTTTCACTTGAAAAAATAATTAAATTAAATTAAATTGAGGGGCAAATTAACACATAAAAGTTATATTGTGTTTTACACTATTAAAAAAATAAAAAATAAAAAATTGAAGAGCAAATCAATAAAAAAATACATAATTTTAGCATTTTTTATACTAAAATATATATTTCGAGCAGCTGTCCTAGCCCCTTAGTAGTACCGTCCTCATATATATATATATATATCTACACATTAAATATAATTTCAAAATCTTGGGAAGAAAACTTTCATTTGCGCGCTCTAGTCAACCAATCTCGTTGTGGCAAGTATTATCACAAGGATACGCGCAATCGATGTCTTTGCAGCTTATGCGTCGACTGAAGTACCAATCGCCTACAGCTTCCGCTATCGTCTGTAATAATGGTCGAGTAAACTCTTGGACTCAATCAAGGTTGGCATAGTTAGTAAAAGATCGATTTCTAGTTAAATTTGTGACGAGAATGCGAACCTTATTGTGAACTCTCGGAGAGTCAGGCGCGTACCATGTATCTTGTAATTCGCTTTGGCAATGCGCGAAGCACGAATTTATGAACAATCCTCCTCTCGTCGCGGTAACGAAGAAATATCGCAAAGTTTGAAGCATGTATTTTCTGAATCCTAAGTTTCCATTACAAGAAAATATATATATAATATAATTAAAAAAAAAAAAAATCGACCGCTGTCAATTTAAATAGAAAAGTCGAAAATCCGTAACAATTTAAAATGCGGTAAGGAAGAGGAGCAAACCTTGCAAAGTACTTAGCTGGATTTCGTTGCAAGCCGCCGGATTTTGCTTGCAATGATACCAATGTCCGTGAGGATCGGCTGCCGGAGGGACTAATATGTGATGAAACTGCGATTGATCGACAATATCAATATTTGGGATTTTGGTTACGAGTTTGAAAGTTGTTATGATAAATAAAGAAATATAAAGTAATGGATAACAGAATTCAGTGACCCAGTTCGATCAAATTGATCTACTTATAGCCAAAACTTTCACTATACAATAACTATGTAACTCGACGATGAGTGCAAAATATGTACACAATATATAAGATCATAAACTCACTTGGAATACGTCGTAGGCCGAGTTCAAGATGAAAAAAGGTGTCCTAATATACGGCAACGAATATTGAGGGAAGAAACACTGCATGAAAAATATATATCGAGAGGAATTGTGAAGATTGTAACTCTAGAGTTTAATCAATGTGGCTAATGAAAATTCGAAAAGAATATCGTACGAGTTCAGGAAATGGCGAACTTGCGCAATTTGGGTTGAGATTCTTCTCCACACCCTGTTCAGAAAAATATTTATATCAAATCAAACAAGCTGACATTCTAGATTCCATTATATTATATTTTTCCATACCTGAAGCGATACGAGGCTTTTGTAGAAGTATCTCATGCTATGGTTCATACTTATATCTCTTCTGCACCATTGCAAAAGCATCGTAGTTACGGTTAGCTATGCATCGAATTCAAACCAAATTTGCTAGTTCGCACTTTGAGAAGGAAAAACTTACGCGTCGAGGAAGAATCCGGCATCGCTCAAACATTTTACACTCGCATTTTTTGGCAAATAACTTGTGAAGTTGTCGCAATGAAGAAAGGTAGCCAATCCCCCGGCGGAGCAACCCGAAAGGAGAGCCTAATATGCCGAAAAATACCATGATAAAAAATATATACCGTATCAAATATTTAGACTTTTTTTAAAAATTTTAAAGTTCACAAAGAATTTTAAAAATTACTTTTGATTAATAGGGTTAAAACTTTTTTAAAAAGTATGTGTAGACGGAGGAGACCGTAAACATAGGCTTTCAGATAATTTTTAGCATTATAATTTATCTACGGTAATTCTTGTAAAAAAAATATAACATTAAATGTATATTTTCAATTAAATATTTACTTGGAGTTTAGTTTTAATTTCTTTATCATGTAATTCTTACCATTCTTGATAAAAATATATAAATTTTTTCTTATAAAATATCAAATTAAAAATACTGTTAATTCAAACTAAAATACAAGATTAAACCCCAAATAATTAAGCAAAGTAAAAATTTTTCATATAAAGAGATTAATACCTTATTTGCCTGATCCAATCCTTTAGGAAGAAGATCATGAATAACTGCTTGCCAAATTCTTTGCCCTCTGAAATACAGCAATGATGTCTGTAGGGTGTAAGAACACACGACACACTAATGATGCAATTTAAGGATTCATATGTTTAAAATGTAATTTGAAATGAAATATTAATTTGAATTTCTTTTAAGAAAAAATAATATTATGATATGATATTTCTAAAAATATATTTTTATTAACAATCATGGAGTCTCAAAAGAACAAATCCTATAATTGATTATGATCTTCAACGTTTTTTTTTAGAATGCAATAAATCAAATAGTATAGAAATAATATGAACATGTAGGAAATTGTTGATTGATTCACTTACTTTGTTTTGAAAAATTGAATCTCCGGCAAATGACGCTCCGTCGCAGTATCGCAACTTGACGCGATTCCAATTGTAAAAATCTGCCGATTCAATGTTTTATGTTAACTATTATTAGGATGAATAAAAATAATCTATCGAGAGAAGTCATTTTGTACTCGAAATTTAGGAAAGGGTTCTCTTCGGTACCTTCAATTTTTTAAATCGATATAATTTAAAAATATAATTTGCATGTGTATGCTCAAACTAAAACAAATCAGTATGTATTGTGTAAATTAATATTGTTAAGTTCATACCATAAATATATATCGTATAAATATATTTCGAATTATTGTGTAAACTATTATTAATTTACCTTATTATTAATTTTGACAAATTTTTCGCAAGAAGGTTACCATGGTCTTTTTGCGTATTGATCTTTGAATATTAATTATTATATCAATACGCAGTAGAAATCAAGAGACCAAGACAAAAATACGTTTATTAGTCTCTTATAATACAAATACAATGATATTTGCCGAGTAAATTATTCAAATATAATAATATTCAAATACAATGTTAAGTACAATGACGCAAAAAATCAAATGGCAACCTTTCTGCGGGACGGAGGGAATATCAACTCTTACCATTCGTTCAGCATTTATTTACTAATAAATGTCACTATTATTATCACACATCATTCATATTATCTTATTCTTTTTAAATTTATATAAATACCTTCAATTGTTTCATATTTATATTTTTCAATCTATGTAGGACAGAAAGAGTACTAAAGGAAATAAATTTAAAAAATATGTAAAAAATAAAATGTCGTAAATGAAATTTTTAAAATTTTTGTGGAATAAAAATAAAATAAAATCGAGGGAGTATTATTAATAGAGTGATATTGGGTAAAATTGAAAAGGACCAATCTATTTTGTTTGTGGGTCTGTGACTGTGTGTTTGTCTGAAATGGGCTTTTAAAGTTTTTGTCTTTTTTGTACAGAAGGTTTAATTACTATACGAATACGACATAGGAAGATTCTGTTTTATCTGTCGGAAATTGACAATCTAATCCAGCTGTCAGAATATGGCCTTCCCCATTTCTCTTTTTTTTTTAGTAATTTGTTTATTATACAATTTTAGAATTAATTTTCATTTAAAGAATTATCAAATAAAAATATAGAAATGAATAAAAATTTCAAAAGATCATGACTCCTATATTGAATTAATAATGCCTACAAAAATATTAATGTAATGAATTAAAAGTATATACTCCCTCCGTCCCGGTCCAAGTGGGTCTTATGAGGTTTTGTAGTAAATTAAAAAATAATACTCCATTCATTCCACATACCATGTTCACGTTGCCGTTTCTATCCGTCCTACATTTCTTTTTTGAAAAATAATTACACACTTTAATCTCATTTTAAACTTTTTAATTTATTTTTTTTAATTTGAATTAAACTAATTAATTAGTTATCTTAATCTTAATTTATAATTATTTATATTATAGTTTAATTGTTTTCACTAATACATTATTAATTATCTACTAATTACACCCCCTCCTAAAATACTGTGTCTACAGTGTAGCAGACACGGTATGTGGGACGGAGGGAGTAGTATTTTATTATTAAGTAGAAGTGTGCAAGAGATTTTTACATTTTTACCCTCTGACTTTATGAAAAAATAATTGTATGTGTAATGATATATTTATAACTTAGGTAAAAATTAAGAGTATTTTGGTATTAGTGTATAATTACTTTTACTAAAATAAGAAAGTGATACTTTGAAGTGGAATGGACGAAAATAATAAAAATAGTACTTTGAGTTGTGACAAAGAGAGTATATATATATATACATATATATGCAGTTATTATTGAATATGTTTTATATAGGGTGTGTTATTTTAAAGATTTTATACAAAATTATACTATTCATTCAATTTTCTACCTCCAAAAAATATTAAATCAAACACCTATTTTTTTATTTTTTATATTATACTAAAAATTAATTTTACATTCAAAATATCGCATCAACACTTATTTATACCACATCATACAACTAGTAGAATTCAAAATTTTTACTATTCAAATCTCAATTCAAAATCGAATCCCTCGAACAAACCCACCCATAATAGACTATCCAAAATTACACTATTGGTGATGATATATCCTAACTTTAGATTTCTATAAATAGTTCTTTCTTCTTCGCTAAAAATATATTTAAATTTTTGAGCAAATATTTTAATATATAATTTATATTTTATTATTGTTTATGATAATAAAAAATAAAATAAAATTAATATAGTTTTTTATTTTAAAAAATAAGAATATTTTTAATTAAAAAGAAATATACAAATTTAAGTGTTAGAGAAATAATTTTTTATAATTTCAATCTACCATTATAGTCATATAAATTGAGTATCATGAATGCATCAACTACATAGGCTATATCCAATTCTTTTTTATTATGTAATTTTATAATTTTTCTACAAAATCATCTCATTCAACAATCAAATTTCTTATGGAATATATATATATGTCATATCTAACAATAATTTTATCCCAAAACAAATTTTTTTAAAAAAAAAAAAAAGTTGTAAGAAAATGCAAGAAATGAAGAGAAGCATGAATATCTACCTGGATTTAAAGAGGCATTGTTACTTAAAATTCCCGAGAAGACTTCGTTTTTGTTCATGTAAAAAGTCGATCCTCGTCGAGTCGCCGCTCTTTCCCAGCAAGACTCTACATCATTGCACCAACCCCCTCCCTGCAATTTATAAGGCTTTCGTTCATATACGTACTTTGAAAATTTTGATACTATTTATTCATAATAATTATTTTTAAAAATATATTCTTTTAAAAAATTATTTACTATTACAAAACATCACCTTAACTACTTGTTACTATTTTTAAAACTTTCTAAAAACTCTAAATATATTGATCTAAACGAAACCTAAATTTAACCCTCCGTTATATATCATCCATATCAGTCTATCTGACTGATAGTACATAATTTCAATTAATACAACATATATTAAGTAAACTATTACTATGTATTAACATAATACTATATTTTATACTAAAATCAATGATAGTATTTGCTTTATAGACTATTTTTATGTACGGTCAGTTTATGTATTATATTAATATACGCTATGTGTTTTCGATTTCTACCTCATTTATTATCCGTCTATATTCGTATGCTATCCTCCATATATTATCTATCTATATTTTATCTATTGTCAGCACAGTACTGAATAATCTCAATCGAATACAACCGACAACATCTCTTAGCCTTGAAAAAGTACTCATTAGTCTTTTGTCCTATAGGAATTGGGAACATGCAATGTCTCTCAATAATATGTTTCACTCATTCACTCCAAATATAACTTTAAAAAAAAAAAAAAAACAACAAGCTTTATAACTTACATATATTATAAAAAAATATATATATATATAACTATCATTATTCAATTAAATTGTCTTTTTTTTTTTTTTTAGAAAGTATTTTTTTATATATATCTATTATACCACATGCATATATAATGCTAAATTTTAAAATATATATACAAAAATTAAACGGATACATACAAATTAGACAAATGGGATATTATATATATATATAATGATATTTATGCATTTAACAAAGAGATTAGAAATTATAAAGTATAAATGATCATGCTATATGTATATCTTTTAAAAATATATTTAGTTTAGATAAGAAAAGATGTGGTGTTTTATAAAAATAGGAAGTTATAATAATTGTATTGTAAAAAATAAAATAAAATAAAATTTTCAAAATAGCATAATCATTAGCAAGGGACAGTTTCATGACTTGATAAGATGGATAGATGAGTATGAAAAATGACATCTAAGATATAAAAATATCAACAAAATAGGATAAACAATAATGAGTTTGAAAATTGACATCTTAGAAATGGACACAATTATTATTAATCATGACAAATAGGATAGAGAAGAACTTCCAATTATTTTGAATATAAATGCATGATATTTTAATATATATATATATATATATATATAAAAGCAGAAGCATGTTTGATTTTGGATTTGAATTAATTAAATTTCATAAAATCAAAATTTTCTAAAATAAAATATATGATTTGTTTGGTTGTAGTTTGAAATCAATTTGAAACATAGTGTTAATTTGAATTTTTTTTATTTAAATAATATTTTAATATATTATTTTGTGAGAATAAATAATGTGTTTTTATTGAAAATTATACAGATAGTGTTGATTTTAATTTGAAATTACAAAAGAATAAACTCGTGCTTAAATGTAATAAAATTAATGTGCTTTTTAAATTGTAAAATTATGTTTAAAAAAACTAAATTATCTATATAGATATATTAATTTGATATCTCAAATATAAATTTTAATATGGTATAATATATAAATTTAAATTTAAAATTAATATACTTTATATGGTGACGAGCGACAACTATGAGGTGGAAAAAATGAAGGACAAAAGATAAAATTATTGCACTTTTATTATTACTATTTAAAAATAAAATACTCCCGCCGTCCCACTTACCATGTTGCCCTTCCCTTTGTGTCCGTCTCTCATGTCACTTTCTTTCTTTCTTTTTAAAATGATTACCCATATTAATTTTATTTTAAATTTTCTAATTTAATTTTTTTTTTTATTTTAATTAAACTAATTAGTTATCTTAATCTTAATCTATAATAATTTATATTATAAATTAATTATTTTTACTAATACATTCTTAATTATCTATTAATTATACTTATCATAAATTATAGTGTTACGGTGACCAAGATAGCCAATGTGGGATGGAAATAGTAATAATTTTGTATTTTTTTCAAAAATATCCCAATATACTTCTAAGAAAGCATGAGCTTCAATTCTTTTGGTAAAAAGTCAGTTCAAATAAAATCAAGTAATTTTTTTAAAACAAAAGTCAATTAAGCTACATATAGAAAATAAAAATAAAACTATTTAAGTTAAATTAATTTAGATCATATTAGATTAAGGTTGTGTTTGTTTGAGGATTTTAAATTAAATTTTTACATGAATTTTTTCTGTAGTAAGATATAAATACTATATTTACATTTAAGTATTAATATCTATTCATATCCAATTATTATTTAAATTTAAAATTCAAATTTTTTTAAACAAAAAGGGAAGTATAAAAGAAAAGAATATATCGTACAGTATGCAGATTGTAGAGGCTATTTTTTATCAATTAGGATTAGGTCCCCCCAAAAGGTTAATTTTATTTTTACAAAAATAAATAAAGTAAAGTAAAATCCAGTTTGCGTAGTGCATGCTTCAAACTTTTAATCATGTTTTGCCCTTTTTGCCCCCAGAAAGTGAAAAAATTACCTCAAACTGGAGGAGCCAATTCCGCGTGCCGGCGCCGAATCCTCGGTCCAGATGATACGCCGGCGGACTTCCGTCCAAGCAATCTGCAACCGCAAGTTAATTTCCGGCGTGTAATGTGCTCCATCGTCGTAAGTAATTTCGAAGAAATTATATATATATACATATATACATTAATTAATCAATTGAGGCACTATATATATATATATATATATCATCGAATTAGTTCACGTTTAATTAACATCCTATCTAATGGCGGTTACTTACAGGCTCCGATCGACGAAGCATTACGGACGAGAGTCATGCTCACCAGGCGAGGCGCCGAGTGAATCCGCCGCGGCGCGCACGATAGCAGCACAACCACCAAGCTCAATGCGGCGGCCTCCATCTCCCTCAGATTCAATTTCTCAACCTCAACACAACTGAACCGTAGCAATTACATATGTATACTTACTGGATCGAAATGCAGTTAGAGATATCGAGGAATCGTCTGCATCGTCATCTGAGAGTCCTTAGGGATTAATTTCTGGATGAATTGATTTATGCACAAGTAATTAATAGAGTGGGGATTTGGAAAGGCTCATAGGCGAGGAATGAAGGAAGGAAGGAAACGGAAGGAATTTTGGATTATTCCAAGAGTAAGAAAGAACAAAAAGGGCTCCAAAGTTCTGACCCGTGATGAGACTAATTTTATATATATATATATATATATAATTAGCTGTCAATTGATATTGTAACCCGAGAAAAAAAAAATTCAATGAATTAAAAATACTATTTCTAAATTTATAATATTATATAATTGATATTAAATTATTTTTTTATGTTATGATTAGCTCTATATATATTATATTTAAGTGTTATTATTAGCTTCATGTTTCTTTCCATAATCTTTTGTGTTGTATTTGTGTAAAAGATGTAATAGAAATATTTTTCACTTGTAAATCCCAAACAATTTGGGTACGGTCAACACATTATTTATTAGTTTTGATCAACAGATGGAAATAAAATGTTCATTACCTATACTCAAATTAAGACAGCACCTCTGGTATAGTTTATTAACATATAGTACCATGTAATCTGATCAATTATAACATATGTTTGTAAACTATTGTTTTTTTTATTAACACCCAATTGTATGCTAAAAATCAATTATATATATAGCATATATTGTGTCTTTGATTGATTAAAACTAATCAGCATTCTAAGTGTCATTATTTAGTTTATTGGGAGTCAAGTCATTTCTTCAAATTGCTCTATGCAACCAACCTTTTTTTAATTTCATTTCTTCAAATTGCTCTATGCAACCAACCTTTTTTTAATTTTTCTTTTTTGTACAATGTTATTACTTACATAGTAACCTTATATACTTCATCCGTCTCAGATACCATGTCCACGTTGCCGTTTCTGTCCGTCCCACATACCATGTCATTTTCCTTTTTTGGAAAATAATTACACACTTTAAGGATAATTATTTTCACTAATGTATTCTTAATTATCTACTAATTACACCCCTCCTAAAATACCGTGTCTACAGTGTAGCAGACACGGTATCTGGGATTTAAAAATCTGTCATCACAAATTTTCAAAATCAATATCAATTCCAATTTTTGCTTGTTTACCCGTTGAACCCTATTTTATACTGCATAAACTAAAATAACATCCTTTATTTTCCATCTAAGAAAATATTATACATTATTTTTTAAAAAAGATATATATACTATCCAAAAATTGGACGTGTGCGTGCATTTATATATATATATATATATATATAAAAACCGAACCATAGACAGGTAATATTAATAAAATATATCATCAATTTTCTATGTATCTTAAGAATGTTTTTAATTTAAAATTTTTAAAATAAAATATACATTCAGAAATGATTTTTTTAATTAAAAATAAATATTCGATATAATATTTTTTGTAAAATATATAGTTATAATAAATATAATTTTTGTTATAACTATATTGAAAATACTAAACATAATCCCTAAGCCAGTAAGACGGAATTCCTTTTTTTGACTGTCGTGCATTGTCTAAAAGTCGTGTTTCTAAAAATGTAACGACAGTAAAACATGTTATATATATGTAGATCTTTGTGGTGCAACCGAATCCAACATGTTAAACCGCTAGATTTGGACTTAACCTAAACCTGCCAAACCACGTTAGATCACGTGAGCACCACGTGACCCCATGAAAGTGGCGCTGCAGCTGCAGCTGCAGCTGCCATGCCAGATCAGATCAGATCCAATTGGAACAACTGCAAAATCTGCTGTGAAATCTGGTAATGTTAGATGAAATAATTCGGGCTAATTTACAACATAAATAGAAAATCGAATCATTTTTTTGAGATAAAATAAAATTTAGAAAAAAGATAAAAGGATGCAAATAATTATAGTGCATAAAATTGTGAGTAGAGATGATCACGAATTTTGTAGTACTCCTCGGATAAGGGGCCTTCAAGAATGATGTATTGAATATTGCCACCACCCTACACAAGAGCTTCAAATTAGGGAAATTTATTTGTATAATTTTTATTTCAGTACCTTTTTTCAAAAAAAAAAAAAATTGAGAATTTTGGTATCTAATTCATTATCTTGTTAGTTCAACGAAGAAAAATGAACTGGAGTACAAAATTGAATTAACAAAAAAATAAACGATCAAAATGATCGATTTGAAAATAGGACCTAAAAATCACCAGACCTACCTTTTGGCTGGAATCTCCGACTTTACGTAGAGTCACGTAGTCCCCACAGCGCAAGGCTCCACCGGCAAATTCCACCTGGAGAAGGGTACATTGGCATCATTTATATGTAAAAAGGCTACTAACACCACATCAAATATACACGGAATACACAATACAATATAAATGCAGCAATAGTCTACACAGCACATAACATCATCAGCACACAGTTTGTGTATAATATAATGCAATATATGAATACAATATAAATGCAGCAATAGTCTACACAGCACATAACATCATCAGCACACAGTTTGTGTATAATATAATGCAATATATGAACCGACAGTACAAGACAATAGTCCATATAGCTTATGCCACCATTGATCTCCGCACATATAACATATATAATCCTTTCTCTGTCCGCCAAAATTATATAACTATTTATTTTTTGTCGTCTCCTAAACTTATGTTCAATCAATTTATAGTAAACAATTTTATCCACTCACAATTTTATTACCTTTATTTTACAATAATACCTTCACTTTACTTTACAATCTCCACTTTAACAATTAAAATATCATTATTTCTTAATCTTTGTACCAACTAAACTTACAGAATTTTACTGGACCGAGGGTGTATATAACTTAAAAGACATGCTAATGATCTACGCAACATATGCTTTAATAATGTGTTGTATATATATCATTACCATTTATTGATTAGCTTCAATCAGCGTTATAACCAGCCAACGTAAAAAAAATATATAAACCGTGGTTGTTTATCGGCCTACAGTTGTGCCTTGTATAATCTCAACTAATCACGTGTAATAAATACAGGAATATTATTTCTTCACACAAAAGAAAGGAGGATCAGCCACGAAAATCAAGATGGTGAAGAAAGCGTGTAAGCAAGCAGTACTAAGTTTGTTAGAAATTCAGAACAGTTATAACAGAAAGGGAAAAAATACCTGGAAACCTTTGCTTGCAAGAAATTGCTTGAAATCTGCCATTTTTATATCGCCCACCAAAACTGTTTTATGTGGCGGAGCAGAGGCGGAGAGAGGAAGCAAAGACAATGTACCGTTATTTGTCTTTCCCACTTCGGCGTCAACCCATGCTATCTCATAATCGCCAAGCTGTATCAAGAAACTTGCACAGGTTAGACGGAAGGATATATTATACATTTTGAATGTAAAAATACATTCGTCCCCAGTACCTTCTTGAACAGAACATTGCTCATTAATTTCTCAGAAAGTTGAACCTACCAGAAGATGAAAAGAATCTCAGACCAAGAAATGTTAGGGTGAATAGTCATACCAGAAATAATGTAGTCCCATGGGAGCTTTTGAATTATTTCAAGAAACTTACTTTGTAAGCACATAAATCAGAAGTGACATCGATTGATTCTTCAATTTGAGGAGCATAAACATGCTGACAGACGGATTTTAGACAGTGTTGCTTCAAATGTTCGGTTGCTTCTGCAGATCCGTGCACCAAGACCTACAAGACAGAAGCCAACACAAAATTAAACTTTCTACGAAAGCGGTAGACAATTTATAAACATTGAAGTAAGAAGACATTATTGAATATTACCAAAAGAATTACAAACAGCAGATTATTCAACATAGTGTCTATAGAGCTATTTTCCCAAATGAACTACGAGCATATATGCTATGTCCATCATACAGCCATTGTGTTTGTATTTATACCGTATTTTATTTCTAACATGACAACAAATTGACAGCATGTAGAATGAAATCCTGAGATAACAAAGCTATATAGATATAACATGTAAGATCGAAGTCTTCATAAATACAAGTACAAAACCATATTAACGTATCAAATGGTACGGAAAAGTCCTCACAAGTTTTAATGGGGAAACATGACCAAGAATCTTTTTGATTGAGCTGCCATCAGAGCGGCCTTCAAAGTCCATATAAAGCAGTGAGCACTTGACATAGACCTGCATTTGACAGAAGAAATCAATGAAGGACAGAGAAATCATACCAAAAATATACAACACTCCGACGATCAAGAAAAAAAAAAAAAAAACTAACTGCAATGAAAGGACAACCAATTAAGTAATACAAGAAACCTAAGGAACTTGGTTTAGAACCTCAGACTCATGTTTTGAGCTGAAACTTAATATCAGGTAACAGTTAATAAAATCCAAGGCAGCGTACCAAAAAGGTTTTGTTGGCAGTGAAAGACAAGCTGACATTTAGGTCTTGACACAACAAAGATTATTAGATTCATTTATATAACAAGAGTTAAAGAAAAATTTTGACATACTGTTTGTTCTGAAGACACTACTTTCGACGGTGTTGTATCAAGTAGCAAGCTTGCTGATGCTTCATCAAGCTTTCCATTCAGGTCACCATCAACCTACACATGCAATTGTGAAATACATATTATAGTTATCTTATTAAAGATAAAAGTAAAAAGAAAAATAAAAAATAAAGGAAAGGTAACTGATTAAGGCACTAAGATCACAAATGGCATAATATACCACAGACAAACATTCCGGTCTGCCTTCTTTGTTTGGATTGCCCAATTAAAAAATATATTCATTTTTCTTTTAATCTATGCTTCTTTACGAAATTTCAACTTTCTTATTAATCTTAATATGTTGTTCCGTAGAATATATCAATGAACTCAAATAAAACATCCACTTCCATGTTCTCAGTTCCATCCCCCAATCCCACAATATAATGAGTACATATCTTAGATGTAACCTTTCAGGCCGCGACAAGCAGTAAGCCGTAGCCCTCAATCATACTCCATTTTTCCTCAACACAACAAACCATAGAACCATATTACAAGGAGTTTGATCGCTGCTGGCGTAATTTGAACGAGCATACAAAATCTCCATTTCAATTTGGGTACACCAGTTAATACCATCATAATCATAGTCCTATTGTTGAATCACTACTTTCTTCCAGAAATTCTTTCTATTGTCACGAATTAAAAAAATCCAATTTGTCATCACATATATCAGTTATATTTAGAGGCGTTTCTGGATAAGGGTTTACAAAAGACAGGGACAAAGTATACAGAAGAAACTCACCAGTGTTGATAACTGGTCCATATCTTCATCCTTGATAGTGTACTCATCGGGGTCGATCACCTCACCAAAATCATCCCATTCAGATGACTTGTCATAAAAGGGGAACATAGGCCCAGCACAATTTGGGGGAGGAACAAATCCATCAATCAGCACATCTCTGAATGCTCCGGATTGCAAACTAGCAGCTACAAGTAGACAGACTTAGATTAAACATGTATTGCATACACAAATGATATATCACTCTGTAGGAAGCTATGATTCACAGTACAAAACAAATGAATTAATATCACATTCGTAATTTTTGTTATTTTCTTTTTTCAAGAAAAAGGGGGTATAGGAAAACTGTGCATGCATTAAAAATGCAATCAAGTTTAAGAGTGTTACAGCACTTGCCAATGCAAAGAATTTCAAAAGACTTAAAGCAGATCACATAGAAATGAACTGCCCTGGTACAAACTTCAACAATGAGCAAGATTTCAATGAACAAAGTCTGCCAACACCTGTATATCTGTATATACTACCTCTTGAATAAAATTGAATTTATAATTATAATAACAGATGGGGCAAGAAGTTTGCATAAAGCATCCAATAATATGCACCACAAATGCACAAATCAACATAGACTACCAGGGCGTGCACTTGGCTGAGGGAATAGGATAGATGAGCATGCCAATCTTCATGTGGTAGACTAGGCACCATTTATAAGCTTTTAACATAAATGATAAATAGGTTTTCCAAATGAAGTTTTTACTCTAACAAGAAATCAACCATAACAGAGAGATGGAAAGAACATCATCAAGCACATAAAAATCACCAAAAAAGAGTCAAAGGTAAAGAATTACTCGATAGCAAGAGTGTAAGAATACCATTAGATGATGGTTGTTTCTTAGTAGTGTCCACGTCCATAGGGTCTCCTGCTCCAAGTTCTGCATCCAAAGTTGGCTTTGATTCCTCTTCTTTGATGAGAGCAGCTTTAAGAGCTTCTTCCTTTCTTTTTCGATTTTGTTCTTCTTCATAAGCAGCCAACTCCTCTCCAACTAAGGGAACTCTCTTTGACATCGTAACTTTAACAGCTTTAGGAGGAGGATCTGCCTGGAGCATTCGTGCCAGTGTGGCAAACTGCAACGAAAAGAAAATAGAACAGATAAATAAAAGTAAATTTAGGAATTGGAAAATGAAGTACAAGTTTTTTTATTGGGGAAAATAACACCATTGAAAAATGAATACATAATAAAATAGCATGAATTCTAGGGAAACATATTGGACCTAAAATGCATCTGATGGAAAAAGTATTAGGAAACAAATACTGAGTTTCTTCGATGATACTCAAGGTTCAAGATATAATTGCTCTGCATGATCATGTGAGCTTCATATTGCAAAATCTACAAAGAAAAGCATCATAATTGCTGCATAATATAAATATTAAATCTCATGTCAAACCTGGCCTCTCTCAGTAAAGAGTACAAGATTCTTTGAGTCTGCCGCCCATTCAACAAAAATATCATGAGAAAATCCAACCTCTAAACTTCCCATGGATGATAAGACTATCTGATACAAGATCAAACACAATCATGAATAAAAGATAATAATAATAAAAGAATTATATCAACAAACAAGCTTATAAAGTAAGCAGTAACCCAAACCTTTGGACCATCAGGGACCTTTTCAAGCTCAGCCTTGTTGACTAAAAGTGTTACATGTCTGCAAAATTTGCATCACATGATCAATGAGAACTGTTCAAAAGATTTCCGATAACTTTTATTTGAAGAAACACATTACAAAAGATATCTATTTCATAAGCAAAACTTACACAGAATAATATTAATTTTTATCGTTAAAATGATACAAGTTTACTGAACAGGTTTCCAAGTGAATCAGATCCTGTTCAAAGACATAAGAACAGTGGGGATATGAAAGGGTGTAGCTGAGCTAGTGGCATTATTTCATCCAATGTTATTTCATTCAATGGTAATGTGTTGATATCTTTGTGTATTTTATCACAGCATCCTTCATGTAACTATGCATAATTGCAAATCACTGGAATGAATAAACTAAAGCTGACAAGGATATACATCTTACTTCAAAAGAAAAGCATTGTCTCTGGTGTGCTCAAAGGATTTTGCTATTGAGTCGCTCATCCACTCAAGAAAACTTTTAGCATAATCAATTGTGCTTGATGAAACATATGTCAGGAAGAAGATAGGATATGTTAAGTTGCTCTGCTCCCAGTACTGCAATGTATATTTGATATAGACATTAGTAGCAGATAGACACACCCAAGGGAAAATAGTTACAAAGTCCAATCACCTGTTCCAGAATTAAAAGTATCTCCAATACTCGACCAGCAGTATCTACAGGAAGTAATACTTTTCCATCTGCTCTCAACGTCTTCACTATGACATCTAGTATGCAAAAGTGTAAGGAAGAAGATAGTTCATATCGATCAATAATTCCACAGATTCTATAGAACATTAAGTGGATGTGGATTCCATGGAGAAAAAAGATAGTGAAGATTGAATTGTTTCAAACAATTTACTCCCTCAGTTCAGAATGTTATGTATCCATTTAATTTTTGTAAATGGATTAAAGAATATTAGTATTTTATATGTGATGGATAGTGTATAAAAATATATTGACAAAAATGCCCTCAAAAGTACAATAAATAAAGAGTAGTGTAGTTGTAATTTTAGGTGAAATTTAAGGGTGTTTTATTAGTGTGTGGAGAGTCTGGAGACCATAGCTACTACATTAGTAATGAATACATTGATTGTAGAAGTGAGGCATGACCAACACTTGAAATTATTATAATTAATTTGAAATCTCTCTGATCAAAAAAATAAATAAACAAATAATTTGAAAACTCTCTGTAACACTTGATCTGGACAGTTGCAAAGCGCAAAAATGGAATTTCATAGTAACAGTAATATTCGGCTTAGTACATGGTAATTATTACCTAAGAATTGCTGGTCCTTTTGACGCCTCGGAGGTTGATTACTCAGCAAAGCATTGAACGAATCTGTTATTAAAACAGCAGGGCGCACAAAAGACTCTAAAACTGTCCCATTCAAATGCCTGGTGGAAAAAACAGTGAAATTAGTTAATTCTCCTTATGTATTACAATCCCGAGTAGAACAAAAATAATTATCATCAGAAAGAGCAACCTTTCCTTCCGATGATTGAAGTCAACAGCATATATAACATCCTCCCCATCTTTTGTGATCTTCCAAACTGTCCCCCCTAAAAGGTGACCAGCTGCATGGGGAGCAATAACAATTCCTTCTCCTTTCCCTAATGTAGGTATATGAATGGAACAATATGAGATTGATACAATAGAATCATTATTGATAATCATGTATAAGATATTAAGATGCATTCATAGAATAGGACAGAATCATAATTTCAAATCATGGAGTAACACCCACAAAACTCGTGTGCAAGGAGCGACATTAATTATCTTTTATATTCCTAATAATCACATTATTTGCAGATGCACTTCAAAGTAATACATGAAACTGGAAAAAAGCAATATCAGTTGAGAATCAACCTAATTATATGAAATTAGAGGTTCAACAGAAATATCAGAAACAATAATCCAACACACATATATAAATTATAATAATTTGAAAAAATAAAACACGAATCCTCCGCTGCATTTATATCTCCCCAAGAAAAGATAATACTATAGATACACACACATATATATACTCTATACACAAAGTGCACAAACTATAAGAAGCTTACAATGATAAAACAATAATTGTAAGTAATAGATCAACATAAATGACACGAAATATTCAATATTTCTTAAATCATTAAACTAAGCAATATAAACTCACCAGACATATAATAATTTTGAGAGTAAGTCAATCTGGTCATGTTTTGAAATGCAGAATCAATATCATCCAGTGTAAACAAATCAAACTCTGACACTTGCTGCAAAGAATTAGATAATATTTCTTAATATACATGTATATATATTCCTTGAACATATGACACTTTTAGGAAACAAGTGATGTAAAAAATGGAAAACCAGTTACAGACTTCCATATAGAATGAGATTATAGAAAAGCTTTAATGTGCATTCCATGTACTTGGTTCATGCAAGTGGGAGTGAACAATGTCAACTCCGGGTGTCATGCTGGAGCTAAACAAACATCAGGTATCAAAAGGGATAGACCTGAGTAATAAAAGAAAGTTGGGAAACAAGAGAAATACTTTTACATGCGAGAACGTTTGTATATCTAAGTTCCATAACAATATTACAAGTCTGCTTACACAGTGCAGCTTTAACTTCAGCTTTATTCTTATTTCAGATCAACTCACCAAGAAAGGTAAGGCCTTTGCCTTTCCCTCCTCATAAGACATTGACAAGATCATATATACTAAGCAACTATATTAATACAGAAAAGTAAGGACAATACTACCATGTGCAATATATGAGAAGGAAAACATCCATCAAAAAGTTTAAATATTTTAAAATTTCCTGCATAATATATTCTAAATTTAAGTAAAAGAGCACGGAGCCAAAGTTGATCCTACTAACACCCCAATACATGAGTGGACTTAGTTCCAAAATGAAATTACTGCCCTCTAGTCAAACCAAGGATCAGCAGCCAGTAAATTAAGCAGCATTCAAAGCAACAAATTCGTGGGATAGCCTAAATACCAAAACGAAGATCAACCAGGCTCGATCATATCAAACTCTGACAAATAAAATTCACCTTTCGCGACAGATAGTGATCATACATGGTCAGGAGTCCCAATCTGAACACAGGCTCAGTTGCAAACACAGGGGCACTTAGACCAAGCTGCTTCATGGCATATGGTAAAGCACCAAGGTGCAGCGTGTCGGGGTGTGATAGCAAAACAGCATCAACAGTTGAAGCTACCCTAATTTCCAGAAAAGAGAAAAAAAAAAAAAAAAAAAAGAAGATATCTCATCATATACATGGGAATTCGTGATGCCAGAAAATTAATTCAGAAGCACGGAACTACTTTGAAAGAGAAATCTTAAATGGGTAACCCATAAGCTCCTTAACTGGGTAAAAATATCCTTCCAGAAGTGCATTCTCCATCCTTTCCAAACCTCAGAACTTAAACAAAATCTTATCCAGATACATCTATGGTTTCAAACATAATTTTAACTGTTGAAACAAACTAATTCTCAAAATTTCCTCTTTTTCAAATGCACCTCCACTAGGAAACCAGAAGTTCTTTAATTCCATAAACCAAAAAATCAGTACACCAAAACTTAACAAAAATCTCTCAAACTTTTCCATAAGCTGGACGAAATACGACACCTACAACTATTAACAGGAATAAATTATCATTTATACTTCATACTTCAGCTGAACAGCCAAAATCAATATTCCGAACATATTTCAGCCCTAATCAACACCAATACTAACTATTCAGCAAATACAATTCCAATACAATAATTAACCCTAGTCGCGGTGGTAAACTATAATTTTGACGTAACAGCAGCAAGCACTCTACTCAATCTACAGTTCTTCCTACTTCAAAATCAAAATGCTTGCAATTCACTATAAGAAAATTAATAATCAACGAAGTATGATTCCGAATACCTGGAGAGTGGCTCGAGCAAGGAAGCATCGAAATGGTCGTTCCAACCGCAGTCGATGAGGAAATTGAAACTGTCGACTGAGACCAAGTAGGAAAGTGGATTCTCGTTGTACACTCCACAGAGCGGCGTCACTTGCACCGAAGTCCCCATTCTCAGCCTCCCTTCACCTTCTTCGCTCCTCAATTCACTTTCCTCAGTGACCTGTGAAAATTGCCGCAGGGTTTTAGAAATAGAACCCCAATTTGGGATTGTCCATTCGGTTTCGAACCGGCCGTCTGAACCGCCGGTTCTCCCATTTCAAATAGGTGGTTTCGGTTCCTAAATTTCCGAACCGGAAGTTGTCGGTTCGAACCGCCGTTCACCATTTTTATTTTTAAAAAGATAATATGGAAGAGAAATATCAAATATAATCTCATTAAAAAAACTAATTAATCAATATTGGTCCTAATAAAAATAATTTTAATTAATTTTGATTCTGATTTGCCATCCTAACCATACGTTGATTTTCTACCCAATTTTGGGATGGAAGGAAAGAGTATTTTTTATAAATATTACTTTAAAATTATAAATATTATTAACCATAACAAAAATAATAAAATACCATTAATAAAAGATAGTATTAATTATGTTGGGCCGAACTAAATATTTTTTTATAATATTAGTTAAAAAAATACACCCAGTACTTTTTTATCCTTTTCTTCAAAATATTTTTTTATTTTAATAAAATAATTATATATTAAAAAGATAAATTATATAACACAGTAAAAATACAAAAAATACATGTAAAGTTTAAGCTAAATAAAAAGAGCAAAATATATCAAATTATAAAAATAAACGATTTCATGCAAATTTTCCATAACAAAATATATCAAATTATAAAAATAAACGATTTCATGCAAATTTTCCATTAACATAAGAAATTTTGCTCAATAAATAAAACGCAGAATATTTTGTGCATTTTAGTAAAACACAATAATCTATTATATAATTTACCCCATATTAAAATCAAACAAATATCAAAACTTGTTATCACATTTTTATTGATTTTTATATAAATTACAAATATATTATTTTATTCTGCTTAGAGTATCAATTAATTTGTTGGAATATTAACTATTCCAATATACTCCATTTAAAATAGCAATCCCAAACGAACATCCACCGTAAAGTTAATTTATTTATATAATGCCCAGGTAACAGCAACACTAACAAGCACCAACATGCGAAATGGCAACAATTATCAGAAAAAATATGTATAAGTTCGGGATTATAATTTCCAATAAAAACTTAAGGAAGTACATTCAAACTTTTAAGATAAAAATACGTTCTGATAATTCACTACGAAAAACAGAAGCCAGTGTTGTGTAATTCACTTCACTTCTTCTTCTCGCCGCCACCGGCAGCCCTGCGCAAATCATCGAACTCATCAGCAATACAATCGAACTGATTGTAGCAATTTGAAAGGAAATATATAATTGAGATTTTATGTCATGTCTTGTGAGAAGAAAAACCATAAAAATAAAATTTTCGATGTGATGTTTTTTTTGTTGAAAAAATTACGATGAATAAATAGTAAACTCACCTCATCTTGCGGAGTGCGCTCGACATCTCCTCTCTCTTCTTCTTCGCCCTCTTGTGTGTGCCCAATTTTCTCTTGGCTACCTTTAGCGCACGCTTGTCCTTCCCAACTTTCAGAAGTTCGGTGATCCTCTTCTCATAAGGTGCGAACCCGGCGACTTCTCTGATAAGGCTTCTTACGAAATGAACTCTCTTGCTTGTTTTCTGTATGACAAAAAAATAAATAAGCCACAGTTTATGAAAAGTAGAATTCCCATCGTTCTTAATTCATTTACATATAACTAACTAAAAAGAATCTCTGCAAATTACTAAACCCAAAAAAGAAAAAGATTATCAAGCTCGGCAGCGGTAGATTTTGATTAGCAGGCACTATAGTGTAGTCCATAAGAAGATACAATAGCTTGACACAATGGATTACTTTGTGCACTCAAATAGTGATCATATACCTTCCGATCAAAAAATAATAATGATAATGATCATTTACCATTGTTGATATATATTTTAATTTTAGATTTAGTAGTTACTATCACTGCTACAGAAATTTGCTATTTTTATTTAGCAAAATTATCCATAACTCTCCCGTAGTTTCAAAACTCGCCGTATAAAGCCTTATATTTTAAAAATTGCATAACGCACCTTATACATCTAGAAACGTTGCATAAAATCCCTTTTTACATTTTTTGTGTAATGAGAAGATTTTTAATCTATATTTTTTGCATGGCAGAGGGTTTCATGCAACGTTTTTTAAATTATAAGAGAGTCTTATGCAATATTTAAAATACAAGCAAGATTTACGCTGAATTTCGAAACCAAAAAGGAGTCATAGACAATTTTGCTTTTTTATTATTTTAGTTTGTCTACAATAAATATACTATATTTAGTAGATAAAAACTTATTCCTTTACAGTTCTACCCCACTATTTTTTCCGTATTTACACCATTGCCGCTAACAACACACCTAATTCAAAATTTACATAACTAACCCTATAAAAACTCTAATTTTACATTTACGAAAGGCATTAAAACAGCATTACAAATTTTTTTAATCTCCGTGCCTAAAAATTTTGAACACAATTTAAGAAACAAATGGAGTATTATTTAGAGATATTGAATAAATTAGGATGTTATTACTTTAAACACATAACACATAATCGAAGCCTATGCGTATACAAACTTCAAATAAAACCAAAAGTTTTACTCAACGACCTTGACGAGACAAGTTGCAATTTTTTTACCAGACAGCAAGTAGCGAATTTCATTAAACAAGCTGAAACACTAAATCATCTAATAAGACAAAACTCCTTAAAATTCAGCTAACAATAGCCATTAAAGAGAACATTTACCCCTTTCCTATCCGATGGACGCGGAGCCAGCTCCTTTGGTGTTACCACATGCCCTTTCTTCAACCCCACAAATAGCCCACTGTTTGGCTGCTTTGGAGCCATACCTAAATTGCAGCCAACAAACGAAAACACAAATGCTTCATACCTCATCACAAATCTTCAGAAATAAAGAAAGTTTTTGTTTGTGATTTATATATTGACATCCAAAATCTACTTTACGTTCAAAAATCTTCCAATCAAAACCACCACAGAACAATCGGCGCCACACAAAAAATAAATAAAAACAAAAATTGCTGTAGATCTCTCAAGCACCATTAAATCAAATAAATAAAGCCATTTTCCACTAATCGTTCGATCTTCACATGAACAAAATATATACATAACATGAATCAACGATCGAATGTAAGCTCATTGTTAGAAAAGTTGTTAATGATTACTGTGGAAAAAACACAAACACATACAACTTTTAAGTAATAATCATACGCAAA
The DNA here is from genome assembly GCF_009805555.1 of Andrographis paniculata. Taxonomy (NCBI): domain Eukaryota; kingdom Viridiplantae; phylum Streptophyta; class Magnoliopsida; order Lamiales; family Acanthaceae; genus Andrographis; species Andrographis paniculata. The sequence goes on along the minus strand of NW_026137502.1, from coordinate 3,906,962 downwards.
GAAGCGCAAATTGAAACAGGTTACGAATACAAACCTTCCTCTCCAAATCTGGTTACAACTCTCTGCAAAATCTGAAAAGGGCGTGTGAGGGAAGGAAAACTAGGGTTTATAGAACGCTCTTATATGTAGTGGTTGAGGACAAAGATTGGGCTTTTCAAACTTGGATCGGACGGTCCATATTGGGCTTTTCAAGTTTTGATCGGACGGCCCATATTGGGCTTATTAAGCTTGGATCCAGGGCCCATATTTCAAGTTTGGATCGGACGGCTCATATTGGGCTTTCAAGTTTAGATCAGACGGCCCATATTGAGCTTATATCTTGGATCGAACGGCCCATATTGGGCTGAATAATTAGCCCAACAAATCTGTCCAATCATTGTTTCTGTATTTACTGACTGTATCTTCTTCCAGATGTGAATCTGCGCAGCCATTGGTGAGTTGTTGACTAGCGTGCTGCAGGCTATGGCTGTGCATAGCGCGATTTTCCTTTAAGTTTAATGGACCAAATCTGTCGCTATAATTGTTATATTCCATTATCGTCTCTTTCAGTGGACAACTGTATTGAGGATGATCGGATGGCGATTTCATGTTCTTTGGTAGGATTCTGTTCGTTCTGGAAAAGCGCCATTAATCGCCATTAATGCTCCTCCCGCCATGAAAATTGATACGCGAGAGCTGCTTTGATGATTGGTAGATTTTGAGATTCAGTCATTTACTACTATTGCGGTTTCCTTATTATTTATTTTTTTTCGTGGAATTTTGGCTCGGATTTGAACTCGATTATCAGAAATGGAAGTGGTTGAAATCCTGCGATAATTTGTTAAGGATTTTGGTTTCGTTCCGCTTTACCTGTTTGATCCCTTGCTTCTGATGTCTGTTTGAAATAGCTGTTTCTCTCCAATTGAATTGAATCAGTTTTGTGATCTTCGAAGAAATTCCGATTCGATAACGTATCACTCATCGGATGTCGTTCCATTTTCAAATGCTCCTCCTACTCGGAATTTCATTCGATTTACCTGTTTTATCTACTGCTTTTGATATCTGTAGAACATTGTTGTTTCACTCCAATTGATTTTGAATCAGCTTTATGATCTGAGAAAAAATACCGATTCGGTACCTTAATTCTCATCGAATGTCATTCCATTTAGAAAAGCTCCTACTACTCGGAATTTCATTCGATTTACCTGTTTGATCTGTTGCTTCTGATGTCTGTAGAAGATTGCTGTTTCTCCCCAATTTGATTTGAATCAGTTTTGTGATCTTATAAGAACTTCCTATTTGATTTGAATCAGTTTCTCTCTAAATGCTGCTGATGAATCCAAACCCCAAGCTTAGCTGTTAGTCCAGATTTCGAAAATGTCGATTCTCTGTGGATTGCCGATACTCGAGTGTGTATACTGCCTCGGCTGCGCTCGGTGGGCATGGAAGAGGTGCCTACACAATGCAGGCCACGACAGCGAGTCATGGCCGTTAGCCACAGCCGAGGAATTCGAACCAGTGCCTCGACTCTGTCGATACATCTTAGCCGTATACGAGGATGATCTTCGAAATCCTCAATGGGAGCCTCCACGAGGATATGGCATCGATCCGGACTGCTTACTCACGAAAAGGACGTATAAGGATACGCAAGGGAAAGTGCCACCATACTTGATATTCCTTGATCACAAAAACGGCGATATAGTTCTTGCCATAAGAGGACTAAATATGGCGAAGGAGGGCGACTACGCGCTTTTGCTCGATAATAAGCTTGGGAAGAGGAAATTCGACGGGGGATATGTTCACAACGGGCTGTTGAAAGCCGCGGGGTGCATTTTGAACGCAGAATGCGACGTTTTGAAGGAGCTAGTCGAGAAGTATCCCGTCTACACGCTGACGTTTGCAGGGCATTCTTTAGGGTCGGGCGTTGCAGCCTTGCTGACGATCGTCGTAGTGCAGAACCGCGACAGGCTCGCGAATATCGACAGGAAGAGGATCAGGTGCTACGCGATCGCGCCAGCGAGATGCATGTCGCTTAATCTCGCAGTCAGATACGCAGACATCATCAATTCCGTTGTTCTTCAGGCAAGTTTTGTAAGATTCGTGTTTCATTTATAGCGTAATGTCGATGAAAACGTTTGAAACATCGTCGTTTGTTGTAACAGGACGATTTCTTGCCTCGAACAGCGACGCCGTTGGAAGACATCTTCAAGTCGATATTCTGGTAAAATAAAAAATATTCCCTCCGTCCGTCTCTAAGGGTTATATTTACCTTTTGCGTCATTGTATTTAACATTAAAATCACTTTTCCTTACTTGTACTATGTTTTAATATAATAATTAATATTTAAATATCACCACGTAAAAAATAAATATGACCTTTAGAATTGGACGAATTTAGTAAAATAAAATTGATCTCGATTCAACTCAATGTCTCTATTTACTTACAAGTGTTTCTATATTCAAAATTGTTATTTGATCAGTTTACCGTGCTTACTATGCCTGAGATGCACGAGGGATACGTGCATATCGGAGGCGAGGATGCTCAAAGATCCGAGAAGGTTGTACGCGCCCGGTCGCCTATACCACATTGTTGAGAGAAAACCTTTTAGGTCGGCGAATTTTGCACACTAGTATGATATCTTCCATTCCATCATATGGTTAAAAGAGTTATAAATGTCTATTCTTTTGAATGTAGATGCAAACGATACCCTCCGGTTGTGAAGACCGCGGTGCCCGTGGACGGAAGATTCGAACACATTGTACTCTCTTGCAACGCGACATCCGACCATGCTATTATATCGATAGAGAACGAATCCATAAAGGCCTTGGAAGTAAGCATATTTTTACGTACCTTTTTAAAACTTTTGATGCTATTCATCAATAATTATTTGTTTAAAAAAATATCACATTAAATACTTTTGTTTTGCTCATACAAAATACCAAATCAAATAGTTATTTTTTTATCATTTCTAAAACTTTTCAAAGTTTCAAACTCCCAAAACTTCATCATTTTTTTTGAAATTTTGGTATTACAAAAATCATAGCATCCAATATATTATTTCTCTTGCACCGTATCTTATCGAATATTTAATATTTTTTTATTTCTAAAAATTCTTACACTTCCAAAAACTTCTTCATTAGTTTCTCTTATGTTTACGTAGATATTTTTAAATTTTTTTGAACAATTAATGCTTAAGGTCGTTTGGATAGGTATATGAAAAATGATTTTGCTTATGCTAAAAACACTTTCAACTCTATTACATATCCAAATTTTTTTTTATTATGATTCAAAATATAAACACAAATTTTTTATTTCTACTTTTGACTTCTGCATATTTTTTAAATCAATCCAAACAGACTCTTAATTTTTTTTCTTCAACATACAGTTGATGCGGGATGTGGACAATGCGTTAGAAATTCCTCAGAAGCAGAAAATGGAAAGGCAGGAAACGATTGCGGAAGAGCACCGGGAGGAGCACAACGCGGCGCTGCGCAGAGCCGTTAGTCTATCGGTCCCCCATGCATTCTCGCCTGCTCAATACGGAACGTTCAATGAGAAAGACGATAAAGAATCCGAGGAGGCGGAGGAGGAGGAGGAGGAGGAGAAGGGTGATTCTTCTTCGAGGAGAAAGAGAAGACCTAGAGAAAATTGGGAAGAACTGATCGAACGCCTCTTCGAGAGAGACGAAAAAGGGCAGAGAGTGGTCAAGAAGAACCTCCATGAATATTGAGAATATACATTTCATTTGGCAAGGTGCGTATCTATGATTCTATCTATCTTTTGTTGTCCCGTTCTTGCCTTGTGGATCTTTTGTTGTCCCATAAGGGATAATCTTGGTTGTGTGAGGAGTGAATTTGAGTCGATGAAGTCATAGGTTTAAACTTTTACCTCTAATATTGGTTGTGTGGAGAGTGAATTTGAGACAATGAGATCATAGATTTAAACTCTGACGCCTAATATGACTAATTTGCAAATATTAGGTCTCGTTGGACTGCAGATTTAAACTCTGACGCCTAATATGACTAATTTGCAAATATTAGATCTCGTTGGACCGCAGATTCTCGTATTAAAAAATAATAATAAAAAAAAATAAATTGAATATTCTTAATCTATCTCTCTTCTTCATTTGTGAGAATCAAATGTGTTCTTTTGCGCACCTCATATGGAATATTTAACCTTTTTTTTTAAAATGGAATCTTTAGGGCCTCTTTGTTTTTCTTTTTTCTTTTTTTTTTTTTTTTACCAAATCTGCAAAGTCATGGAATCTTTAGCTTGGAGATTTTAAGTGGCACATTGTTTTGTGTTTTAATTTAAAAATAAAAATAAAAATAAATTGATGAATACGTAATATATTAATTTTCTTTTTAAACAAAAAGTTTATATGTCTCAATCAAGAGACACTTCACATACATTAGTACGTACCCATTTTTTAAGATTCCATTTCAATTTTCATCAACTTTAAGTTTAATATATATATGCACCATTTTTCATATGTTAATTATCTCCGTCCATTAAAATTAATTTATTTGGGTTCGGCATAAAAATGAAAAAATATATATTATTGAAAAAATGATTGGTATTTAAAGATATTTTTGAAAATTTAGTTAAAAAGTAAAATAAATGAAAAAAGAACATGTAATAAAGTTAATGGTATTAGTTGTAAATAAGTGTCGAATGAAGGTTAATAATTAAATGTTGATTTGTTGACCTTGTCAAAATTAGTAATGAGATAAATTTAGTAGACTAACTAAAAAGAAAAGTGAGAATAAATTTGACTGACGGAGAGAGTATTTGTTATGATGTATTGTATAATTTATTTTATCTCACATGTATAATGTGTTAACATGTCTCAAGAATTGAAATGATAATATATGTAAATATGTATTATTGTGATATGCTACAAAAAAAAAAAAAATATATGTGTTGTATTTATATTTTATTTATATGTATTATATATTTGTATTTGGCACATCCTATATATATATATATTTAATTGATGATGTCAGCTGAAAAGAATCCATAGGAGGTAGTGTTAAACAATAATAATAACAATAAGCTACCAAAATCCAAGGAAATAACATAATCATCAAGAAGTAAAGAAGCAGCAACGGATGGATGGTGCCGTGGAGATTGAACTTATGATCGTGAGGTCATGAATTCAAACCCCTGACACCTCAGGTTACTTGCTAACGATCAAATACCGATACCTCTATATATTTCACATAGGAGCAAAAAGCAACTTTGTTGTCCTCAAAGCACCAAAAGAAAGAAATCGAAAACCAACTCACATTTTATTGTAGATGCAATTTTGACATCACAAACAACATTCCCTGCAGACTAGGGAAAGAGAAGATAAAGAAGACGAGTTAAAAGGGCTCCAACATTGGGGCGAAACCTGCAAAAGCACTGGTTAGATTAGCTGTTTAACCTCAAATAGAAGAAGGGATCGATAGGTTTTCGCATAATATCAAACAACACAAGTTTAGGAATAGTTAAATGTTTTTGATCATGGTAAGTAGTGTTGGACATAATTTAGATATGCAAACCTAGTACAAATTATATATATATATATATATATTTTTCGACGATTCACAAGACAGAGATCCTCCTACCTTTTGATGAAAAAACTCAAACTCAAACACAAACTTAAGTGTCATGAACAACACAAATGCAAGAACAAAATTAAGCATCGAAACCCTAAATTAACACAGACTTCCCCAGATTCAGTTCACCAATTTGCTCATGAGTCATGGCTTCATCCACAACAGAAAATTATACAAGAAATATATATATATATATATATAAATATACAAGTGGTTAAAACATATAATTGCGAATTTAAAATAAGTCAAAATCTTCATAAAGTCATTCAAATCCTTCGATCCAGAACACATCTAACGTCGAAAGTCACAGAAACTAGTCAAACATTTCACTAAGACATGAATTGAGCAGTATAACAGGAGAGGCCATTCCCAAAACTCAACTAAAAATTTTACAGAATCGTCAATTTGAGGATTGATTGGAACCGTCGGGCTTCTTCTTAACGGAGCACGAGTTTCTGAAAGCCTCAATTTGCGAATGGCACTTTCTCTGATCGCCGTTATTCTCCTCCAAACACTTCTTCAGAGCCTCAACGTCACACGGAGACATTATCTTCCTCGCACTATCGTTTCCATTCTCGTTGCTTTCCCGATTCGCTTCCATGATCGGATCAATCCACCATGAAATTCCACAGTATTTGATGGATTTATCGACCTCTGGCGGTGGTTTTCAGAGTTCTAACCTCTCCCGGAAAGAAAAATATAAAAAAAACTAGGGAAATACTTAGGGCCCAAATTTAGGCCCAACGAACTTCTATAAATGTGTTCTTTAAAATTTTCAAATTAGGGCAAAAGTGCTAAAAAAAATTTAGCTCAATTTAATTTTTTTTATTTTACATAAAATAAAACCTCTGTTATACAAAAACTATAGATGAAAAATCATCTCTTTGAACTTGTGACCGATCATAGGTAATTTTATAAAAAATAAAAATAAAAATGTAAAAGAAGATTTGATAAGACATTAATTTTACATTGAACAAGATATAAAATAGATGCCCACATGATACTCCTCATAGTGCATTATTGAAACCTCTCCGGAATTTAGGTTTACTATTTTTCTCCATGATCCAATAATTTAAATATACATTTCTTTTTTAATTTTTTTTTTTTTTTTCAGACAAATGATTCGGTGATGACTATTACATACAATCTTGAAATATCATCTCCCTTTCATTTGAACTTGTCGAAAATCAGTATATTATATATATAAGTTAGCACATCCCCTACTCACCCTCACTTCACCCCTTCAGTACCCTTTCCATTTCAAGAAACCCAGTTCGCCGAATCGACATCGTCGCCGGAGATGTCTACGAGTGCCCGGAAGGGGGCGGTGTGCGGCTCGGGACGATTCGAAAACCAGCATCCCGACCGGGAAAGTAAAAACGACGGGGACGTGATCGTAGAGTGGGAAAAGAATGTCAGCACGATGATTGATCGAAACCTAGAGGCGATGCGACGGCAGCGGAGACAACGGCGGCAGATCGAAAGGCTGGTTGAGCTCGACAACGGGATCCCGGAGGAGCTGTTGAGATACTCGATCAGCCGAGAGCGTCGTCCCAAACTGCTTCCCGAGCGCGTCGTTGTCGTACGACGCGAGTTCCCGGAAGGCGTTCGATCCCGGGTGGACGCCTCGGAGAAGGTCGGGATCCCAGTAGGATATCGTGTTGGCACAGGGACTGCTGCACGGCCGCATTGGCGGGTTCGAGTTCCCAAAACAGTCGTGCGGCGGCATCAGTTGGCTGTGGAACGGGACGGCGCCGATGCCTCCGGTTAGTGGTGTGGAAGACCCAGATGTCGTGCGAGGGCTCGACATAGGCGACGGCGACATTCTCCCGCTCAGGTGTTGCGGCGATCTCGGATGTAGCAGAGGGCTCCCGACGGGAGAGACCGGACACGATATGTTTCTCGACATGTAAATGTCGCTGGAACAACAAATGATGCATTAATTTAACAATTTCATCGATTTCATCCAGGGAATTTATTCGATAAAATGCGAGGGAAAGAGATAACGAAACCTCGAATGAAAGTTCGATTTTGAGACTCGGGACGAGTGAATAGCGAGTCGCTCCGTATCCGGCTGCTGAGAAATTCTTGTGCTACCGACGCCCTGTAAATTATTACGAAGTAAAAACACGACCGGGAACTAGTATTACTAATCTGTTTTAAAAAAATTACGACGAACAATTTTCACAATCGGAGACGAGACTCAGCTTCAGAGTAATACTAAAACGGAATGGTTTTGATCTGAATTCAACCGAGCAGCCAAAATCAATCTAATGGCATTATTGTGTGAAAAAATTAAGTAAACGAAATGAGATAAAAAGGGGAAATTACCCCGGATTTGACGGCATTCAACACTGCCGGATGATCTGAAGGCGCATAACTCGGTAATTGTTTCTCCAAAGGCGCGGCGCTCTTAACGAAAGGATGCTCCAAAAGTTGAGCAGCCGTAGGACGCTGCAGGGGATTACGTTGCAAGCATAGTCGCACAAATTCCTTCCCTTCATCCGAGAGGTAATTTGGGATCGACGGGAGTTCCTTACTGTTTCCAATCTTGAACATAGCCGCAACCTTTAATTCCGACACAATCTATTAGATGCCAAAACAAGAACACAGAAAAAGAAAATCCATTACGAAAACAGAGGTCAGAATTCGAACCCCTTCATATTGGCTCCAAGGTGGTTTTGACGTAGCCATTTCTAAAACAGTGCATCCGAGACTCCATATATCGACTGCTAACGTACATCCATTCAAATTTCTTATAACCTACGTCACGATTAAAAAAGCAACTCGGTTATGGAGGAAGGAACAAGAACCGTATCGTAGAATAACTAAAACCAACTAACCTCAGGTGCCATCCAGTAAGGACTGCCCTTAAATGATAAGGGACAAGATTGCCCCGTAATCTACAAATCGATTAATTAAAAAGCTTGAATCAATAATCGGCGGCGAATATCCCTAAATACTACCATTTGAAAACATTCGCTAGGAAAATTAAATAAATAAAATGAACTTATTCGGACACTTACATGCTTTGCCATCCCAAAGTCGGCCAACTTAACACGACGACCGTTCGGGTCCACAAGTATATTGGCCCCTTTAATATCTCTGCCGCGTACAAGAAATATTCAGTTGGATTAGATATTCTCGTAAACAAATGCATGAATCGAACCAAAACTTTTGACAGAAAATCGAGCTAATCCGAGGGAGCATATTACCTGTGCACGGTATTTTTAGCATGTAAATATGCAAGCCCCGACAAAATCTGTTGAGTGTAGCTACGAATGGCTGATTCTCCTAGTTTTCCATATTCTTGGAGAATTTTATGGATGGAACCACCCGATACATATTCCAAATAGATATATAATTTATCGTCCACCTGGTAAAGGAAAATAAAGCAAGAAACTTAAGAGAAATGGTCGTCCACAGCTTAATGATCAACCTTTAAAAGTGTCGATAGGCATTAATATTATTCAGAAGATTTTTCAAGTATATCAATCATCCGATTTCTAGGCCAATAACATTTTAAATATGGGAATTTCTGAATAAGACAGGGCCGGAGCATGACTGACCGTTTCCGATCCATAGTACTGCACGACATTAGGATGCCTCAGCCGGCTCAATAGTGCAATCTCCTGCAAGTAACACAAATCACCAATTTTACATCCCGTAAAAATAAGCCCGCACGAATCTAAAGATTTTACGATGCTTACTTGTGCTAACTGTTTGGCACTCTCCTTCGACTTTGCATCATCAGCAAATAACGTGACCTCTTTCATGGCACACATTTCACCTGTTTCGCTAAAATCAGCACAACCAAACCGATTAATCAGGTATGAACTCCAAGAATAAACTGCTTGAAAATTATTCGGCACCAAGTTAACAGAAAAAAGAAAGATGTGCTAATAAGACCTGCGCACCTATTAAAACCAACATATACATGTCCAAATGTGCCCCGACCGAGTAACTTCCCTTTTTTCCAACGTGAACCAGGAGGACTCGGGAGATTCTCAGCTCTTCCAGGACTACGGGGCACTGAAGGTGAAGTTGCCGCCGAATTCTGATGAGAAAAGGGAGAGTTGGAAATCACTAGAGGAGGAAGGGGCAGTCGGTGACTCTGTTGCTTCGCGTCGTCAGGCCAGTTGCTCTGTGATTCCGAATGCACTCCTCCTGATCGAGGGTGAAGAGGTGTTACAGCACCACTGTGAATTCTTGAACTAGGGCCGGGACTCACCATTCTAGGACTAGGATTCGGGGAATATTCCGGGCTCCCCCTACTCGGCATCCAAAATAGCTGCCCGGACATATCTCCTCCCATTGAATTATGACCCGAAGTCTGCCCTGATCCTGGACTGGAGCATTGGCCAGATCCCAGAAGGGGAAAATCAGGATATATCTTTCCAGTAGTAAAAGCAGTATTTGTAACTTGCTCATAATAAGGAACTCTCATTGGACTTCTAGAAGGGCTTGACATTGAGCTATCGGGAGCACTGAAAAAGGCACCGTGCGGTGGAACCTGTAAATTAGGGACTTGGCCTTTCAATTGTCGTCTTCTAGGAGGTGAAGCCGATACATTTTTAGCGAAGGTGAGGTTAACGGATATCGGCGACTCCCTCGAGCTTACAGGCGCAACAGTGGATAGATCCTTCACAGAATTGCTTTGGGGAAAAATTAAATTAAGTTAGTAAAACCAGCTATTATAGAAAAATCGGAAACAAATTTGGAAACTAACCTTGATGAGATGTCTGCAGCTGCCCTACAGCCGTTATCGTGTTGCGAATCGATTGGATCGTCGCTGTCATCGGAACCTTCACTGAAGACTGAAGCAACGGCAGATTCGCTGTGCAGGTCGGTATGTTCTGGCCGGCAACGGATGCATGAAGGCCTGGAAAAGGGTCGGAACAACGATGATTTGGAAACTTTCTCTTGTTTCGGTTTCGCCGATTCGCTTATTCCGGAATCTGTACGGCTGACGTTGGCAGGGCGCCGGGTGGGAAGCGGAAGCGGTTGAGCTTGGGGTCTTTCGGCAAAACTCTGACATCGTGCAACATTTTTGGAAGGGGACGGAGACCTCGACTGGATTCGCGACTGAGAGCCTCTCTCAGAAACTGTGTCGCTCGTACGTCTCCTTAGAACTCCTGATCTACTAGAAGGTTTAGTTTCGGGACTTTTGAACTTTTTATGTATCGTGTCGATGAAACTCTCTTTGGCTGCTTTCGATTTTGCTTCCTTCGATGATGACTTCCCCCACCATGAAGGCATATTTTCAGAAGCTGAATATTCTCGAACAAGACTCAATCACGACGACAATGGATGCGCACATGAAAGCAAGCTAACTGCAAAAAAAAAAAAAAGTGTTGTTCATGTAAAATTATTCAAGATCTTCATAACACAAGCTCTGTTTGGAGGGACATTTTTTTTAAGAAAAAATCGCTATTCATCAATAGTAACTTTTTCAAGATACATAAATTTTTACGAGCATAAAACTTTTTATTTCAAAAATTTTTCAAACAAAGCCAAGCTCAAATCTTTTCCGAGATTCGCTCAACAATAAATAACAGCTAGTGTAACAAATCCTATATAATCCTTCAAATGCTCCATGTTTTCCATCTTTTTGCCATAGAAAAGGAAATGACAAGAAAACTCTCTCTCTCTCTTCTCTCTCTCACTCTATACATATATATGTGTGTGTTCATTCTACTCAAAACAAACATGATTTACTCAGAGAAATTGTGCTTTAAACAACAGATATGAAACATCAAAACTAATCTGATGCCATTGTTCTACAAGAGACGCAAAATAGCCAACAAATTCCTGCAACTTATTTTAATAGATTCCTTCTCCTGGCTTTAATTTTCCTAATTTTTCCCAATGCTCTTCTTCTTCTTCAACAAAACTATACTTTGTTCAAATAAGTGAATAAAAAGATACACATCTAACAGAAATATCCAAGATTTTCCCTACCGAAGCCATTGTTAGTGAATCATGCCAAACTTCAGAATCTTCAAATTTCCAGAGCCAGCAAAATTAAATACTAAAAATCACAGCACAATCACAATCACAGGTCCTAAAATCTCTAATTTTTCCCTTCAAAAATACCAATAAACAAGCACGAGTGAACTTCAAGTAACCAAGCACAAAAAATACTTCAAAGTAACTTACACAACAGATCTAAAAGCACTCCCCCAAATTCCACTCCCAAAAAGGGTCAAACTTCCCAAAATGCAAGTGATTAGACTGAAAAACTTACTCAGAATCTCGCCTCAACTCCTCAGCTTCTCAAAATTCCACCAAACATACCCAACCACCCATTTGTTCCGCAGAATCTCCCCCAAATTGACGCGCTCGGTGCTCGACAAAATGCCCTGCACACAAATGCTTAAAAACTACGCCGTAATCATCCAACCACGCGTCCGTGCTCGCGATTGTGCATCCAAATTCAGATTATCTGTCGAACAAGATCGCGTAGATGCGCCGAGATAGAGAAAGAGAGAGAGACAGACAGAGACAGAGAGCAGAAATGGAGAGATGTCTGAGTGAAGAATTTAATAATAGCAGCAATTATTGTAATTATTATTTCATTAAAGAAAAAGTGGCACTGATTTAATATCAATTTAGTGGAATAATAATAATAATAATAACTAAATAAATAAATAAATAATACACCTATTAATAATAATAATAATAATACTTTTAAATAATAAATTTAATTCAACCAATTTACTGTATATGTAAAAAAAAAAAAATTATAAAGTGTATCTTTTATTCTTTTAGCTATATTTAATTTGGAAGTTTGATTTTTTTTTTATTAAAATACTCTACCCTCCATCCAAATATATTTTTATTTACCTTTTTCATTCAAATTTATTTTAATTTTTTTTAAGTAAAAAATATTATATTTTTTTTACTTTTTATTTTATTCAAACAAAGTAAAAATTTTATTTTACGTATTTTTTTAAAACTTGTGTCTGATCAAATGAGCACATAATTGAACAAGGATGAAGTAAAATTTAATATGATATTATATAAATTAATAATTTTTAAAAATAATACTCCATCCGTTAGTTCAAATTTATCTCACTTTTCTTTTCGATTGTCATTGAAAAATATTTTCATTTTGTTTTAAGTAAAAAAATTATTCTATTTTTATACTTTTTTTATTATAAAAGAAAAATTAATAATTATTATTCACTTTTATTAAAATTCGTGTCCGGTCAAATGATCACACATTTAAACGACGGAGGGAGTAATAAATATGGACTTTAAATAGTAAAAAAGGTGGAAAAAAAAATCATAAAAGAATACATTCTTGGGCTTCATGTAGACATAAAAAATTTGAATTTTGAAAATCTTAAATAATAATAATAAAAAAAATTATTTACTGTTATATATTACAAGATAAAATAGATATTTAATTAGATGCGAACATAGCCTTGATTTCTTTCTTAGTATAAAATTGTCATTTAATTTTGACAATAAATAATAATTGGAGTAACATTGTACTATGAATTATATTCACATCTTTAATGATGTAAAAATTAAAGGTTGGTTTTTTTTTTTTTTTTTTGTCATTTAATTTGTCCGAAATGAACGTGAATGTTATTAAATTATATTCATTTATTGGTATTATTATTAAGGAATTGTGATTGGTAAATCGAAAAAAAATAATGATAATGAATTGGACAATCATGGGAAGTAAATATGAAGCTTTATATTATTAGTAATTCGTGTTATTCGATAATATTTCGATAGATGAATAAAATATTGTGTTTGTATATTATAATTACAATTAAATTAAAAATAGAATTTCTAATTAATAAATTGGATAATAAATATAAATGACCGAATTATTAGCTATGGTAATTATTAATAAATTATTCTATTATTATTATTATTATTATTAGCGGTAGCATATAATTGACGGGACCCCCAACCTGTTCTGCCTTTTGAGGTAAATTGCTATCCACTCCCTAACTTTAAAGATTCTAACAAACCAACCCCTCAGATATTACGAAAATGGACATCGGCCTTCCCAGCGGAATCGATTGACCGAATTATAAAATTACCAAAATAACCTTGTAATATACACTGTACTTGTTGTACATGATGAAATCTGGTAAAAGCGTGAAGAGGACAAACAATAATATTTGGAGATAATATATATATTATTTAAATAAATTTTAGTTATGACTATATTAAATATAAATTTAAATACAATAAGCAATTAAGAGTAATCGTCATATATCAACAAAAGATGAATGGGTTATGCTGAAATTCAGGAAAAGGGGGATGTATTTTAGCTACGTTACAAGCCAAGATGGGATAATACAGTGGCAAAGTCAGAATTTTAAAGTTTTTTTTTACATTAAAAAATTAGATATTCTTCATTATTTCGAACAAAAATGAAATAAAAATATTTATTTTAATGTACTTAATCAATATAAAAATATTAATTTGATAAGAATTAATCAAATTGAAACGGACAAATGCCTATATAATCGTAACGGCGAGAACGACGGCTCCTAACTTCTAAAGCTCCGACACTTGATGATAATAGTAATACTCTATGATAGTATGATACAATAAATCATAAATTTTAGTCATACTGCATATTGTATCCAATGGCAGATCTAGTCTCTTAAGTGAGTGTACAATTTAATAAATTATCATTATAATATATAAAAAATAAGTAAATTACAATTATCTCTTATGCTTAAAGCGTTCAATTGCATTATGATTTGTAGATAAAATTTATGAATATAATTTGTTTATAATTATTTAAATTAAAATAACATAAAATAAATAGTATATATAAAAAAAAACAAGGAATCCTATTACCCCACTTTGAATAAATGAATCCCACAAATATACTGTACCGAACCATTTGGTATACCTCGATATAAAAATTTGAAATAAAAAAATATATATACATATTTTTTAATAATAATAATAAACATAGTTCAAATAATAAAATTGAAGAGATAAAATTAAAAATAATAAATATGTATAATATATTAAATTTTTTTGAAAAATATTTTTTGAAATTTTGGAAAAAAGAAAAAAGCAAACAAACCCATAAAGTAAAAGAATAGAAAAGGATTGCTAAAATAAGTGCAACAAGTCGTTCAACATAACACAAGACAGAATATTACATAACACAGGTAAAGAGAGTAAAAGAAAATAAATTGCTTTGTTTCGATAATACACCTTTATGATTTCCGATATATAATTATGATCATAAATAACCCCTCTTAGTAAAAAAAGAATTCAAAATAAAATGTTCCTAAGGTATATATGTGTATATATATATATATATATATATATCGGAATCCTGTTTTTCGTCGAAGAAAAAGTTCTAGACAACATATACCATGTCGAAACCCAGAAAGAAAAGATGTATGGGATATAGAGGTACCTCTTTTGAGAGAGCATGCAGAAAGATTCATCTAGATTATTGGAGGATGTGATATATATACATGTCCGTCGTCGCCGCCGTCGTCATCGAGCTTCCGAGCGTAGCATCGGGAAGAAACTCCAGCTATTCCGCGGGCTTTCCTCGTTCGTCGCAGCTGTGTCATTAGTCCACCACTCGCATTCGACGCTCGATTTGTCGGTCCCCGATCCCTTTGCATTGTTAAAGTTGAAATCTTTACTCGAACCAAGCGATATGGTACGGCTCTTCTGATCTTCTTCTTCGGCATATGACGGGTTCGAGGGAAGTTCAGTAACATTTTCGTCGTTGAAGAGATCTTTAAGGTTGTCTGTGTTCGTAGTACCCGTAGGATTATCTTCCTTCGCATCTTGTCCCGATGCAACCTGTAGATTCCCGGCGAGGTTGTTAAGCGGAGGGATTGGCGCACTCACCGTGCACGTCGGGATGTCTTCGCCGAACAATTCGAACGAGACTCTATGCCCAACCACAGCATCGTCGGAGTTGACGAGCACTTTGACCTCAGAGATCTTGCCGTTTCGGGTTGGGATTTCAGCTTCTCCGCCGCCATTGGGCGTCAAGGTCCCGGAGCCCAACCTCGAAATCCCGCCGTTCGGCGTCAAAGCTCCCGAGCCGAGCCTCGAAACGCCACCATTCGGAGTCAAAGCTCCAGAACCGAATCTCGAAATTCCGTCGTTCGGCGTCAATGACCCGGAACCAACTCTCGAATCCCACTTATAGTTAGGAAAATGCTCGTATCCGATAATCGGGCGCTTGTCGGGGAATGGCGACGAGGTACCCGAAGTCGAAACCGCCGACCCCGGCGATCGAGCATGGCTGCCGGGGCTTCCCGGGTACTGATAAGGCTTGTACTCATATTGAGACAAGTATTTCATGCTCGTCCCGCCGCTCCTCCGGCTTCGAGCGAGTGAAGAAGACAAGAGCTCGGCGAATGGGACTTCCGGGGAAGAAGGTGTAGTCATCTGGTGCACGGGTTCGGGGGGTGGGGTGAAAGAAGCGGTCGACGGCTCCGTGGTGAAGGTAGAAAACACGGGTGGCGAAACTAACTGGGTTTCATGAGCATACGGGCCGATCGTAAAAATCGGCGCAGTCCCTCCGGGAGATTGGACATGAACGGAGAGGGACGCGAGGGAGAGTAAACCGGAAGGCGATTGAATGGACGACTGAGGGTCGGACTGTAGGAAAGAAGCTGGGGAAGAAGGAGGGGCTACAAATGGCAAGACTATGGTAGAAGAATGGTTACCGTTTTCGGCAACTGGAGGTACGACGCCAGTTGGAGCCGAGTCGGAGACAAGAACAGCATGGCCGATTCGCTTGCTTTGTTTGTATGATCCGAAACACCAGTAAATGCTCCAACAGCTACTCCATCTCCTCTTCTGAAATCAGACAAACAAGAACAGAATCGAACATTTCAGTGACGGCAAAGAACAACCCTCGATGAGAATGAAAATATAAGGCCATAAGAGCTCAGAATCGAACATTTCAGTAATGGCCAAGAACAACAGTATGAAAATGAAAATATAAGGCCATAAAAGCTCAATATCGAACAATTTAGAAACAGGCAAGAACAGACGTATGACATCAAATAAATGTAGTTTTTCGTATATAAGAAACAAATCAATCCCTTCAGAAATCAGACCAAAAAAACAGAGTCTAAAATTTCAGAAAAGGCCAAGAACAACCTAATGAAGATGAAAATAGAAAGCCATAAAATCTCTGAATATATTAGCTTATGACATCAAATAAATTTAGTTTTTTTATATATGTAAGAAACAAATCAATGATCAGAGGTAGTATAGCAATTAATAAAGCTAGTTCTTGGCAACTGACAACCATAGTGAACTTCTCAGGTAAACCTAATTTAGATCAAGAAGAAATTCAAGATTCCAGAGGATCATTAACCTGTCCCACAACTTTTTGAGGGATATCACCAATCATGAGATGTAATTTTTCCTCATATAAATTCTATCCACTTGTAATCGATTCTTACTTTCAACCAACCTAATTCAGGCACATATTGCACCCAAAATGAAGCCTTGACCCTACCGTTCAACTATAAAAAGGTTCTGTTGATTCTCTTGTCTACAAGAAGCTGACCACTGAGTGTTTAAAAAAATCAAAAGAATTAGGATAACTTGATTCTCCATTTACTGTCCCTACAAAGCTTTCCGAGAGATGCAGAAAGCCTCACAAAGTTGGGTAATTATTACTCTCAGTGATCTCATACACAGAAAAACTTCAACCAGTTCCAGCCTACAATTACAGGAGGAAAATCACTCACTTGCTACATCAATAGAGAATCTATGAAAAAATTGAGGTATTGTGCTTAAAGTAAGTGAAATTAGTCTTGAGTATCTAGATCTAATCTCCATCTGTTTCAAGGAGAATCTCAACATTATAGTAATTTCCTTTTTTTTCTGAAAAAAACGATGATCTAGATCTAGGTATGCTTATACTTGAGAACCAGAAAGCAGAAAGATGTAAAGATGCTTCCAGTTCAACATCAATTATAGAAATTTTTTCTCGTCAAAGGTCAAAATTAGGTGCCCTACACTGTTCCAATCGATGAGAAAAAAAGAAACACCACTTTATATCGCTTCCTTTTCGGATTATAGACCGAAAAAGTTACTTGATCCGCTACACAATTCTCTAGGATCACCACAAGCCTCCGCTTGTGAAACGAAAGCAACCTCTCTAACCAAAATAAAAAAATAAAAAAATAAAACCGCTCCATGATTCCATCTCGATCCAAAAGAGGAAAAATAACACATCAGAATACCAACAGTTCTCAATTCGTAAATTGGAAAATCCAGAGCTATCCGCCACAAATCAAACAAAAACCAGGCATCTAGAAAACATGATTCGCAATCCAACCGCGCAAAGGCAAAACAACAAAAGAATCACGATGCAAAAGCAGTTGACTGAACTTGGAAAATTATAGATTCCTTTCGTTTTTCTCTAATACCGCGATACACGCACCTGAACGACATCTGGTTGCACTCTGCTTTCAGCCGCAACAATGGCGGTTGCAGCCGCATTCACAGTTTCAACACTGTTCCGTACGCCACTCATAGCAATTCTCCCAAGCTTCTCCGACAATGCTCCTCAGATTCCGACGATAGCGTCCGGATTGACGTCGTTTTCCGATAGCTTCTGCCGGAAGTCAATCAGAGAGAGGAATCCAATCCTAGCAAGATCACATGGCCTATTGCCAGAGGCTCAATCAAGCAAGCAGAGCTGGAGAGGGTGACTTTATAAACGAACCCACAAACTAATTTTTTATTTCATTTTGTGCCCCTACTTCTTATATTATATTTACATACAGTCCAAACTACCGAAATGTGGCTTCTTTTATATACTAATCCCTCCGTGGCTACCGTGTCCCATTACCGTAATGCAAAAATATAAAGGATATAATTAATAAATAATTAAAAATATATTAATAAAATAATTATGGTATAATAAAAATAATTTTATATTAAGGGTATGTTTGTTTGGGCTTTGAATTTTGAGGTTGAATTTGAATAATAAAAATTTTGAATTGAAATAGTTGTATGATATGATATAAATAGGTGTTAATTTAATATTTCGAATGTAAAATTGATTTTTAGAATAATATAAAAAATAGAAAGTAAATGTTTGATTTGATGTTTTGAAAAAAAAAATTCGGATGAATAATGAAGTTTTTTGCAAAATGCAAAATCAACATTAAAGATAACTCATTAGTCTAATTATAATTAAAAAAATATAATTTTAAAAATTTAAAATAAAATTAAAATTTCTTTTTAAAGAAAAAAAATGACAAAAGAAGTGAAAATACATAAATAAAGCCTTTGTGCTTTTTTTGAAATTTGAATTTTAAATAATAAAATTCTAAATTCTAAAAACTATTTAATACAATATAAATAAGTATATATATAATATTTTAAATAGAAATTTAATGTTTAGTAAGATATTTTATCTTTAAAATATTTATATATCTTTCAAATTAAAATTATTAAAATAATTTTACATTTTTAATTCATAAATCTTTTTAACTATGCAACTATATATTTCGTCTATGTTGAAAATATATTTATTATTAATTTGTTAGTCTCATTCAAATATATATTTTATATTATAGAAAATATAATGGCACATTAATATCAAAATAATTTTAATTTATTACATACATATAATACAAATAAAAATTTAAAATACTATTTGGAATAATATTTAAAATATAAAATTATTTTTTAATATAATATAAAAAACAATAAAAAAAAATAAGTACTATTTGATTTAATGTTGATTAATACTAAATTTGATACAATTTGATAAAATACATCCTTACTGAACTATATTTTTCTTAAATACCACGTACTAATAAGAAGCGTCAAAAGAGTAATATGGATGTGTTTGTTTTGTGTCTTTGTTTGATTTTTTTTTTTTTCTTTCTTATATGAGCTGTAAAGAATTGTGTAGGTAATACAAAATACCTGGTGTGTAATATATTATTTTTTTTTTAGTAATTTGAAATTAATATTAAATATAAATTTGTATTTAAACAATATTTTTATATGATATTTTATAAATAATAATAATAATACATTTTTATTGAAAAATATACATTATGAATAATATTGATTTGAAGTTAAAATAAATTTGTTCTTTCTATAATTTTCTCCCACAAATTTTTCTCAAAAAATTACTTCCTCGGTCCCACATAATTTGTCCATATTTTATATTTTCGTCCGTTCCACATAATTTGCCATTTCTTTTTTTGAAAAATTAATTATACATTTTAATCATATTTTAAAATTTAAAATTTAAAATTTAATTTTTTAATAGTAATTAAACTATTTTGTTATCTTAATCTTAATCCATAACTATTTTTACTAAATAATAATTATTTTTACTAATACACTTCATAATTACTTACTAATTATATTTTACCTAAATTCTCGTGTCTACAGTAATACACTCATATTACATGGAACGGAGGGGATAATATACTACATACTTTCATTATTTTTATATTTTCTACACAATTTTATATACCTCATATTAAAAAAATTTACTTTTTAACAATACCACAAAACAAACAAAAAAAAAATAATAATAAAAAAATCTCACATCAAATATTATTTTCATTGAAAAAATTTATGTTACTTTCTTTGTTTATTATTAGTATAGAAGCACATTAATTATTTATTCCTTCTCTCGAAATTATAGGAAGTAATATAATTTTAGTGGAAGAAATAAATAATGGAAGGTAGCATGATTTTGATTGAAATAATGAAAAATTAATTTACTTCAATAATAACATTTCATCTGTCATATAAAAATGATAAAATACTTATTTTATTTTTTAAGTAATAATTATACTAATTAATTTTTATTTTTAAAACTATTTTCTTTTAATTCTCTTTCTACGAAAAATAAAAGATATACACAATATTTAAATTTATGCACAAATTAAATAAGCATATTTTAATTCGACGGACGGATGGAATAATTATAAGCTGGCCTGCCTTGATTAATAATTCTATGGCTAATATTGGCTGTTGGATAGGGAATATGGTAGGTTAGAGGAGTGAATTTACATTACAGCCCTTGCCCACAACCGTATTTACGAAAGGATAACGTGCGTGTTCAAGCGTCGCGGTGCATGTTAGAATGATGAGGTTATTTATTGCAAAAGTGAGCCCCAGGTGGCGGATGGTACGCATTTAATGTGAGGCCGTGAATGCGTCTCACGTGACCCCCGTGACATGTCGCAATGCTTTCCTAACTCATTTTAAAGTAGAATTTTTATTTTAACAATTATAAATGTAAATTAATACTTCCTTCGCCCTACTAAATACGAAAATTTAAATAAAATATAATTAATAAATAATTAAAAAATATATTAATAAAATTAATTATAAATTAAAAGTAAAATAATTAAATAATTTAATTAAAATAATTTTTTTATAAATTTTTAATTTTAAAATATAATTAAAATGTATAATTAATTTTAAAAAATAAATAAATTATGTGGAACAAAAGAAAATACTCCCTCATCCCATAAATATAGTCTTAATTGGGTTGGGTATGAGATTCAAGGAATATTAATATTATACTGATAAGGGGTAAAAAATATTGATAAAAGACTTTTTTGCCCTTGTGAGTGTATTAGTGTAAAAAGTAGTGACAATTGTGTTATAAAAATAAAAAGGTAAATGTAGTTTTATGGTGTTATGGTTATTTATAAAAATAAGACTATTGTTTTGGGACAAACAAAAATGGTAAATAAGACTATTGTATTGGGACGAGAGTATCAAATATGGACAAATTATGTTGGACGGAGGGAGTATTATTTTTTTATAAAATTTTAACAAAAATATACTCCCTTCGCCTCGTATAAAGAGTAACGTTGTTTGCACTTAAATTTTTTAATATTAATATTTATTGGGTTATAATAAAAAATATGAAAATACCCTTATTAGTATTGTATAATATAAAAGTGGTAACATTTATGTAATATATTATAAGTTGAAAGAGTATTTATTATGTTAAATAGGTAGTTCAATTGATCAATTAGGAAATGGTATCCATGTATGTTTTGAGACTAACGAAAATAAAACCCTTTTTTATGGGATTGAGTGAGTATATAAATTTTGTTCATTTTTTTTACTTTTGTCTGATAATAATTGATATATTTATATTTTGGATAAAATTTATTAAATTAAAATATATTTAACAAATATTCTCTCATTCTCCCACATGACTTCTTTTTTTTGTCGGTCATTATATTACATCATACAACTATTAATATTAAAAAATTTAACTATTCAAATTTAACTCAAAATTCAAACATCCAAAATAATCACGTCTGTAACAAATATAAATCAATTTAATTAAATTTATAACCTCTTACACATAAAACCTACTCAAAACCTTTTTATTTTGATATCTCCCTTCCGTTAATAAATATTTTTATTTACATTTTTTTTATTTTTTATAAAACTAATTTATATTAATATTTGATTTGAAATAAAAAACAAACCCACCTTAAGAATTTACTCTTTCCGTTATTCAATTTTTTCATTTTGGTCAATCTCACTTATTCGATCATTTTATTTTTAAAAAAGAATTATGCATTTTACTCTAATTTTAAACTTTTTATTTATAATTTTTAAATTTAGTTAGACTAATTAATTATTTTAATATAATATTATTTTTATCATAAAATAATTATTCTTATTAATATATTTTTAATTATTTATTAATTATATGTCTTCTAAATTTTTTGTATCTACAGTAAAAGAATACCTTAACGGATTGAGAAATGTTTAATTTGATTTGAAACTGGAATGATAGTTTAAAATTTAATTTAAATAATACTTCATCCGCCTTACGTATAATATCACACTTTTCGTTTATGTCACATATTATAGCATTTGCTGTTATTTTGGAAAAATATTATCCACTTTAATTGTATTTTTAAATTTAAAATTTTAAAAATTTTAATTATAAGTATTAGTTATTTTAACTTTAATCTATGATTATTTTTTAATATATTTTTAATTATTTACTAATTACCCTGCTGGTACTAAATTCTCATGTTGTATGTGACACCGTATCCGAGGAGATACTCTCTCCGTCCGTCTCTAAGCGTCACATTTATCTTTTACGTAATTGTAATTAAAATTAAAAATATTTTTATATTTATATAATTTTTTGTGCAAATGACCTTCTCTTGGATTATAAGATACTGATAAACTTATTTTTGTAATTTTTTTCTTAATTTGTAATAATTTTTTATATAATAATTAATATTCAAAATCAATAGAAAAAATAAATGAGAGTTTATAACCTACTAGAGGTAGTAAAATATATTGATATATTTTTATTGTTAAATATACGAAATAAACAATGAAAATTTTATTTTAAAATAAAAGACAAAACAGTTAGGGTGTGTTTGTTTGAGGATTTGGATTTTGAATTGTGATTTGAATATTAAAAATTTTAAATTTAAATAATTGTATAATGTTATATATATAGGTGTTGATGTGATATTTTGAATATAAAATTAATTTTTAATATAATATAAAATATAAAAAATAAATATTTAATTTAATATTTTTAAAAAAGAAAAATAGAATGAATAGTTTATTTAAAAGCTAATAGACAAACACATCTTAGTATATATTTGTATATTCATATATTTATTTATCATTATCCTAATAATGCAATGAGATAAGGAACAAAGGAGATTGCGTTCAGCACGGAAGACCACGAGATTATTCATAGGGGTCCCGGGATCTGAACTCCGGGAGCAACTCACACCGTCCCACCCTTGTTCCATTTCCCTTCCGTCCGCGTCCGTCGAACGTCGATCAACCAGGAACAGTACGCTCCATGGACCTCCCAAATTCCACAAACAAAATCTGCAAACCCACCTCGAATGTTCTTGCTCAAGAAACCAGATATAAATACCGCCCCCAAATTGTGTCCCCAGATCACGTTTGGGCTGCACACTCCACGCTCCATTATCCCAAAACCACAAATCTTTTCGAATGCGAGGGAAAAAAATCTCCAGGATTGACGACGATAATCGATAATGGCTTCTGCAATTTCCATTCCGACGCCATTTCTATCCCGTTCTTCCGCACCATACATTGAGAATAAACCCTCGCCCTCGCTCTCGCTCTATTTCTCGTCCCCTAAACAAGCTTCTCCTCAATTGAGCTTCGCGCCGTACTCGCAGTGGGTTTTGAGTGTGCGCAAGCAGCTAGGCATAATCTCGATCCCCAAATTCTCCGCGAGAATGAGTGAGTTTGAGGATTTCATCGCATTTGTTGGAATCAATTAGTTTTTCTGTTTTTTGTGCAGGTTTGTGTATTGAATGTTGGAGATGGTTTGTGGTTTGTGTTTGCAGGAAGGAAGGGGAGAGGAAAGAAGCACAGTGGAGCATATGCTTCATTGTTTGGTGTCGGTGCTCCTGAATTTCTTGTTATTGGAGTTGTTGCTTTGCTTGTTTTTGGCCCCAAAGGTCTTGCCGAGGTGATTCTTGTGTTATCTTTATCTTTTTGTGTGTGATTTTGCAGTTCAATCACTTTAGATTTTATGAGGTTTCGATCTATTGTTGTGTATGTTGTTCATCATAGTTAGAGTTATTTGGTTTCGAATTATTCTAGTGTTATCTTATCTGTTTGTGTGTGATTTTGCAGCTTGATCACTTCAGAATTATTCGGTTTCGATCTATTGTCTTGTATATTGTTCATCATAGTTAGAGTTATTTGGTTTCGAATTATTCTAGTGTTATCTTATCTGTTTGTGTGTGATTTTGCAGCTTGATCACTTCAGAATTATTCGGTTTCGATCTATTGTCTTGTATATTGTTCATCGTAGTTAGAGTTATTTGGTTTCGAATTGTTCTAGTGTTATCTTATCTGTTAGTGTGTGAATTTGCTGCTCGATCACTTTGGAATTATTCAGTTTCAATCTATTGTTTTGTATATTGTTCATCGTAGTTAGAGTTATTTGGTTTCGAATTGTTCTAGTGTTATCTTAACTGTTTGTGTGTGATTTTGCAGCTTGATCACTTTAGAATTATTCGGCTTCGATCTATAGTTTTGTATATTGTTCATCATAGTTAGAGTTATTTGGTTTCGAATTGTTCTAGTGTTATCTTATCTATTTGTGTGTGAATTTTCCTCTCAATCACTTTAGCATTATTCGGTTTCGATCTATTGTTTTGTATATTGTTCAACGTAATTATAGTCATTTGGTTTCAAATTATCGTAGTGTTATCTACCTGATGTGTTGTGGAGCCCAAATTGAAGCCTCCCAAACAATAATTTTTGCACTTGCTTATATAGATTTTGGGCCCAAACTCATTATTGTTCTAGATTAACACCTCTGTGCTCTCTTAATAAAACTTAATAGATTTGATTTGGTCACCAAATTCTCGTCTTTTGTGTGTGTTCATTTCGACTTTCATTACATTTGTGTGTAATTTTGGAGGTCAATCACTTGAAATTATTTGGTTTCAACCTATTGTTTTGTATGTTGTTCATAGTAGTTATTTGGTTTAGGTTTTAGGGTTTATGGTTGTCTATCTATTTGCGCGTAATTTTGCAGCTCAAATCTTGTTTTTCAACGTAATTATCTTTATTTGGTTTCGAATTATTCTAGTGATCTCACTAGGTTTTTAGATGATTGCCTTGGTCTCTTAAAACCTAAATCGATGTATACTAGTGAAAATAATTGGCTTGTCTCCCTTCAAACGCGTAGTTTGATTGAACTGGTCACCAAATTCTCGTCTTTCATTTGTGTGACATTCATCTCGATTTCCATTACTTTCACTACATTAGGTCAATCACTTTATAGTTATTCCGTTCGATCTATTGTTTTGTATGTTGTTCAATGTAATTATTCGGTTTAGGATTTAAGACATTGATTTTTCATAATGATGCTATAGTGAAGGAGAGAAACATTCAATTTTGTGGGGTGCTTTGAATTTTCTCATTCGATCAATTCGATTGTGTAAGAAACTTTTTGTTTTATCTTTTCGTTTTCAAGATCCTAAAACGCTCGACTATGGACAGGCAGCTCGGAGCTTGGGCAAAACAATACGCTCATTCCAGCCGACCATAAGAGAACTCCAGGCAAAGCTTCACCACATTTCCTCTTCAAATCTCTACACTACGCAAGGTTGTTCGATTCTGAACCAGGTCGATCCTTGAACTAACCTCGTGATGTTTTATTACAGGAAGTTTCGAGGGAATTCAAGAGCAGCCTCGAGAGAGAAATCGGTCTGGATGAAGTCGACAGTCCTTCATCCAACCGATTCGGCTCTAACACCACTAGCTCTACATCGGACGAATCAATGACAAATGCAAATCAATCTTCCACAGGTCGTAATAATAATAAGAACTTGCCCTGATTCGCAACTTTGCCGCTGTCCATTCTCACGTGTATATCGAATTGCAGAGGATCCTGCGGCCGAAACCGGCGCTTACACGGCCGACGAATACTTGAAGGTCACCGAAGCACAGCTGAAAGCAGCTATGCAAGATCAGATACAGCCCCAAACTCCATCGGACAGTCAGTAATCATCGCAAAATTTATAGCTATATTTGTGTGTGTAGCTTTCTTACAGATGGCTGTGTCTTAATTCTGCCAGAAACTCCTCCAAAGCGTGGATCAGACAAGTGAAAATGTACGTGTATATGTGTGTGTATATATATATATATGTATATATAGGAGCACGAGATTAGGAGAGTGTTGAGTTTGTCTCAAACACTTTCCAGAGCTGTTTGTCGAGATAATTTGTTTTGACAGAAAATAAATTTTGAAAATAAACACTTTGCTGACAGTGCGGTAATGCAGCACGGTGTGCATTCCTATAATATATCAGTACATAAATTAATATCGCATGTTATAGTTTTATACAACACAAATAATATTTGATTTCAACAACACAAATACAAATTGTAAATTAACATCGTTATAGTGTTACATAATAGTTGATTTTAACATATCATATACTGTTATATAACACACTTATAACTATGAATCAACAATATATATTACACTTATAACTATGAATCAAACACATATAATATATATTACGGGTGCTAATTTTTTTAATTCAGCATAATCGTTCCTATATATTTATATAAATATATATTACGTTATTTCTTTACTAATTAAATTTGGGCTGGGCCAATATTCTCTAAAGCCCAAAAATTATTCTCTACTTGGGCTAGATTGGGCTTTGGGAGTGAATAAACGTTGCATGGTCATTATTCTAATTAATTTAAATATAGGGACTTATTTGTAAATACTGAACCACGAGAAACCCTAAACCCTAGCCGCGCTTCTTCCGCCTATATTACCTGCTGTCGCTGCTTCCACATTCGCCAATCAAACAAACAGTCGTCGTCCCTTCTTCGTACGCTCAAGCGGCAGCAGCCATGGTAGCAAGAACTCCTACTAGAGGTACGCTACATTACGCGGTTTTATATAGTAGAAAGGAATTGTGGAACAATTATTTAATGTGGATGCTTTTTTATTAGCAGGTCGCGGCGGAGGCGGCGGGTTTAGGGGAGGAAGGGGAGATGGCGGAGGCCGAGGCGGTAGAGGAGGCGGTAGAGGACTTGGTGTAAGGGGAGGAGGCAGTGGGATGAAGAGAGGAGGCGGGAGAGGAGGCCCGAGAGGCGGTGGAAGAGGCGGCGGAAGAGGCGGCGGCAGAGGAGGGGGGATGAAGGGCGGAAGTAAGGTAGTTGTTGAGCCACACAGACACGAGGGCGTTTTTATAGCTAAGGGTAAAGAAGATGCTCTCTGCACCAAAAATCTGGTACCTGGTGAAGCCGTTTACAACGAGAAGAGGATTTCTGTTCAGGTATATTATTTCCAGCAATAGAAATCCTATATTTGTTTGTCTGCAACCTTAGCATTGCGAAATTTGTTTTGTTCAGTCTTTTTCGAAAGATTAACGGCATTGTATGTTGTTTGAACTTGAATCTCATTTTACAGAATGAAGATGGCACGAAGGTTGAGTACAGAGTGTGGAATCCTTTCCGTTCGAAATTGGGCGCCGCCGTTCTTGGAGGAGTCGATAATATTTGGATTGTGAGTTTACTTTCTCCTAAACCCTTGATTTGTGAAACTATTCGATTTTGTCTTGGATGATATTCGCATCTGATTTGAAATGATGTTCAAATTATTTGATTCGATTCGAGTATTCATTTCAAATTTATTTGGTTTCTGAACTGCTGATTTTGGTTTTTTAAGAAACCTGGTGCTCGAGTCCTTTATCTTGGTGCTGCTTCAGGAACTACTGTTTCTCATGTTTCTGACATTGTTGGTCCTGTAAGTTTATATAATCTTATTATCTTTTGTTAGTAATATCTTTTAAAAGTGAATCCATTAAGATAATTACCTCATTGTTGCTGCTTCTTGGTAGGATGGTGTAGTTTATGCTGTAGAATTTTCTCATAGAAGTGGAAGAGATTTGGTGAATATGGCCAAGAAGAGAACTAATGTGATACCCATTATTGAGGATGCTAGGCATCCTGCAAAGTATAGAATGCTTGTTGGCATGGTAGATGTTATATTTTCTGATGTTGCTCAGCCAGATCAGGTACCATATTTCTTCGTTGAAAGTTACACAATTTGTTCTAATCATCATAAGCTTATGAGCTACAATCAATTTTATTACGTATCATTTCAATTGCAGTTTATGTTTATGAGAGCGTACTATAACGATTCATATTAGGGTGTGCTTGTTCGTGTTTTGGGTGTCTCAGGTTTGAAATCTTCTAATGGAAAATAGATTTTGGATGTAATGTTTTTAATAAAAAATGTGTTGGATCTGAAAAATGGGTTTAAAATAGAGCACACCCAAAGTTTCTTAAGAGAGTTTTTCATGTATTATATATATATATTGTGAGGGTGTGGTTGTTATCAAATTTAGATTTTTATTTCCTATTACACGAGCAAGCAAATGATGAGTTACTCGGATTCCCCTTCAAGACATCACGGGTGATGCAAAACCGAGCTTCTGATGCAATCTTGAATTCCTTATATTTGATTTTCCAAAGTTCCTTTTATACCTTATTCAATATTTAGCCCTTCTAAGGACACAGTTCTGTTTCTAATCCATTTGCTACTTTGCAGGCTAGAATACTTGCCCTAAATGCATCTTACTTCTTGAAAGCCGGTGGTCATTTTGTGATATCAATTAAGGTTAGACCTATCCACAATGAGATCCGCAAAACATTCCCCTATTCATTTCTCGCTTTCTGACACAATTTTTTCTCTTATTTCTTCAGGCTAACTGCATAGACTCTACGGTCCCTGCCGAGGCTGTGTTCGCCCAGGAAGTAAAGAAGCTGCAGGCGGAGCAATTCAAGCCTGCAGAACAGGTTACACTCGAACCCTTTGAGCGTGATCATGCCTGCGTTGTCGGTGGCTATCGAATGCCTAAAAAACAAAAACCCACTGCATAAAAAAGAAATCTTTTAACTTAGAACATGCTTAAACGTCGTCGAACATGGGTTTTAAGATATTTTTCTATGTATTCTATTTGACAGCTTCTGCTACCTTGTTTTAATACATGTGAGGTTTTGCCCAAAACTGTTGAGGTTAGGACATACAAATCCATATCTATTTTGTGCCCCTTTCTTAATTTAATGTGTTCTGATTTGTATTATTGGTTGTAGGAAATATCTGTTTTGTATGCTCATCATGCCTTAATTTTTTTTTTATTTATTTATTTTTAAATTTTTGTTCAACGTCATTTGTTAAATTTTTGATTGTCTTTAATCTTTTTATTGGGATAATAAGTGTACTTAAGGGTAATCTAATTATTTAAAAAGGTGTCGGAGTAATAATAATGTTGGCTAATCATAGTCATTAGGTAATAATAATGAGGTTTCTTGTTATTTCCGCAATTAACAACTAAATAGAGTTGGGGTGTGTTTTGGGGTTTGAGTTTTGAATCGAACTCACTGCATATTTACAATTGTCTTTAACTAATAATAATTGATTTTGTATTATTTTTTTATTGAGGGTTTTTTTTTTTTTTTTTAATACTTTATATTTTTTTATTTATCTACTTTAATATTAAACTATTATTATTTTTAAATTGAACCAAACTATGTAATTTTATTGATAGTAGTAAGTGTCTAATACAATGGATATGTGAATATACAAATTTAATCCTGAGTGAGTTAAAATATATGGTGACATTGGATGTGTTTTCGGATAAATTTTTTATAGTCGAGCAATATAAAATAATATTTACATTTGCCTTTTGTATCTATATTTTTTTAATATTAGTATTATATTGATTTGAAGTAAAAAATATATATTAATATTGTGTAATACAAAAGTAATTTGTTTAATATATTGCAAGTTTAACGATAATATTTATTATGTTCTATGAGTAGAATAATTATTAAATTGGAAAATTTTGTGATGAATTGTTAATTTTTTATGAGTGAATAAATTTATATTATAATTATTTCCATAACCAAATAAACCCTTTTGATGATATGATACTCCTTTCAAATACATAATTTTTTATTTTTTTTGGTTATTTTATTTAAAATTAATAATATTTTTATTATAGTATAAGTAATTAATATACAAATATTAAAATATTCTCAATTTAACAAAAATATTTTATTATTTTTTAAGACAAAATATTAAAATTATTTTATATATATTTTTATTACAAACTTTCTTCTATAAGAATAGTACTATAAATTTTTTTTTTTATGTTGATTTTTTAATATAAAGTGTAATATAAATTAAGAAAACATATATAATTATTTTTATTAGTCTTTTATAATACAAATACAATAATAATTTTATATTGGGAAAAAAATTATTTTTTAGTTTCAATATAAGCAAAATTCAACAATTTTGGTCCCAATATAAAAATTTTAAGAATTTTGGTCCCAATATAATCAAAATTCACTATTTTTTGTCTCAATATAACTAAAATTCATCATTTTTTTGTCTCAATATAAATTTTTTATCAATTTTAATCTCAATATAACCAAAATTCATTATTTTTTGTCTTAATATAATCAAATTTTATTTTTTTTTGTTCCACTGTCAACAAACCGATGGAAATGTTGACGTGAAAAGAAATCAAACCTTATATTTATATTCGAAAAAATTGCACAATCTTGCAAGTCCACGTCAATATTTTCCGTCGGTTTGTTGACGGTGGGGTAAAAAAAGATAAGATTTGATTATATTGGGATAAAAAATGATAAAGTTTTGGTTATATTAGAATTAAAAATGATAAAAATTTTATATTGGGACCAAGAATAATGAGTTTTGATTATATTGGGACAAATAATAATGAGTTTTGATTATATTGAGACCAAGAATAATGAATTTTGATTATATTTGGACAAAAAATGATGAATTTGGATTATATTGGGACTAAAATTGATAAATTTTTTATATTGAAACTAAAATTGATGAATTTTTGTTATATTGAGACCAAAAATAATGTTTTCCTTTTATATTAAATACAATGACACGAAATGATATATATATATTTTTTACTGGAAGTATAAAAAAATGAGTACAGGCGTCTTTCTATAAAGGGTGTGTTCGTTTGGAAGCTTTTGCAAAAATCTTACTATTTATCTAATTTTTTTTCCCCAAAAATATCAAATCAAACACCTATTTTTCATTTTTTATATTATACTAAAAATCAATTTTACATTCAAAACATCACATCAACACCTATTTATATCACATCATACAACTATTCAAATTCAAAATTTTTACTATTCAAATCCCAACTCTAAATCTAAACCCCAACAAACACATCCAAAGGTATTTTATTCGAAAGTATTAGTTTAAAACCCTTTTATATGTATTTATTAAGTAATAAAATATGTTAAATCTATTTTTAAATTTTGAAGTGGGCACAGAAAGATGGATGTGACTGTGACTGTTTTGGGGTCGAAAAAATCATTAATATTGCCTGTCTATAATGCAGATTTTTGACCCCTTTTTATTCTTGAAGCAATAATTATATAATTAATTTAGGGTAAATTGATAGAGAAAATGATAATGATATGATACTAATAATAATAATAATAATAATAATTACTAATATAGATTTAAATGGTGGAGTTGGGACCAATGTACCTAACATTAATTTAGAAAAAGAAAGTGCATATTGGTGTGTATTGTGTTTTGGTAATGTATTGGTCACTGACATAACTATTTTTTTTCTAAGGATGTTTTTTTTTTTTGTTTGGATTTTGAGTTGAAATTTGAATAGCAAAGATTTTGAATTTAAATAATTGTATGATGTGCTATAAATAAGTATTGATGTGATGTTTTGAATGTAAAATTGATTTTTAATATAATATAAAAAAATAAAAATTAAGTGTTTGATTTGATATTTTTGGAATAAAAAAATTTGGATGAATAATAATTTAAAATCCAATCCCAAAAAACACACCCTAAAAATATTTTTATTCATATTGCTTGACTGCCAAGATTTAATTTTTTTATTTAATCTTAGTGAAAATTTTTCATTATGTTTTTTCATCACTATTCATCACTTGTGATTATTCAAAAATAATAATATTTCCTCTGTCATTTAAGTTTATTTTTACTTTTATTTTCTTTATTATCATCCTAATTTATTTCTATTTATTTTTTTCAGCAGAAAGTAGTATTTTTCCTAATTCTTTTTACCTTAAAAAAATTCTACTTTTATTTAATTTTCTTAAAATTCGTAGCCGGTCAAAAAATCCTAAAAATATAATCTTTAAGAGAATTTCGATCATATATGAAAACTCTAAATATGAAAATTAATTTATATTTTATTAAAAAATAATAGTCTA
The DNA here is from genome assembly GCF_009805555.1 of Andrographis paniculata. Classification (NCBI taxonomy): domain Eukaryota; kingdom Viridiplantae; phylum Streptophyta; class Magnoliopsida; order Lamiales; family Acanthaceae; genus Andrographis; species Andrographis paniculata. The sequence goes on along the minus strand of NW_026137502.1, from coordinate 3,874,569 downwards.
AAATTCTCTATAGAAATTGATACGGCATTATTACTAAATCTACATAATATGAAATTTGTCTAAATTAATGATTATTATAATTAATAAATTATTTACCATTATATTTTAATCTCCACTACAAATTTTGACCGGCCATAGTAAAAGTCAATCTACGAATCAGATCAAATCAACATTTTCGGTAAGTGGTCAGGATTTGTGTCGGGTTGAATATTTTAAATGGAATAAATAATTTAATTTTAATATGATCTGTTTATTATTGTGTCAATTATTTTTTGTCATCTCGTCGTTTAGTTTTTGTTTATTTTAGTGCAATATGTACAATGAATTATATTTAATTATTTATAAGTGAGTTTAGTTTAAATTAATATGTGGTTTTATTATTAATTTATAATAAATTTATTAAGTAATATTAATATATTATAATCGAATTGTAGTGTCGGATTCGAGTTAACAGTCTCAATCCTAATCCGATTTGTTTATTATTGTGTCGGATTTGTGTACATATATATAATCAGATTGGCATTCTTGACCAAAACCCAATTATTTCATGTCGAATTGTCTTTTTTTTTTGCCAGTTCTATATGTAATATTCATGTGTTTCTTTATATCAATTTTTTTCTTTTTTTTTTTTTTTTCCAAATCTTACTATATAGATTTTTGTATTTTATTAAAAAGAATATACAAAAATATACTATCAACTATTATTTTAATATTAAATTCAAATATATTTTTTTTTCAAACTTACTTGCATGAAACACTATCCATGTGATTTGGGATTCAATGAATGTGCTAACATAGGGAATGGATTAAATATAACAGCTCCATAAACTTGGTAATTTTTAATTTTTTTTTATCATCATAATTTTTTTACAAAACTATAGTAAAACTATTCATATAGCGTTTGCTTTTTGCACGTAAATTTTTTAATATTAGTATTATATTTGATTGTAATAAAAAAAGACAAAAATATCTCTACTAGTATGGTGTAATATAAAATTAATGATATTTGTATAATATTCCTATTAGTAGGTAGTACAATTACTAAATTTAAAAATTGTAACCTTGTTTTGGGACGGACGAAAATGGAAAATGGTAACCTTTGAATGAGACGGATGAAGTATTTGATTTTCAATAAATTATTTAAAATATGATTAAATTGAAGACTTTTGTCTTTAAAATAAGACAATAATATATACGAGCCAAATTCACAATAAATACTCATATCAATAAATTTGGAGTTTTGTAATTTGTATTTTTTATGTTGTATTATTTCATGATACAAAAATTTGTTAAAATTACAAAATTAAAATATAGTAAACCATATGTTAAATTGTAGTGTTAATATAGGGTGTCATTTTTGTATTTTGAGTTATAAATTGTTATTATTGAATGTATTTTTCAAAAAAGAAATATTAATTTTTATATGTTTTTTTTTTTTAAAAAAATGATTCATATTTATTAATTATCTTACATTGAATAATATTCAAATATAATTATTTTTTAAAATAAAAAAAGAAGATCTTTAGGTTCTGTTTATTTTAATTTTTTTTATTTATACATACTTTTATTTTTTACATTAATTTTTTTATAAAAATCATGCAAAGCAAAGTGTATTTGTTTGAAAACTTTGGTTGCTTTGAATATTAATAATTATAAATTTAGATACTTATTTTATGTGATATTAATTGATATTTTAAATGTAATTAATTTATAAAATAATATAAAAATAAAAGATAAATTTTATCTCATATTTTTAAAGAAAAAATAAAATAAATGGTAGAAAATTATCAGATAACCAAACAGGAAACTTTGTTTATTCGAGGTCTAAGTTTGAAATAAAAATCAATAGTACTATAATTTAATCTACCATTTTAATAAAAAATTAAATTGAAATTCAAACTAAAATTAAACGAACCCATTTGGTCTCCCAAATTCTTTTTTTCAAAAAAGAAAAAAAAAAATCTAAAAAATATCAAATAAAATTCGTAATTATTTTTAAATATATTAGGAAAAAAAATCATTCCATTCAAAAATTTAAAAATCATATATCCATAAATAACAAATCCAATATTATTTCAATAATAATTTTTTATTATTACAAAACTTAAATCTAAACATTAAAGGAATACACCTTAATATCTAAGCACCTCAACTAAACGCGTGGCACATTACAGGTGGACAAGAAAAAATAAAGCGATTGGTGCCACTTAAATTTAATTTAAAAATAAAAAATAAAAAATAAAACGGAAAATATTCCTTCAAACTCCGCCAGCCGAGTGTACACGTCACGCGGGAACGCAAGGAAGAAATATCCACCGTCGATTTGTACACGTATGACGTATACATCCAACGGTTCAAAGAGCGACACGTTAAAACCCTTTTTTTCTCTATCGTAAAAGCAACAATTTTGAAATTCTGTAACAAAACCAACGCGAAGTTCATTCACGACAGTTGGAGGCCTCATTCCTCAATTTCTCTTTCCCCTTTTCTCTCTCTCAATCGCCGCCGTGAAAATCCGATCACCTCATCGGAAAATTCTGCAGCAAGGAAGGATATATTCTGCGGGAGAATGTCTTCTGGATTCTCCGGCGCTGCGCCGGATGTATTTGCCGCCGGCGGGAGATCTACAGGTAGTAATTTTGATGTTAATTTTAATCCTCAGCAGCAACAACAGCAGTTTGCGATTCGACCGCCGCTCTCAGGAGTTCTGCCGGAGACGTATGCTCAGATCCGGCGGCCGGATTTCGTCGGGAAGAGATCGGCGACGGAGTTTCAGCAGAATCGGGTAGGGCTAGGGTACTATCATCGGAACGTGAAGGCGAGGTCTAATTACCTGCATACATCTCCTATTTCGCCGCTCTCTCCGGTGGATATCTCTCCTGTTCCGTCCGGTTCGACGGAGGTTTCCTCGATTTCGAATCCTTTGGTTCCACGGTACGGTACTTCTGTTAATCGCCAAATTCCGGTGCAGCGTAGTGTTGAGAACACGCAAAATTGTTCGGGAGATTTGGTTGTTGAATCTGAGAAGAAGGTGATGATGATGAATCATCGGTTACAAGAGCTGGAAAAGGTTCTTCTAGGAGATGAAGAGGAGGCAGAGGAAGCAATTTCTGCTGTTAGCAACAACGACTTGTCGGACACGATTCAGGATCTGCTCGGACCTGTACGGCCGCCGGTTTCTCCATCTCCGACGTCTTCGTCTTCATCGTGTTCTTCTACTTCAGCTTCTCCTCCAATTTGCGCGAAACAATCCTTCATAGACGCAGCCGCCACTATTTCCGACGGTAAACCGGAAGCCGCCGTGGAAATCATCACGCGCCTCCAGCAGATTGCTAATCAGAGAGGCAGTCCAGAGCAGAGGCTCACGGCTTACCTAGTTTCCGCCCTCAAATCGCGCGTGAACCTCACGTCGAATCCTTTCTCTCCGTCGGAGCTTTACAGCAAGGAACAAACGCTGGCGATCCATATGTTGTACGACGTCTCGCCGTGCTTCAAGCTCGCTTTCATGGCGGCTAATTTATCTATCCTCGAAACCGCATCCGACCGCGGCTTCAGCCAGATTCACGTCCTCGATTTCGACATCGGACAAGGCCGACAGTACGTCCATTTGCTCCACGCGCTGTCGAGCAAGGCGTCCGCCGGCAAACGCGCCGCCGCGCTGAAGGTAACCGCCTTAGGCGATTTTTCATCTTTTAGCGAAGAGAATACGAGAATCGTCGGAGATCACCTCAAATCACTCGCCGCCAAAATCGGCGTACAGTTCAATTTTTCCGTCAGGAAATTCGCCATTTCCGATGTAAATCTCGACAAATTAGGTGTCCTCCCCGGCGAAACCCTCGCCGTCAACCTCGCCTTCAAATTGCACATGCTGCCGGACGAGAGCGTGACGACGGAGAACCGCCGCGACGAGCTGCTCCGCCGCGTGAAAAGCCTTTCTCCGGCGGTGGTTACGGTGGTGGAGCAGGACATCAACGCCAACACGGCTCCTCTAACCGTCCGTGTTCGAGAAGCCTACGCGCACTACGGCGCGTTGTTTGACTCGCTGGACGCCACGGCTTCTCGAGATAACGTGGACCGGGTTCGGATCGAATCCGCGCTGGGCCGGAAACTCGGCAACTCGGTGGCCTGCGAGGGCCGGGACCGGGTAGAAAGATGCGAGGTGTACGGAAAGTGGGCGGCCCGGATGCGCATGGCCGGGTTCGACCCGGTTCAGATAAGCCAAACGGTCGCCGACTCGCTCCGAGTTAAGTTGAATTCAGGGACACGTGGCAACCCGGGATTCACCGTCAGCGAGCAATCTGGAGGCGTTGGATTTGGTTGGATGGGACGAATCCTGACCGTCGCATCTGCTTGGCGTTGATTACGGTTTCATTGTTTTTTTTTTTTTTTAAAGCGATTCATTAATTAAAAACGTGACTAGGTTTTAACAACTGCTGTGTACTTGTGTTATAGTGTGCTTTTCGTTTTGTTGTCGAAAATATTTAAAAATTACCACAGGAAAAATAATTAATAAACCACTGTTCGATTTTAATTTATTTTAATTATTTTATTCTTGTAAGTCTTCTGTTTTAATTTTTAGATATGAAATCAGTTAGCTAATATAATGCGTGAAATTATTTAAATAAAAGTTGCTCTATCCAAATATTAGTTGAACATTATATAATTTATGGTATTTTTATTCCATAAAAATATGAATGGTAGCACATGTAGTAAAATAAGATTATTGAAAAAAAAAACTTATTAAAAAACTAAAAAATAATGAGAATTTACGTATTAGTGAAAATAATTATTTTATAATATAAATAATTATAAATTAAAATTAAGATAACTAATTAGTTTAATTAAAATTAAAAATAAATTTAAAATTTAAAATAAAATTAAAGTGTGTAATTATTTTTCAAAAAAGAAAAGTGACATAGAATGTGGGACGGATAAAAATGGGAACATGAACATGGTAAAGTGGGACGAAGAGAGTATTATTTATAAAAACAAGCGTGTTAAAATTACGAACTGATAAAATTACTTATTATAAATAAACATTGCCTAAATTTAGTATACACAAAAAAAATAATAATAAAAAAAATGACGGAAGTATGAGGACAAAAAGAGTATTATATTAACATAAATTGTGATATATGTCTCTGCTATGCTAACTATGATGTATTGATGTATATATATTCGCATATATATATTATGTGTATAAGTGAGATGGTAAATTATACTCTCTCCGTCCCTTAACAATCTATCTATTTTTCTATTTTGGTCCATCTCATAACAAAGTATCAATTTTTTTTTAGTAATTATACTATCTACATAACATTACAAATAACATTCTAATTTACAATATATTAAAATGTTATTACATTTATATCATACAATACTAATGGGTTAATTTAGTATTTTTACCTTTATTTCTATTATATTCCAATATAATATTAATATTTCTAAAATTTTGTGCAAAAAACAAATTGATATATAGATATGAGACGGAGGGAGTACTTTTATAGTTCAAAATTATATTTTTTTTATTTTTTTATTGTCATAAAAGAAATTTATTTTATAGTAAAAAATTACTCCCTCCATCCCACATCTCATGTTAACCTTTCCATTTCCGTCAGTCTCACTTATTTTGTCACTTTCTTTTTTTGGAAAAAAATTATACATTTTAATCTTATTTTAAAAATTTTAATTTATAATTTTTTAATTTTAGTTATATTAATAAATTATCTTAATATTAATCTATAATTATTTTTATTATATGATAATTATTTTCACTAATACATTTTTAATTATTTACTAATTATACCGCTTATAAATTCTCGTGTCTACAGTAAAACGGATAAAATATCCGGAACGGAAGGAGTATCATTTTTATTTACTATAAAAGAAAACAAAAAATTATCTTTTATTATTATTATTATTATTATTATTATTATTATTATTATTATTTTTAATGCGTTTCAATGACAAATTATAGTAATAAGCAGAGGCAGAGTAGTTTGGTATAACAACACATATTTGTATGTTATAAACATGTAATAATATAATAAATGCATTGTTGTTTAGGTTTGAAATTTTGGTATATTCTGTTATTAAATTAGAGTTTGTCAACTACCTTACCAAACACATGTTCACAATTCAGTCAATTATCAATACTATGTTTACATATATTTTGAAGATTTGATCGGCTCAGTTTACCGGTAAGATTTTGGTTTTGAATAATAAAATTTTTAATAAAATAATTGTTTTAAATGATATAAATATGTATTAATGTAATATTTTAATTGTAAAATTTAATTTAGTGTAATATAATAATAATAAAAAAATTAGAATAGTAAAACATAAAAAAAAAATACCCTCGTATTGTTAATTCCTTTTTTAGAAACTATATTTTTAAATTTGTTTATTTAAAGTACTATATAAAATATTAAATTTATTTTTTTTAAAAAAAAAATAATCTAAATGAAACATCGGTGTTTTGGTGGATTTTTTTTTTGTATCTTTCTCATTTATTTATTTTGTCATTTTTAGATTTTGATATATATATATATATATATATAACCTAAAGGTGAAATAGTTATTAAATGTATTGTTTTTAACGAAGAAATTGTTGAACTTGATATTTTTGCTTATTTATTAAAACAAAAAATCTAAACCAAATTTCAATAAATAATTTTGGGTTTGTTAACCCAATATTTTTTTCCGATGACATGATTCATTATTAATATTATAAAAATATAATATATATACTTTATTTATTTTTAAAAAATATTAATATATTGTATACGATTCATTTATGTACTTTTTCAAAATATTAATATATTACAAATATTTATTATTTTTATATTATTTACGTTTTACATAAAAAAGAATATTCCTTCAAATTATTTAGCAAAACAAATACACAACAAAATATTACTCTATCCGTCTCATAACAAAGTATCCATTTTTTCATTGTAATCTGTTCCATAACAAAATATTCATTTCATTTTTTTTTAGTAACTGTACTATCTACCTACCACTACAAATACCCTTGCAACTTAAAATATATTACACAAAAGTCATTACCTTTATATCACACATAGTAATAAGGTTATTTTAGTCATTTTCACTTTATTCCTACTATATCCCAATATAACACTAATATTTTCAAAACTACGTACAAAAAGCAAATGGATATTTACTTTCGGGACGGAGGGAGTATTTTTTATATTACTTACCATAATTCAACACACTCTGAACCATGTATGATAGATAAAACCTGGAGGCGTTGGGGTTTGAAGTTCAAACCCACACCATTAGACATCTCTTGGACAATAGGTTTATTTATTTGGTGATTTTTTCCTGTGTTTTGGTTATTTAAAAAATATCAAAATATTATACTCCCTCCAATATCCTATTGGAAGGGTGGCGTTTGTTTTTTCACGTAGATTTTTAAATATTAGTATTATATTGGGTTATAGTAAAAAAGATAAAAATACTCCTATTAGTACGGTGTAATATAAAAGTAATGATATTTGTGTAATATATTTTAAGTTGAAAGGGTATATATATTATGTTAGGGAGATAGTACAATTACTAATTTAGAAAATGATAAACTTATTTTTGGGACGAACATAAATAAAAAATAATAACATTTCAATGGGAAGGACGGAGTATAATAAATTTGAAACAAAAATCAAATAAATCCTATCGAGATTGATTTTTTTCGTACAATACAATTTAATAAATATATATATTTAAAATTAAATATTGAATACTTTATTAAACTCGGCAAAAAATTAAACTTAAACACGTTTCATTAATGATAGGGTCGGGCCGGGTCAGACCGAACCGTCCCAATGGTCATCAAGTGGAAGTGAATTGAGCCGGGTAACCAGGCCCATTGGGCCAGTAAGAGAAGTGGCAAAATTGTAAATATATTCAATTACGAGGGTATTTATAATAAAATGAGCAAATATGACCGTTACTTCTCCACCGCTTTCTTTATATACGTGAGAACTCCATTGGCGATGGCCACAGACCTATTTCAATTTCAGAGCCGTTGATTTGAGAAGGAACAGAGATTTATTCTCACACAGACGTTCATTTCGAGAAATTATTCTGTAAAACGAAGGGAGTTTCTGAAAGATTTACTGTGCAGGTGTTCTCTTTCAATCTCAATCTCAATCTTCCCTTCGTTTATATGTACTTTCCTTGGAATGATTGCTTTGTGATGCGAGATATTTGTATGTATCGCTTGAATTCTGTATAGATAAACACCTTAATTAGATGTTTGTTTGATGCTGAAATCTCTCTGCAGTTGATTTTTAAAATTTCGATTCTCGAATCTCTGAAGTTGATTCTGGTTAGCGGCAAATGTTGGTGATTTTCACAAGTTTTTTATTTAAGAAGATGAGGCATAGGTTGGGTGAAATTATATCAAGAGTGTTTTGCTTGCTTTTTTCGTGAATACATGATTCAGTTGTATGATGTATCGCTTGAATTCTGATTAGATGTTTGTTTGTACGTACGTGCATCGTTTGATACTCAAATCTCTTTGTAATTGATTTTCAAAATGTTAATTCTTGAATCTCTGAAGTTGATTGTGGTCAGCGGCAAGCGTTGGAGATTTTCACAAGTTTTTATTTAAGAAGATGAGGCATACATTGAGTGAAAATTTTATCAAGAATGTTTTGCTTACAGTTTTCGTGAATAAACGATTCAGTCGTATAATAACGTTTCTTGATTGTGCTTATTGGTTATTTTATAACATCACTTCAGCTATATTTGGTTTAGGTATATTGGCTTTATCTTCTCTTCTCATTTCCTTCACTCGATTCATTTCTGTTTGGTTAATTACTTGTGATTTCGTTGTTTTCTTAGGATTCTACATTTTTATGACCTAAAGATTCATCTCCTGGAATTATTGGGTGGATATTGACAGTTAAATTTTGCTTATGATGTTTCAGAGCAATAATTCTTACTTGAGCCAAGCGAAAATGGCGACACCGGCTTCTCGGATGCTCCAAGATCAAAATCTGAATATCGCCACCCATGGTAAAACTAAATCCATTTCATATAAGATTATCCTTACATCGAAATAAGCTTTGATTTACATATGTTCTTGGTGCATCCTATTTAATGAAGGAGGGGGCCTTGGTGGGAGAAAAGCTCTTATGGACATATCCAACTCAAGGAAACCTTTGACTAACCGTGCCGTCAAAAAAGACACTTCAACCAATATCTTTTCAGCTGGGAACGATACTTTCAAACCTAAATCAACCAAGGCACCTGAGAAAAGAAAAGCTGGTGGTAGGAAAGCACTTGCTGATCTTACAAACTCAGCCAAGCCGAGTCTTGGCCGAAAGGCGAATGCTGCTGCAGAGAGAAACATTCCCAGTTGTATGGCAGAGGAAGGTTTCTTGCACAATCATCAGGAGTGCATTGCTGCTCGGACGAAGCCTATGGATGTAGACCACTTTTTTAAGTTAACAGGGCTTCATCACGGTATATTAATTATCTGCGCCATTCAACTAATTTTTTCTTGTTGTTGTCTTGTTGCATTCAGTAACTTATTCAACTTTTTCATGTTTTGCATCAGATTTTGTGCCTAATAGGGCAATCCCGGTAACCCCTAAGAAGGTAATAATATACATACATACACATACTTTCTTGTTCTTTTGTTATTCGATGAATCGCTGAATTCTTTTGTTGTTTCAGCTCGACAAGCATTCGGAGATCGAGGACATGCTGGATTCTGAGGTTCACGGCGGCTCGCCTTGGTTTCAATCTGTGAAGTCGCCAAAGTCTCCTCCTCGTCCATACATGAGTTTTGAGGATGATGAGGAATTTTCTGATTTGAAGATCATCGACTCACCACCACCCAAGGTCATTTAGCTAGCCCTAAATGTTGTTTTTTTTAAGTTTGTTTGTTAGTTAGTATTATATATAATGTGATATTTTGAAATAGGGTGGATTGCCATTAGTTGATATTACATCCTTCCTATTTGTTTGGTTTAGCTTCTTGCCTTCCTCTCTACTCTTTCATTGTGTTTGTGCCCTTATCTTTATTACTACTTTAAATGACAAAGCGTTAAGCGTCTAGCGATGAATATTTTTAGGCGGAATTAATTGCCATTACTTGATGGTTTCATTACATTCTAGTATTTCCTTAGAATTTGACTTTGTTTTTTTTTTTTTCAATTGGGTGTTTTGATTCTGATCTCAAACCCATTTTCAGATCAAATCAAAATTGTAAATTTGTAATCCACATATTTTGTATATTTTTTTTCTATATAGCATTTAATAAATACAATGTGGTATGTTTGTTATGGGAGAATGTTGGAAAAAAAAATTAAGATATAAAAACTCGAAAATAATGAATGTGTGTAGTATATTAATATTTTTGAAAAATTGTATAGGAAATATAAAAACAGTGAATGTGTGTGTAGTGTATATTAAAAATAGACATAATATATATATTTTTAACCATGGTGAAAGAAGATATTAACTTAACCAGGACCCACCCGGGTTTAAGTTCTCTGGACCTCCAATAGACATCCACATGAACCAACAATGCAAAAAAGTAGTGTCCCAAACATTTCTTTAAAACAAGAATAGTCATATAGAGAGAGAGGGACAGGACAACAAACAAAACAATCAAAACTTTCGCCATTAGCCCAGTTATGAAAATGCAGAACTATATAAATATCCATCCCCTAACATAACAAGCAAACGGAAAATAACTCGGTCCAGAAACAACGAGCAAAATATTACCTTACGACTACCGAACAAACTCCTCACTCCTCCTCAGCAATGGCTCCTTTCTCGCTAACATATATACCGTCGAGAAACTTTCTAATGTCCTTGTTCTTCACATGGCATTTCTGTTCGAACCAACCAAACACCGCATCAATAAATTCGAATCAATCCCAGTTCATACAGATATGCATATATACATGTATTTGCAATGAATCCCGAAATCCAGATCATGTTTTTACCTGGTTTATCAAGGCAGCAGAGCGAGAAACAAGCTCGATATCATTTCCTTCCAAAATCAACTCATCTTTTACCTTCTCCGATCGCACAATGTTAACCCCGTCAAGCATATCTACCTTCCTCACCTGGTTACAATACACAATAAACGACAATTAGATACAAGCATATCCCCTTTTTTATTTTTGTCTGGTAATATTTAATTTGTGTCAAAACTCACTTTAATATCTGTTTATAGCATATAAAACTACTTCAATTCAAAATTTTGTTATTCAAAGACTCAAAAACTTAGTGTTTTTAACATAGACAATTTCCTGAAATATTAACAAAATTACAAATAAACAAAGAAGTAACCCAAGCTTAAAGATTCAGGAATGAACAAGATAAATAAACAAGATATCATTTGTTATACTAATTTCATGATCCCTCAATATCGAAAACACCTAAAACTATAAAAACTAAACAAACACATCTGCAAATAAACCCAAGCTTAAAGATTCAGGAATGAACAAGATAATCAAAGAAATCTGAGAATGGAACACAATCCAGCATCTTCTAAGGATTGAAATTTATGCAAAAATGCACAGAGTTATAGCCCTAATCACAGTTCAAAAAGAGGCATAACATCATGAACATAATAAATCAACTGAGGAGCAAAAAACAGGAACAGAAAACGAAAAATCATGACAAATATATCAGTAAAATTACCGCGCACAGATTAATCTAAACCTATCGCATAAAGATTCATCGTATGAACGAGGATCGTGAATGGCGGATATGTGAAGTTTTAATTCTATCGCGTACAGATTCATCTTATGAACGTGGATCATGAATGGCGGATATGTGAAGTTTTAATTCTACCGCATAGAGATTAATCGAGAAGAACACCATAGCAATTGAATCAGTGCACGAAAATCTAAACAAAAGGTGTGCACACTTAATATATCAGTAAAACTTAATTTTATGAATGGGGATCATGAATGGCGGTTATATGAATTTTTATTACCCTCTTCTCGCCAAGGAAGTTGCGGATCTCAATGGCGGTGCCGGTGTTGGTGATGGACGCGTTGATGGGGAAGTGAGCGTAGACGAAACGCATCTTGTAACGATAACCCTTGGTGACGCCATTGATGAGATTGGTGACGTGGCTGAGAGCGGTGCGAATAGCTGCGGTGGTCTTGCGGCTGCCGAACCAGGCGTCGACCTTGAGTTTCTTCTTACCGGTGGCTTCGTCGGTGATAAGCTGAAAATCGAGGTTGAGGTGCTTGAAATTGCGAGAGAGCTTACCCCTGGGGCCCTCGACCTCGATGAGCTTGGCTTTGATCTTGATCTTCACCCCGTCGGGGATCTCCATGGAGTCGGAGGAGAGAATGGTCTTCATGTTTGAGGCAGAAACCCTAGCGTGGAGGCGCGGCGGCGACGAAGCAGTTGCGGCAGAAGACGAAGAAAAATTTATATGAAGAAGTCAGGGGAGGGATTTTGTGGGCTGGGCTTAGAGAATTTGTTTGGGTATATGATCTTTTACTGCTATGTTTAATAAATATTTTAAAATTTTTCAATACTAGTACTATTATCTATGAATAATAAATTTTTAAAAAATATTAAATTAATTAGATAAAGATTTTTGAAAATTTTGAAAATTTAGAAAAAAATAAAAGTATAGTATTATTTTTTGAAAATAAATTATAATTAATGTGATATTTTTTTAAATTAAATAATTTTAAATGAGGGAAAATTGATTATGTAAATAAAATCTTTGATTTTTTGAGGTAGAAGATAATAATTTTTTATTCTTTTTATTGAAATTACGAATTAAGATGATATTCTTATAGTTCTTATTTTTTTGTACATTATTATATTAAAAAGAAACTATTGATAATGTATTAGAATAAATTAATTTTAAAACTTTTATAAATAACAAATTAAATAGTAGTATAAAATTTAAAAATAATTTATAATTTCAAATATAAAGAATAATCGATTTAATGAAAAAAACTAAAATCTGAGATAAGAATTTCTAGTAGAAATTTTATGCAGCCGGGGATTATGCTAGGTCTAAAAATAGAATATATATATATATATTATATTTGTTAAATATTGTGAGTTTTTCCGTACTCTTTGTCTTTCATCTATATCTATATGAGAAGCAGTTTATTTACACCATAAGTACATGGCTGTGCATATTTATATGTCTTCTGCTAGTTCTATGGTTATGGGCAGCAGTCAATTGTCAACGGGCACGCTGTGCATATTTTTTTGCTTATTTCTATTTCGGGCTTACATAATTCTCAGACGATTTTTGTAATGTACTGCACGCCACCGGATGACCTACGAGTATGACATATTTTTATCATTGACGCTTGTTAACTTTTGGTATTCAGTAACTCTTTAAGGTTGATTACATATTTTTTATTATATATCAAACATAACTTGCATTGAAGAAATATTTCTTCTGCTTGTTCTTCCGCACGTTTACTGTCCAAATTAATTTTTTTTCCCTAAGAAAAAAAAAGTTAATAAAAGAAAAACATCACACTTCATATTTATTATATTTTTTTATATTTAATATAAATTATTTTAATAATACAAATAATTTCATCACTCCAATTATTACATATCAAATCACTATTCAACAAAATCCTTCAAAATCAAACAAAACTTACTACATAAAAAAAAAAACGTAAATTCCCAAAACTCCTAAAAAATTCAAATCGATCACAAACTCAATCTTCCCAAACCCAACGTAAAGAAACACGTAATGATAATAAAAGTTAAAAAAAAATAAATGAGGAGATAATAAGAAACAAATTAATAATAAAGAATTATAAAAAAAAATGACTTGATAAAAGTGCCCTTTGAACAAATTGATCAATTTTTTTTAATAAAATCAAAATTAATTATAGCTTAAAAAAAAAAAGGAATTCAAACAATAACCAACCAATAAAGTGTAACCTCATTTCCGTAATCTCCATCTCCATCGAAACGCAAAGTCTGACTCTCGAGACGGCACCAAATGGGTGCTCTGAGGCTGCCCTTCCTCACTTCGCTCTCCGCCGCCGTTCCTCGCCGCTTCCCTCTCCGGAGACCTCTTTACATCGCTAATTTCTCTGCGCAAAGCAGCGCGGTTGAGAAAGAGGTAATTGCTTCCGGCGAAAGCTCCCCCAAGCCAAAATTGCAGCAAGATAAGGACCGGGTTATCACTCCTCGCTCACAGGACTTCAATGCTTGGTACTTGGATATCATTGCCAATGCGGAGCTAGCTGATTACGGTCCCGTTCGTGGCACCATGGTCATTCGTCCATACGGCTACGCTATATGGGAAGCGATTCAGGTTAGTTACTGTTCAACCCAGGTTTTGGGGGGGGGGGGGGGTGGTTATATAGATTTTCCCGCCTTTTGCCCAATTTTATGTCGATCGAGTGTTTTTCATGGTGCAGGATTATTTGAATGTGAAGTTTAAGGAGACAGGTCATAGTAACATGTATTTCCCACAGGTAAGCATCATCGTAATCTTCCTTTGCTTTGGGAATCTTTAGAAATTTTCATTTCCTCTCTTAAAAAAAAAAGAAAAAAAAAGAAAAGGAAGAGTTTTAAGATTGTGATGGTGAAGCTGAACATTTGTATTGATAATTCATCGATTCATGTGCATTTTCTGCTTACTATTGAAGTGTAACGAATTACATTGAACAATTGGAATAGTGGTTTGATGTGATATAAATATGAATTGATGTAATGTTTAGAATACAAATTTGATTTCTAATGTAGTATAAGAAAATTGGTGTTTTATTTTATATATTTGGAGGAAGAAAATTTAATGAATAGTAAAAGTTATGTCAAAAACCCACAAGCAAACACAGTCTAAAAGGTTGAGGCCATATTGTGTCTTGGCTCTGAAACTACCTTTGAGTGGCATTTTAGGATAATAAGGGACTAAGACCGTTTAAAGTACTGATTCTAAAGCTGTTTCTGTTTTTTTACTATCAGTGTGTCTGTATTGTTTACCTCATGCTTATGAATTGATTGGTGCTGCAGTTTATACCCTATTCATTCATTGAAAAAGAAGCCAGTCATGTCGAAGGTTTCAGTCCAGAGTTAGCTGTTGTGACGATTGGAGGGGGAAAGGAGCTTGAAGAAAAGCTTGTGGTAAATATACCAATAAAAACTATCATCTACAAATATCTTTTTTTCAATATAGGTGGATTACTTTTTGAAGTATCCCTGAGTTCACCTTTTGATTGTTGCACTTGAGGTTGTGGCAGGTTCGACCTACAAGTGAAACTATTGTCAACCACATGTTCACTCAGTGGATTCATAGTTATCGTGATCTTCCATTGATGATCAACCAGGTTTGTTAGTGGGCGTGCCTCTTTGATTTCCATCATATTCTTCGCGATGAATATAGCTTCTTGTTGTTCTGTTCTTTCTTTTTCACTTTGGTTCTTTTAAATTTTGTTCTAGTGGGCTAATGTCACAAGATGGGAAATGCGTACTAAGCCATTTGTCAGGACTCTTGAATTCCTTTGGCAGGAAGGCCACACGGCTCACGCCACTCCAGAGGAAGCAGAAAAGGAGGTTTTCTTTTTTTAATTTGTAACTTTTTTCGCCTTTCAATGAGTATAGTTTTTACTTCTCTTATAAAGCCAAGTGTCTTGATACTGTTAAATTCCAGGCCTTACAAATGATTGACATCTACACGAAATTCGCTTATGAGCAAGCTGCAATTCCTGTTATTGTGGGTCGTAAATCCAAGGTTGAGACATTTGCTGGTGCTTCAAAGACCTACACAATTGAAGCAATGATGGGAGATCGGAAAGCTTTGCAGGCTGGAACTAGCCACAACCTTGGACAGAACTTTTCACGCGCTTTTGGAACTCAGGTTGATGTTATATGCTTTATAGAATACCTCGCAGCAGTTGGTAACATGTATATAGGTATTTTGGTTATACCTAATAACTTATGATGCTTATGGTTCCTAGGGAGCTTTCTATTTCATGTACATAAAATTTAAAATCCTTTATACTTGTCTGATAAGAACCATTACGAAGAAGTTCACTTTGGCTGCCGAGCATATTCATTTTGTTATATTTTTATACTTAGTAATGCTTCTGTTCGAAACTCCAAAATGTTATGAGAAATAACCCTCTGCACAATGACATGAAGTAATACAATCAGGCTTCAATTTGATAAAAGCAACTCATTAAGAGCGTACTATTTTTGGTACACGAGCATGTTTTACAAAGTAATGTTTTGTGAATTGTATTTTTAGATTTTATTTTACTCATCAAGTTATGCATGCTTGTTTATTTAGCAACCCGGATATATCTAGTGTCCACTGTGCTGGAGATTTTGCTCAGATGATTTTCTTAATTCAGTTCATGGATGAAAATGGACAAAGGCAGCACGTATGGCAGACATCATGGGCAATTAGCACAAGGTTTGTTGGTGGTATAATTATGACACATGGTGACGACAATGGTCTGATGCTTCCTCCAAAACTGGCCCCTGTCCAGGTACTTTAATACAGAATTCACCTGTAGCTAATGCTATGGTTGTATCTTGCTAGTTGTTCTCTTTTTTTTTTTTTTTAAGTACTTCTTTATCTATTGGTGCTTTTATGAGCTCAACTTCAAAATTCCAAAACTAGAAAACATTAATGCTGCACTTTGGAAGGGATGTCTGATGCTTTTATGAACAACCATTGGCCGAGTAATATGTTGTATAACAATTTGGCACCGACTGTTTGTGAAATCCGTACATGAGAACAGATATTATGTATATATAATGATTTCTTTCTTCAAATATGGTTACCATTTTTGTGTGATTTGCACTTTGGAAGGGATGTCTGTATGCTATAGTTTTGTTTTTTTTTTTTGGCACACTGCTCATTTTCTTACAAACTTGTGGCATGTAAGTCCTGAATTTATATATATATATATTCTTTAAATGTAAATTTTTTCCCCTAACTAGTGAGATTTCCAGGTAATTGTCGTTCCAATATGGAAGAAGGAAAATGAGAAAGAAGCAGTTTTCAAAGCTGCCTCATCTGTGAAAGAAACACTTTCTTCTGCTGGAATCAAGGTTAAAATTGATGATTCAGAGCAGAGAACACCGGGGTGGAAATTCAACTTTTGGGAAATGAAGGTGTCTTTTCTACCCACTGGAATCGTTATGTTAACTGCTAGTATATTTTTTGATTCTTTTGTTTGATTGAGTGTAGCATTGCTACTATTCATCGAAAAGGTTTGAAATGATAATGCCGAAGTACTGAATATTATATATAGATGAATAAACTTGTACTTACTATTAAGCTAAAATGGGTCTCTTTAGATTTTTTTTGGCCTTTAATCCTTCTCATACTGATGCGGCTGAAACGAGAAAATGTGAACAAGTGCTAATGTCTTACAATTAAACCCATTACATTTTTAAGGTTTTCTTATTGAAGTGGCTCACGGGTAAAAAAACATCATAAGCATTCCTCTTGCAAGAAAATTATTAACACCACCTCATATTTCTTGCTTCTATTCAGGGTGTTCCTCTAAGAATCGAAATTGGGCCCCGAGATGTATCAAGTGGGAGTGTGGTTATTTCTAGAAGAGATATTCCTGGAAAACAAGGAAAAGCTTTTGGCATATCTATGGACTCTTCAACCTTGTTGGCTTATGTCAAAGGCAAGTTAGACGAAGTCCAGTCATCTCTTCTTGAAAGAGCCATCTCCTTCCGGGATAGGTAATTTCTGTTACCAAGCTGGTCCAATTGATTTACAAATCGTATTTATCTTCTGCAAATTTTAGATTTATGATGAAATTGTCGTCGCTGAAGCCTCCAATGGCTGCTGATTTTGTGTTATGCCACACTACTAGACATTAGTAGTTATTATACTCCGTCAGATAGTATAGGGTCTGCTATGTGATAAAAATAATGCATTTTTACACATGGGGATGAATAGTAAAAGACATTGAAGAGTGTGTTTGTTTGGCGGTTGAGTTTTGAATAATAAAATTTTGAATTTGGATAGTTTGATGTTTTGAATGTAAAATTGATTTTAAGTATAATATAAAGATGAAATTGTGTTTGGAAAAAAATGTTTGTGTTTAATGAAAATTCTGTAAAAAAATCCCAAACATAGAACAAACCCCAAAGATAATGTCCAATGAAAATTACATTGAAGACATATTTATATTGGATTCGGGTGTGGTTTATCTTTCCTATTAGCATGAATTATTTGATCACACACACAAGTTCATATATCACCTTATTTTATTTTATTTTATTTTTCTTTTATGTATGACAACATGTTGGGCTACCATGATCTGATCCCGATAAATGTCATTTTCAGCCACATTGTCGACGTGAGCTCTTACAACGAGCTTAAAGAGGCAATAGCTCAAGGTAAATGGGCAAGAGGGCCTTGGTCAGCCAGGTACATCTTCAAACTCGACAAAACATTTACCCCAGCCTTACACAAGACATACCTACTGTATTCGCGAAATTATACTAATAACCTGTCTGAGACATGCTTCAATTAATTTACACAGCGACGAAGAGGAACTGAAAGTGAAAGAAGAAACTGGTGCTACAATTCGATGCTTCCCTTTGGACCAGCCAGCGTGCGCCAAGAAATGCCTGATGACGGGTAATTCAGCAGACGAAGTAGCAATTTTCGCAAAATCATACTAAGTCTCGGTGCCGGAGTGGAGTCATTGAAGGTAAGCTACAAAAAAAATTCTTTAGTAGCGCTATTACTGGAAAAAAAAAAAAAATGCTTGAAGGCTACTTGAATTGTCTAAGTGTTTTTTGATATTTATTTTTGCTCTATATGGTAAATTACAGAGTTCAATTTGAGCAGATAAGTTTAATATGCTTTTTGGTAGGAAGATATATTTCTTGAATTAGGACACCCTTCTCTTATTATAATAATGTGCTATTTGTGTGTATTTTAGTGGTGTTTGTATAGGTTTTGTTTGTTTTTATTGTATGAATATATATTTTTATGGTAAGCCTAGGACAGTAATTTGGACCTATTTATATGTCCATTTGTGTTTTTATTCGCTTTGGTGTTGGTATTGTTTATTTTAGTATAAAACTATGGGGATGGCTACAGTTTTATTTGCTACAGTCACGTCAACATATAAGAAAACAAAATTTGTGTTATATTAACATACATACTGTGTTGTCGTTACAGGGTAGATGGTTTGTACTAAGGCTATGTTCTCTTTATTTTTTTCTTTTACACAATTTTTTCAAAAATATTAATATATTTCACACATTCATTATTTTTATATTTTATACATATTTTTTTATATCTCATATAAAAAAAATACTCAATCAAATTATCTCACAAAACAAATACACTATAATTCTTTTATTTTAAGTTTATTATAAATAGTAGTATCTTTTAATACTTTGTGATAAAAAAAATATTATATTTTATTGAAAAATCCTAAGGTAAAAAAATTTAATTTGGGTCTAAAAATGAAAAAAAGAGATCTTATTATTTTTTTTATCTTGAAGATCACTTTAAAACTAAGATTAGTAGAAGTTTTAGGACCAATTTAATAACAAATAGTAAACCTAAGAATTTTGAAAAGCTCAAAATTTCTCTTTTAAAATATTTAATATAATTTATAATGCTCTCTCCGTCTCATAACTAAATATTCATTTATTTTCTACCAGTAATTTTAGAAATATTAGTATAAAGTAGAAACGACTAAACTAACTTTATAATATATTGTAAGTTGTAAGGATATTTGTAATGTTAGTTTTATAGTACCGTTACTTAAAAAAAATTAAAAAAAAATAAAAAAAAAAAAAAAAAAAAAAAAGGACGGAGGGAACATGAGTTTGATTTGGTAGAATATTTTCTCAAAGAATTCAAATTCAAGTTTTATTTATAATACCGTCAACAAGAAGTTATACATATATTTTTTTCTCTTTTTTTTTTTTCCTTTTCAAATTCAACTGAGTATCAATAAATTTATTTTGTCCAAAGTGAATTTCTACTATTCAAATAAAATTTCAAAATTGTAGGAATAAAAGGATCAGGAATGTATTCTTGAGGTAACAATGAATTGAAAAAAAAAAAAAAGAGATAGAATGAAAAGTAAACATATTTTATTCATGCATATTTTCGAACTTCTAATATTTATTAAACATTACTTTTTATTCAATAAAAAAACATATCTAAATACAATCGAATTAGGGTTTTGCGAAAGTAGATCAACTCGCAAAAAAGCAATATAACATATGTTGGGGGGGGGGGGGGGGGGTCCCGGTTTGGGCAGTTTTGCCACATCAGCCAGCCAAATTCCCGAGGGTAAAATCGTCAGAAAAAAGAGTATAGATACGTGGTGAAGCCACTGTTCCAAAGCCCATCTCATCTTGCAAACAAAGCCTAGGCGGAATTCTGTTGCCAAATTTTGGGAAGGAAGGAACGCCATGGTGATGGAAGCAAGGACTGAAATCTCCTGCAATCCGCAATTCATGCTTCGGGAATCACCCTGCTGTATTTTTCACTTCGTGTGTTTCTGATTGAACTCCCCGAATCAACTCCGCACTCCATTGATTCAATCACGGTACGCGCCACGGCATTTTTCGCGGTTTACTTTATGCATCGTGTCTTTTTGCTTGTGTTAATGGAAATTAGAATCGATGATGGTGAATGAATTTGAAGAGGTTTTTGGGAAATATATTTTTTGTTTTTGTTTTAATTTCCCGGGTGACGATGGATTCGTTACTGGCTCGATAAGGGTCGAGGGAGGGCGATGATAATCTGAAAGCTATCGTATGTGAGAAGATTTTTTTGATTCGCTACCGATTTTGCAGATATGCGAAACGAATTGGTTTTACCTTTTTTTGTGAGATTGTTATAATGTTTACTATTCGTCGTTGTATAATAATCAACCATCATGAAGAAGGAAACACAAGTTTGAATTTCTGATGGCGGCTAGTTTTAGCGGAAAGATCTGCAGTTTCGAAAGAATGATATTTATTTACTTTTAATTTTTATAGAAACCATAGCTTCTGCTTTGCCTGAGATGACTGGTTGTTTTTGAAGGAAGAATCTCTGATTTCGATTCAAAATTTGATCAAGGTGCAATTTCAGCTGCTCATCTATGCAAATTTTGATTGAAAAACCTTCTAATTTGTTAGCTGATTAATGTACTTTGCTTAATTTAGTTGTCAGTTGAGTTATGTGGTTTTACTAGGGTTCTACTCAAAATCTCCACTCACCAAATATATGCCTATTTATTAAAGTAAGCTTGAAAAAATTATGACAAATTAATTATTATTTGTTTAAGATAAGGATAATAAAATTGTAGGCGGACAAAGTTGTTTATTGTAAATAGATTGTAGTGATATAATTTTGGCAGACGAATTAGAGTATTTTTTGTTGATAAAGCAGAAAATAGATGTTATTTGGTGGACGGAAATAATTGTTTGGATTAATATGAAGAGAGGGATTTGATCGTAGTTTATGTTAGATCAAAGTGTTCTAATACTTCCCTCTTGATTGTGTGTGAAGGTTTGGTTGCTATCAATTTATTTGCATGTATGTTAGAGGGACATGGACACAACAAATATGCGTAACCTTACTGGTTCAGATGCGGATGCCCTTTTGCCACCTCGTAAGCGGCTTCTTGCTGGATTGAAGAGGCAAAATTCTGATGTTAACTCAACTTTGCCGTTGCCATCGACTCCTGGAAGTGAAAGTGAAAGTGAAAGTGATTGTTTCAATATATATAGGTCCCAGATGGGTATTCGGAGTCTTTCTGACGAGGGAATTGTTGAAGCCTCAAGAACTGCTGCCGTGGAAGCTGCAAGGACGGCAAAGGCTGCACGAGCAAATGCCGAAGAGAAGGCCAAAAAGGCGGCAAAGGCAGTGGCGGCTGCCAAGGCTGCTTTAGAACTCGTTGCGTCACTTTCAATGGAGGCTTCCAACAAAGAGGAAAACCTGAAAAAGAACAAGATGAAGAAGCATGTCCCGGTTGAAGCGTTATATAATAACAAGAACAATACTAAGGGTAGCGCTGCTGATGAACAGCTTGCCCGCAAGCTGCACCAGGCCATCAACAGTTCCCCAAGAATTTCAAACAACTTGCCGAGTTTGAATTTGAAGAGCCACAAACATAAGAAAATGAAACACTCAGCAATTTCCGAAGGAACCAGCATATGGAATGGAGATCCTCTTTTCCATGGGAATCTATGTTCCACAACCTCAATGAATGGTAGTGATACGATCGGAGAGATATATGCTGAAGGCCGTGGTCCTGTAAAGAAGATAGATACGACTGTTGGAGATGTGAACAGATCAAATTATATTAAAGGAGACAAGCTAAAGTTGCACAATGGAGCAGAACAGGAACCAAGTAGACCAAATTTCCTGAAACCGGAGAAAAACAAATTCGATACAATTCTGTCAAACAATAAGTTTGCTGAAAGTTTGGGCACTTTGGGTAAAAGGAGGGGGAAAATCAAGCAAAAGAAGTTACCTTTGAGCTTTTGCAGCTTTAGAGATCGATCCAGCCCCAAAGAGAAGGTGAAACCTCAAGGCGCACCACAGTTGGAAGATGATGCAGTCTCAACTTGCGGAGTGCCAGCGGGCCTCATATTCCACGGCGCATTCAGGTAACAGTTTTGATCCCAATTGAGAGGACATCGGTGTGGGAAGTGTCGACCCTTGAAAGTTACCTTCTTGCGTCAATAAAGTCATGCAGTTGTATAGGCTATCTCGGTAGGAGTTTAGATAAATAACTTAACTTTGCAGTCTTTCCTCTGTTTCTTACCCTTGCCAATGGATTTTGAACGTAAATGTATATTGAACGCTTGATTGCGCGTATACGCACACGATTTGTTTCTTCTTGTGAATGTTGTTTGCTTGAAGGTGTTGTGAGTAAAATGTAGAAATGAGTTACATGAGTACTTTGATAGTTTCTTTCTTGTGAAGCAATAAGTATTCAAATTTTGTAAACCTCTGCTGCTTTGGATAGAATCTGAAAGCAAGAATGTCTGTATGATATATATCTGTAGCAGTTAAAAAATTGAATATTGGCAATATTGGAGTAACGAATGATCAATTATTTATTGATTAGCAAATGATATTACTGTTGTATAATTTTTGGGGAGGATCTCTTTTGGGAAGTGAATAACTGGAAGCATTTACACATATAAATGACTGTTTGATTCAAGAAACCCATAGTGGACACCATGTGCGATGTCCCAAGTTGTAAATTTTCATGGGCAGCCATGGGAGTAAAATGGGTTTGGGTCTACCCCACCCCCACCCCCACCAGACAGACAACTCTTTTTATATATCTATTTATTTATCATAAAAGTAATGCTAGATCGAATTTTTATTTAATTTTTCATAATCTAGTGTGTTTTGTGTAGATGAAGGTGAATGCGACGGCGTCGTTTGGGACAACTGTAGTTGACTGAGACAGACGTGTCGGTCTTCGAACATCCTTTTCACCCATCTGATGGCCTCCGATTCCGACAATGGGAGATTAAACCCAAGAATTCAAATGGGACCACTCAGTCCCTTCCATTCTTCAGGTAATAAATTTTTCTTTAATTTGGGGATTGATCGCATGATCGATGCACATGGAAATTAATCAAAAATTATTATTCCCCCAAATATGACGTTGATGATCGTTGTTCGGCCCCACAAACTATAAATTTTTACCCTTTTCCCCATTCGCGTCGTTTGTCGTCATCACCAAAGTATGAGTTGCTGATTAATTTGAATATGATTGAATATTCTGCCCTACTCTTCCCTCCCTCCCTCCCGTCACGTCGATATTCCCCAATTTGAAATTGTAGCTGTAAAAATCCAACACTAGGGTTTTGATTTCAATCATTACATCGTTCGAATTAAAGTACAGCTCCTTTCTTGATATCCCTCTATCCATCCAGCGCACACACACACACATATAGATATAGGTAAATTTATTTTATATGCACAAGTGGGCTTCTTGTTTTTCGAGCGGTTGGGTTTTACAGAGAAGGGGAGAGAATCCGTTAGGGTAATTGAGTTGAAGAGGATGACGGAGGTGATCCTCCATGTCTACGATGTGACGAACAGCGGTAACGAGAAAACCAACACCACGATTATGCAGATCAACAGGTTCTTCAAGGATGGAATTGGCCTTGGCGGCATTTTCCACAGCGCCGTTCAGGTTCTTCCCCAATCTCGATCCTTTTTGTTGATTTCAATCTACGGTGCTTGATTATATGCGATCTGAAGTTGTGTGGATGTGTTTTTTACTTTGTTCGTTTCTCTCAATTTTTCGTTTGATTGTTCCGATTACTTTGTCGAGTAGATCTAGGGTTTTACTTACCTCGTTCGATTTGATGCGGTGAGTGTTTTTCTATCTTGGAATTTTCCAATTTCTTCGATTTTAGGGCTGTGTGGTGATTCCTTTATATGCAGGTTTCTGATTTTAGCCCTTGTAAACCCTAATTGAGATTCTTTCTTGTTTTACCGTCAGGCTTCTTGAATCTTGGCTGATTTTGAGATAGTTTCTTAAGTCTGTTAGAAAACCAATAGGCTTTATATTGTTACCGAATTCAAGATTAATACACATTGCTTGTTCATTGAAAGTGTCCAGGCGTTTGGATGAACTTTTTTTTTTTTTTTTTTTTTATCTTTATCTTCCTTTGTATCTTTATCTCTTTGGGAGACCCTCCCCTGAGTTTTGATCTGTTTCTTGATGAAGATTGGGAAGCTACATTAAATGAATCTGCTAGTGTTGGTTACAAATTCAATCATTTCTTTCTTTCGATTCTTCTTGAAGCTGGATAATAAAAAAGTATCATATTCAGTTAGTTCTTTTTGGGGGTGGAAAGTTTATTTACCTGAGATGGGCTTTAAATCTTTCGATTCCAAAATTTAGAACTCAAAGCAAGAAAATTATGGGTAGTAATATAGATGTAATGTGGCAATTAAATTTTGAGGAAGGTCTCGATTATTGCATCACTCACTAGTTTATTAAGATAGATGGTTGAGTGGTTAGCATTTGTTGGTGGTTATTTGTTCCTATAATGCACTTTTCTAGCAGAAGACCTTATCTACTTTATTTAGAATATATAAATTGCCATAGCCCTTTGCAAAGCTTGGGGTGTGAAATCCTGTACTAACTCATTCCCAATTCTTCTGTACATATTCTGTTGTTTGTGATTGATTATTTGATCTTTTACTTCCTCTTGTCTAGTTGTTTGCTTGTTATGATTCTCAGCTCACAACTTACAGTTTTCTGCTTTACGAATATGAGTTTTTATCTTTGTTCGGTTTTCGGTACTCTGCACTTGCAACTAATTTATCTTCTTTGGAAACAGGTTTATGGAGATGAAGAGTGGTCATTTGGATATTGTGAACAGGGTACTGGAGTGTTTAGCTGTCCCCCAACAAAGAATCCAATGTACACTTATCGTGAAACCATTACCCTTGGGACTACCTCTTTCTCCATCTTCAAGGTTAATCAGATTCTAAGAGAACTTAGTAGAGAGTGGCCGGGACACTCGTATGATTTGTTATCGAAAAATTGCAATCATTTCTGTGATGAGTTCTGTGAGAGACTTGGCGTGCCAAAGCTTCCAGGTATTTTTACTCTCTCTCAAGCTTACCTTTTTATATTACTGCGAATAAAATTCTGTGTTGATCAATTCGGATTTCCGTCTTAATTGATCGTTTTCAAAGACGTCTAACTGTTGCTCTTCTGTTTGTTTATACGTGCTCAAGTTGTCAGAAATTGACCTTCATTTAGAAGCATCGTTTAGTTGTAAAATGGTATATCTAGATATTGCTCAGGAATTTGATGGCCTTATATTTTTTTAAAGTTTCCGCCTCGTTCTAAATCGAACTCCAGTCAGTGATATCTGCCAATTTACCCCAACATTTGTGTGGCTTTGCTTGTAATTGTAGAATAATTGGTGGTTATTTTTTGTCATCCACTTCCTTGTGCAAGATACAGCTCAAGTAGTGCTTGCTATTCAAGCTTTATCGAAGTTATTGGGATGCATAATTTCTAACCGATTCAAAATTCAGGGACTATACACAGCTAAAACTGGTTTGGATTCATTTATTCGTAAGTAGGATCAGTATACCTTTAGCAGCTCAAAGTTCTTTGGTGTTCATCATATTAAATTTAAGTTCCACAGGAATGAAAATAGAAAGCAACTATTAGTTTGCCCGACTGAAATAAATCTTGTATGTGTAGCTGCTGCTGCTTGTAAGTACAATTACAGGCTATAAATTGCAGTGCGTTTATGCACTCGTGGCCTTGTTGGGGATGGGCAGTTTTGGATATATTTTGAATTTGATTAACTATCTACTATTTTATTATTTGATATTTTGTTTTGTTTAACATAAGGCTTTAGCCTTGGTTGGAATGATAATTTATGAAATTAATGTATATACTCCCTTCGACGTAGATATTGAAATGTTTAGTACAATAATTGAAGTCTAAGGTTTTGTTTATTTTCGTGAGGACCGCGATTACTAAAAAAAACAGATAAATTGATTTCAGATGGATTGAAGTGACAAAATGGATAGATTGATTCCGGACGGTGGGAGTTCTTTTTTTAAAATGATTGTCTTTTTCGTAGATAGCTGTCATCCTATTATAGGTTGTTAGGGTTGGATTGTTATTTACACTATCCGAGATTCATAACTCTACTTTACAGTCACTCGTTGACATTTTTACTGATGACGAGCAAGTTTTTCACTCCGGTCATTTTTTGTAACAGGTTGGGTTAACAGGTTTGCACACGCCGGTGATGCTGCCGTAGAAATAGCCGGAAACACAGCCTATCGAGTAAGATTTCATCTTTCTTCCTTCCTCGGGTATTTCTATTGCATCTCTTTGTCCTCGTAAACTCACCCTTGTCGGAAAAAATAAAATAAGAAATTTGTGAATGGTTACGGCTACTACAGTGGAGGCAAGCTAAAGCCGAGATTGTAACTGCTAGCAAGGTGGCGTATCGGTTTCTATCAGGAGTGACGGCAAACAATTCCTCCGCGGGTACGGAATCCGGCGAAAACTCGAATAGAGGAAGCCCTCGATTCCAAACCCCGTGGTTCAAGAACATTATCACGACCGGCGCGAAACCGTCAAGCAGTTCGGAGATGGAAAACTCGGACGAAGAGGCGACAACGATGAACCGGAAACAGAGACAAGATGGCGAGGCGGGGCTACAAAGCACGCCGCCGTTAAGATTAAGTAATGCGCATCGCGACAACAACTGATAAATAATTTGCCGCCGCCGGAAAGCTTGTGGCGGGGAAACATGTTGGTTTGTTTGTTGTAAAATGGTTAGAGACTTTTTAGTCTTTGTGGCGTTGTTATTCAATGGTGGATTTGTCCAGAAATTTCTACTACTGCTTGTAGTGTTTGTCTTCGTTTTAATGTTCTTTTTTTATGTCTTAGTCTCATATTCTTTGTCCATTTCTACGATGCTTTTTACTCTCCGTTGATAAATTTCCGGTTGAATTTAATAGCTTGAAAACTAGACCAGTAAGATAAGTTATGAGTTAATTTTACGCCATTCTTTTATGAACTACTTTTATCCGTCCATTAAAATTAGTACATTTAAGTTCTTTTTGGAGATTTAGTTACTATATAAAGTTAACGAAGACAAAAAATGTAATAAAATCAGTAGTATTTATTGTAAATAAGTGTTGAACGTGGGGTAATAATTAAATGTTATTTTACCAAAATTACAGATGAAGTATTTTGTAATATAATGTTGGTTTATGTGAGTTTGTGTAACATTAATTTAATGTAATTTTTATTTGCTGATGTGGTCAAAACATAGTGCTAATTGATTGGATCAGCATATACTATACAAATTATTTGCATATATTTATAAGTTTATAAATATATGCAGTTCACCCTACTAATTTGGCACATCCACACAAGATCTACTTTATAATGTTTTTGTAAAATAATTAATGTATTTATATGGGATGAATAGAATGATGAGATGGTGTTTGTTTAAGTATTAAGATATACTATTTGATTTAAATTTTAATTAGATATAATTATATCTATTCATTTATATTATATAAAATTTTATTTATTACATATATTTCATTGGGTTAAATTTTTAAAATACTTTAATATTTTCTTTTTTTCCAATTCAATGTATTTTTTTATTTTTATTTTTTTTTATAGTAAATTAAAAAAATAATACTCTCTCCGTCCCAATACAATAGTCTTGTTTATCATTTTTGTCCGTCTCAAAATAATAGTTTTATTTTCATAAATAATCATATCACTGTAAAACTACCCCTACTTTTTCATTTTTATTACACACTTACCACTACTTTTTACACTAATACACTCACATGGATAAAAAAGTTTTTTATCCATACTTTTTACACACTACCAATATAATATCAATATTCCTTAAATATCGTACCCAACTCAATTAAGAGTGTATTTATAGGGCTGAGGAAGTAGTATTTTATTGTTTAGTATAAATGTACAAGATAATTTTGACAATTTTACTTTTAAATATACAAAATAAATAAATACAAGTATTTTATTATTTAAATATAATTAATTTTACTATAATTGAAAATGAATATATTAAATGATAGTATGTAAATTTGATTATGTCAAAATGAAGCATACAATTTCTATATTAGCAACCTAAGCCAACTAAACTAAGATGGCTAACTAGATTTGGTTTATTTATATAAATATATTTGTTTATTAAAAATATATAAATCTAAAATTTTAAATTAGTCTCGTATATTATAAAAAATAAAAAATAATATAAATATCCACCTATAAAAAATAAAATAAAATAAAAATAAAATTGTCGGCAGAAACGCATTAAGGGAAATAAACATAAGTCATTAATATATAAATACATTAAAATAAGTTAGGTCGTAAAGAAATGGATTGCATAAAAAAGTAAATAGTGGATAATCCATTGAAAAAAAGTTTGGCACAAAAAGGGACCAAAAATGTCCTAACACGTAACCCAATTTATAGAAATAATTCTTACGATTATTGAATGCACTAAATATTGTGGTCGGGCCTTTTCTTACTTTATTTATTTTTTTATTTTTTAATATTGTGGTTCCATTGTGTTATTTTTTTAAAAAAAATTGTTGGTGTTTGACTTTGCTACGTAATTGGAAAATTGATTTTATATATATATATATATTTTTTTCACTTTCGGTGTAGGTTACATTTAATTTAATTTAATTAATATTGCAGGTTAGTTACTGACAGTTATTTTTATGTTGTTTGCCTTGCACTTCCTCCGTTTAAATACAATAGCATTATTTAAAATAATAGTCTTATTTTTGTAAATAATCATATCACCATAAAATTATCCTTATTTTTTCATTTTTATTACACAATTGTCACTATTTTTTACACTAATACAATCACAAGGGCAAAAAAGTCTTTTATTCATATTTTTTAACCAATTACCAATATGATATCAATATTCTTTAAATCTCGTTTTTTTCCCCTAATACTCTATCTATTTATCATTTTATTTTATTTTTACCTTCTTTTTTTTCGCCATAAAAATTATTTTTATTTTTTTAAGTAAAAAATAATAACTTTTTTATACTCTACTTTTTTGCAATAAAAAAAAATACACATTTATATTAAAACATATGGCAAAGAAATATGAGAATACAATTGAATAATTGAATAACAGTAGGAGGAATACTCCTTCCTCCCATAACAAATTATCCATTTTTCCATTTTAGTTTGTCCCATAACAAAGTATCTATTTCCTTTTTTAGTAACTGTACTATTTACTAACATTACAAATACCCTTACAACTTACAATATATTAAACAAATGTCAATGCCTTTATATCACACATACTAACAAGGTTATTTTGGTCATTTCTACTTTATTCCTACTATATCCCAATATAATACTAATATTTCTAAAACTACGTACAAAAAATAAATAGATACTTCTTTTTGAGACGGAGGGAGTATATATAATGGTTAATGAAATAAAATAATGGTGTTATTGAAATAGTAAAAATTGATTTGAGGTTCAAGAAAACAAAAGTTTAGTGTTTATTAATTATATGAGTTTTCAAAATTTCTACTTATAATGCATAAGATTATTTTTGTTTCAAAATAATTGACTTATTTTTTCTAAGCACGTGATTAAGTAATATTGATATTATATTAATAATTTATAGGAATAAATAAAAGATTTTTTTACCTATACATTACATCAAAAAAAATAATAATAATAAATCAAATCAAAATAATTTAACATATATACCTTCTTTCACAAAAGTTAACATTAAATATAATATTTTTTATTATTATTATCAACATGATTTTCCATATATTATATCAAAAAAAATTTCAAATTAAAAATCAAACAAATAAAATATTTTGAATAGAAATATAGACATAATAAAATAGACAAACTGAATGAACATAGACATAATAAAATAGAGACGTAGACAAAACTTTAATTACACACATGTGTACTTTATTATTATTATTATTATTATTATTATTAACCAATTTAGTAACAAGAATAACGTTGGAATGAATTAATTGGAGAAGTCATAAATAAAGTCAGGTGGCGATTAAGACATTGTCTGACCAACTGTACTTCCTATTTTGGGACCATTTTGCAAAAAAAAAAAAAAAACTAATTAATAAATAATTAAAATATATTAGTAAAAATTTAAAATAAAAATTAAGATAATTAATTAATATAATTAAAATTAAAAAAATAAAATTAAAAATTTTAAAATGAAATTAAAGTGCATAATATTTTTTTAAAAAAAGAAAAATTATACTCTCTCCGTCCCTTAACAATCTATCCATTTTTCCATTCGTTCGTCCCATAACAAAGTATCCGTTTCTTTTTTTAGTAATTGTACTATCTACCTAACATTACAAATACCCTTCTAATTTACAATATATTACACAAATGTCATTACCTTTATATCATACAATACTAATAGGGTTAATTTAGTCTTTTTACCTTTATTTCTACTTTATCCCAATATAATACTAATATTTCTAAAACTCCGTGCAAAAAACAAATTGATAGATAGATTGGGGACGGAGGGAGTATAATAAGTGGGACATGAAAGATAGACACATTAAGCGAACGGATGAAATAAGTTTTTATTTTTGTATTTTTATTGTACTATATTATATACAAATAATAGTATTTATATATTTTTTAAAATATAATATTAAATTCAATTTTATATTTAAAGCATCACATCAATAACTATTTATATCACATCGTACAATTATTCAAATTTAAAATTTTTACTATTCAAATCCTAACTCAAAATCCAAACCCCCAAACAAACACACCCTAAATATTAAGTTTTTAGTATTTTAAAATTATTCAAAATTCTAAAAATGTCTATCCAAATGGAAGGTTTGTTTGGTTTTAAATTGAAATGAGCTTTTTATTTAAACAATATGTTAATACGATATATTATGAAAGAAAATATTACTATATTTTTATTGATAAGGAGTATATAATTTGAATAATACTCCTTCCGTCCATTTACAAGGTTTACATTTATTTTTAGTGCGGTGTTAAAGAAATAATAGTATTTTAATTATAGTGAGTAGTTAAAAGTAGTGTAATGATATTTTTGTCTTTATTTTTTTTGTGTAAAAGTAATGATATGATATAAAGTAAGGGTATTTGTGGAAAAAAGTAGGATATTTAATGAAAGGTTAACTTTGTAATTGAACTTCCCAAAATAGAAATACGTAAACATTATAAGTGAACGGAGGAAGTACTAAATTGAATTTGAAATAAAAATCAAACAATTATATTTTTATATAAAAAAAAATATGATGATTTTATAATAATAATATTGTCAAAGTGAAGAGATCTCTATCCTCTATTCAAAATAAATTTCAGCATTTAAATCACTTCAAACACAATTCAATTTTTAAAAAAAAAAATACGCATATGCCCATAATATATACTCCCTCCGTCCCACATAATTTGTTCATATTTTCTATTTTTGTCTATTCCACATAACTTATCATTTTTATTTTTGGAAATATAATTATGCATTTTAATGGCATTTTAAATTTTAAATTTTATAATTTTCTTAATTTTAATTAAACAATTTACTTATCTTAATTTTAATCTAGAATTATTTTTACTAAATAATAATTATTTTTACTAATACACTTCTTAATTACTTACTAATTATACTTTACCTAAATTCTCATGTCTACAGTAATACACCCGTATTACACGGGGGACGGAGGAAGTATAAAAATTAAAAAAAAAAAAATCAAGCACAATAACATATTTATTACTTTTATGTATATAAATATTGTACAACTTCCTAATCAATAATAATATAAGCATTTTAACAAAGATGATTTACTGACTTATTTTCCTTTAATAATTAAACACATTAAAATTGGATTCTTTTTTGGGCACAAAAAATATACATTTATCATGGAAATAATTAAAGTGTTAATTAAGACTAATTATTATTGATTAGTTCCCATCAATACAATTTATTACTTTTGGTATGTACTACGAAAAATTATGTCAAAAATATAAAATATATTTATGGCCCATAATTTAGTACTTGTTTACTTTTTGTATATTAGATCTTTAAATATTAATTGTTATATAAAAAACATATTATAAATTAAGAAAAATTTGAAAAAATACTTTTATTAGTATTTTATAATACTGATATAATAATATTTATACAAAAAATTATGTAAATATAAAAATATTTTTAGGGTGTGTTTGTTTGGGGGTTTGAATTTTGAGTTGGGATTTGAATAGTAAAAATTTTGAATTTGAATAGTTGTATGATGTGATATAAATAGGTGTTGATGTGATGTTTTGAATGTAAAATTGATTTTTAGTATAATATAAAAAATGAAAAATAGATGTTTGATTTGATATTTTTTAGGGGGAAATTTTGGATGAATAGTAAAATTTTGGTAAAATTCTTCAAAGGAACAAACCCTTAATGTTAATTACAATGACGTAAAAGACAAATGAATATCTTGTTAAGAGACGTAAAAGACAAATGAATATCTTGTTAAGAGACGGAAGGAATATTACTTTAAATTGAAATTTTGACTTTTTATAATGAGTATTTTAACTTTTTTATTTTTATATAAAATATTTTGTATTTATATTATTATTATTATTATTATTATTATTATTATTATTTTAAAAAATCACATTTGAAAAATAATGTTGAAAATACATAACAAATATATAGAGTGCCGATATAAATTTGGATTAATACAATATATACAATTTAGATTGTCGATGAACCCATCGACATAGTTAAATTAATACATGAAAAGTGTAAATTTTCACCATTATTGAAATTTTTTTAATATTGTGCTAAAAACAAATATAACTATTATTGTAGAGGAAATAAGTATTATAGTAATATTATATTTAACAATGTTATACTCTCTCCATGTGTATTCACTGGACACAAATTTTAATAAAAATAAATAATAATTGTTAATTTTTTCTTTTATAATAAAAAATAATGAAATAATTTTTTATTTAAAAAAATAAGTATTTTTTTATGACAACCGAAGAAGGGAAAAAAAATAAATTTATATGACGGATGGATTAGTATTTGTATTCTTATCATACCATCCATCAAGGGTGTGTTAGTTTGGGGGATTGAATTGGATTGAATTTACATTATTCATCCAATTTTTTTCCCATAAATACATCAAATCAAACACATATTTTTTTATTTTTTATATTATATTAAAAATCAACTTTACATTCAAAATATCAAATCTAACATCTATTTATATCACATCGTACAACTATTTAAATTCAAAATTTTTACTATTCAAATCTCAAACTCAAAATCCAAACCCCCCAAACAATACATTCATTGTGTTGGTTTCTATACTGTCTATTATATTTTGGGTAGCTATTATTAAGACAATGAAGTCAACATTATAAAAATAAATCGGGGAGACGTATCTGTAGAGATTGCGTGATGGAACTCTTTGGCGAGTGTTGGTTGCCAAATTAAATTAAAAAGTATCTCTCTCACACAAAGTGACAAATTTAATTAAATCGACTGCCTCAACTCATTTACACATTACACATATAATAATAATAATAATAATAAATAATTGTCACCTATTCTCCAGCGATTGATTTCCAGAGTCAACAGTAGTCCTCTCTCTAGTCGCACGCTTTTTCCTATATTTCAAATCATCCACAAACGCGACACTAAGTCAAAATTCACCTCATAAAACACGACTTCACCACGATTCCCATAAGCAAATTAAAAACACGACTTACAAAAAAAAAAAAGAAAAAACTAATTCTTGGCTGATAGTTTGATCCTTCTGCTGATTTCTTTCTCCAGTTCTTCAATCCCTCCTACTTCTTCAAGCTCCTGCTCAGATCATCAATGGCGTTACTACTAAAATTCAGACACTGTATTTTTTCAATAACCTTAAGGTATATATATAATAAACCCTACCTTTGGGCCAAGAAACAGTCCGTACGGAACCCCGTTGAATTTGTCCGAATGATGCAGCTGAAACCCGAAACAACCAACCAAACTCAATTGTTAAATGATCATCTCATCTAAAAGCTTCAATTGAAAATAGTAGAAAAATAATCGAAAATTTTTACAACAGTTTGGATCATAGTGAATTGTACCTGATGAGCAGCAGCTACTTTTCGAAAGTAAGGTACATTGGCAATGGGGCCGACGGGGAATCTTCTGTGGACGAGGCCGTCGTGGACGAACATGTAGGCCATTCCGAAGACTGTAATGCCAAGGCCCTGATGAAGAGGAACGGGTAGAATGAATTAAGGCAGGCAGAAATCACAATCAAGAAACTAAAATGGAAGGATTTCTTGAATGGATGATGTGATCATACGGCGCCGAAGCAGAGGCCGGGGACGAGGCCTTTGTGGAAGAAGCCGTAGGAGAGGAGGGCAATGGCCGGGACGGCATTGATTATCGCAAACACGTCGTTGAGTTCGAAAGGGCCTTCTCTTGGTTTGTGGTGCGACTGCAACAAAAACAAACTGTTAGGAGATTTCTATATTTTGTTATATTCATTAGATTATACGATTTGCATATGCTCTGGATTTCATCAATAATAACACACAACTATGAAAATTTTATAAGGTATAACATGATATCAAAGCCACGTTTACCCGAGTATATACATTATACAACCCGAAATGAACCCGGATACTTCTTGAATTTGAGATTTTGCCTCTACATCTTCTCTATCAAATTTGTTTCTTGTTTCAATAATGTCTTATATTCAGCATTTGATCATTGTCCTGATTTAATTAAGAACCTGTTTTCGACTCTAACAGAGTGGACAGCCTTATTTTTGGGATTCTAATGGTGTTTGGACACATCTATTTATTGATAGACCATTGGTTTTACTATTAATAAGACACAAATAATAAAATTCTACAGAATAACACAAATAAACAAACAAATGAAATCAACCAATCCTTAATCCAGAAAAGTTCACCATGCTTATCAATATCTATGTATCTAAGTTTTCTAAGATTTTGGTCGAATCAATTAATGGATTGAACTGAATTACCTCATGCATATGCCATAGTGAAGCATGCCACAGAGCTTTATGTGCCCATCTAGCCCAGAATTCCATTCCCACCTAAACATTACATTCAATTTGGACACCAAATTCAGGGAAATTGGGGAAGAAGACATGGAAATACAGTAAAGGAACAACAACAGAGTAAATGGAAGCACTGCACTTACTGCTGCCCCAACTGAAAGAGCAAAAGTACCAAACATTTCTGAATAAGGCACCTCGGCTCCCTGCGCAGGAAATTCATCACAGTTCATGTTCATCAGCGCGAGATTTCATTTCAAAAACAGCAAGTTGCTCAACAGGTGTATCTCAACGAAAGTGACAAATCAAACTGAAATTAATTGTGAATCATGCGTTTAGTTGGAAAGAGAAAGTGTAATTTCAACTCCATTTGCTAAAAGGATAAAAGAGTTAATGAGTTACCTCCATTTGCCAAACGAATCTATAATAAACAGCCAAAACCGCCATGGAAGTAATTCCGAAGCTGGACATAACTGCAGCCACCAAATACGTAAACCTCTCCGACTTCTTCCTCGCCATTCTCTCCGCCACAGCCGCCGTCACTACCGGCCGCGATTCTCCGATTCTCTCACCTCCATTCCCCTCCTCTTCCACACTCGCTGACGCCGTCAATTCCTCATTCTCCACCACAAAACAAACCGTCAAATTAGGTCTACTCCTATCAAGCCTCAAAACTCCGTTCAATTTCTGAAAAGGATGAAAAATCCTGAGCTCCGGTGCGGCGATTGAGTTCCTCTTGGGGCATAGAAGCGGCCGGTGCTTAAAATGAAGCACAGCTCTCGAAGTAGCAACGATGGAAGTTCCGGCAGCCATAGGCGGTGGTTCCGATGATCGAAGGGAGTCAACAGCACCTCAGATTTGAAGGCGGTTGTTGAGGAAATTGGGGTTTGGGCGACGATGGCCACATGTTGGGAGCTGTGTGAGCTCACCTATATAACGGACACGGCGACTGCATGTGCTGCGTGCACTGTACCGCCAGACCAATCCCCAATTATTTATATATTTAAAAATGGAAAATACAAAAGTGGGTTCTAGAAGAAGAGGGTACCGGTTTGGTGAAATTACGAGAATGCCCTTACGTTCCGGCCAGGGGGTGAGGGCATTCTGGTCATATGGTCGGCACCGTACGGAGTGGGTGGGGTGGGGAAGGGGAAGGTGATAACGCGGCTAGTCCGATGACACGTGTCACTCAGTTAGAGGATTGTGAGGCGGACGATCCACCGTCGGATTGCGGAGGGGCGGATCCGAAATCCGAATTTTGCTTTGATGACGTCATGTGAGGTCAGCAGTGTCATATAACGGGTGAGACGCTGCCACGTCAGTACGAGTCGTCACGCAGATTGACCGATAATAAAGGAAGCGGTTTGGTTTGTAGTCCCTCCATTTTAATGGGTTCACAATTTTTGGAGATGAAGGTTAAAAATATAATAATTTAATATTTATTCTTTTTATTTATAATGTATGATGTAGTCAATTTTACTAAAATAAAAAATACTTATGACGTATGAAATATTATTGGGCTGATAGGATTCTTAATTAAAATGTGTTTTCTCCACCTATTGAACTGCATATATATTTATTTAAACACAAATATGCATTCCATTTTTAGAAAGTGTGATACTATATACTATGAATATTTGGTTCAAAATAAATTAATTTTTTTTATTTTTTATTTTTTTTTTTTATTTTTTATGATGTGAAAATCCGTAGTCGCTATCCGAAAATGCACACCGAGTAAACCCCTGCCGAAGCTAATACCATGCAAACTAATATATTAAAACCAAATTCAAAGGAACAATTAGTTGGTGAACTGAGTTGATTGTGGGAAACCCTAAAGCCCTCACTGACTCGTGATTGAGAATTGAAATAGTATTAAAATTTATGATTGGCGTTTGTATCAAAAGTCTTTTATTTTTATTTTATGTTTTTATATTATAATGGTTAACTAATAGGTCTCTTTAATGATAAGAGCAGTATAAGATGAGCTATGTTCCAAAAGTAAGTATTCATTTATTTTTTTTTATATAATTTTAAAAATATTAGTATTATATTATGATATAGTAGGAATAAAATAGAAATGACTAAAATATAAAGATAATGACATCTGTGTAATATATTGTAAGTTGTAGGGGTATTTGTAATGTTAGGTAGATAGTACACTTATTAAAAAAGAAAATAGATACTTTGTTATAGGACAAACTAAAATGAAGAAAATGAATACTTTGTTATTGAACTGAGAAAGTATTTGATTTGAGTTTATTGAAAAAAAAAAAATCACAAAAAAACTAACTTGATTATAAAGTATTCCCTCCGTCCCATTTACCATATCCATATTTCTGTTTTTATCCGTCCCACATTTTATGTCACTTTTCTTTTTTAAAAAATAATTATGCATCTTAATCTTATTCTATATTTTAATTTTTTTAAAAATTTTAATAAAACTAATTAGTTATATTAATCTTAATCTATAATAATTTGTATTATATATTAATTATTTTCACTAATACATTCTTAATTATCTACTAATTATACTTAATTTAAATTCAGGTGTCTACCATAACCAAAACATCCATTGTGGAACGGAGGAAGTAATATATAATTCCGATAACATAAGGCCATTTGAAAAAGTTCAAATAATAATAAGGAAAATTATACATAACCTATTTGTAGTTTGAAAATTTTACACTATTCTTTGTTGTGATTTACAAATTGGGTGGATTTCTCTCATATTTTAAAAAATATTGTATAAAATTTTCTAAAAATTATTCAAGAGTTTTTTGTGTTTTAAAAAATACTGCATAGAAACTCCTGAAAGGAAATTTTTTAAAATATTTTTAAAAATCCAATAAAAAATTCATGCAATTTTTAAATTATGGAAAAAAATTATAAAATTTTTAAAACACAAGTGAATAGAATAATTTTACCATATTATTATTATATGGAATATCCAAATACAAAGCACACAAACCCACCTGTCCCAACCTATTGATAGAACTTTATTTAGGACATAATTTGGTCACTTTCTTATGCATTTGTTTGCTGGTTTTATTTTGGCACAATTAGTCACATGAAATTATGAAGATTTTGGTATATCAAACTTACTACGCATTTGTCCCAATTCAAGGTATTATTGTTATCATTTTTGTTTGTTCTACTTCAAAATATTTATTTTTAATTTTAGAAAGAAAAATTATTAAGTAATACTAAAATATTTTTTATTTTTTATTTTAAATTACAAATATATGATTAGACATACCATTACTTTATACATAAAGTTATAAAGACAAAAATATAAAAATAATTTCACACTTCTATCAACTAATAAAATAATATAATTTCTTAATTTACTATAATTTTTTTTTTAAAAAAAGGGCCTTCCATTTGAAATGAAGAAAATATAATAAAAAAAACCTCAGAGTAAATGAGAGGCCATCTCTATCCATTGTATATGCTATGAAAAGCTTTAGGTATTGCTCGGTGGTGTGGGGTCGAACGTGTGACTGCGAGGTTATGGATTCAAATTCTAACACTTAATGTCATCTGTCATATATGGTTCGTCTAGTATGACTTGCATGTCGGATCTAATTTGCGGTCGGGTTTTATCCAGTGCGCACTTTTGGATAGGGGTGAACTTATGGTTAGTCTAACGTCACGGGCTGACATTTCTGCCCCTGGTTCTCGGCCATAGTCCGTTCCATGTGTGCGAGCTTCTGTCCTGTGCGGCCGACTAATGACCCATATCTTGATGCAGGTACCTGTTCCGCATGATTCTCCATACTGTATGGTATATCCCAAGAGTGTTGCGCTGACGGACGACTGGTCTGGGCCTCAGCGCGGGCGTGGCCTAGATGGCAAGCATGTCAGCTTTCGGATACGTTACAATTTTTGCAATACCATTTTTTGCAATTTTAAAGTTAAAACTATACAAACGAAGTTCTCGAGTTGAAAATGATCGTACTAAAAAAATTTGATATGTACTACAATTTTAATATATTTTTATATATATATATTGTATGTGCCATATTTTAGCAATTCAATATTTTCTCATCATTGGGCCTGGGCCAAGCAGGCCGAAGCCAGTCTATGCAGGCCACCCCTGTAACAATTCAATATTTTGCGCCTAGGAATTGTTTTGATTAACTGTGGCAAATTACTTGCACGGAAGTGTAGCTCAAATGATTGAAATTTAAATATATCATTAACACATAAAGATTTTGTTTAGACAGAAGTTTTTGGAATTTTAAAAATTTGTAAAAAATAAAAAAATAGTATTTGTAAATGTAGATGACTGCAAAGCATCTATCTATCTATCTATCTGTAAATGTAGATGACTGCAGATTTCATGGGCAAGGTTTAGGTTTGCCTCGCCTCAGCTCCCTCGTCTTGTTGAACGCAAGCAGGAGGGATGAGGATGGATGTTGACAGACGATTGCCAGACATGGCCAAAAGATAGAGAAAGGCGAACATCTCCTCCACCAAATTAGGCCCTGCCTGCCTGCGAACTTCACCTCCACTTCCACTTCACCGACTCTCTCTCTCTATCTATCTTTCTATCTATCTATCTATCATACAAATAATCCCCAAATTAAACCAAATATTTATAGGGATTGTCATATATTACCGTTACTTAATATAAGGTGATATTACCATAATTATAATTTATTAAATATTTTTAGTTTTATTTTATTATAACTTATCATATTTACTATATTTTTAAATATTTTCAGTTTTATTTTATTTTAAAATTTATCATATTTACAAATTATTAAATATTTTTAGTTTTATTTTATTTTATAACTTACCATATTTACTATATTTTCAAATTTTTAAATATTTTCAGTTTTATTTCATTTTAAAATTTACCATATTTACAAATTATTAAATATTTTTAGTTTTATTTTATTTTATAACTTACCATATTTACTATATTTTCAAATTATTAAATATTTTCAGTTTTATTTTATTTTATAACTACTATAATTCAATTCTATTTTTTTTATATAAAAATAAGACTTATTCTAACTTACCACATTCAAATCAATCAAACACCATATTAATTCACTATCTCTATCTCTATCTTTTTTATTACTATTCATGTGTAAAAGCAATTTATTGGTTGGATTTTCTATTTTTGCCTTCAAACTAATTACATCCAATTATATTAATTAATTACATAGATTAAAATTACTAACTTTTAAGACGAAAATTGCACTCTAACTTCACTCACTATTCAATCATTTATTATTTTTTATTCATTAATAGGTCATTTCCAGTTTTATTATTTTTTATTCATTAATAGGTCATTTCCAGTTATGAAATATTTGAAATATTTAATTATGCGGTAATCTATTTTTATATATTATATTTTATTTTTTCATATAATATAGAAAATAAAAATATACTCCCGCCTTTCTGCATTATAGTGTATATTTACTTTTGCTGCGAAATGTAAAAGATAATATAATAATATTTTAATTGTAGTGAATAATTGAAAATAGTCTAAAGATAATATTAACGATGTGATAGTACAATAGACGTATTTGAAACAAAAAATTGGATTAATAGTTATAAAAAAAAATGTATACATTAACTGAGACGGATGAAAATGAAAAGGTTTATATATTAAGGTGAGACTAAAAGAATATTTATTTGTATTTTTAATTTGAGATTTTTTTTATATTAGCTATTAGAAGTGTGTTGACAATATAAAATATAATGTATTATGCATATTTAAAAAAAAAATAAAATTCAATTTGACAATGAAGAGAATATTATTAAGAACTGTCATTAAGATTTTGTAAGAATAAATAAATCCATAACTCATATATCATACTCCCTCCGTCCCTTAACAATCTATTCGTTTTTTCATTTTCGTCCGTTCCTTGACAATCTATCAATTTTATTTTTTTAGTAACTACTTAATATTACAAATACCCTTTCAATTTACAATATATTACACAAATGTCATTACATTTATATCATACAATACTAATAATGGCAATTTAGTCTTTTTACTTTTACATTTACTACATTCCAATATAATACTAATATTTCTAAAATTCCGTGCAAAAAGTAAATGGACATATAGATATGGGACGGAGGGAGTATTTATTACTATCAATAACTAAATTTAGTTTTAAGTTTTATTTTTCATATTTACTTTTGGAATAATTTTATATAAAATATTATTATATTATTACTGTTTTACGTTTTACTGATCATACAATATTTTTTTAAAAGAAAATAACTTCAAAAT
Source organism: Andrographis paniculata (assembly GCF_009805555.1). Taxonomy (NCBI): domain Eukaryota; kingdom Viridiplantae; phylum Streptophyta; class Magnoliopsida; order Lamiales; family Acanthaceae; genus Andrographis; species Andrographis paniculata. The sequence goes on along the minus strand of NW_026137502.1, from coordinate 3,832,714 downwards.
ATAAAAGGGAAGAGAGAAGGGAGGCGGGTGTTGACGACGTGAAGGTAGGAGGAAAGGCATAGTAGTGTTGGTTTTTAAGAATGAGCATTTGAGAATGAATTTGTTCGGGGATGAGGAGTGAGGGAGGGGTTTCTAGAGAGAGAGAGGGAAGCTTCGTTGATTATGGCTTCCATTTTTTTAGGTTGTCGTTTAAGAAAGGAAATTATTATTGTTGCTCGTTCATATATGTCTTTTGCAACTACGTATGTGTAAAAACTTTCCATTTATTTTATTTTCTTGCATATCCCGAGACTTGCATGCATTAATTTTGTTCCTAAATTTTATACTAACTTCTTTTCTAAGTGTTTTTATTTTGTAGGTAAAGCTTATGGGAGTCGAGAGGATCCGCCAATATCCTTCGAACTCGAAGGATATCCCATAATAGGGAGTATCTCCTACTTTTTCTTTTAATTTACGCTTTCCATTTATTTTATTTTCTTGCATATCCCGGGACTTGCATGCATTAATTTTGTTCCTAAATTTTATACTAACTTGTTTTTTAAGTTTTTTTTTTTATGTAGGTAAAGCTTATGGGAGACGAGAGGATCCGCGAATATCCTTCGAACTCGAAGGATATCCCATAACAGGGAGTATCTCCTACTTTTTCCTTTAATTTACGCTTTTCATTTATTTTATTTCTTGCATATCCCGGGACTTGCATGTATTAATTTTGTTCCTAAATTTTATACTAACTTGTTTTTTAAGTGTTTTTATTTTGTAGGTAAAAGCTTATGGGAGACGAGAGGATCCGCGAATATCCTTCGAACTCGAAGGATATTCCATAATAGGGAGTATCTCCTACTTTTTTTATTTTACGCTTTCCATTTATTTTATTTTCTTGCATATCCCGGGACTTGTATGCATTAATTTTGTTCCTAAATTTTATACTAACTTATTTTTTAGTGTATTTAGTTTGTAGGTAAAGTTTATGTAGAGTCTACTACTATCCAATCCATATACGACACGAAAAAAATAAAGATTTTGGTCTAAAAATTAGATCCAAACTATATATAGGTAGGGCCAGGCCAGCATGGTTGATTAACCAAACTGTTTCAAGGTCTATGCAAATTTTTACGTGCTAGGCACGGTCCAAATTATTAAAATAAGGTAAGTAAAAATATTTTTTTAATATAATATTAACTTTAACATAAAATTAATAATTAATTAATATTTAGTTTCTTAATTATCAATAAAAATATTTTGTCATAATTATATCAATTTAGATTAATATAATTTATGGTTTAATAAAAAAAACACAATTTATTTTTAAAATTTGATATTAAAAATCTGGGCTGGGCTGGCATGGCCCGGTATAATTTGAAACCGGGCCATGCCTTGGTTTGGATTTTCAACCCCAATGCAAAATCAAGCCGGGCCTATGGGCTTGAAATTTAAAATGGCCCGACCCAGCTCAAAAAAATATTACTCCCTCCCTCGCAAAAAAAAATGCACTAATTTTTTGCGTAATGGATGGAGTAATATTAGCTTGAAATTGCCACATTATTTTTGTCAAATATGAAGTCAACATTTTTCAAATAATGGAAGCAAGATACCTTAAAATTTGAATCCACCGATACGTTGAAGTCTTTTCCTTTATATCCGCCGTTATGCTGAAGCTTTTTTCAACAATACCTTTGTATCGAACTGCAATAGTGCACCAGAGAAGCCCTTTTTCGAATGCTTTCGCATATACCTCATAGAAGTAAGAGATTAAGTACAAAAAAAAAAAAAAAACACAAATCAGGCTTCCACTGGTCCTTTGTACAACTGTTATTATAAAATTGACCAAAGCATTATTATTACGAAATACAGTTTATCAAATTCTCTAAATTAAGACTACTTAGTACCAGCTAGCAAACAATCTGTTCATACCATCATCTTTAATGTGCCAGCATAATTCAGGAGGACGAAACAAATACCCGCGAGAAAATTATTAAGCACAACATGACAACTATTTTAAACGTTTTAAATAAAACTTGACCTTTTTGCCTTATGGAAATATGTTCAATAATTAATGGACAACAAATTAATGTTCACACATACATACACATGAGTACTAGAATTTTAAAAATATAATTATAATGGAACCCTATATAGGTAGTGCTCGTAGTCAACTAGAATGTTACTACCTGAAATACAATTGGCAAATTTTTTTGATGGCTTTTATGTTCAGATCCATGATTAAGCCACACTTCAAAAGCTGCCAACCGCTCTGTAAAGAATGAGCTCAGTTGTAGATGACAAGAAAATACATATATAAATTAGGGTAGAGTCCTTTATAAATGTCTTCATTCATTCTATATAAACACTCCACAAATTCACTATTCATAACGAGTATTCTAAAATTTTCTTTATTTTTGTATTCCATTGAGTCTCAATTATAAAACATTTATTGGAATGTCAAAACAAATATACAAAAAAAGCAATCATGGTTTACTTAGAATTATAGAAAATTATTATCACAAGACAATTATAAAAATTACAATTATACATAATAAAAAAAATTAATTATTATACAAGTTACCGTAGAGATGCTCCATTATGCACTAATTAGCCAAGGCTAATGTATATCATTGTATTGCATATGTTTCTTATATAGCATATGGAACACATACAAGCGATTCAACTAGTCAGTAATTTCTTTTCATATATACACGAGAAAAACCTAACAATACATTCAAACTACAAAGTAATTAGTAAAATTATACCTTATGTACTTCAAACTATTCAAATTTAGTTTGTTTCCCATGCTTAACACATCCCGATGTTGAACACTTGAAATAACAATTAATTAAAGAAGGAAAAATCATAACTCATAAACTTTCTACTCCTACAATCAAAGCACAGGAAACAGCGCCAAAAATTAATAAAATATGTTGACACTAAAAATTACAACAATGTATTGGCACTGGAAATAGTGCCAAACATTAAAATTAAAATAAATAAAATAATATTTTGGCACCGAAAATAGTACCAAAAATTTAAAAAATAATAATAACTAATATCATTATGCCAAAAATTAAATTTAAATATATTGGCACACGTTATGTGCTACGCCATAAAATACCATTTTCAATTTGCAGCGCGGCAAAACATAATTACATTTAATTTTTTAAAATATTTTTTATTAATTAATACACTAATAATAATTGAAACCAATAAATAGACGATAAAACTGAAAATTTTACAGTGTAACTAATGGAAATATTAATAGTAATAGGGTAAGCGATCTTAATAGTATTTTGTTGTTTCCTAGAGTCTCATTTTGTACATGTGTTTATGTTATCACTATAAAGAATTCGGGAAAATAGAACCAAAGACACATAAACAAACGTACAGTCTCGGTTTTGTAGATGTGTTTATGTTATCACTCTAAAGATTTCAAGAAAATGAAAACAAAAACACATGAACATAGTTAAAAAAAACAATACATCCTCAGTCTCATTTTCGTAGATGTATCTATGTTATCACTATAAAGAATTCGGATTATATTCTTTTGTAAAATTTAAGTTTGGAATTTTCTCACAGTCAAGTAAGCACATTTTTATCACACAATTGTGCAGAAAGATTGAGATAAGTATTATCCATACTATGAACAACAAATAGTTGAACTCAAATAGCTTAATATTGAGTAGGGATTGAAGTGACCATACCTTGATATACAGCTATCTTGCGGCAGGCGAGTCGAAGTTCTGGAACTCGACTTTGAATGAAAAGTTGTTTGAACTTGTTTCTTAGAGCAGACAATCTCTTTTCCAGATGATATTTCTCAGTTTTCTTTCCCGTTGTCGAGGTAATATACAAGTTTCTTCAGAGTTTCCACAACCTGTTTGCTATCATGGCCATAAGCTATTTCCTGGATTTTCAAAACCCTCTTGAGCATCTCAACCAATTCAATGTCGTCTTCATCTAGTCGAGTTTGAATGGACACCAAACAATCAAGAGCCTCTCCTATTTTATCAGTTCATAGAAAAGTGTGAGAAAAACTTAAATTGGTATACAAAAATATTTGTGCACCAAAAAGAACCGAAAAGTTTAATAAAGTGTAATCCATCATATTTAGTGAACCATGTAAAAATAGGCGTTCTTACCAACAGGTAAAGATTCCTTTCCGAATGCTTTTTCACGGATGAGCAAAGCATCTAATGCAAGTTTTTTTGCTTCTTCGTCACGATGTAGATTGCAAAGGGCAACAACTAAATGTAACATAGGGAAAGTAATAGATGGATCGTCAGCGGGTGCAGCCTTCATCATTATCTGTAGACCTATTTGCAGTAAGCGTTCAGCTTCAGCAAAATTCTTGGAGCGCGAATGGGAGGTTGCGAGATTTACAAGATTGGGTACTAAGCTGGGATGTCCTTTTCCTTTATATTTCTCAGTTATGAACAACCATTCTTCCAACAGGGTTCGGCCTTCTTCTCCCCTGCAAGTTACGAATATCATGATAATCCAACATAAATATATGTATACTTAGATTCTAGACATTTCTTCTATTGAACAACTATTAACGACCAGTGGTCATCGAGCAATGTCTATGTGTTTTTTGTGTGTAAAATATAATTTCAGACGACGTAGAATCTGAATGCAATATAAACACCCAAAAACTAATAAGAAACTTCCTAGGAAAAAGAGTTGAAAAATATAAATCTTAGCTGGAAGTCCGGTGAACGAAGAAAACACTAAACCAGCTGACGGCATATTTTTACCTCCCTGCAACATGAAGTAGTTCAGCTAAGTCTATTATCATCTTCTCCATATCTTTGTCGTCGAAAGCCACACCTTTTGAATCCTTGAGGATCTAGAGGGCACTCTTGTACAGGTCAATAGCTTCATTCACATCTCCTGACGAAAAACAGAGAATTTATGCATCAATATTATAGAGTGAAACCCTGAGAATTGGAGCAGAAAAGAAGGCATGTGATGAATTATATAATTCAAAGTTATAGGGAAGCCTTTTAAGGATATCAATCGACAGAAATTCAACTCCACGACACAAGGCTAATTATGTCGATATAAGTAAAGGCTTTGCATAAAAAACTCAATTAAAGTAAATTTTACCTTTTGCACATTTTACGTTGGCCAAAGAGCACATTGCTGTTCCAACCCTACCATCCTTTTGTCCATATAATCTAGTGTAAATCTTTAGAATCCTGTCGCAAAAGGAAAGGCGGAGATGCTTAAGCATCAGAATGAATATAGGCATAATGTGACAAATCTCAACTGTTTGGTGGACAAACCTATTGAATTGGTGCTCAGCATCTGAAATTTTTCCATGTGCAAGATTCTAATATGTTAATAATTTTCTGATATATTTCCAATGCTTCAGGGGCCCTTCTGCTATTTCCTAGAGCTTTTGCCATTCCCAGTAATGGCGTGCAAAGGAGAGAGCTCTTACTTCCTACCATATGAAAGGAAAAAGCACAAAACTGATTACAAATTTGGCATTATCATGTCAGCTAATAGTTTAATCAACAGGTTTTCCCAAAAAGAAGAAACAGTCTTATATTTACACAGTAAAACATTAAGAATTCTCTACTTTAAATAAACAGAGATACTAGGAACAATGAAAATAGAATTTACAACATTTACCTGTTGAAGTTCAACTACCATATTTTCTTTCCATAATTTGGAGGCATCTTCTGTAGACACAAATGGACTAATTGAACTTTTCCAACTTAGCATAGATACTTCCCATATGCATGAGTATTGAATCAAAAAGCATTTCGTCATCGTTTAACTCATTCACGATCTTGTGCAACTGGAATAAGATTTATTGTTCAGGGTAACATGAAAAGTTTTTAAGTGTACATGATAAATTGAGGCATAATGTTCAAAAACAACAGACACCCCTGAAAAGAACTCCATCACGAATATTTGGAGTGGTGAATCACTAACCTTATCTAAATATGAATCACGCAGTTGATAAATCAAAATTTGCAGACTATTTATGTTCCCTCCCAAAATCATCTATCATGTTACTATTGTGAGAATTAGTAGTATTCTCTATGGGAATAAAATCTTAATATAGGTAGTAGGTTAAACTATTTTCAAATAAATTGTTTCTGTAAACCATCATCCAACAGAAAGACACATTTGAAAGTTTATACCGGATACCACTTTGTGTGATCCAGAGCTTCAAACAAAAGTTAATGGCCAACTGCAGTACAAAATTTAAATTACCTCATCTATTACGATCTGGGCAGTCTGTAAGTCTCCGATGGCCATGTAGCCCAAGAGTAAGACATCAAGAACAGCAGCTTCTGCTACGTTTCTAGTTCCGGAATCCACCTGCTCCTTAACAGCTTCATAATTGGCTTGAAGCAAATCTATTGCTTCATCTTTCTCCCCAATTTAATCATATTCATAATTTCATCAAATAAATCCTGAAGCTGTCCTTCAAGATCATTTGAGCTCCTAGATAAGTTTATGCTATAGTTAATTAACAACAATTTGGGATCTGTTCATATGCAAATGGAAAAGTAAAACATCTTTATAGCAAGAAAAAGTACTTATCGGGTTGCTTACTAGCTGTTTTGCATCAATAATCTTTGTAAACAAAATCTTTAAGCACCAGTTCTGAATTTGAAAAAGATTATGCTTCCAACACTTAAATTATAATTGGTTCCTAAAATTTATAATTGGTTCCTAATTAGGTGTTTAAATAGCTCATTTAACTTGCAGAAACATGATGGCACTTCTAGAAACAATACATATGTATCCTGATAAGATAGGCAGCGGTCCTACAATTTAACACCACAATCTACAAAATTACTCAAAACAGTATTGTACCTATAACCATTGATCAATAGTTGCCTACTACACTCTTACCATTGGGAATTGTTTTGATTCAAAAACCGGGAGTCCCATGTCTTTCAAACTGTATACCGCCATCCCCTAACACTGTATCCACTGCAAAACTTCTGACAGAATGCCATTTGGAGAATAGGTTGAATGGTACCATACATAGCTTAGAACGATTTGGAAATGGGACGCCCACCGGGGCACATGTGCAGATAAGAAGTTTCTTCAATCGTAAGTAGTTTGATTGAGTTAATACAGACACTGGATTCATCCTGAAAAATAGAAAATATATTTGAGCTTCAGCAAATACAAGTAAAGTTACGTTATGCTTAGAAAACATTGACTCCATGGCAAACAAGATAATGATTAACAAGTATACACAAAAGCGCACCACCAACTCTTGTTTCAAAGAAACAATTTCAACTCTTCCTTAATGAGTTAACAGAACATCATTTCTGAATAGTACTACTTCATACTTTTGAATATTAACATTGAAATGTGTTTAGAGCACTAACAATGGCTCTTGCCTCAATTGAGCCCTTCCCGCCGATGTGTCAACCGAAGCCAGCGTGTCGAATGATGTTTTCCACTATGGGCGTAAAATTCTTTTACAGTGGCTTTCTGAAAAAACCCTTCGTCAATTCCCTCATCACCAAACTTCATTCCAATTCCCTCATCAGCAAACCTTCTCCCGCAAACCCTAGGATGGTGGAGGCAGGCCGGCAGTCGCTATGCTTAGAGAAGAAGAGGAAGGAGGACGTCGGCGGTGATAAAATTGGATTTGGGGAAGAAGAGGAAGGAGAGCGTCGGCGATCGGATTTGGAGAAGAAAAAAAAAAAAAAAGAAAAGCGTCGGCGGCGATTAAATTGGATTCGGGGAAGAAGAGGAAGGAGAACAACCGGATTTGTGGAAGAAGAAAAAGGAGAGCATCTGCGACGTGATGAAACTGGATTTGGAGAAGAAAAGAAAGGAGCCAATGCTGGATTTGGGAGAAGAGGGAGAAGAGAGCAGTCCCCGTTTTATCAGGAACATTGGTCCTTAAATATTTTTTATTTTATTATAATAATAATATAATAATTTTATATATATTTTTAATACAAATGTATTAATAAAATATTTTTTATTTATTAAAAGATCAAAATATAAATATAAAATTAATATCACATGTTTAAGTATAATATAAAAATAAAAAATATATATATTTAATTTAATATTTTTTAAAAAATATTTTTATAAATAATCAAAAGTTTTTAAAAGAAAAATTTCAAACAAAAAAGTTTATTAAGAGTTCGTTTTTTTTTATTGGTTTACGGAAAAGTTTAGTTTGAATTTGATATTAAAATAATATTTGATGGGATGTTTGTGAGAGAAAAAAATATATTTTTTCGATAAATGCATAGTCCTAATAATAAAAAATAAAAAATTTAAATTAAAGAAACAAACTCAATATTTATATAATACACAAATTTTTAAAAATACTACTAAAAAATATAATAAAATATACAAATTTAAATATATAGATATAAAAATAAAAATAATAAGAACACACAAAATATTACTCTATCATATCTTTTTAATTTTACATAATTCACAAAAATATATAAAATCATACAATTAAATAATCACACTAAAACATACAAATAAATAATTTAAAATTTAATGTAAAAATAATTTATTTAAAAAATAATTATAAAATATATATTCTATAAAAGTTAATAATAATATATTAATATATAGGAGTATATATACATATATTATTGGGCCCTTATGGCCCCTAGAGGGAATGGGCTCTGGGCAAGGGCCCCTATGGCCCTGCCCAGGGCTGGGCCTGACTGGACTGGAGTCGAAATGACTTGGTCTTGACTCGACTAGACTCGATCATCGGGCGTTTCAATGGCTTCTGTGTTCCACTGCTCATTCTCGTTCACTCGAGTCTGGTTAGCTCTCGCTCGTATCTTCTAGGTTATGTTAGAAAAAATTGAAGAGGTTATGTTAGAATTTTTGTTAAGTAAGAATTGTGACAGCGGATCGAGGTGCTCTCTATTTTCAACGATTGCTACTTATGAATTTGTAGGTTATTTGAACAATTTGGAAACATGAAATAATTCTTTTGGTGAAATTGGTAGATTTCGAGTTGATACGTCAATTACGGAAATTAGATAGTATTAGGTATTATAAGTGCACGAACAATGGTTAAATAATAAAAGCCCATCTCCTATCAGTCTAAATTTCCTCTCTCATTTGTCGATAAAATTGTCACACAGTAATCTTCTTTTCGAATTAAAAAACTCATGTAATATTTTTCAGGTCAATTGCCACGTCACCTCCGTTGTGCCCACGTCAGCAATTTCCGTTAGTTTTTTAACGGTGGGACCAAAATTGATTAAAATTGTTTATAATGGAATCAAAATTTATTGAAATTGTTTATATTTAGACTAAAATTGATGAGTTTTTTATAAACAATTACGGTAAATAGAAGTTTTTTTTTTGTTTTACTTTTATTATACAATTTTAATGTGTTTGATTAAAAATATAATATCTTGTTTTATCAAATATTATTTTAAGTTATTATTTAAAAAAAAAAGATAAATACAATGCAAAGATTAGAAGCCAAACACACTCTTGGACTTTATAAAGCTATTTAGGTTTTATTATATTTGTTTATTAAGGTTTTTTTATAACAACTTTTAATATATATTTTTGGGAAATGGTGAGACATTCCTCAAATAAGAGTAAAGTCTCATATTTTTTATTTTTATTTTTATTTTTATTTTTAAGACGTGAGAATTCGCAGCTACTACTCAAAAGTATGCACCAGGTAAATCCAAATTTAATATCTTACAAATTAGGTTCGATAAAATAAATCACACTATGCGAATTATGATAAAGTCTCATATGTTGATCGGAATAAATGTGTATAATTAAATAGTACCCTACCAATCAATATATTTACTTTTAATTTTATTATTTTTATTTTTATAGTAATCAATTCTCACGAAACTTATTTAACTATTACACAAATAAAATTAAAATTTAAAATGATAAAAAAAAAAAGATGAAGTAAATTAAATTATCTATAATTCACTTATCGTTTGAAAAATTTGCATATCATTTTTCTTTATAAGTTAAAAATTGTATGAGACTACTTCGTAATTTATAAAATATTATACAAAATTCTCTAGAATTTGCACAAGACTCCTTCGTATTATCAAACATATTACACAAAAATCTCTAAAAAAAAATAAAAAATAAAATTGTGCAATACTTTTAAATAATTATACTGCAAGTGAATTATAAATAATTTAGGGAAAAAAATAAATACAAGTTACGTAGGTGTGTGCAATGATTTGTTTGGATGCCCACATCATCTGAAGATCAATAATATATTATTACACAAAAGACCCCAAATACATCACACTCTGTTGTGCCAATGCTCCACCACAAATGCCCACTCCTTAATATTTTTCCTTACATTTGAAATATATATGGAATTTATGAAATAATTTTATTTAAATAATATATAATTTTTTTTATATAAATTGTTATTATTATTATTATTATTATTATTATTATTATTGTATTTTAATTTAGCCGATTACTATTACTCCTTCGGTCCCATTTCTGTATATTCATTTTCTTTTTGCACAGAGTTTTAGAAATATTAGTATTATACTGAGATAAAGTAGAAATAAAGGTAAAAAGACTAAATTAACCCTATTATTATTGTATGATATAAATGTAATGACATTTGTTTAATATATTGTAAATTGAAATGGTATTTGTAAAGCAGATAGTACAATTACTAAAAAAATGAAATAAATACTTTATTACGAGAGAGACCAAAATGAAAAAATTGAATATATTGTCAAGGGGCAGAAGGAGTATTACATTTAATTACAATTTGTAAACAAGTTTGAAAACACATGTAGGGTGTGTTTGTTTGTGGGTACCCATTTTTTTCGGTTGTAATTTGAATAGTAAATTTGAATTAAAATTGTTGTATTATAAGATATAAATAGGTGTTGACGTAATATTTTGAATATAAATTAATTTTTAATATAATATAAAAAATAAAAAATAGATGTATGATGTGATTTTTTTTAAGAAATTTTTTTGATAAATAATAAAAATCTAAATATATTTGATTTAAAAAAAAAAAAATTCACCAGTAAATGGAGTGTGTATATATTTTGAAATTTTGAAGAATTGTTAAAATAGTAAAAAGTTGATACAAAATAAATACTTGATATAATATATATATATATATATATTGAATTATATACTTGGTATACATGTAACCTATATGTTAAATGGTGTGTTTGTTTGGGATTTTGGATTTTGAGTTGAGATTTGAATAGTAAAATTTTTTAATTTAAATAGTTGTATGATGTGATATAAATAGATATTGATGTGATATTTTGAATGTAAAATTAATTTTTAGTATAATATAAAAAATAAAAAATAGGTGTTTAATTTGATATTTTTGGGGTGAAAAAATGAGATGAATAATGTATTTGAGGAAGAATCCCCCAAACAAACATATCCTTAACATGATATTTTAAATAAAAAAATATATGTAATATATTTTAGAGATAAATTTGTGATGAACAATGCCAAAATTGAGTCCAAAAATAACTGAATAACAGCTTCATGTGAATAAATCATTAAAGTATAAAGGCCCAATTCAAATGGGCCTTTTCTCGGCCCATCATTTTCACACGAGAAGGTCCCGAGCGGTCCCGGGAGTTCCCTTGCCACCACTCTCTTAACATGCAATGCAAAATTAGTGTCCGCAGCCGACAGACATCATAAAAACTAGTCCAGCTTCCCGTTGTTTTTTACTCTCTCCGTTTCCCAAATCTCATGTCCACCTTTCCATTTTCATCCGTCCAACTTATTTTGTCATTTTTTTTTAGAAGAATTATACACTTTAATATTATTTTATAAAATTTAATTTATAATTTTTTTTAATTTTAATTATAATAACCAGTTATATTAATATTAATCTATTATTATTTTTATTATACAATAATTATTTTTAATTATTTACTAATTATAACTCCTCCTAAATTCTCGTGTCTACAGTAAAACGGACAAAATATCTGAACGGAGGAGGTAATATATACTACACCCTCCTTATTTTTATTTATTTAAAAAATATATTTCAAACAATTTCACTAAATAAATATTAATATTTTTTTCGTCCAATCGAAAGGCAAAATTTCATACTTTCTTCGCTCCTTAATAAATTATTCAATTTTCATTTTAATCTATTTTATAACTAAATATTTATTTTCTTTTTTAATAATTTTACTATCTATCTTTCATTACAAATATTAATTTAAAAAAATTCAAAACACGGAGTCTGCTGCTGTCCTAAATCAATACTACAACAAAAGCAGCTCTACTGCATTAATCGAGGAAGTATTAATATTAATTTTATTTTTATTGTGAAAATATGAAGTGTGTGTGTCTGGGGGATTTAATTAGATTTCTATTATTCATCCAATTTTTTCTCCTAAAAATATCAAATCAAACGCCTAATTTCATTTTTTATATTATACTAAAAATCAATTTTACATTCAAAATATCACATCAACACCTATTTATCTCACATCATACAAGAATTCAAATTCAAAATTTTTACTATTCAAATCCCAATTCAAAATCCAAACCACCAAAACAAACACACCCGAAATGTATGTTTGTATGGATTTGGGAGGAAGCTGCGTGGAAGTTTCGTTAATTTGATCTGTTGCAATAATCCGATGTGGGATTTCTTTTGTTTATTATACTACATGACACGTCACCTTAACGTATTATTATTAGCTTAGCAAATTAGGAGTATATAATATTCATTGTAGTTTAGTAATAATAATAATAATAATAATAATAATAATAATAATAAACAAGATGTAGAGATATATATTAATTATGAATGATCACAATTGAGTGTTAGGATATAGCTAGATAGCATTTTATTTTATTTTATTTTATGTTTTTTTTTTTTTTTCCTTTTGTCTTTTTAATTAATTAGTTTTTGTTGTAATTGAGATTTGTGAAGGTAAAAACTGAAAAGACAATTTTAGCCTTATGACCATTTTATTTATGTCGGCAAAATGCAAATCCAACCTAAACCTGAAAGCGATGTGGCGAAAGGACAGCCGTCGATTATGCTGACACGATTATTGGATCGAATGGGTCGATGATTGACACGTGTCCTTTCATAACGAGACGACTAATTCAAACCACAATTGCTCTAACAAACTTTGTCATAATTAAGGCTACCATAAATCGTTAGGGAGAGTTATTTATTTTTTGTTTTTTTAAAAAATAATTTTAAAAAAAATACTAATTATAAATTTGATTAAATTGAAATTTAAGACATTTGAAAGACCTTATAATATATTTAAATACAACCCTAAGTTATTGTTGAGTGTTAAAAAAAAAATGAAATTGTGACATTCCACTTAAATAAAACCTAAAAATTATAAACATCATCATCAACAATCTTATCCAAATTATTTTTAGACAAAAAAATAAAAATAAAAAATCTTAAGCACAAAAGTATTAAGAATCTACACGTGGCCACCGCCCACCAATTAGAATCAATTAAATATGGATCTTTTTAAATAATTTTATTTTAATTTAATGTTTATATAATACAATTAACATAAAATGTGACTATAAAACTTTTTATTTTAATAATATTTTATATAAAATTATTCCAAAAATTAAATACGAAAAATAAAATTTAAAACTGAATTTAGTGATTGATAGTGATAAATATGATATATGAGATATGAATTTATTTATTCCCACAAAATCTTAATAACAGTTTTTAATAATATTCTCTCCATCCATCAAATTGAATTTCAATTTTTTTTTTAAATATGCATAATACTTTATTTTTCTTACAAAATAATACAATTAAATATTTTAATAATATTTTTACATTTCTCAATAATAATAATAATAATAATAAAATCCTAAATACTAAAAGTATACAACTTTTGTTTTATTATTTTTTTAAAAAATAAAATATAATTCTAATGCAAAATATTAAATCAAACACCCTATACAAAATATTTGATGTGCTTTATAATTAATATTATTAAAAAGATATATTATGCACGTCAAACATAATCTATATATTCTAAAAACTTATCAAAATTTAATAATTTAACAAAAAATTGTTTTTTATATTGTCAACACACTTCTAATAGAAAATATAAAAAAATATCTCAAATTAAAATTACAAACAAATATTCTCTTCGCTCCACCTTAATATATACATCTTTCTATTTTCATTCGTCCCGGTTAACATATACATTTCTTTTTTTTAATAACTATAGATCCAATTTTTATTTCAAATACCTCTATTTTATTATCACATCGTTAGACAACTATCTTTACACTATTTTCAACTATTCACTATAATTAAAATATTACTCTCCCGTCGTCCAATTGTGTGCTCATTTAACCAGACACGAGTTTTAAGAAAAATAGATAAAAATAAAAAGTTTTACTTTTTTGTGTAAAGAAAAAATAGTAAAAATGATACTTTTTTACTAAAAATAAACGATAATAAATTTGGATGACAACAAAAAAATGAAAGTGATAATAAAATTAGATGACGGAAGGAGGACGTATTATATTATATTTTAAATTTTGCACAAAAAATAAACATACATTACAATGCGGAAAAGAGGGAGTATATTTTTCTTTTTTATATTATATTAAAAAATAATTTAATATATAAAAACATCACATCAACAATACTTATTTATATCACATTAAAATATGAAATTTTATTATACAAAAATTCAAATTAACTCTAAAGTGTATGACCAAATAAAATATAAAGTTATATTCTATTAAATTATTAATTGGTTAATTATTGATTTATTAGGAAATGAAATTAATTTGGCGGAAGAACTAAAAAATGAAAAATGAAGCAATTTTGCAGGACGGAGTAAGTATTAAACACAAAAATTAAATTAAGAACTAAAAATATATATATATATATTTTGTCCTAAGTAGGAAGTGATTTAGGAAATAAAACATCTTTATCCAAATTATTATTTTTATTAAATAATTTATATATTAAAATTAGGTTTTGTTTTTTGTTCTTTTGGTTTTTTTTAAAAAATAAACAACAAATTACACGCCGGCGAGGGAATCGGTCGATCTCCAACCCCAATCCCAACCCCAACGTGGCTCTCGTGTTCCTGCTCTTGCTCCGATTCTCTCTACATGAAGCGAAGGCTGTACAAACCAATCATCCATATTAGTCTATTAAGAAAAATAAAGCTAAAATATTTATAATTCATTTATAGTTTGAAAAATTTGTACAATCCACTACATGATTTAGAAATTATGCTATATGATTTAATCAGTGCATATTTTCGGATAATTATTGTGAATTTTCACGTCATTAAAAAAAATAAAAAAAATAAAAAAATAAACAAACAAATTAATGGCTAGTTAAGTCCATTAAATCATAATTTTCCTGCAAAAGCCAAGGGGTTGCTTGTTTGGGCATTGTGTTTTGGTTTTAATTTTAAATGACATAAATTTAATATTGAATAACTATTCAATATAATACAAATAAAAATTTGATTGGACTGTCTTTGACTTTTTATTTTTGGTATTTTTTTTTAAAAAAATAATTTGATTATATATAAAACTAATATTTAATGATTTTCTTTTTTCCAAGTTCAAATAATAATATTTGAAGAAATATTATAAAAAGATATATATATTTTTTAATTAAAATTAATTTTTAATATAATATAAAAATAATTATTTAATATAATATTCTTTTAAAGAAAAAAGAAATAATAAAAAATCATTAAAAACGCTAAACGAACACGTCCATTTTAATATTTTTGACCTACAAATATGTCATTTGAAGTAGAAATTTACTTGGGTTTGGATTTTGATTTGGAATTTGAATAGTAAAAACTTTGAATTTGAATAGTTGTATGACGTGATATAAACAGGTGTTGATGTGATATTTTGAATGTAAAATTAATTTTTAGTATAATATAAAAAATGAAAAATAGGTGTTTGATTTGATATTTTTGGGGGAAAAAAATTGAATGAATAGTGTAAATCCAATCCAATTCCCCAAACAAACACACCCTTAGTCTGTAATTAGTAGGATGGTGTTTACTCAATCAACACATGAAAGCTGGAAAGTGTGTTCATCCAAATTTTTTTCTACATTACCACTTACTTGCATATTTTTTTCGTCTCACCTAAGATGTTGACATTGATGTTTATGTTGGTTTCGCATCTTATTATATTTGTCTAGTAAATTTAAAATATCTGGATCCAACAGAAAAAAATATTTTATTAAAAAATTTATAAAAATAAAAATAGTTCAACATTTTTTTTTAAAAAATTTGATGAAAAATAAAATAAAATAACAACATTCATTATAAATAAAAGTTGGATAAAGGATAATAATTAAATAAATGGATCAGGTTTTTCAGCACCCATGCTAAACATTCTAAACTATTTTATACTCCCTTCTTCTAATTTATTTTACATTATATCATTATTTTTTATCAAAAATTAAAGATAAAAATGTCATTACACTATTTTTAACTGTTTACTATAATTAAAATATTACTATATTATTTCTTAAACTTTGCGCTAGAAATACACATATACTTCTTAATCGGACGGAAAGAGTATTAGTTAATATTAATATAATTATGTTTTAAAAGCTATTATAAAGACTATGAGTTTATTCACTTTTATTTTTGATTACTTATTTTTTTTATGTTTGATAGTAATATAAAAAGTAAAAATTTTTGTAATAAAAAATACTCTCTTTGTCATCAAATTTTATTTTTATTTGATTGAACAAGAGTTTCAAAGAAAATGTGTAAAAATAGAAAAAAATTTTTATTATAAAAAAATAGAAAAAATAATTTCTTTTTTACTTAAAAAATAAAAATAAATTTAAATGATAAAAAAAAACCGTAAAAATAAATTTGAATTATAAATAAAGTATATATTCATAGAAATATAATTAATTTTTTAAATAATATTTATAAAAAATCATGATGTGTGTTTCATTTTATTGGTTAAGAAAAATAATTTAAATATACTATTAAAATAATATTTAATGGTAGTAGTATTTTACGAGAAAAATAGTATTTCCTTTAAAGAAAAATAGAGTAAATAAAAAACAGTTGTAATTTTGGTCAAAAAAAGAAGGAAAACCATATTTTCGAGGAAAAGAATTGTGAATTTGTGAACTAACAGGGTTAAAGAGCCAACTCTACATCCAAACACTTCCCAAATATTTCAGAACGGCCGTTCATGGCGTCGAATATACCCGACCAGTCCAATCCCCCACCTCCCGCCGCCGTGTCGCCGATTCTAATCTCATCGGCGGGAGTCCGCTCTCTCGTCACCCATAAATCCCTAATCTCCCACCTCAAATCGACCCTACCCCAGTTCTCCGCCGCCGTACAGTCCCCCCTCCGCCACGCCCACCAAACAAGCCCATCCTCGTCGCTCCTCCTCATGCCCTCCTGGTCCACCTCACCCTCTCTCCCTTACATCGGCACCAAACTCGTCACCCACCACCCCAACAACACTACCCTACCCGGCGTGCACGCCGTCTACGTCCTCTTCTCCGCCCTAACCGGCCAGCCCTTGGCGGCCATGGACGCCACCGAGCTCACTCTATACCGTACAGCCTGTATCTCAGCTCTAGCTTCCCTCTACCTATCGAGGGAAGATTCCGAAACCCTAGTTATGATCGGATCCGGTGCGTTGGCCCCGCATTTGATCCGGGCACATCTGACCGTCCGATCAAAGATAAGGAAAGTGGTGATTTGGAATAGAACAATGGAGAAGGCCAAGGCTTTGGCCGATCATTTGAGTGGGGAGGAAGAACTCAAATTTGTGAGGTTTGAGAGCAATGGGGATTTGGAGGGGGCTGTGAGGGGGGGTGATATAATCACCTGTGCAACCAATTCACAGGTTGCATTGGTGAAAGGTGAGGATTTGAAGAAGGGGGCACATTTAAATATGGTGGGATCATTCAGGGCCGGAATGAGGGAGTGCGACGACGAGGCCGTGAGGCGGGGGAGGGTGTATGTAGACGGGGAGGCGGCAGCGGCGGAGGCCGGGGAGTTGGTGGGTGCATTTGAGAGGGGGGTGATGAGGAAGGAGGATGTGGTGGGAGATTTGGTGGAATTGGTTGAGGGGGAGAAGATTGGGAGGAGAAATGTGGAAGAGATTACTGTGTTTAAGTCTGTTGGATCAGCTACGGTGGATTTGTTGAGTGCACAGATGGTTTATGAAAGGTATTTGGGTGGGGAAGGATTGGATTAGTTTGAGTTCTCAGGGTTTTGGATAATAGGAGATGTGATGTGTTCATCACAAACTTTGTTCTACTTTTATCAATAAGGTTTTTGCTTAATCTAGAAAATGGAATAGAGGGATTATCATTTAATCTATGCAGAATTGAAGTAGCTGTTTTTGGAATGGTTGCAGTTTTTGAACTTGTCTTCCTTTTAGTCCCTGTAGTTCATCGTCTTCCTGCCATGGTTGAATAAACATAGCCACAATCACTTCTTCTATTAAAGAATCATGAATGCAGTTGAACTTGATATTAGTGAAACTGTAGATTTCAATATACATCTGCTAAGAAAGCTTAAATTGATCTGAAATAGTGACATGAAAATGCCTAATTGAAGATGTTCTTTTCTACACTAAGTCTAAAATGGTTCTACTGATGATAAATTCAAGTAAGATAGGTCACACTATAGGAGATGGATTGAACGAACCAGAGCGAAGAACATATAACAACAATCATATTTATATGCATCCGGAAATTCAGATGATAAATTCAGCAGATGATAAGTTCAGCTATGGCAGGCCACTATTGTAGATGGATTGCAGAGCGAAGAACAATCATATTTATATGCATCTGAAACGGTTTCAAACTGATTGCTATATCCAAAATAGGCGCAACAATTTTATGCATAGTAATAATGATGTGATTTGCAGAGGCGGTCGTGCTTGTAAAGGTGCAATTTCTCGTTCGAATCCATCTTTAAGAGTTCCATAGATTCGAGGCTGGTCATCAACGCTAGAATTTCAATGGAAAGGAGCAACTTCGGTCCAATACAACGAAATTGACCAGGAGAGCAAGCGGTTACTGAAATTCTGGAAGGAAATTATCTCCCTATTCTCCTGCAATGCGTTTTCGACTTTACTCTGAATCGTCATGGCCAGATTCAAAAGACGGTGTGTTGTGTTGTGTTGTTTTTTTTGTGTTCAACATTTAATTTTGATACGAGAATTCAGGTGAGTAATAATTACAAATTGTGTAACATTAGCAATAATTTAGACAGAATCACGAATCAAATAATAAAATTTAAAAAAAAAAATAAGTTTATTCCAAAAAAAAATATAAATTTATCCAAAATAATTTACAGTGCTGATAACTTCAGTGTCGAGATATAACAACTTTACAACTTTTGAAAAACACAAAGAAGGAATTTTGTTGTTTTTCACTTAAAAACCATTATTCTTTTGTAAATTTACACCTAAAGCACCCGAAATATCTCCGATTTGGAGGATCAAACACCAGATTTACAATGCAATCTCATTGATTTTCTAAGATGACGGACTTTACAAATACCTTAACCGGTTTTTTTTTTTTTGATAGTAAATATATGGAGTATTTTATTTTATTTAAAACAATAAATTAAATACCATAAATAAGTTCTCGCGCATTATATAGCTCGGCCATCTTGAACGAAATATTTTCTATTTAAATTTAATTTTTTTTTACCCAACAAATATATATATATATATATATAAAGTATTAACTTTATTTTTAATTGAATAAAATTTAGATTATATGGTTTTACTTATTCTTTAACATATACAATTTGATATTTTAGATAATAACAAAACTTTTAATAATACAAGAAATTAGAAAATTTAGAAACAATAAAAATTTGATATTTATGAGAAAAAAATATCTTATAAAAATTATTATTATTATTTATTTAAAAAAATACTATTGATTGATAAATAATACTATCTTTTTTTTTTAAAAAAAAATATGTATATAAAAGAGTTAAATTCTTTACAAATGATCATATCTAATTTATACTCGGTTCACCTCCTTATTATATTGTATAGTTAATTTAATTTTAGAGTACAGATTTTCTTATTATATTGTATGGTTAATTTAATTTCACAGTAAAAATTTATCCCCTAAAATTTTATAGGACTTTCTCAATTATTTTTCTGAAAATATTACAGAATACTTTATACTATTTTAAATTTATCTCATTCTAAATATTATATTAATAGAATATTAATCAAACTTCTACAACTAAAGAATATTTGTATATTAAAAATATAAAGGAAAAAATTTCTTATTGATCCCCTCAAAAATATTCAATCTCCCCGAAATAATAATATAAAAGAAAAACTTTCTTTTTAGTCCTATTGAAAAATTTTATTTTAGATTTTATATTTAAATAATACTTCATCCTTTTCAGTTAAATTAACGAATTTAGTTTAGACAATGAGTTTTTATTAGGTATTAGTTAATTAGTAACTAATTAATATGTGTATTAGTAAGAATAATTATGATTTAATAAAAATAATTATAAATTAAAACTAAATAGTTTACTTAAAATAATAAATTATAAAATTTAAAATATAATTAAAGTATATAATTATATTTAAAAATAATAATAAATCATGTGGAACAGATAAAAAACAATAATGGACAAATTAAATGAGATATAAAACAAATGCAAAATTCAAATACTACATTCATCTCAGAACAAAAGTATCATTTTAAATATTTATTATGTTACGGAAATACTAAATAATATAATTAGAAAATAGAAAATAATAATGGGTGTGTTTACTTGTGATGTTTTAGTTTTGGATTTTAAATAGTAAAATTTTGAATTGAAATAATTTTGGGACGCGGTGTTTTGAATTTAAAATTAGATTTTAATGTATTAAAATAAATAAAATTAGGTATTTGATTTGATATTTTTAAAGAAAAAAAAAATTGAAATAATAAAATTTAGAAATATTTGGATAATAAAATACACCCTTAATTTTCACGACTCTATTACACGGCCAGAATTTTCATGACTCTATTACACGGCCAGGTCCGGGGAAGAAGTGCGCCCGATGAGCTTGAGTTGTGAATCCAACGTTTCCAAAACCGAATAAATATTTTCCGACGACGGATGATTCCGATCGCAAGCGGCAAACGGATGCATCTTCTTGTTCACTTCGATCCAACTGCCGCCCGGCGACGTTTTCTCGACGCCACGCTCCCTCATCGCCGCTCGAATCCTCGCCACCTCGGCCCATCGATTCGCGTCGGCAAACATATTGATCAAAAGCGTGTAATATCCACTGTTCTCCGGCTCGAGCGCTGTCAATTTATCCGCCGCGATCCGAGCAATCTCCAAATTCTTGTAAAGTCGACACCCGCTGAGAAGCGCGCCCCAAACGACCGAATTAGGCTCCGGCGTCATGTCCTGTATCATTCCAAGCGCTTCCTCGAGCAACCCGCCTCGACATAAAAGATCGACCATACAACCGTAGTGTTCGACGTCGGGAAAAATGGAATAGTCGTGTGTCATTTGCCGGAATCTTCGCTTGCCTTCGTTGACCATTCCTGCGTGCGTGCACGCCGTAAGAACACTGACGAAGACGACGCTGTTCGGCTCGATGTTCGACGACACCATTTTGTCGAACATCACGAGCGCTTCGTTCGCGCGTCCGTGGAATGCGAGGCCGTCGATTATAGAGCTCCAACAAACGATGTTTTTCTCGGGTAATTTGAAGAACACGACGAGCGCTCGCTCCAATACTCCGCATTTCGCATACATATCGATAAGCGCCGATCCGGTGTAAACGTCGATTTCAAATCCCGCCGTCGATACGTACAAGTGCATCGACTTTCCTAGCTCTAGCGCCCCGAGATGCGCACATGCGGATATCGCCGTTGCCATTGTGACTTCGTCGGGACGAGCGCTGGAGGCCTTCATTTCATCATAAAGTTCTAGAGCTTCGATGTATCGTCCGTGCTTGCAGTAGCAGTCGATCATCGTCGTCCACGTTACGACATCCCTTTCGACCATTTTTCCGAACAATGACGCGGCGGATTCGATGTCCCCCGCCGCGGCAAATCCGCGGATCATCGTATTGCTCGCGACCGTGTTCTTTACCGGCATTTCGTCGAACACCTTCAAGGCAGAGGTCACGTGACCGGCACGTGCATACGCCAAGATCATAGCACACCAAGCGAAGTTATCTTTCTCAGGCATTTCGTCGAACACTTTCCGAGCATCGAACACTCTGCCCAAACTTGAATAAAAATCGATCAATGCGGTTTGGACGTGAACTCGCAGAGCCGAATCGGATTTTCCGATCTGTCCATGGATGCATTCGCCGAGCCTGGCGGCGGAATTGGCCTTGCAGCTCTTGATTACCGCCGGAAAAGTGTAGCTGGTGGCGCGCACGCCGTTCCTCAGCATCAGCAAGTAGCAGCGCTGCGCTTGGAGCGGGGAGAAGCAATTGACGGCGGCGGCGATGGCGGCGTTGTAGACGAATACGTTGGGGTTGTCGGCGTCGGCGAAGGCGGTCATGGCGGAATCTAGGGCTTGATGTTTGGAGCAAGCGGTGATGAATTGGTTGGTGAGGAAGGGATTGAGAGAAGCGGTGTTGGTCTTGAAGAGGAAGGCATACCATGATTGAACCTCGTTGACGGTGGAGCATCTTCGCAATTCATCGGAAATTTGCTTCACGGTGAATCTCGTCGGCCATGGCATCAAATCTATCGTCCGCAACGAAAATGGCAGCAACACCCCAACAGTCAGCTTACAAGGATATTTATTGAGTAAAAATTATTTTTTTTCATCATTAATATGGTAATTATCAATTTTGGTCTCATTCAAAAGAATTATTAATTTATGTCCCATTCAAATGAAAATTTATCAATTTTAGTCGAAAATGATTGACTGTGTTGGATGACTCAGAAGGTGACCGGCGTCCCAGACAACCAATACGGCCGTGTTCAGTTCAGTCAACCATCTTAGGACTAAAATTGATAAATTTTCATTTGAATGAGACCAAAATTGATAATTTTATATGAATGACACCAAAATTAATAATTATGATATTGAATGAATGCTCATATTTATTAGACAAAGGACGCTCAGTTCCTTAACGGAACTTTTTTTTTTCTAAATAAATATCCGTTTATTAAAATTAGCTTATTTGGATACGACACAAAAATAAAAAAATATTTTATTAAAAGAAAAAGTAAAACTAAAAAGATAGTTGATTGTATTTTTGAAAATTTAGTTAAAAATTACTCCATCCGTTCAATATAATTTGTCTATATTTTTTTATTTTTGTCCGACCCATATAATTTACCATATTTTTAAATATAGTTATACAATTTAATCACATTTTAAATTTGATAATTTTTTTTAAATTTTAATTAAATTATTTAGTTATTTTAATCTTAATCTATAATTATATTTACTAATACAAATCTTAATTACTTGCTAATTATACTTTATATAAATTGTCAAGTAATAAATCCTTATTACTGGGAACGGATGGAGTAAAGTAAATGATGAGATAATATAATAAAAATAGTAGTATTTATTGTAAATAAAAATTGAATAAATGATAATAATTAAATATTAATTTTTAATTTTACCAAAATTAATAATAAACTAAATTTAACTGAAGGATTTAAATGGAAAGTAATAACAATTTGGCTTTTAGAATATGTTTCTCCTTAGGATTTTAGTTGAGTTTGAATTTGGAATATTAAAATTTTAAACTGAAATAATTATTTGATATAATATAAAGATATAGTAATATGATATTTTGAATTTAATTATTATAATTTATAATAAATAAAAATATGTGTTTCATTCGTATGTATGCCGAAACAATTTCAACCAGCAAACTTCAGAATCAAACAAACCTCAAGCGAATCAAAACGAACATTTAGACATTCAAGCTTACAATGATAAAAAAATCACCCATTGCTAATGTCTTTTCCTCTAAAGTTAATCTAATTCAATACCAAGTGATAGAGAGGAAGATCAGTGTCGTCAATCTAATATTGATAAATCAAGCGAACAAATAATCGAGATTATCTCACAGAAATTGTAACTAACTAATTGGCTATCTAACTCCATACTAGTATGATATTATTCACTTTGGGCAAAATTTACGTGAATTTTCTTTTAGACTTTTTCCAAAAACTATTATACTATGTGAAATTGTATATTATCTTATAACCAATAATATTTTTTTTCATCTTTTCGATGTGAGATTTGGATTTGTTCTTTTTTCAACAATCATTTACTCAAACTAAGAATCAGAGAGCTTATGGCTTCACTTAGTGGTATTTGATTTGATCAACCAAATATTTTGTATCGTCTTTATCATCTAACTGACAACTATAATTTCAACAGAGGACACAAAGTACAAATTTCGATTGCCAATCACATGGTCAACAAAGGTTTTGGGCTTTTGATGGATAACTTTTGGTATGGACTTAAAAAAATATGAATGATCTTGATAGAAAATTAAATTTATGTTGTGTTGTAGCCCAAAATTATATTTAAGCAATAATTTTTTTTCTCATATTAACCGGTAAGTGTTAAAACAATTATAGAAAATTTAATATTGCGGGAAAAGTTATGAAGTAAATAGTGGGGGGATGAGATGGATCAAAGGTGAATAACATTATGGAATTATGATGTGCTTGAGGGATGGATTCTGATGAGTGATGATTCGCAAATCACGAATGAAGTTCGTGTTTGAAATGAATTATTGATTAGCGATAGTGATAAGTACCGGACAAAAAATGGGAAAAATGTCCTTCGGTGGATGAAGGTATTCGCAATATATAGATTTTGTTAGAGAGAGTGCGTAAGAGTGATAACATAAGTTTTTTGCTCACTATTTACTTAGTGTTCACAATGATTTGTTAGTATATAAGCACTTGCATGGAACATAAACTAGTCTTTAATTAGTGAGCTAAGATTCCATTTCTAAAATCATTTTGCAAGACTAGTGAGTCATTCTTCTTGACATTCGTGACTGATGAATTGAACTATTAGTTTACTAATAAATATTACTATATTTTTCTAAGTCAAATTGGGGTTCACTTTGTTGGAGTGCAAACCCAAGTCTCACATGGGAAGTTGTGAAGAAAATTCTACACCTTAAAGTTCAAAGTAAACTCCACTAGTATGAGACCTTTTGGATAATATCCAAAAACAAATATGTGCGGGCTCAGCCCAAAACGGACAATATCATACTAGTGTTGAGTTGGCCCAGTCCCATTAGTGGTATCAGAGCCCGGATAGATGGTGAAGTGGACTGGGTGGCATTGGGCATTGGTTGTGGTGGTGGGCTCGCCCTCGTAACCTGCGGATGTGCCTTGTGTCGAAAGTCTCCTGGCGGTATTGGGTCGGTCCTGATTGAGGTGGTCAGGCAGCGAGTCCCTTTGTGATAGGCGGTAGGCAGGGAAGGTCCATTGGTTGGTCCTTGGTTTGAGGGAGGATTGTTGGGGTGCAAACCCAAATCCCACATCGGAAGTTGTGAAGAAAATTCCACACCTTATAAGTCCCAAGTGAATTCCACTAGTATGAGACCTTTTTTAAGAATATTCAAAAACAAATTCGTGCGGGCTCAGCCCAAAGCGGACAATATCATACTAGTGTTGAGTTGGCCCAGTCCCAACACACTTTTGCGGGAGGCCGTGGGTTTATCTATCATCCTGGAGTCCTCTCGGAACCTTTTACCTAAATTAGGTTAGGTGACTTGTATTTTCTTTAAATCAGAGTGTGCGTGAGGTATTTTGAAAAACAATTATCTTATGTATGTATCATCTATGAGTGTTGGCGAAATGGAGAATAATGAGATTATATTAAATACTAATAATTGAAATTCACGATTACACTATTAAAAGAGTAAAATTATACACTATTATGAATGGTGCGGCTAGCAAAGTTTCTATCCCTACTTATAGGAGCTAACAAAGCTTCTAGAAAGTTAATGGTTATTGACAACCAACATTCACATGTTAGTTTGATTCTCAGTTGTCCAATTTAACAGATGCAAAAATGAAAAGCCGATCTTCAATCTATATTGGATTAGGGCAATTAACCTTTTGTAGGGAGTAGATAATGATAAGAATGAATTACAACTCAAGTATCATTTTTGCTAAACTCAATTGCACTTCCATTAAGAATATAATTCGATTGAAAATCTCAGAATTCTCACTACAAAAAAATAATATATTTGTAACGAAATTTCGTCACTAAAATTCTCGTAGCTAACGTAATTCCGTTCCTAATTCCGTCTCTAATGTCATTAGTAACGGAAAAAGTAGATTTAGAGACAAAAAAGTTTTGTTACAAAAATAATTTTTTCTTGTAGTGTCTACTTGAAAACTCACCGGACAAAGGTGTATAAAAGTAATATTTGAATCAAATAGATTGATCCACAACATTGACATCACTTATTTTTAATAACTGACACAATCAAGCAAGAACATTTTTCCTATTTTATGCAAAATTTTCATACCAACCTAACGCTTTTCACAAAGTTAGAACACGGAAACACGAAGGTACTTGTAAAATCTTGAATATTGGATGTATGTATCTTAAATCAAATCTAGCACAATATATGTATGCATTCATTCAAATCCAACAATTGAAGATTATCCCAAACTCTTGAAAACCCTAATATGGAAAAGAAATTGAAATTACCAATCAAAACGATTATATTCTCTTTCAATCAATCAACAATAAATTCTTCTTCTTCACTATCATATAGCATCATCGCCATCTTCCGGATCGACTCCCTCGTAAGCCCATTTGTTCTCTTTCTTCAAATCCACTTCCTCCTCAGATGTGAAATCATTCTTTATCTCAAAAACTTTTCTGACCCATTCAACGCTTTTATTTTTAATCATATCTGCCATCTTTTGGCAAGCCTCGTCAAAAATTACTTGGACGCCTAAATAATTTGCAGCCAAGCCAAAGTTGAGGACATCGCGGATTTTCAAATTGGCAAAGAAATCATTATAGAATTCCTTCCTTTCCTTGACCCCGAGGTATTTGAAGGATTTTTCTGTATGATTGCTCATTAACTCAATTAGCTTCTCGAGAGTGGATCCATCAACTTCAGGGATAGGAATGACATCAGTATTGCTCTCTTCTTTCAGATCGAGTAAGTTCATGATGGTTGACGATTGTTGGGCGACAATTCTAGAGATCTCGAATTCTTTTCCGTCGGAGCTTCTTAAGGTGAGAGGTGGAGTTTTACTATGGTCCGCTTTATTGGTGTTTGAAGAAGACGCCGCCATTGAAAGAAACTTGAGTGTCGAGAAAATCTAGATGAGGAAAACCATTATATAATGGGTGAAAGTGTGAGTTTTAGGGTTTGTTCATTTATTATTTTATTATTTTTAATTTTCATAATTTTTCTATAAATTTATATAATTTTTTTAAAAAAAGTATTTTGTTTAAACTACTGTTTAAATAAATAACTCACTAACCAAATACTCGACCACAAAATACTATATATATATATATATATATATATATATATATAGAAGGTAGGTAGAGGATCCTTGGCCCCTTCACACTCTAAGTCTTCCAGCCCTTTCAATGGAAGGTTCACATGTGCATTTTTTTTTTTAAATTTCAAAAATTAAATTTGAAGTTGGCGAAATTTGAAAAGAAGGTCCACCCAATTTTTTATGTTGTTCTATGATGATTTTTTTCTCCATCATTGCCTACCTTATTAAGAAGGATTCAAATTTTCAATTTAAAATCAATTGGTATTAATTTAAACCCCGAAATCTTTCTTAACATACCCTACTGATTTTGTCACCGTTGCCCCCAGCCAACAACCACGACATAACGGATCGACATCGGTTCAATAACCAAAAGACAAAATACAAATATAGAATAAAAAAATTTAATTACACACAAAACAAAAATAACACTGAAATATCCCTTTGCACAACTTCAATAATTTATTTTTGCGACATCAAATTTAAAAATAATTATGCAGAAAATTCGGATATTATTCATCATCAATGACAGTGGCGACACCCAAACCCAAATCCATATAAAAATTCAAGAGTGTTTGAAAAATTGTAAAATTATAAAATAAGTTTAAAATAAAAAAGAAGATGTATTCTTAATTAATTGTTTCATCAAGTTCTTGCAAAAATTTTCTTGGATCATAGATTGTGGCATTTTGCTCGAGAGAGTTTGAAAAATTGTAAAATAACATGTGTTGGATATATATATATATATATATTGGTATTTTATGATTCAAGCCAATTTGTTTATTTAAAGTTGGCCCAACCTAAATCCTAGTCATTTTGTGTCCCGAGTAAAACCGCCAAGTATGAGAGGAAAGAGTGAGAAAAATAGTGTAGACGATTTTTGGCTATATGTTGATCCTTGGGGGAGAAACCAATTGTGCAATCTCTAGCACAATCGCCTATCCCAAAGAGATTAAGATTTATTTTTATGTATTGTGAAGCCCAGGTTGGAGTTAGAGAAATTTTGTGCATTCAACACTTATGTCATTGGTCGAGTTAAGGTTTCGGCAGTCCGGTCCGTACAATTAGAGCTGAAAAAAATAGGCACGATTCAAATTTGAATCCGGCAAAAAAAATAAAAAATTTGAACCTTAAATAATAAGATCGAAAATTTTTGGGCCAAGCCCGACACGAGTATGAATCTGGCCGTACCCGGACCATCAAGGCCGGGGCCGTGCCTAACCCAACCTGATTTTTAAATTACATATAATTTTAAAAAATAATTTTATAAATATACTAACTAATAAATTTATATTAAAAACAAAAAGTGTAGTGCAAATGATTTTAATTTCTCTGTTTATAGTGAAATACCTAATTTGACATTTGACCGCTCCATTTTTTTTTTTTTTTTTTTTTTTTTTTTTTTAATTTCATAATTTCTGCAATAATTTTCTCTAAGATCTATTACTTCTCACCATTATTATTATTATTACCGCCGCCTTTTTCAGGAAAGAAAGAAAAGAAGAGATAGCAGAGGGAAACAATTCGATCTTAATACTATACATACAAGTGCCTCTCGTATGTAAATTACAAAAATATAGAAATCAAAATTTAGAATAAAAAATAAATTTCTCTGACATATATTTAAATAAATATAAAAAAAAATTAATTAAAATTTTATAACTTTACCAAAAAACTTGAAAAAAAAATTGAAAAAAAAAAACTAAATAAAAACAAAAACTTAAACGATCAAATTCTAACTAATATTAATCAAACAATCATCATATTTCGTCTTCACCGTCGTTCATCGTCGGGATCGACTCCCTCCTAAGTCCAATCATGTTTGTTCCTTACAGCTTCTTCCTCGGAGTTAAATCATTCTCTACTTTAAAAACTTTTCTCACCCCTGCTACACTTTTGCTTTTCATTGCATCTGCTGATCTCTGATTCTCTGACAAGCCTCATCCAAAACAATCTGAACTCCCATATAATGGGCAGCAGAGGCGAGGGTAAGAAAGTCGTAGAACTTACAATTGACGAAGAAATCGTCACATTGTTTTTTCTTTTCTTCGTCAGTAAAATGCTGGAAGGATTCTTCTGCATGCATATTAAGAAAACCAATTATTCTGTCGAGGGTTGATCCATCCACCTCAGGGAGAAAAATTATGCCTAAAATTATGTTGCCATCTTCTTCCAGATCAAGTAAATTTGCAATGAGGGATGACTGTAAGGCTATAGTTTTGGAGATCTTAAATTCTTTGCCGTTGAAGCTTCTTAGGATTTTGAATTCCTCTTTATCCATGGCAGTTTGAAGAAAAAGAGGTTATCAATGAAGAACTTGAGGGTGAGAATATTATTATTAAACCTGTCTGTATGTATGTATATATATAGAGAGAGAATTAGAAGATGATTTATTATGTATAGATAAAGAGATAGTTAAGATTATATGATTTCAAATCATATCATTGTCAAATCATATTTATTTTTGGATGGATTTGAATTTTTTTAAAAAAAGGTGAGTTTGGATAGGATTTAAATTTTGAATTTGAGTTTTAAACTTGATATAATTTAAATGAATGTTATATTTGTATATACTTTATATTTAAAATTAAATTTTAATATAATACAAATAAAATTAAATTTAGATATTTAATTTGATACATTTTATTAACAAAATTATTAATATAAAAATTTTGTAAAAGTCTTCGAACAAGGTAAAAAACTAATTTTAATATAACCGATATTTATAATATTTTATAAATAAGCTAAGTATGAACTTTATAATATTTTTATAAAATATTTCATATAAAATTAAAAAATAATAATTTCAACGCCTAAGTGTATTAAATATGAACTATTACAATTCAATTAATATATATATTTTGTTTTTAACACATTACCTATACTTTTTGTTCTTGTATCAATTTTATTATTTTTATTCATCTCAAACTAATGTATATATTTTATACTATAATAAAAACAATTTCACACTAATATAAAGAATTTGTTTGTTTCTTTACTTTAAATAAAGTAAAATATTGGTGTACTTGTCAAGTTTTACATCTGATTTTACTATTTCAACTCTTTTTTTCGCTAAAAAAATATCAAATCAAACACCAAATTTTTATTTATTTTATTACACTAAAATCATAACGTCAACACATATTTATATAACATCAAATAATTATTTCAATTCAAAATTTTACTATTCAAAATCAAAATCCAAAACTAAAACCTCACAATAAACACATTCGGACCATAATACGATCTCAATAAAAAAATAATAATAATATTTTTTTCTCTCAAATAAAAAATAAACTTCCAAAAAAATTCTCAAAAAATATGTAAATAAATATCAATTTTTCTTAATTAAAATCTTATAACTAGTGTAAACACAAAAACTTGAAAATTAAAAATCAAACAAACTAAAACCTCCGCAATTATAATAATTGATTCTAACTAATATTAATAAAACCATCATGCTTATTCTTTATAGTCTATTTCTCTTTGGGCATTAATAATTCTCTACTTAGAAAAAAATTTCTCATCTATACCACACTTTTATTTTTCATTACATTGAACGTCCACTAATATTTGACAGCCGTTGTAGCAATCACATCGGAAAACCAAAGTTTATTTTTGGATATCAATGAATCAATAACAAGTATAGCAAAGATAGGTGATGATGATAACCGGATTAAAATAATTGAAAATGGAGCTGTTGTTGTAAGAGCATCTCCAACCGACCTCTATTTATAGTGTTTCAACCTCATTTTTGCCGCGATGCTGCTCCAACCATACGTCATTTCATACACCAAATTTAGAGTTGTTGCACTGTAGCAAACGCCATTTATTTATTTTTTTTATTTTTTAAAATTAAAATTTTAATTTTTATTTTTAAATTTTTTTTTAAAATTTTATTTTAAATTATAAAAATAAAAAATTGTTTAAAATAATAAGAAAATTGAATATTTGAAGAATAATAGTGAAAAATGGAGTTATGGTTAGAGTAAAATTGCATATTTGAAGTTAAAACTAGATAAATAGAGATGATGGGTTGGAGATGGCCTAACAAAGTTCGGACACAAGCTGTTACACAACACAACGTGATGTATGTCCTATATAGGTTTGACTAAAAATTCTTATTAGTAATTGATGAAGTTGGTATATTTAGTCACATTAAAGGACAATAAACGCATGATTTATGGAGATGAAAGAAAATGGCGACTAAATACTACTCCCTCCGTCTCGGATATTTTGTCTGGTTTACTATAAAATTTTAAAATAAGATTAAAATGTATAATTCTTTTTTTTAAAAAAAGTGACAAAATAAATGGGAAGGACGTAAATGAAAAGGTGGACATGAAAAGTAGGAGGGAAGAAGTATATGACAAGTGATTGAATGTTTCGACTTAGTCATGTTATCAAAAAATAAAAATGATAACAGACAAGGCCTTTCAAAGCTCGTAGGGAAACACCACCAAAATAAATTTTCTACATAAGAGTTCTTGGCGAGCCGCAAAGCTTTTAATTTTGTTTGCAAACACCTTCGCTAAGTGACAGTGACGAACCAATTAAACTTTAATTAAAGAGGGGTTGATTTTTCAAATTAAAATAATAATAATAATAATAATAATAATAATAATAATAATAATAATAATATAATCTATTTAAAAATATAAAAGATTATATATTAGATTGTTGTCAGACAATTTTATTCTTCGAATTCACATATTATAGAAATATTGAAAAATAAGGAATTACATCATCACAAATAGTTCTATCCTGATGCCTCAGATCACTTGCCACACATGGTTCGGCTAGTGTGACTTTCCCTTGCAGGGTATTAGGTTCGGTTGAAGGTTTACCCGCATTTTCGGGTAGCGGCCGCGGGTTCCCACGTCATCAAAAAATCAAAGTTCTGTATATATATATATATATATAATTTATAAATACTATTAGTTTGTTTGGTTATAATTTGAAACTGATTTGAAATAAAGTGTTGAGTCGATTTTTTGATTGAATAGTATTTTGATGTAATAGTTTGCACAAGATAAATAATATTGATTTCAGTTTTAAAAAATTTCACACTCAAAATTTATCATCTTTGGTTTATTTTAATTATTTTTTATACTATATATACATATATTTTAACAAAAAATAAAAATAAAATTGTGAAGAGCAGCTTTCAATGAGTTTCTCCGATGAACTTTTTGGTCTTTTTTCGATGAGTTTTTGGTTTTTTTTAAGAGTTTTCGATTACTTTCTTTGTGAGTTGTTCGATTGTGTCGTGTCCGGTCGGTGTCGAAGCTGTCTGTTCTACTCGGAGGAGGACCGCTGCCGGAGATCGATCTAGACGTAGTCCAAATTTAGTATACTTTAGTTTGCAGGCTTTGATGTATAATTTTTTTTAATGTTAATTCAGTCTTGGATTTCGATCGATAATACTTCCTCTCAGCCGTGCAGGCTAGGGAGTGTCCTAATCGTAAAATTTCATTATGTAATGAAATGTTAACCAGGCAAGTTCAGCCTTTGTGTCTACAGCCATGGACTGTATCTTATGCATTCCCCACAAGCAAAATTAATACATAAACAATTCGACCATAATGGTTTCATTGCTGCCGCAGGTCCATAGAAAATAAAATAAAAAATATAGGCAAGACCTACAGACAAGACAATCATGTAAATAAAGATCGAATTTAATCTTTTGCATTAAAAAATATTTTTTAATGAATAAAAATTGTATAACTAGTTCTAAAAACAAACTTAAAAATTTAAAATCAAACATGTTAAAAGACATTCAATGAATCCCGACTAATATTAAAGTAATCGATCTGATTTGCAGTGGCTACAATAAAAAATAAATTTTTAATGAGATTTAACAAATAAAAATTGGATAACAAATTCTAAAAGCAAAATTTAAAACTAAAAATCAAACATTCAAGACCTCAATGGATCCTCATCAATGATCACCCTCCTATGGGTGCAAGTCCATAGAAAAAAAAAAATATATATATATATATATATAAGTAATATTAAAGTCATCAATAAATTAATCTTCAAAACATTCGTCGTCGTGGTTGGATCGACTTCATCTTAAGTCCATTCATGCTTATTCCTTACAGCTTGTTCGTCTGCAGAAGTGAAATCGTTCTCTATTCCAAAAACTTTTTTCACCCAAGTCACACTTTTTGTTCTTCGATACATCTGTTTATCTCTGACAAGCCTAGTCCACAAGAGCTCCCAAATATTTAGCAGCCGAGGCAAGGGCAAGGAAATCGTGGATGTTACAATTGGCGAAGAAATGGTCGTATTGTTTTTTTCTTTTCTTCGGTTGTTAATTTTTGGAAGGATTCTTCCGTATACATGTTTAGGGAACCAATTACCCTGTCGAAGCTAATTCCATCAACTTCAGGAAAAGCAATTATGTCGGGGTTCTACCTTCTTCTTCCAAATCAAGTAAATTTGAGATGAAGGACATTTGCAGAGTAATGAATTTGGTTATCTTGAATTCTTTTCGGTCGAAGCTTATCAGGGTTCTATTATTTATCCATAGTAGTCGAAGAAGATGCCCCTTTATCCATGGTAGTCGATGAAGATGTCGCCATTAAAAAACCTTTTGTGGTTTGAGAATATTTTCAAAATCAATAGGATAGTTGTGTTGTGATTGCTAAACCTCTTTCTATGTATATATAGAGAGAGAGAAAATTAGGATTAGAATTTAGTAAATATGAAGAGAAACAGCCCGTTGTGTTGTGACTATTAAACCTCCTTATATGTATATATATATATATGGAGAGAATTAATGTTAGAATATAGTAAGTACATAGAGAAAGAAGTAATTAAGAATATATGATTTTAAAATTTTGAATTTTGAATTTAAATTTTAAATCCAATGCCATATAACCAGATTGTTATTATGTTATGTAATGTTTTAAATTATAAAAATAATTTTTAATATAACATATTTACAAAAAATTTATTATTAATTAAAATTTTTTGTAAAAGACTCCTAAAAACAATTAAAGAACAAACACAATTAACAAACTAATAATAATAATAATAATAATAATAATAATAATAATAATAATAATAATAATAATTATCATTTTTTATAAGTAAATTCAAGTATGATCTTTGTAATATTTTTATAAAATATTTCATAATTGTATCTAAAATAACAAAATAACAATTTCAACAAATATTTTATATAAAACTATCATAATAATACATTCTGACCCATATTTTTATTATATATAGATTATTACAATTTAATTATATATTTTGTTTGTTTCACTAAAAAGTTTTTTTTTTTTAATTTTAATGAAAGTAATTTTACAATAATACTAAAATATATTTAATTTTTATTCAAATTATTATTTTTTTAATTTACTTAAAAAATGGCCCAATAAGGAATTAAAAAAAATTTAAGTGAAAAACACTTTTAAAACATTTGGTTATACATTTTTTTCAGAAAATTCGTTCTTAAAAAAAAAAAGGAAATGTTGTCTCCGATGAGTTTTTGGTCTTTTAGTTTTCATTAGTTTCTTTGTTAGTTCTTCGATTGTGTTATGTCCGATCGGCATAGAAGCTGTCCGTGCTACTCGGAGGAGGACCGCTGCTGGAGACAAGATAGTGTAGATAAAAATCGAAGTTAATCTTTTAAATAAAAAATAATTTTTTAATGACATATAATGAATAAAAATTGTATAACTAATTCTAAAAAGCAAAATTTAAAACTAAAAATCAAACTTGCTAATAATACATTAAGACCTTCTTGACTAACATTGAAGTATTGATCTTACATTTTTTTGCGGCAATAAAAAATAAATTTTTAATGACATATTTAATTAATAAAAATTGTATAACTAGTTCTGAAAATAAAATTTAAAACTAAAACAAACATGTTAAAACTTCAAGATCTCAATGGATTCTGACTATTACTAAAAATATCAATGATAGATGTGGCTACAAGTCCATAGAAAATAAAATAGAAAACATAGGTAATATGAAACTCATCAATCAATCAATTGATTCATATCTTCATCTTTGTAATCGTCATCAATTGATTCATATCTTCTTCATTGTCATCGTCGGGATCGACTCCTTCGTAAGCCCATTCATGTTTATTTTTTAAAGCTTGTTCTTCTGCAGACGTGAAATCGTTCTCTACTCCAAAAACTTTCCTCACCCAAGCCACACTTTTGTTCTTCATTGCATCGGCTGATCTCTGACAAGCCTCGTCCAGAACCAACTGAGCTCCCAAATAATTCGCCGCCGAGGCGAGGGCAAGGAAATCATGGATCTTACAATTGGCGAAGAAATCGTCGCATCGTTTCTTCTTTTCTGTTGTGGTTAATTTTTTGAAGGATTCTTCTGTGTACATGTTCAGGAAACCAATTACCCTGTCAAGGTTAATTCCATCGACCTTAGGAAGAGGAATAATGTCGGTTTTGCCTTCTTCTTCCAAATCAAGTAAATTTGAGACGAGGGACAGTTGCAGAGCAATGGATTTGGAGATTTTGAATTCTTTTCCGTCACAACTTCTAAGGGTTCTGAATTCCTGTTTATCTATAGCAGTAGAAGATGCCCCTTTATCCATGGTAGTCGACGAAGATGCAGCCATTAAAGAACCTTTTGTGTTTTGAGAATATTTTCAAAATCAATAATGCCTTTGTGTTGTGACTGTTGAACCTCCTTGTATGCATATATAGGGGGAGAATTATGATTTAGAATTTAGTAAGTACAGAGAGAAAAGACCGTTGTGTTGTGACTGCTATGGAAAGAGAATTAAGGTTATAATTTAGAACCGTTGTGTTGACTGCTATGGAAAGTGAATTAATGTTATAATTTAGTAAGTACAAAGATAAACATGTAATAAAAATATATGATTTTAAATTTTTGAATTTTAAATTTAAATTTTAAATTTGATGCCATATAAACAGATCTTATTATTTTATGTAACGTTTTAAATTTTAAAATAATTTTTAATATGACAAAAATAAAATAAATATTTAATTTAATATTTGCTTACGAAATTTTTTTAATTAATAATAAAAATTTTGTAAAAGACTCCAAACAATTAAAAAACAAACACAATAAACAAACTAATTATAATAATAATATTTATCATATTTTATAAGTAAATTCAACAATATTATACATATCTCATAATTTTATCTAAACTTAACAAAATAACAATTTCAACAAATATGTCATATAAAACTATCAAAATAATCAATTCAACGCATAATTTTTTTTTATTATGTATGGATTATTACAATTATTATATATTTGGTTTGTTTCACTCGAAAAATTCTTTTATTAGTAAAATTAATTACAAATTAATTACATACTAATATAAAAATATATGTAATTTTTACTTAAATCATAAATATATTATACATATATAATTAATTTATACACAAAATTAAAATATCAAAATATTTTTATACATTCACTGATTAATAAAATATTTATTATTTTTTTTAAAAAAATAATTTTTAAAATATAAATAAAGATTTAAAAAAATTAAATTAAATAACTTTTTTAAAACGCTTAACTATATTGTTTTTAAAAAAATTGTTTCTTTTTATCCTATAATCTATTTGAAAACACTTATAATGTGTTTGGTACAGAGAAACGAGACCAGAGAAATAGAAATGTAATCTATTTGAAAACACTTATAATGTGTTTGGTACAGAGAAACGAGACCAGAGAAATAGAAATGATATCATTTCTCTTGTTTGTTTGTGTGAGAGAAATTGAACTTGAAAAATAAATAGAAATAAATCATTTCCATTTCTTTATTTTAATTCTCTCCCGTATGAAGAGAAATGATGTTGAAGTATATGTTTTTTTTTAATTTTTTTAAAAAAATTTGTACTATTTAATTTTTATAATTTTTTTAAAATTATATTATTTCAATTTTACAAAAAAACTTAATTTATTTTTAAAGTATTTAATTTTTACTATATTTTAAGAAATTATACTAAAATATAATCTTTAAAAAACATCTTTTAAGAAATTGTACTAAAATATAATCTTAAAAAACATCGTATATAATTTATAATTTTTTTTAAAAAAAATTACCAAAAATATTTTCCATGAATTCTAATTCGTTAAAACTCTTTTTTTATCCAATTAATCATTTATTTTTGTTTGATCATTCATATATTTGTATTTTTTTTATATATTTCTCAATTGAATTCTCTGTTTTATCAAGAGAATTAATTCTCATTCTCTACTCAATTTCATTTCTCTCCAATTATATTCTCTACTCTCATTTCTCTAAATTATAATGTAATATAAATAGACGTTTAATGTTGATGTAATGTTTTAAATATATTAATTTTAATATAATATAAAAAATAAAAAATATTTTTTAAAAAAAATTGTATAAATAGTAAAAATTTTGATAAATACCCTAAACATGCACGCTCTTACAAACTAAGCTGTTCAAAATACTATTTCTACTTCGTTTCAATTAAAAAAATATATTTTATTAAAAAATATTTATTTTTTAGTTACACATTAATATTTATATCATAATACTCTTTAATTTAACAAATAAATAAATAAATAGATAGTATCTTGTTTCGAAATGGGATGAGTTCAAACACAGAGATAAAAGATTAACCCTAACTCTGAACTCTCGTAGTCAAGTCTTCATCTCTTCTTTCAATCAGGATCTGGGCACTTCTCTGATCCTCAGTCAGTGGGAAGAATCAATTAGCACCGCCTTGATTCACTCGAGTTAAGGCATCCATGGCGTCTTCGGATCTGGAAGCGAAGGCGAAAGAGGCGTTTATAGACGACCACTTCGAATTAGCCGTTGACCTCTACAATCAAGCCATTGCTCTGTGCCCTAGAAACGCCGACCTCTTCGTCGACCGCGCTCAAGCTAATATTAAGCTTAAAAACTACACTGGTGAGTGGAAATATTTGGTGTGAATTTCGGATACGATCTTAAGGTTGAATTAGAGATGCTGAGCATTTTAAAGATGTAACTACTGCCTACTCTGAAAAGCTTTCTGTGTGGATGTGTGTGTGTGTGCATATTTAGTCTCTGTATTGTTAGTTATGTATTCGATTTCTGGTGGACAGAGGCTGTTGCTGATGCAAATAAGGCAATTGAATTGAATCGCGACATGTCCAAAGCGTATTTACGGAAGGGGTAAGTTTCTGTGTAAAGATTCTTTTGCGTGGATTGTGTTCTTTTATATTAAATTGAACTGCGACATGTAGATTTTCGATTTTGGTCTTAATTAACAACTCATGGATCTGAAACCTGCTAAAATTCATTAATGAATATGCAACTCCTGATTTCTAATCGTTAGGTTGCAGTGAAAAAATGCAAGTTTTGTTTCATTAGTGAATCCTGTATTACATTTGGACAACCTTTATTATAATAATATAAAGCTTAAGGGTTTTTCAAAAGTAGACAAAGGATTTGGGAATTCACAGCCATGGGAATGGCCAACCAGCAATTGTGGTCTATGACATGGTTTTATATAAGCTGGCTTCAATTAATTAAGTTTTTTTTTTTTTTTTTACATTACATTTTTTTTGTTCTGATGTTTCCGTAGCATATATCAAAACAATCTGAAATGACTATATCATCTGTTCTCAATGGAATCTTGTACGTTTTAAGAGGCACGGACTGTGTATAACAATTTTACTCATTTTAATGCTCCAGTAGATCATAAAGCGATCAATCTTGCTTATGTGTTTTTGTTGTTTTTGTTTTCAATTGGTTAATTGTCAGTTTGGCTTCCAATTCCTAGTCTGTCAATTTATGATTGAGTCAGTTAAATTTACACTATAAAATAAAAATTTCCTTGCTTAATTATGCTCTACTTGCAGTGTGGCATGCATGAAGCTTGAAGAATATGAGACTGCTAAATCAGCTTTGGAAATGGGTGCTTCATTAGCACCTGGAGATTCCAGATTTACTACTTTAATCAAAGAATGTGAGGCTCGAATAACAGGTAGTATTAATACAAATAATATGAATTAGACTAATTATTTCATGCAATCTTGAGCGTTTTATAAAAGTGTCTTCTGGTCTCCCATGATGATAAGCATTTTCCTTAACTTTATGACATGCTGGAATTATATCTGTGTCTCCTCATCTTGTGAAATATTGAAATGGTATGCTCGAATAAATTATTCTTAGTAAAAGAATTTAATATTAATCACTTTAGAAAAGATTAATTCAAATATCTTATCCCCGCATCTGAAACGGCTGAGCCCTTTGTATTTATTATAAGAAAGTCAACTAACCCATTAGAATCTATATGACAGAATTTGGTGGTTGTTGACGTTAGGTGACATTTGACCATCCATTAGCAACTAGTTCTGTGTTATTTACTCAAAGTGTCACATCCTTCATTGGTTCTTTCAGTTACCATGTTAGTTTATGACCAACTCTTCCATTTGATAAATTTGGACTTTTCATTCTCGTGTCATCTTTCTATTAGTTGACGCTTGAGTTTGTAACTCATAAAATTTTTTTTGCGTTTTTGGGCATTTCAATCTCACTTAATATTTTTTGTTTTGTTCTCGTTCTTTGTGGCTTAGATACATTCTGCTTAGCTGGATAAACTCTCTTTTGCGGCTCCATATTCCTTTGTGATTTTATTTTATTTTGTGTTACGCTGTCTCAAATCCTTCCCTAAATCTGGACAATAGCATCAAAACTCAAAGTCCTTAAGAGTACCATTTGATTTTGCAACTGAAGTAAATTTTAGCTAAAAGAGCATAAGTTGCGGAAAAATAATAATAAGTGTTGCAAGCCTACAGCCTAGTTGCAAGCAGCCAAAGTTCTTGTTATGTTTAGGTGGTGAATTCTATCTCTCTTTCTCTCATCCTTCATTTCCTCGCACTGTAGTACAAATTATACTTTTCCCTTATTTTGAATATTTTCTTTGAAATTTTCGATATGCTGATCCACCCACTACATCCTATTAGCAATCAGTCCACTTTCCCTGGCAGCAATATCTTGTTGTGCCTATTTTGGGTGGTGCCACAGCAGGCTGAGGTACTGACCTCCGGATAGTTCAATTGCTTGTGGTGCTGGCCGATATTGTGTAATTATTATTTTGCTTTCTATGTATATATGTGTTCGCGCCTTCCATTCGTTGCTTAGCAATTACTCTTCACTTCATTCGAATGGCTTGTTATAACGCTCATGCATAGTTTTGCTGCTCCCCCCTTCTCTTTTCTTATTGCTGAATTTAATATCTTTTGTGATTTTATTATTTGCTTCCCGTTTTCCTGTATCATATTAAATTCATATGCATCCCTGCACTCATGGGTGAAGATGTTCCTCTCTGTTACCCTTTTGTTTAATCCTTTCATTAGAATGTAAAATAGCTGTTTCAGAAGAAAGCAAAAGATTCTGAAAATTGGTATTTAATCTGTTTGATATTGCATCCAATTATTTGTTTTTTTATTTATTTTTTTTGGCAATAGATTTTCACTTATATATCAATCCCTAAGATATTGCAAAGAGTACATATTATTTGTGTGCACTCTGTTTCTGGCTAAGCTACTAATATTGTGTATAGTAGTTTTTCTGATTATTTTCTTTCTTGTTTACACTGTATATCTATTCTCTTATGTATTTCAGAGGAAGCCGAAGAATTGACTGAGCAATTTGTGGATAAAGTTTCAATAGATGCAACTCCAAGAAACTTGCCGCCAACAATTGGGTCATCCAGTCAAGGAACAACATCATCCGACACTAAGGCAAAATACAGGTTGGTATAAGTTGGAAAGCTCTAGAGAGTGACGAGCTTAATATTTAAGTCATTATGGGCGTTAGGCAAAATTTAATTTTATAACTGAAAATACCTGATTTCATCTGATGGGCTGTGAGCTTTCTGCCCATCGGCTTGGTTTCCAAACTGTGCATAAAATGTTTTAATTATTCTTCCTCTGGCTTGATAGTAAAGCTTTATCGTTTTGGACATCCATTGTAAGCCATCAAGAGTCGGAAGAAGGTATCAGAAGTAAAGACATGTAGTTCAGTTACATAATACAGATATAAAAGAAACCTTCGAACTTATCCGTGAGTCACCCATGTTGCTTACTTATTGATAACATTTCTAAGTATAAGTAATATTATTTATTTATTTATT
Organism: Andrographis paniculata; assembly: GCF_009805555.1. Classification (NCBI taxonomy): domain Eukaryota; kingdom Viridiplantae; phylum Streptophyta; class Magnoliopsida; order Lamiales; family Acanthaceae; genus Andrographis; species Andrographis paniculata. Next base: position 3,791,110 of record NW_026137502.1, on the reverse strand, counting down.
AATTCTTTTCAATCTCTTACCTAACTCGACTAGGTTTAATCTTCTGTAGAAAGTGACTATTAAATGAAAAGTACAAAGTCTTGAGAAATAAAACATCACAATCTTAGTACCTTTTTCTAATTTAAATTTAAGAAAATGTTTTTACTTTCGCTGATTTATTTTTCATTGCTCTTTTTATTATTTATTATATTTATCTTCTTAAGGAATAAGAAAATGGTCTGGTGTATAGCTCTTTACATTTGACATTATGTAATATGCAGGCATGAATTTTATCAGAAACCAGAGGAAGTCGTCGTAACAATATTTGCCAAGGGCATACCACCAGACAGTGTTGCCGTTGATTTTGGCGAACAAGTGGTAAATATTACGTCTCTCCCCTTCGGTAGTTCTCGAGAGACTGTCGATTTCTGAACTCCCTTTCATTGTCACTTGTTATTTCAGCTCGGTGTTACCATAGACTTACCTGGTCAAGAACCCTATCATTTTCAACGACGACTGTTTGGCAAGGTGATGCACAAATTTCTTCTCGTTAATTGACATATGTCCGACTCTCGCCACTTCAGTTTTTCTCATGTTTCATGTTATCTTCTTCACGAGCAGATAACTCCTTCAAAATGTAGATACGATGTTCTCTCGACCAAGATTGAAATACGCCTTGCCAAAGCAGATTCCGAGCACTGGGCGTCGCTTGAATTTAACAAGGACTCTCCCGTCGTACCGAAAGCGAAAACACCGTTGTCTAGTAATTCTTTCTCTTCGAAATGGCTCCACACATTGTACATGACTCTCGTTTAATCTTTAGTGTCTGATTTTGATTCGGCAGGCAATCATCGACCGACTTACCCTTCCTCGAAACCGAAACGAGTCGATTGGGATAAATACGAAGCTGAACTAAAAAAGAAGGTACGAGTTTTACCACATTAGGCACGGCTTTTTGTTTATATAAGACGCTTTTGAAACTTTTGGCATTATTTATCAATAATATTCCCTCCGTCCATTAAAATTAGTCTACTTAGGTCCGGCATGGAGATTAAGAAAAATGAATAATTTATTGAAAACGTGATAGGTAGTTGAATAAAAAAAGAAAGAAAGTGAGAATAAATTTGGCGGAGTAAAAATATTACATTGAATACAATTTTTTTTTACGAGATATCACGTTAGATATTTAACTTCGTACTGTTTCCAAAGTTTATCGTTTTTACACCACCATCAGGAAAAAGAAGAAAAGCTCGACGGGGATGCGGCTTTGAGCAAATTCTTCCAAGACATATACCGCGACGCTGATGAGGATGCTCGGAGAGCAATGAGTAAATCTTTTGTAAGAATTTCCGACTTGTATTCTCAACATTTAGACATAATCTTCTTATCTTCGACACTCTAACAGCCCACTCTCTGAACAGTTGGAGTCCAACGGGACAGTGCTGTCGACAAACTGGAAAGAAGTCGGGTCGAAGAAGGTCGAAGGAAGCCCACCAGATGGCATGGAGTTGAAGAAATGGGAGTACTAAGAAAGAAAGGTCTGGAATCCTGAAACTTGTTTATAGTTATTACATCTCTTTTGCTCACTCACCCTCTGTGTCGTGTCTGCTGCTTTCTTCTATTCATAAACTCAGGTTGAAAGCTCTAATCTTCGCCGGTGAGGTAATATATATAATAGTCAGTTTGAAATTTACGGACACATTATTTGTGTTTTTATGTGAGTGCTAATGGAGTCGATTCTCTCTCCTCTCTCTCTCTATATATAATTTAACTTTGGGAGTTTATAGATTTCTTTAGATTATTAAAAATACAGATTTTCAAAAATCGAGTTTGTTTGGTTGTGATTTAGAATTATTTTGAAATGATGTGTTAATTTGAATTTGTTTTTTGAAAAGTATATTTTATGAAATGTTGTGAGAAAAAAAATTGTATTCTATTGAAAATTATATTCGGAGGACATTTGGGATGGGCGAGGGAATTAGGAATAATATTATTATATTGATTGTGAGTATAAAGTGTTTTAAAAAGACTAAAATACTCTTATTTTATGTAGTTATTGTGAAAAAAGTGGAGATAGTTTTGTAACATAAATGAAATTATATGCACTATATGTTGTAATAATAGTGTTTTTTATTTGAAAATTTAAAATTTCATACGTATTTTAAAATTTCTTTAAAAAAAAAAAAAAAAAAAAGCATTAAACAGCGTATAGATTTTAATAGTTCATGAATTTTCTATGATTTTTTGTTTTTAAAAATACAAGTAAATTTTACTAGTGATTAAAAAATTTCTGTTAACTAGAGATTTCTTCGGATTTTCCTTAAAAATTTTGGAAAGATTATTATTTTCATAACTTGAAACTTCTATGTTTTTAGTATTTTTTTTATTAATATTTTTAAAGAAATAATAAGTTAATAACTTTTATTTATTTATTTTATATTTTAATAAATCATAATTGAGTTGTTTATTTTATTTTAATGTTAAAATATTATTATGTTTTAGTATACGTGTCCAAAAATATTATATAAATTAATATTATAAAAAATATGAAGTTTTTGAATGTATAGAAAATATTTAATAAATTACACAAGTTGAGACTTGGGGAAAATAATTAAAATAAAAATATAATACCAATTTAAATCCAACCAACTTGTGACTAAATACACCCTACATATTTATTGAGCTACTACTTTTTGATATACCGATCTTTTTTGTATTAATTTTTTTATTTTTATGACGTGGGAATTTGCAGTGTCCGCCGAAATTTGTAGTTGGGATTTTTTAATAATTTAAATTGAATTGAGAATTGAAATTTGAAATTCAAAAATTCTAATCAAACCAAAAATCTGAAATATTCGAAGAAGTCATAAGTTTTTTTTTATTATTTTTATAATATTAAACTATGTAATAAATAAAAATAAGTATATTAAAATATAACTATAATTCTGAGTTTTTTTATATTTTTTAAAAACTTGTATATTTTGATTATATTGGTAAAAATATATATAATAATAATATAATATACTAATATACATTATTTTGGATTCCGACTGATTCAAAATTTTCGTATACCGATTTAGATTAATATGAAAATTCAAAATTTATATAATTTTCAATTTGAAAATGTGAAATTTTCAAATTAAATTTTAAATTTTGATTTGATTTCAATCGAATTTTTTGCTCATTATTATCTTATTTGTACTAAGTAATTTAAGATGGCAACATATTCAATAATACACTGAAAAAAAATAAAATAAAATAAAATAGTAGTGTACACCCCTAGTCTTAACACTCGACCTAACCATACTACATAGGTACACTTAGGGATAGCAATTCTCACGTATTCGAGATTCGACCTATTTTATTAAGATCGGATTGGATTATACGAGTATTGAATTGGGTTTTTAATAATTTTTAGAGAGTAAAGTAATAAAATATTGTTATTATTATTTTCTTTTGTAAAAAAAAAAATTATTTTGCGGGCCTGATGGGTCTGGTGAATACATTATAGGGTGTGTTTGTTTGGGTGATTGAATTTTAAATACATTATTTATTTTATTTTATTTTTAAAAAATATTAAATCAAACACCTATTTTTTATTTTTTATATTCTCTCCGTGCAAACAATAAGTATACATTTATTTTTGGAACAAAATTTAAGAAATAATAGTATTTTAATTATAATAGGTAGGTAAAAATAATGTAATGATATTTTTGCCCTTACTTTTTGATATGAAAGTAATGATATGATGTAAAGTAAAGATATTTTTGGAAAAAAAGTGAGGTATTTAATGAAATTGTTACTTTGTAATTGGACGTCCCAAAATAGAAATATGTATACTTTGTGGCCGAAGGGAGGGAGTATTATACTAAAAATTGATTTTATATTCAAAACATCAGGTTAACACCTATTTATATCACATCATACAACTATTCAAATTCAAAATTTTTACTATTCAAGTTCCAACTCAAAATTCGAACCCCCAAACAAACACACCCTATGGGTAAAGTCCGTAGATATTTTGGATTCAATAATATACATTTAGGTAGAATTTCGATCAAGTTGTACCTAAATTTATGTATAAAAATTAAAAGAATACTTTTGATTCGAACAGAAGAAGTAAATAATACAATATATAAATGTACAATATGTATTTTAATATGAGATACTTTCTCTATCTCGCAACAATTGATATATTTTTATCAAAATTTAAAATCTCGTATTTTTTACAACATACTTAACAAATATAAATTTAATTTAATTAACTTCATAACGTATAACATTATACATCACGATCAAAACTCTTATATTTTTCTCTCCTAAAAAAAATAAATATTTTTATCAAAATTTAAAACTCCATATTTTTTATAAAATTAGTTTATATTATACTAGTAAATAAATAAACATAATATTTTTTTTATTTATTTGTATTATAGAAAATATTATTATTTAAAAAATGATATTTATATTGTATATATTTTTTATTGCGATATAATTTTTTAAATATTTAAACACATATTCAATTTTCTTATTATATATATTAAATTTATTTTAACACTGTCATATAATTAATTATATAAAAATAATAGAATAATATTATAATCCATTATCATTAGCTAATTAAGCACTATTTTCTTAAATACAATGTCACTAATTAAATATATCAATTATACTACTAGAATTGGGACTTGAAGAAGTAATACTATTATATTGCAATCCCTTCATCTTACCTACTGTGTGTATATTGTCGTTTATATATGTTTCATATATCATGTTAATTTATTTTTTTAAAAAAAAATAATTACGCACCTTAATCTTATTTAAAATTTTCTAATTTATATATATATTTTTAGTTGGAATTAGATTAATTAATTATTTTAATTTAAATTTATAATTATTTTTACTAATATATTATTAATTATTTATTAAGTTCATCTCCAACTTTCCATTTCATTTTTGATAACTACAGTAAAAATACATTTGATTAATTTACAATAATTTTATCCATAAACTTCAATTTCACTCTGAAAAAAAATATACTTTCTATATATTTATCCTTTTTTTTTTATTTGTATAAGTTTTTATATTTATAAATTAAATTCCAATCTCATTTTATTTTTACATTATGATCCACACATATGTAATTATATTTTTAAAAAAATAAAAATATATCACCTTCAAAAAGTAAAATTATACTTTTAGAAAAATAAAATTATAAATCACCATTAAAAAATAAAATTACACAAAATATCTAAATACACAAAAATCCCACTCCAAAATGTACAATCTGCAGTGGATAAGAGAAACCCTGATTATATTTATTATAAATTTATGTATCTATAGTATTTCGGACATTTTATAAATTTAATTATGCTGATAAAATCCGTACGTACTAACCGCCGACTTAATGTGTTGTCGGTAGCAGCAGCCGTTAGTATAAATTGTGGACGAAGAGTTATTGAAGCATATCCGTGCTGCGAATGCTCTTATTCTTATCTGGCCTCGACGGAGAACGGAAAACGGAGACGGACAGAGTTACGCCGTTAGGGTTTCAGCTAAGGATTGTCAATGGCGGACGCCGTCGTGCTCTACTCTACCCCCACTCACCTCAATTCATTGTCCCCTCTCGCCGCCTTAATCGCCGATCACTATCCCTCCATCTCCGTCCTCCTCCTCTCCACCGCCGCTCCGCCTCCATCTCTGCCCCCTTCCGTCGCTTACTGCCGCCTCCCTACGCCGCCCCTTCCGCCAGATGCACACTCCGATCCAAGCTTTCTGATGGAAATTCCTCGCCTCTGTAACCCCGATTTCCGGCGATTCCTCGCCGAAACCTCCGGGAAATTCACCATCAAAGCGGTGGTGCTCGATTTCTTCTGCAATTCAGCCTTCGAGGTCTCGAATAGCTTCGACATACCTACCTACTTCTGCGTCACCACCGCCGCGATTGGCCTCTGCAACTTGCTCTACTGGCCGATTATCCACCGGAATATTCCTCTGGACATGGCGGAGGTCAAGGATTTTATTCACATCCCCGGCTGTACGGCGCTCCTTTCCAAGGACCTCCCCGCGGTTTTGCTTCGCCGGCGGAGTAATTTCTACAAACAGCATCTAGAAACTTCGATGACCATGCGGAAATCGGCGGGGATTATTGTGAACACTTTTTACGCGCTTGAGGTTAGGGCTATGGAGGCGCTTGTTAACGGTTTGTGTGTGCCAGACGCGCCGTCGTCTCCGCCGATTTATTCGATGGGACCGTTGATTACCGCAGCCGCCGGCGGAGAGCATGAGTGTTTGCGGTGGCTGGATTTGCAGCCGAGTAAGAGTGTTGTGTTCCTCTGTTTTGGCCGGGAAGGGGTGTTTTCCGGCGAGCAGCTAAGGGAGACGGCGGCCGGTTTGGAGAACAGCGGGCACCGGTTTTTGTGGACCGTGCGCGGTCGGGGAGGTGAACGGGCGGTTCTTCCGGAGGGTTTCGTGGAGAGGACGAAAGGGCGGGGGATTGTGGTGGAGGAGTGGGCCCCGCAGAGGGCGGTGCTGAGTCACGACTCGGTCGGCGCGTTCGTGACTCACTGCGGGCAGAGCTCGGTGCTGGAGGCGGTGGCGGCCGGAGTTCCGATGGTGGGGTGGCCGCTGTACGCGGAGCAGAGGCTGAGCAGGGCGGGGCTGGTGGAGGAGGCGAGATTGGCGCTGCCGATGGAGGAGGAGCCGGGCGGCGGCGGATTGGTGACGGCAGCGGAGGTGGAGAGGCGGATCAGGGAGGTGATGGAGTCGAAGAGGGGGGAGGAGATTAGGCGGCGCGTGGGGGAAATGAAAGTATCGGTGGCGGCGGCGGTGAGGAAGGGAGGGTCGTCGGCGGTGGCGCTGGAGAAGTTTATGGCGGCGGTGACTGGTCGGAGTTAATAAGTGTACGTGGCGGATGCTTATTGGCTGTTTCGTATTTGTCTGAGCTCTGTCGATCACATAGGTTGTGTTGTTATTTTTATTTATTTATTTATTAATAAATAAATAAATAAATAGAAACTCATGCTCCGTTTACAAGATTTTTAATGAATTTATTATTCTAATTTTTTTTAAAAAAATATCAAATTAAATATTCTATTTTTATTTATTTTATTATATTAAAATCTAATTTTACATTTAAAAAATCACATCAATATATATTTATATCATATTTAAACTACTATTTAAATTCAAAATTTTATTATTTAAAATCAAAATCCAAACCCCACTGTTAAACACACAAACATGTTTATAAATATAAATATTTTTAATATTAAATAGATCAATTATATTAATGATATAGAAAATATTTTACTTGTCTCACAAATTGTTTATATTTTATTATGTGTTTTAATCATATACTCCCCCCGTGTCACTGGAATTGTGGCATGACATTTGCTTTTTGTACGTAAATTTTTAAATATTAGTATTACATTAGATTATAGTAAAATAAAAAAATAAAAAAATAAAAATACCCCTATTAATATGTTGCAAAAGTAATAACATTTGTGTAATATATTGTAAGTTGAAAGGGTATTTATTATGTTAGGTAGGTAGTACAATTACTAAATTAAGAAATAATAACATTGTTTTGGAACGGACAAAAATAGAAAATAGTAACATTTCAGTGGGATGGAGGGAGTGTTAAATTTTATAATTTTAATTAAATTATTTCCTTTATTTTAATTTTAATCTTAATTTATAATTTATTTTATTTATATATTTTTAATTATCTATTTCTTATATTTTATTTAAATTCTTTTATCTACACTCAAATTATTTAAGACAAAATGAATAATATTTTATATTTAATTATTGATTTTTGTGATTGTTGATGTATTTTTCAACAATAAAAAAATAAAATTCGAAAATAGGAAATTATGTTCGAATTTGATATAGTTAGTGCCTGAGATTAGGAATATCTCAACACTGTACGGTACATAAATAAGCTGAAAAATAAATGCTACAGATTGAAAATTAAAGGATGATCCCCGAATCACTGACTTTGCTGTCGTTTGAAGATGAACGAAGATCCTTTGTCAGTTGCTGACTCCAATCCTTAAATATTCCTCAGAAGAGATGTTTCAGAACCGTCGCCAGCAACCGCCGTCAACCGCCCACAACGAAACATTTTGAAACATCGTCTGGTCGGTTACGGCAACCGTCTCGCCAACTGCATTACCCAACCGACCAATCCAGAGACTAAATGGTCGCTAGACCAAACAACTCCTTAGTCGTCCCATCAAGCGACCACCCTCTGGTTTTTTCAGACGATTCAATGGTTGCCCCAACCAAGCGACTGAACTACTGTTTAATTAGACGACTAATTAACAGACCTTCTTCGCTTGGTCCAAACTCCGTATTGGCCGACTCAACCGATGGCGGACCAACCGACTGCAAACCATCCGATCCGACTGCGGACCTTCCGACCTGCCTATCCAACCACGGACTTTTCGACCTGCCTGTCCGACCGCGGACCTTCCAACTTGCTTATCCGACTGCAAACCAACCGACCGGATCAACCGACCGCGGACCAACCGACCTGAGTGCATATTTTCTCCGCCCGACTTCGTGTCCTAACTTCCTTTGAGACCCTGCTACCATTATTATTATTATTATTATTATTATTATTATTATTATTATTATTATTTGTACGTAACAATGATTAAATAAAATTTATATTATACTCTCTTGGTCCAACTTTAAAAGTTCTATTTATCTTTTTTTCGCGTTATTGTATTTAATATTAAAAATATTTTTATATTTATATATTCTTTTACACAAATGTCATTACAATAGTATTATAACACACTAATAGAAATTTTTTTTATCATTTCTTTTAATTTATACTATATTTCTACATAATAATTAATATTCATATATCTAATGCCCAAAAAGCAAATAAAACCCTTGAGCGGACTGGGTAGTATATACTCCCTCCGTCCCACCATCCTCCATCACATGTCATTTTCCGTTTTTAGAAAATAATTATACACTTTAATCTAATTTTAAATTTTCTAATTTAATTTTTTTTATTTTAATTAAATTAATTAGTTATCTTAACTTTTAATATGATAATTATTTTCACTAATATATTCTTAATTATCTATTAATTATACTTATCATAAATTTCGGTGTTTACGGTGACCCAGACATCCAACGTGAAACGGATGAAGTATTACATTTTAAAATAATATTTATAAAGGATTATTAACATTTAAAATATTAAGCAAACAACACTCGTAATTTTTTACTATTATTTGAAGATTATGTATGTTGGTCTGTAACTTAATAAATAACAAAACCAATACCACATATGGAATAGGAGAATCCACAAAGGACAGTGGGCAGTTGGGCACCTGCACTTATCTGTATATCCATATCTACGATTTGGGTCAATTCCAGTATGGGTCACTTTCAAAAGAGTCATATCACTTCACTGCACGGACAACATCAATTAAACTAAAAAGGTCGATGCTATGTGGACGAAGTGAGTACTTTTATTTATTTATTTATTTTAAAGTAATGTGTACTTTTATTTTATAAAAAATTATGCATAATTTTTTATTTTAAATAGTTATTTGTCTCAATATATTTAATTAATTATTTAAAATTATTAGTTATAAATATTAATTTTAATATATGTAATTTTTAAATAAAATATAAATTATGTGTATGAATTATAATGTAAAAATAATTAAAGTTGGAGTATAATTTATAAATATGAAAATTATATAAAATAATATAAAAGAAGAATATATAGAAAATATAGTAAAAATTGAAATTTATGATTGCATTTGTAATGTAGCAACTGTAAAAATAGAGTGAGTTACATGTTGAAGATAGTCTTTTTTGTCTCACTTCAAATGGGTTTTAAATATTTTATTAATTAATAAAAATGTGCAGGAGATTTAAATATTTTTGTTATTTAATTTTATAATAAGTAATTGAATGTGTAGTTATATATTTATAATTTATGTAAAAGATAATTGATATTTTTGTATTAGTATATGATTACTTTTATTAAAATAAAAATAAATATTTTGAAGTAAACGGACAAAAATGATAAAAATAGTATTTTTCTACAATCAACACAAATATAATCAAAGTACAAAATCGTGTACAATTATATACGACCATATAAATTGGATATAATTATCTTTTCAAAATAAGATATCAGATATCCAAACTATCCGAAAAAAAAAATTATTTCATATCCGACTCAATTTCGTATACAAATATTTTTTTTTAACACATCTAACTTTAACTAAGATTTTTTTTTTAATTTATTTATTTATACAAAAAGATACACGACCATAGTTATTTAAACACGGTCATCTGTTTTGAAAGATTGGTCTCTAGATGAAGTTGGAGATGTACACGATCGTGTTTAAACACTATCGTGATACACATGACCTTAAGACTGTACATAACCGTGACAATTGTACACAGCTGTGTACGTTAACTGAGTTTGCGGTGACCGTACTAACACGACCGTGTTTACACATTATCACGATACATGATTTTAGGAAACTACATGATCGTGTACAATTATATACGGTCATATACTTTGAGTAAGTTTGTATTGATTGTAGTAATACGACCGTATATGATTTTACATTGTTGTGTTTCGTTCAGGTCCGCTGCCACATCAACGTCGTTACGTCAACGTCCGCAAGTTTTTTTAATTTTTTCTGAAATTGATTAAGTTTGTTTATATTGAAACTAAAATTAATAATTTTTTATATTAAGACCAAAATTAATTAGTTTTAATTATATCGAGACCAAATTAATTTTTTCTTTTTAAAAAATATTACTTCTTCCATCTTTATAATATTTCTAATTTATTGTAAATACATAAATTTTAAGAATTACATATTATAAAAATAATTTAAAAATATATTAATAAATTAATTTACAGTACAATAAAAATAATTATATTAATATTAATTTCAAAGTGATATAATAGAAAAACAAAACAATTTTATAATTTTATATAGGAATATATATTTTTTATAATTTATTCAAAAACTAAAATATAGTTACAAAAATAAATATAACAAAGCAAAAAATATATATATAATATTTATTTTTTACTGTAAAATAGTATATAATAAATAAATAAAACAGTACATTGTAGTATTTTAATAAAATAATGAATCAAATTATTAATTGTAACGTCCGTTATTCACTAACAATCACAGATTGATTGCTTATTTCTACTCCGAACCTCAGGCTCAGAAATTCCGAACCTAACCTCTTATTCTTAAATTACTTCTTTTTCTTCTGTTTCGTTCCCTTTCCGGAGGCAAAAATAATCGCTGTTTGTTATTCATTTTTGCAGCTCAGAATTTGGCGGCGATTGAGATCGGAGATTGGAGGAGGCGATGGCCGATGATGTCGCTATTCCCGATGATAATCACGATTCGGCGGCGGCTGCCGAATCTTTGATCGATAGAATGGCCGCGTACACTTTGAACGACAACGACTCTGATTCGGCCGCTTCGGAGTCCGACGACGACGATGATGATTCCAACGATAAATCGCCGGCGTCTGTTAAGAGGACAAGAATTTACCGCCTGTTTGGCCGTGAAAGGCCTGTCCACAAGGTTCTAGGCGGTGGAAAAAGTACGACGTCGTATTCTGAATTCAGCTAGTGCATTTTCTTTACTTTTTTTGACAAATTGATTTTAGATCCGTGTTTGTGCTCGATGTGTTTTTGGATGCGACGGTGACTGCTGAAAATCTATGCAATAGCTTAAAAATTGATTAAACTGCTTGTTATTGATGTGTTTATTTGATTCGTAAGTAATTGCATGCAGCTTGATTTGTGCATTCTTCAATAGAAATGATCTATTGCTTCTGGAATTGATTATTTGCGATATCTGTCTGATTCATGCTGAAATGTATCTAATGTCCGTAGCTATGTTGCAAAATTAAGCAGATTCTTTTGAATGAATTACTTTCTATCATGGCTATGTCTTTTAGGTTTCAATTTTAATTGAGAATTGCCTAGGCAGATGAGACAGACGTCAATTTTTATTAATGTTATGTTGTTACAAAATTTGATGAGCATGAACTTTCTGGCAGCTGCTGATGTATTCTTATGGAGGGACAAGAAAGTGTCGGCCACTGTGCTCGGTGTCGCCACTTCAATCTGGATGCTTTTTGAGCTGTTAGATTACCACTTGCTCACCCTAATTTGCCATATCCTTATGCTTGCTCAAGTTTCTATCTTTCTATGGTCGAACAGTTCCTCGTTCATCAACAAGTATGTTTCCTAGACGACTACTTGAATAGCGAGTTACTCTTTCGTCTTTTGTCTTGTTTTCTGCATTTGTCTCATGTTTTCGAATGTTTCTCAGGCCCCGGCCTAAGATTCCCGAAGTTTCCATTCCAGAAGATATTGTTTTGGGGATAGCTTATACTTTTAGGATTGAATTCAATGGAGCTTTCGCAATCCTCAGAGACATCGCATCAGGCAGAGATCTAAGGAAATTCCTCTCTGTATGTGAATCAGTCCTCGCTGACTTTCACTTCTCTGTTTTACTTAATTCCTTTTAGTTAATGCTGTATATTTCGTACTCTATTGGATGTAATTCATAAAAAGTTTCTTAAGAATGTCTTATTAGCACATAAGTTTTAGTAAATGCCACTGATTTTGTATTTTGTTGCATGAAATTCGTAATTCATAGAAAACTTATACTTAAGCATGTCTTATAGGCACCCATGTCGTAGTTAATTCTGTACATTTCATACTCTGTTTCACATCACTCATCGAAAACTCATACTTGCACGACTCTTTGACACATTAATGCTGTCTATTTTGTACAGATTGGCTTATTACTCTGTCGACTTAGTGCATCAATTTATATATATATATATATATCCGAAAACATACCCTTAAAAGCACATCTTATCTACATATATTGCATTCTGGTTTTTCAGGTCATCGCCTGCCTTTGGATTCTTTCCGTCCTGGGAAACTGCTTCAGCTTCCTGACTTTATGCTACTTATGTAAGCAATCTTCCGGCTTCCATCTCTGCAAATCACAATCTTTCAAAAAATATATAGATATATATATATATTAAAATCGAGTTTTTTTTTTTTTTTTTTCTGCATACAGGGGTCCTTTTGTTGCACACGGTGCCTGTGATCTATGAAACGTACGAAGATCAGGTCGATGCTTTCGCTGAGAAAGCCGAGATAGAGCTGAGGAAACAATATGCCATGTTCAACTCCCAGGTCCTGAGTAAAATACCGAAAGGCCCGTTGAAAGACAAGTTCATGTAGTAGGACTGTGAAGTGGAGAAGAAAGAACATAAAGAAAGAAAGAAAGTTCTACAGCCACAGCCATGTATGGGGTAACTAAAAGTTTAACTATGGTTATTACAATATGTGCTGTGGAATTGATCAAGTAGTTGTTTGGAAGAAAATCCAGGTTTGGTACCAACAGTTTTGATCTGTCTGATTTAGGACCAATAGATTGGTTCTGGGATAATAGTAATTCTTTGCTATGAATAAGAAACGATATATCTATTTATGTATGGAGTTAGAAAAATTGAAGAGATGATTTAGGCTTTAGGGTTTATGTAGTTTTCTCTAAATTTGTATGAGAATTGTTTTCTTGAATTCTTACAGGGAGTGAGATATATACACGATTTGTGTACTTAATATTTATTTAGTTTTATCAATAATTTCAACATATATTACATATTAGCATAATACATAAAAAAAAATAATAGACAATTCATGCTAATATAATATAACATAATGCTTATTTGAACTATAGTTTATGCAATATGTCACAATTGATTTTCATTCAGCACCAACAATATGTAAGCTCTACCAAGGCTGTGTTTGTTTCGGGGTTTAGATTTTGGATTGGGATTTGAATATTTAAAATTTTTGAATTGGAACAGTGGTATGATTTGATATAAATATATAGTGATGTAATTTTTTTTAATGTAAAATTGATTTTTAATAAAAAATAAAAAAATAAAAATTAGGTGTTTGATTTGATGTTTTTGGAGGAAAATTTTTGTATTAATAGTATAATCTACCCAAATCCTTCCCAACAAACACAGGTGTGTTTGTTGGAGGTTTGGATTTTGAGTTGGAATTTGAATAGTAAAAATTTTGAATTTGAATAATTGTATAATGTGATATAAATAGGTGTTGATTTGATGTTTTTAATGTAAAATTAATTTTTAGTATAATATAAAAAATGAAAATTAAGTGTTATTTGATATTTTTTAGAAAAAAATTAGATGAATAGTAAATTTAAAATTCAATCCCACGAACAAACACACCCATATATATATTTAAAGTATCAATTAAGTACTTTGATTTTCTATTATTTTCTAAATTTTTAAAAAATTATATCTAAAATTTCGGGATTAAATAGCAGCATAATAGGAGAGCTCCACACCTCTGGTTAACTTTTTTAAGGTATATTTATTTTATATTTTTGGATAAATGTATATTTAAGATTAGATATGAGAATTATATTTGTCACATAGAAAAAATAATATGTTGAGTAATACTAATACGATTTTCATATCTTATATAAAAAATACATTTATTCAAATACAAGTATTTATTTTCTTTTTTAATATTTATAAATTTCACTGTACATTTACGTATTTGCTATTTACTTTCCAAATAGATGGGAAGTATATATCTAATATAAGAAATTATGAGGAATAAAATATTTGAAGAACAAATCCATTTGAAAGGCCAAAATAATAATAATGCAATTTTGACCCTGCAATTATTTCCTCCGCATCATCATCATCATCATCATCATCATCGTACACAACGAAGTCATTAACCTTAATAATACAAACTATAAACCCCTCTCTAAGATCTCATTATTATTATTATTACATCGTGGTACCGCAGCTGATAAGACAAGTCACAATAGACGAATGAAGTCTATATGTGATAGGTAGATTATTAAATGCTTCCCAAAATATCCCGACTATAAGTCCGATCATAAAACTTATTCCACAGCATAACCCCACCATACTTCTCCGACGACTTTATCTTCGGCAGGACCTGATTTATCAGCACCTCCGGCGGTATGTGTCCACCTGGCGCCGCCTCTTCTGCCGCCGGCAGCCCCAAGAAAAGCTCCCGGCCGGGGAGGGCGGCCCACTCATTCCACCGCGCCACAAGAGCGTCGACGCCTGCCCTAATATCGCACCCTGGATTGTTGTAGAATTGCACCCAAACGTAATCGAACAGCCCTGTCTGAATTGCGCCGTTCAGCCGCTCGTCGGGGATCGGACACATCGGCGCCGCCGACAGGTATACCTTTTTCTCGGCGGTGCTGCGCTCCGACAGGGCCGTGGCAAGAACGTCCCAGTTCTGCGCCGTCCCGCTTTCGATGTCGAAATCGACGCCGTCGAGGACGGCGGGGCCGAATGGCCTGAGTTAAATTGAGAATTTCAGAGTTGCATATATTAACAATAAAATTATAAAATGAAATATACTATGGCGCGTTTGTTTGTTTGGTGATCTGTAGTAAAAATTTTGAATTGTAATAAGTTGTATGATGTGATATAAATAGGTGTTTTTGAATATAAATTTGATATTTAGTTATCATATATATATATAAAGAAAATAGATTTTTGATTTGATATTATTTAAGAAAAAAAAAATTGATGAATAATAGAAATCTGTAGAAATTTTTGAAACGAACACACTATCAAATGTTCGATCGCTTCAAACAATTATATAAAACAAACACATCTATATATTAGTGACAGTTGATTATAGTTTCATATATGTAAAAAATTATTTTACTGCATGATGTGTACAGTTATTCTAAAGGTATTAATATAAATAAGTGTAAATATGATATAAGTGTAATATGTAGTGAGGACCATTACATCTGTCATGTGGTTATATTTACTTTTTGCTTGTTAATTTTAAAATATGAATCATTATATCAAAATATAATACAAATTAAGATAAAATAACAAAAATATTCTATTAATGTCTTATAATACTAATAAAATGATATTTGTATACAAAATTATACAAATATAAAATATTTTAAATATTAAGTATAACGCATAAAATAAATATAACCCTCAAAGCGGAGGAATGAATGTATTATTTGATTGGACAACAAAAAATGATAAAATATATCATTTGTCTTTTTTTCTAAAAATACTTATACACTTTAATTATATTTTAAATTTTATAATTTATAAATTTTCTAATATTAATTAAATTATTTTGATTTAAATTTAAATTTATAATTATTTTTACTAACATATTTTAAAATTATTTATTAATTATAGTTTCACCTGGAGTCGGAATTCCCGCCGAGGAAATTATTCCAGATGTAATCGGCGACTTGGCGGGCGTCGTCGGGGGAGGCAAGGGCGGGGTTGCCGATGGCGCCGCCGAGAGAGAGGAGGACTTTGATGCCCTTGCTCTGGCACGTGGCGATCTCGTCGCCGAACCGGGCGCACGTGCCGGCGGTCTGCTCGCAGTGACCGGCCAGGTTTAGAACCGGGCTCTGGCCGCTGCCGAAGGTTGTTAGAAAGGCAATGTTGATGAATTTGTAGTTGTCGGAGTTGCAGGCGTCGGCGAGGCTGCCTTCGCCGCCGTTTTGTCCCCAGTAGGTGGCGATTCCGGCGGCCTGCGACGGCGGAATGAAGGCGGCGGCGATAGCGGTTATTGTGAGGTATATTATCGCGACAGCCGCCATTGTTGCCGGAAAGTGAATTAATTAATTACTTGGTTTATTTATTAATTTGTGGAAATTGAGGTAAGAATGTGGGGTGGATTTATAGGCTATATATAGAGATAGTTAGAGAGACAGAGACGTGGGAAAGGATTGTAAGTAATTGTGGAAATTGAGGAGGTAAGGTAAGTGTGGTCTTCACGGCAACGGCAATAGGGTGGACTTCCAAACCATTCCAAACGGTCCAAACTCAAACCATGGGTCATAATAATGACATAAATTCTTATAGATCAAACGGTGAGACAATTTTATTTATTTATTTTTTTAAAAGCTAGGTTATGGATTCGATCTCAAATAAGTATATGCTTGAGTTTGATGAAATTTTCGTTGGATTTGTGAGTATGTGCATGTCAGATAAAATAAAATAAAATAAAATTTACTATCCATAATTATTTGTTTATTACTTCCTACTTATATAGTAAAAATTATGTAAATTTAGTTGGACATAAAAATTAAGATATAATACTCCTTTGGTCAAGTTCTATTTATTTATCTATTTTTTACAGGTGAATGTTAGAATTCTATAAGCAATAATACAATAGAAAGATAAATAAACAATTAATTTACTAATTATGCTCTTAAATCCATTTACTATTGTGTAGAGGTTATTAAAATTTAAGGTAATTTTACTTTTAAAAAAAAACACAAATATAATTGAGTTGGTCAAGAAAAAATGACAAAATAGTTACATATGACTCGAATGAAAGAAGTAATATTTTTTAATGTTAATATAAATAAAAAATAAAATAAAATATTATAAAAAATTTATTAAAAGATTGATAAATAAAAATAATAAAGTAAGTAGAAAAATTAGCAGCAAAATAATTATTTTTTAAAAATAAAAATAATAAATTGTGAGTGAATAAAATAGGTTAATAGAAATCGATAAGGTTAAAAAAATAGTAATATAGTTTTGGAGAACATAAAAAATATAAATATTTCCGATTAATGGAAAAAAAACAAAAATTATGAAGTTATTTTAAGGGCATCTCCGACGCAACGCCATTAATGGCGCTAGGTTGGTGGATTTGACGTTGGTTGTCTCTAACCGACGCCAAATCCTGCACCATTTTTTAGCGTTGCTACAGTGCAACGCCAATTTTTGTGTTAGTATATTACTAGTTTTTCTAAAATATGAAAGGAATACTTTAGGACAGAAAAAATAGTAATAATAAGTACTTTGAGTTGGGACAGATGCAGTATAAAAGTAATAACATTTATATAATATCTTATATTTATTATGTTAAATATGTAGTACAATATTATTAAATTAGGAACAATACTCTCGTTTTGGGATAGACATAAATGAAAAACTGTACCATTCTTATAGGACGAAATAAGTACTCATTAATTTTCTATATGATATACGGTATATCGAAAAGTCAATAAAATATTCCGAAACACCGGGTACAGAATATGAAAATTTTATATTGTAATTTATGATATACTGACTTAAAGTATGCTGAATTGTTCAGTACGATATCGATACGATGTTCTTTCATACTACAATATAATATATAGTATGGTATAAAATTTTCGGTATACAATACCATGTCACCACTGTGTAAATTTTGGATTGGAACATAAGATAATTATTGTTATTTACAACATTATTGTGTCAAGGGCATAGAGTGTGATTAAGCCATTGCATGCCAACGACCCACATGATATATTCTATCAACTAAAAAAAATTAATAATGCAATACAAAATACTTTTATTGTTCGTTCGAGTCAAATATATTTATTTAACTGTTGCATGCATATTTAGGTATCTTAGTATTTTATAAATATATATATATATATGTAAAGTTTTTTTGACATTTGACATTAATGATATTAAAAATATAATACAAAAAATATGAATATTTTGATATTTAATTGGGTGGTAATTTTATCAAAAAATAAAATAAATATCTTTTATTTAACAAACCAAAATAACAAAATGAACACCTTTTATTCAAAAAAAAAAAAGTATAATTTTTTATATTTCCAAACTTTTTCATACATAGCATAGAAGACACTTTAAAATAAAAACACAAAAGATGTTTGGACGAAAGAAGTCATTCTTATATTTAGAAGATTATAAAAGAAGTCATAGCATTATTTATTTATTTATTTATTAATAAAAGATGTTTTGTTAAAATATTTATATGGGTAGTTATTTTTATTCAGTAGTAAGAATTTTAGATGAAATATTATATATATATATATATATAGTCTACAAATTATAAATGCTTACAAGAATAGATTTAAAATGATAATAAAACACTCTCCATTTTACAAACTCCGAGCCCCACAGATTTTGTCTGCTACACATGATTCGTTTAGTGATTTGTTTTGTCGAGCTTAGTTTATAGACTATTAGATTCGTCCGAAGTTTACCATAGCGCACACCGAAAAATAACGACTGAAGTTTCCATGTTATTAGAAAAAAATATATATATATATCTATATATATCGTATTGTTGGAGTGCAAACTCAAGTCCTATATTGAAAACTGTGAAAAAAAAATTCAATCTTATAAATTTAATATAAACTCAAAAACAAATTCATACGAATTCAGCCCAAAGCAGACAATATGATTTGAATTTGACCCATTCCAACACATATAATTAAATGATAATAATAATAATAATAATAATAATAATAATAATAACTGAATAAATTATCGAACGCTCCATCGCATACGTAGACAGCCTTTTTGTCCCAAACCCTGAGAAATAAAATAATATATTTTGGGTCATGCATTAATCATGCTTATTAGATCTTATCTACAAATTTAAATTATATTATATATATAGATTGTATTTATTATTATTATTATTATTATTATTATTATTATTATTATTATTTTGTTGGAGTGAAACCTAAGATACAATAATTTCGTATATACACATGAAGGTATTAGCCCAGTGTGTCGTCTATCCTGACTACATACAACATATTTAAAAATATATATATATACGCACTCGGGTAGCGGCTGCGGGTTTTCACGTTATAAAAAATCTATATATATACGCACAAAAATAAAATAAAAATAAATAAAAAGTGCGTAACCAAAAAATCACAAAAAAATAGAAAGATTTGTAAATTTTTTATATCTTACAATAAAAATATCTAAAATTATAAATTATTTCTTTTGTAAAAAAAAACAAAAAAACAAAAAATATTTCTCCATTTATATTAACTACATAATTTTTTATACATCACTAAAAAAAACATCATTTCAAACAATTTTAGGGAACAAACAAATTAAAACAATTCAAAATGTTTGTTTTCTTTTAGTTTTGATTTCTTATTAAATAAAAAATAAAAGCAATTTTTATTTTTTTTTATTTTTTTTATTTTTGATGAAAAATAGCAAAAGTACATCTAAATCTTACCTAAAATTGGTCCTCAATTATTGTGTTTAAAAAATCTATCGTTTACAACAGCCACAAAAATTCTAATTTTAGTCAAATATTGACCGAAAATTACGCCTACAACTCTAACAAAAGAATGCCACATTGGCATCTCACCGTCCACAAACATATATTTGAATTTCTTAAAATAAAAAACAATCAATAAATATTGGAAATAAAAATTAAATATTAATTAATTAAAATATATATATATATATATTACATTATTTATATATAGTGAATTCAACAAAAATAGAATAGTAAGAGCCTCGACCGGTGAACAAAACTTGCCTTTAGTCAGCAAACCGGGTCGACATTACAATATATTTCATTGAACTAAGAGTATCTCTGAACTATTTTCAAAATAGTCATCAAAATTATAATCTTGAAAATTTTCAAATTCCCCAAAACTACTAATAATATCGTTGGGAATTGAAATCTGTTTAAAATCTTCATAAAGAGTGTAATTTGGGGACTCTTCGAATTCCAATTTTTCCTCTTTGGCTTCAAAATTGAAGAACTCGGTCAAGGAGTGAGTATCCAGTGCCAAGTCATCACTGGTGTAGTCCGGGATCGGGACCACGCCGGGCTCCCCTTGGCTCTCACGAACTGGCTCGGGTAGGACCGGTTCGGGTTCCTTCAGACCGGTCTTATTGTTTTCGCTGAATTGGAGTACCGACGTCGGAGAGGAAATCAAATTCTGCGATTCGTCGATGGAACTGCAATTGGAGACTGAGTCGGCAATTCTATCGGCGGTATATTTCGGCGGCGGCGGTGGAGGAATGGAGAAATTGGTCATTGCGCCAGGGCCACGGAGCTTAATGGCGGCGTTGTCGTACACCATCGCCGCCTCTTCGGCGGTGTCGTAAGTCCCAAGCCAAAGTCGGATTTTTTTCGCCGGGTCTCTAATCTCAGCGGCCCATTTGCCCCACGGCCGCTGGCGGACGCCGCGGAATTTCCGGCCGCCTTCTGACGACACCGCAACAGGGGCTTTCGTCGGATTCACTTTCTCCGGCTTCGTCTGCAGAGTTTCTGCGGTTCTTTTCTTGTTATTTGTACACTTAGACTCGGCTTCTATCCTCACTTCAGTGATGTATCTCTTCACGCGCCGCTTTCGAAAAATCACTATCTCTTCTTCTTCTTCATCGCCGGAAGAATCTGTAGCGTCAGGATCCGTTACGGAAAATCGGATGGCTCCGGGGAACTCGGAGCTCTGACCGGGAATGGATCCTCCGGATTCGAATCGGGTGGATTGAGGAGGATTAGCGGCGTGTTTGGGTGGCTTGAAAAACTTTTTTACAACTTTCTTGTGCTCAGTGTATTTGATCGGACGCAACTTCTCCATAGAACCAACAAATCTTGTAACATAAACGACGAACAAACAAATCGAAGAAACAGAGATGCGATTGGGAAAGAAATTAGGGATTTGATTATATAGTAACAATGCTAAGGTGAATATTGAAAAATATAAGGAAAGAATGAAAAGAATTAATGGAAAGTTTCGTTTTTCTGATTCAATGAAGAAACCCAAATCGCCATTGAAGCATAAAAGGAAAGTGGTGGAGCAAATAAGGGGAGAAGTGATAATTCCTAATTTACTACAGTCCACCATTTATAGGATGTTGGAATTTTATTATTATTTTTTAAAATTTTATTTATAAAAATAAAATAATTATTATTTTAATTAAATTGAAAATATCTAATGAAAAAGTCCGACAGGGTAACCACCGGCGGCCACGCGTCGCTGCGTCTTGTTGGATAAAAAAATTTTAACTAGAGGTGAGGAGGAGTCCACCAAAGCCGAGTAAAACTCGCTCTTCTCGGAGTGCATGTGCCTGTCACGTGACCCAAGTGTCCGGGGGTGCAGTTAAAATAAGTGGTAAATAATAACAATTCAGTCAAAATGATTATATATACGGTGTATAACAATTTTATTTTATTTTTTTAAAAGAATATTATATGTATTCATTAAATGAAATATTAATTAAATAAATTTTATCCAGCTCAGTTTAATTACATTTTGAAATGATAAGCAGATCCATAATTATTTGACTCGGCTCTAAGGAGAATTTTTCGAAGTAAATTTGTTTTATTTACAACTGATTCTACCGTTAGCAGGAAAGGGACAACATGGTCAATTAATTTTGTCTTTTGAACATTATTTGCGGTAATAAGTTGTGGTAACAAATTAAGTATTGTCCCGGCATATTTGCAATATTTTGATATAAATTTTAATATATTTTATTTTACATATTTAATTAACCTATGGGTCGCTGCCAAAATTTATTTGGGTGTGGTTTTTATTTTAAATAAAGTATAATTATTCACTTACATAATTTTTAATAAAAATAATATTATTTTATTATTTAATGAAAATATGTAAAAAAATTGAAATTTTTGTATTTAATAAAATAATTATATGTATAATAATATATTGTATAAATTAAATAAAATTTTTAAGTAATTTTGTATTAGTGTATAATTATTTTACTAAAAAAAATGGTACAAATAAAAGAAAAATAAATAGTAAAATATATAATTTGAAATACGACTGATAGATATTAAATTACTATTTAAATTAAATTTTAAATAAACGTTTGATTTCAAATTGAAACAAACAAAGAAGTATGTTGGTAACGGAGTGGACACGTGGCGGGCAACCTCGTATTGGGCGCCATATATAATTGCGTTTGTTAGGCTCTGGGTTTTACCTTAGTTTTCTTCGGTCGAGAAATTTTCCACACTTGAGTCGATGCCACGTGCTCTCCACGTGCTCTACCTGCTGAAGGAAGTTCACTCACTTTAGCGGACACTGTGGCCGTATTTCATTTGCCTTGCGGGTTTTAAATGCTTTTTGGACTCCCTCATAAGTCATATCTGTATTAATTTAATAATTTATTTTTTCTACTTAAATTTTGTAATGTCTGATATTTTCATATTCCCCTGAT
The DNA here is from genome assembly GCF_009805555.1 of Andrographis paniculata. Classification (NCBI taxonomy): domain Eukaryota; kingdom Viridiplantae; phylum Streptophyta; class Magnoliopsida; order Lamiales; family Acanthaceae; genus Andrographis; species Andrographis paniculata. The sequence continues at coordinate 3,768,022 of NW_026137502.1, read as the reverse complement.
ACAACGGTTGAGTAAATGTAAGATTATAATTTTTTATTTTTTTTAACTTAGTTAAATTAATTAAATTATTTTGATGACATTTTTGTAAGTAATAAATAATGTTAAGGTGTGTTTGTTTGGGGTTTGGATTTTGAGTTAGGAATTTGAATAGTAAAAATTTTGAATTTGAATAGTTGTATGATGTGATATAAATAGGCGTTAATGTGATGTTTTGAATGTAAAATTGATTTTTAGTATAATATAAAAAATGAAAAATAGATATTTGATTTTTGATATTTTTTAGGAGAAAAAATGGGATGAATAGTAAAAATTTAATCCAATCCTCCAAACAAACACACCCTTAAAGTATTATATCATATCATATCCTATCTTATATATAACTATTGTAAAGGGTGTGGACCCCACCCTCTCTTAATTCCTGGCATTTTAAAATTTTGGATTTTTTAAGAGAGTTTCAGATTATGTTTTCAACAACTTGGGTTTCATATTACAAATTACGCTTTCAACTCCTCAGATAATTTTCATATTTTGCTTTGAGTTGAAAATTCTGGTTCTTTGAAGAGGTTTCAGATTACGCTTTCAATTATTTGTCTCCTAATGGGTTGAAAAATCTGGTTATTTGAAGAGGGTTTCAGATTACGCTTTCAACCATTTGTGGCCTCAGAGAATTTTCATTGATACGCATCTGTCTCCTCAGAGAATTTTCATATTTTACTTTGGGTTGAAGAATATGGTTCTTTAAAGAAGATTTCATATTACCTTCTTTGAACAAGGTTTCAGATTCAGATTACGCTTTTTTTTCAACAATTTGTCGCCTCAGAGAATTTTCATTTACAAGCATTTGTCTTATTAGAGAATTTTCATATTTTATTTTGGGTTGAAAAATCTGATTTTTTAAATAGGATTTCATATTACGTCTTTCAAATTACGCTTTCAACCATTTATCGCTTCAAAGAATTTTGATTACTACGCAGAATTTTCATATTTTGTTTGGGTCGAAGAATCCGGTTCTTTGAAGAGGGTATCATATTACGCTTTCAACCATTTGTCTCAGAGAATTTTCATTGATACGCATTTGTCTCGTAGAATTTTCATATTTTGTTTTGGGTTGAAAAATCTGATTGAATATTACAGAATAATTTGTATCAAGGTAATTCTGTTGTTATTTATACATCTCAGAAATTTAGAACAATTTTAATATTTTTCTACATTTAATTGTTAATTGTTCAGAAATTCGGAACAATTTTCATATTTTTCTACATTTAATTGTTAATTATTTTATTTCAATTTGTTAATTGTTACTTTGTTTCCATTTTTTGTTGTGATCCAATTCTCGACATTGATGATGTTGACTGTGGAGTGTGGATGCATTTGGATTTGAAGTTCTCTTGCTGTGGTAAGTAATTTTTAATTTAAACTACTTAACTATGCCATATTTTATTTATTTCTTTGAATGATATGTCTCTGGACCCACCATTTTCTTATTTTTGCTGATTACTTACTTCTTTCTAATAAGTAAATATATATTTCTTATCTATTTATGTTTATATAGATGAATACCGTCCAAGCAGAGCAAAACAAATTTTGCTCGATTACGACGAAGAAAATAACTGCTTTTAAAGCAACATCATCAAATAAGGTGAGTATTTTCTTTATAAATAAATAATCATAGTTTTTCTTTAATAATTTATTTTGCACATCATTGTGTCTATATATATATATGAATGATAAAGTATGTTAGTATCTTTATATCTTTTTTTAGATAGTTTTATGGAGAAAATTTAGATATATTTATATATTTGTTTAGATAATTTTAGTATTTTTTTAAGAAAGATAATGCATATCTATTAATTAAAAATTTTGAATTATTTATTTATTTTTAATAAGTAAATATATATTTCTTATCTATTTATATTTATATAAATGGAAAAATAATGCCAAAATATTATTTGACTGCATTTACAACGTTTGCAAGACCAGATGTTTCAAGTTATGACCGTAGATTGGTGTGAAGAATATTCATATATTTTGAAAAGACCTTAACAATTATAACTATTTTTTTTTATTTTTTGGAATTATATATATTCTTCGGTAGTTTATAAAATAACTTTTACTTAAATGTTATAATTTATATTATATACGATTTCATCTACAATATTTTATCTACTTTTATTTATATAGTATAAAAATAATTTTATTATATATATTTATTTTATAAATTATAAATAAATCATATATGCAAAATTTATCAAATATATAATTACATTACAATATTTTTTTAAACATATTTTAATTGTATATACACATATGCACGGGTTTAAATGTTAGTATATTTATATATAAAAGCTAAAACGTGGACCTCACTTTTTGTAAAAATTTTGTAATCTGTCATCTCAAAATTTTGAGACTTTTTTTATTTTTTCTAATTACAGTTTTTTATTTTTTATTATTAAAGTTATAGTTTATTATTTTTTAAATTTATTATCATTGATGCACTTATTATGAGTTTTTTTTTTTTCTTTGAAGGGTAAATTGGAATTTTTGTATGTCTTCTTATTTTATTTTCATCTTGTTTTAGTTTTCTATGATTGTTTTGCTATTCTTCTTTATTTATTATATTTACATATATATATTATAATTTTTAGATTTTTATGATTTTTTCTAAATTTTTTATTTTATTTTATTTTTTTTCAGCGAATATAAAATTGGGGTCCCAAAATACTGGCTTAGCATATGCCTTCTAAATATCGGCGGTCGCTCTTATTTCTATTGTTGACTTATTTATATTGCTAATGTTTTCTTTCAAGATGTTATATTCATTGCAGTAAGAGAAGATTTTCGTCAATTTCAACGGAATAATTTTTAGATTTTTTTTTATTTTCTAAATTGTTTATTTTGTTACATTTTTTGGGCAGACATAAAATTGATATCTGAAAAGGTTGTCTTCTAAACAATTATTTTGTTAAACATTATTCCCAATTAATTATAATTTAAATTAAGCTATATTTTATTTTATTTTTTTTACTCTTTCAGTGGTTTTCAATGTTAGTGGAGGAGAACTAATTTTTATAGAGATATACATGTTATGGCCGTTCATCTTTTTTGCTACTACATAGAATAAGAAGATAAGACAAGTGGGAAAAAGGGTAATGCGGTTAAAGTGTGAGAATAGGTAGATCGAATTTATTATTTTATATTTTTACCGGATCAAAATTGACTATTTTTATCGATGCACTTACACTACATCTAATATTGTCTTATCTGATTTATTTACAGGATCATCATGGTAAAAAAAAAGAGTAGATAAAAAGTTGGGATCTGAAGAGACAGGTGTCGAATGATTCGTTGCTACTTTTTTTTCGTTCGAGTGATAGATTGGAACTTTTATTTGTTTGATTATTCTTCTATATTTTGTTTAGATTTTTAAATTTATTTCCAATCATTTTTTTTTTCACGATGTTGTACTCACTGCAATCAAGATTTTGTTTGGATGCTAAAAATTATTCGACAAAAATAATTTATTATCATCGTCGTCTAAATTGTCAAATTGAAAGAAAAAATACCAAGAAGAGGGAAAAACACAAAAAAAAAAAAACAAAAAACAAAACAAAAAAACAAAAAAGAGAGAAAGAAAAGGTACAAAGATTCAATTGATTATAATTGTAAATTAAGTTGGTATTTTATTTTTATTATTTTTTCTTTTTTTCCTATGTTAAAGTACAAATTTTGTCGCAATAATATTGTAATTAAATTTTAATATTATTGGGAGATTGATTTTACCAATAAATTGTAAAAGAAAGAAATTGTTATTATGTATATGAATAATTATATAGTATATTTTTTTTCATATTACAATAGATGAGTAGATTATCCTTTTTTTTTTTTTAAAACATACTTTTTTCATTTTATTAAAATATAAATTTTATTTTCTATCAAATTTAATTTATATTATATATTTTATTAAAAAAATAGTTTTTAAACTATTTAAATACATGTTTTATTTTTTTAATTATATATCATATTTTTATTTTAGAAATACTAATATCACCAAAAAAAATGCAGTTCTCACATTATAATAAAAAAAAATATAATATTTTTTAGTAATTATCAATGATATTATAAATTATAATATTTATATTTTATATTAATTTACAATAATGGTACTATATATAATTATATTTTAATAAGTATAATTTTATTTTTACAATTTGATTTACATTACATATTTTATTTCAAATATATAAAGCAAATCATAATTTTTATTATTAGATATTCATTTGAATTTTTAATTTTTTAAATTTATTTTAAATAGGAGCATTATTTTTCTTAAAAAAATATTTGATTGTTATTTATTTTATATTTACTATTTTATTATAAAATATTATAATTCTTAAACTTATTAAAATATTTAAAAATATATATATAATTAATAAAAAAAATCTATAATAGTATATTTTGAAATAAATGATACCGCTAATATTTTTTAATATTTATACATTGACAACAATTACAAAAATAATACTCTTTTTGTCCATTTAAAATTTTGTATTAGATTAAAAGTTGGAGTATTATTTTATTAGTTAGTAAAAATTTATAAAATAAAAAGAAAAATTAATATTTTTATCCTTTTAACTTTATGTAATTTTTTGTACGAAAGTCAAAATATTATTTAAACAAAAACTTAAATTAATACATCATTTCAAATCACAACAAAAAAACCTATAATTTTTCAAAACCATAAAAAAATTAACCAAACTTTTATATTTAAAAGAATGCATATATATTTTGTAATAATTAAGTTAAAACTTTATTTACTGTACAATTAAACTTTATTTACTGTAACAATTTGTACTTAGATATTGGTGGGGTGCTCCAGGCCCATGAAATAGTGCAATCCATGGACGAAGCCCAAAGACCCACACAGCAAGCTGCCTATTGGGCCTTCCCCCTAAAAAAATAAATTTAATATCATGTGGGCCATTGGCCCACGTATCAGATATTAAACTGATAAGAACAGATACTACACTTGATCTTAGCCAAAAGGCCGAGAAAGGTATGCTTAATTCAATCCTGGACTGCCCTATTTATACATAGTGCTTCCGCCCACTCTCTTCTCGAACCGATGTGGGATGAATGGATGCACGCTGAAATAGTCTTAAAAGCTGAATGCATTTGTCGATTCGATATTATAATTTGATTTTTACTCAAATTCACTCCCATAGTTTTGTTCAAAATTTACATTCACCCAATAAATAAAAAAAAATGCATACATCACTGCTAACGGGCAGGGTAGACCCAAGACCCGACTTGAAACCTATCCATTTATTTAAGGTCGGATCCAATTATTTATGGTCGGTTCAGGTTTAGAGATTAATAGCAGATCCTATCCAACTCGAACTCGGATCGGCACCGATAATCAAAATAATAAATATTATTATTTTTTTTATTTTTAATATCTATTTTTAATATTTTTTTTTGTGTTAGTTGTGGTGGCGGCGTCAAAGGCGGTATCTATAAAAATTTATATTTATTGTATATATTTTTTAAAATAAAAATATATATTTTTAGATAAGTCCATCAAATTAAACTTGTATTAAAATTTTTTGAATTTAATCTGACAAATACATCACAATAGAGCGAATACATACACATCTAAATACATTAGGTTTGGGTAGAGTCTTAGATCCAATAATATATATATATATATAGATAGGGTCTTGGTTCATATGTATAGTCGACCATACTCTACCCATTCTTATCCCTAATCGCTGCAACTTCTTTATTTATTAATTAAAATATTTATTATTACTATTATTATTAGCATCAAAATAAACTATTCGCCGCCGTGGCTCCTCCCCTTCTCCTCCTCCCAATTCTCCCGCCGCTCGTCGTCGGAGTATTTCCCGGCGACTTCCACCTCCATCACGCCGCCGCCGCTGCCGCCGTCCTCGCCGGAAATCTCCTCCAGCGACCGCCCCATCGTCTCCGTCACCAAAAACGTGCAGAAAAATCCGACAATATTCGTAAACGCCAGAAATATCATCGCCTTCTTTATCTTCCCCACGTCGCCGTCCTGCGTGTAATTCGCCACCCCGAAGGCCCCCACCATCGCCCCCGCCTTCCCCGCCGCCGCGCTCATCGCGTGACACGTGGACCTGACCCTCGTCGGAAAAAGCTCCGCCGGCAACACGAAGGTCGTGCTGTTCGGACCGAAATTCGCGAAGAAAAACGTCAGTCCGTACAGCCCCGCAAATATCCACTTGTGGTCCTTATTTTTCAGGTAATCGTATTTCAACCCCATAATTAACATAAACACAGACATCATAAAAAACCCGACCAGCTGGATGTAATACCGGCCGATTTTCTCGATGAACGCCACCGTGAACCAGTAGCCGGGAAATGTCCCGAGGAGGGCGATCACGAACATAGCACGTGACGTCTCGAACATCTCTCTTAACGCGCTGACGTCATCTGCCGCGTTCGTCAACCCCATCGTCGGAAAAATGTCTTTCTGCGTCAGATTCTGACTGTAAAACGCGATGTCGAGGAGGAACCACGTCGACATTGTTCCGACAAGATGGCGGCCGTGGCGGCGGAAGAATTCGTCGGAGAATAAGGTGTAGTTGTTGGAGGCGTTGAATTGGGACACCTTGTCCTGATCGCCATGGATTTCGATGTCCAAAACTCTTCCCATGTCCGCCGCCGCCTGCTTGGCGTTGCCCTCGATCAACGCCGTGTACCGCCCCGTCTCCGGCATCTTCATCCGCCAGTAGTACGTCAGCAGCGCCGGCGCCGCCCCCAGCATTAGGACAATCCTCCACACGTAGTCCCCCTCCGGCTCCGTCGAGAACACGTGGTCCTCGACGAACGGCTTTGCGCCGTACCTATTACATTTTTGCAATTTTCAAAATAGTAACAACCTAATAGAAAATTTTAATTTAAAGAAATACAACAAAAATATATTAATAGTTGGGATTTGAATTTTGTATGGGGTTTTTGTATTTTGGATTGAAATTTATATAGTTATACGTAGCCCACATCCACCATAATCTGCAAATAAGCGGGTTGTTTGCGGGCTAATCTGCGGCAGGTCGGAACACAATTTCATCAACACAACTCAATCCACTAAGCAGGCTGGTCCATGGACTTTTTAAAAATATTAATATTATAAATATTTTTGTAATTGATATTTAAAAATAGTTAAAAATAGTTTTACCGTGGAATTTAAATAATAAATATTTTAAAATAAATAACAAATATACAAAATTTTAATTCTAAATATTATTAGTTAGTGTATTTAAAAATTAATAATAAGAAATATTTTACAAATAAATTATAATTAATTTTATGAATACGTAGATTCTAAAATAAAAAATATTATAAAATAATAAAATGAGAGACTAACAAAACAAATGATGAAAATCAAAAGTAATTTTTTAATGTGATAGTAAGAAAAGATAAAAAAAGATTATATATTTAATTGATACAGGTATTATATTTACTTAGCCCGCGGGCTAACCCACCTCACTGCGGGCTAACCCACTCTCAACCCACGGCTTACGTGGGTTGGCCCGTTTAGGCCCGTATTGTAATGGGCTTACAAAATCACAACCCAACCCTCCTAAACAGTGAGGCAGGACGGGTCAATCCAATGGACTTAATCCATTTTGACGGCTCTAATTATATGATGTGATATAAATAAATATTCACATTGTTTTGAATGTAAAATTGATATTTAATATAATAATAGTAAATACAAAGAAGATGTTTGATTAATATTTTTAAAAAATAAATTAATGTGAATAATAAAAATCTTCCAAAATCTTTAAAACAAACCCATCCTAAATATGAAAATAATTATTTATATCACCTCAAACTCAAATTGTATTAGAAACCAAAAATTCTTTGAGATTTAACTAGTGGTTTGGAATATATCTATATTATAAGTATCATATACAATTAAGTGTACTTTGAAAAGTATATATTTATTTTATAAATTATAAAATATTATAGAAACTCTCGTTTTAAAGAATATTGTACAGTGTTTTCAAAAATAAGAAAAAACCAATTTCTATGAGATTTTTAATATTTTTTTAAAAATGAGAAATTTTTATATAGATTCTAAATAATGACAAAGGATCATGCATATTTTTAAAATCGATAATAAGCAACTTTTTCTACTTATAATTGTAGTATTTATTTACTTTGAGAAATGTATATATATCTAGCGAACCTAAATATCACTGTAAATATGTACGATAATTTTACTAAAATAGAGAACCGTACCAATTTAAATAAATCTTCGACAAAATCATGGACACCAATCCGGCGAAAACAATCCCGACTCCCTGCATCGCGAAAACGGCGGCTATAAATGCACCACGTGTCTTCTTATTAGCGTATTCGGACATGATCGTCGCCGACAGTGGATAGTCGCCGCCGATGCCAAATCCTAACCAGAATCTGAAAAAGCAGAGAGTTCCTAGAACACTTTTGGCGCTGTGTCCGAACGACAATCCGGAGCAAATGGCGCAGAGAGCCATGAGGATTAAGGTCAGTCCATAGACCTTTTTCCGGCCAAGCTTATCTCCGAGGTATCCGAAGAAGAGCTGCCCGGACAGTGTCCCAATTAGCGCAACTCCGATGACAAAGTTGTTGGTTCTGTGTGGAAGCTTCCCGGGCTTTCCGGTGGCCGGGTTGTAATAATAGAGGCGGCCGAGGAGCTTGGAGACCGGGGCGATGCAGAAAAGGTCGTAGGCGTCGGTGAAGAATCCCATTCCGGCGATGACGATGGCGGTGACGTGGTACCTATTACATTTTTGTAGAATTTTAGAGTTCCATTTTACTAATAATAATGAAAAGTTAAGTTTGAGGGTATTGATTCACTCTGTAAATAAATAAATAAATAAATGATGCATATCTCTAATAATTTAAACTTTTAAGTGAGTAGGTCATTTGCATCATCTAATAAAGAGTACGTTAATAGATGTGCTACGATAAATTCAAATAAGAACAAGTTATTGTTACTATGTTTGACTAATCGACACCGATATTTATAACCACAGTATATGTTACAATTGATTTTTATATATAAGATATATTAACATAGCATAGATATATATATAATACACTTGAGAACTGGTTGGATCAAATTAACATCAATGCATATTTTACAGTATATGATATAAATTCATATAGCAGAATATATTATTGATTTCAAAACTAAATAGATTTATATAACACAATACATGCTTATATATATATATATGATACAACATATATTGTACTATATAAAAAATCATTGTCCGCTTTCTATATATATGTTGATCAGATCAAAATCAGCACTATATTGATTTGAGCCCGTCAGCATGGCAACCGTCATCTATAAAATATAACATACAATAGATGCTAACAATTTACGAACATGAACATGTATGTAGTGTTTGTTATATTTTTATATAATGATTAAGTACAATCAGTACCGTAATTATTTTCTAATCAAATAGTTACAATTTAATCTAAAAAAATTTTAACAAAATATCGAAAATCTCTCAATAGTACCATTGGGTTCGGGCATTGTCGAGGGCGTTGAGGACGGAGATGTTGTTGGAGGCCATTATAATGTCGGTTTCTCCGGTGTGGCGGCTGCCGGTGGCTGTTGTGTTCTTACAGCTTATGTATGTATGTATATATATATATAAATAGAAAGTTGAAGTGGGCGTTGGGTTGGCTGCTTTGTTGTGTCGTTAAGACCGAAGCTTCAAAACAAGAAATACTTGATTTGATGCTGCATGTCTGTCTGTCTGTATGTCTGCCTACTCTCGTCTCAAGAGGATAATCAATGCATAGTGATCATCGAGTGTGTTTTAGAGTAGATAATTGAGATTTATTATTTTTGAAATAAAATTTAAAGTAAAAAAAAAAATTGGTTTACAGTTGCTACTGTGTGTTGTTTGGTCTGAGGAATTTTGTATTATGTTGTTCTGATTCGTCCATTCAATGATAGCGTTGGAGGCTTGAGCTGTCTTGGCATTTGGTTGCTTTATGCATTTATAATTTTTATGAGTATAATTTTTATTTTTTATTTTTTTGATACCATGGGAATCCACAGCTGCTACCGAAAGTACGCACTGGGTAAATTTTTGGCTGAATCTTGCAAATCAGGCCTGACGGGAAAGTCATAGTAAGCGAACTAAGGGTGTGTTTGTTTGAGGGATTGAACTTTTTTTCTACTATTCATCCAATTTTTTTCCTCCAAAAATATTAAATAAAATACTTATTTTTTAATTTTTTATATTATACTAAAAATTAATTTTACATTTAAAATATCACATCAACACCTATTTATATCACATCATACAACTATTCAAATTCAAATTTTTTACTATTCAAATCCCAACTCAAAATCCAAACCCTAGAACAAACACACCCTAAGTGTATAAAATATAAAGGAATGTAATTTAGTGGGGTATGTGAGTGGATTAACAACAATAATGAGGTTTTGAGTTCAAATTTTTACAGGGAGTATTTGGTTTGGAGTTTGGATTTTGAGTTCAAATTAAAATAGTTGTACAATGTAATATAAATATGTATTGATGTGATGGTTTGAATGTAAAAATATTATTAAAGTATAATAAAAAAAATTAAATGTTTATTTTGATAGTTTGAAATTTTTTTTTTTTATGAACAGTAGATTTTAGGGGAATCCCCCAAACAAGCACACCCATAGTGTTATTTTCATATATACTTTTTAAAAGGATTAATACATTACACAATTCTTTATACTATACATAAAATCAAACACACTATTTTGAAAAAAATAAAATAAAATACTTTTTTTATTTACAAATATTAGAAAAATTATTTTATCTGAATTATTTATATATACTTATAAGACTTTATTTTATTAAAAAATTACGTACTATTTCCGTCCAATTTATCAATTTATTTTTTGCATGTTAAATTTTTAATATTAATTATTATATCAAAACATAATACAAATTAAAGAAAAACAATAAAAATATTTATATTGGTGTCGTAAAATACTAAATGACATTTGTAAAAAAATTATACAATTATAAGAATATTTTTAATATTAAAAATAATGACACCAAATACAGATGGATGAATAGATTGACGGAGATAATATATTTTTAACAGTTATAATAATTTGTAATATATTCTTTTGGTATATTGTGGGAAAAGGTTTGATCATTTGGTTAATTAATTAATTTTAAAAATATATTGTAATCCTATCCTATCTTATTCTATATATAATTATAGCAAAGGTGGAGACCCCATCCTCAAATTCCTGGCTTCTCATTTTTTTTTGTAGATTTACTTACCCAATTACAATTATTTTTTTAAAATAATGGGATATTGGGGTATAATGGGATAGTGAATAGTTTCTTAATTATTTTTTTTTAATTATCTCAATAATTTAGCAGAATATCCGCAATTAGCCTCTGTTGTATTTCGGGAAGGATTTGATAACTTTTCCTTCTACCATTTAAGATTTATTCGAAGAGGCAAAATCTTGACAAGGATTTGGTGATTCTCACTTCTACCATTTGAGATTTCTTTGAAAGAGCCAAAAGCTTTATCATTTGAGATTTTTTTAAGAGCCAAAAGCTTGGCAAGAATTTGGTAACTTGGCTCGTCTCTTGTATAAGCTTGGCCAGTACCCTTGATCTGTCTCTGTTATAGTCTGTTCAACCTTTCACAATAGTAGACTCACCATTTTCTTATTTTTATTGAATAAAATTACTTACTTTTTTCTTTTCTAATCAAAGGATATTTTGAGATTTTTTTGTTATTTTTTTTTTACGTAGAAGAATAAAATTTACGGGCAGTTTATTTTAATTACATTTATTTCTAAATTGTCTTATATCGTCGTTCTAACTAACATTTTTGTATTCATGAAGTTAATTTAAATATCATTGTGTCTATATATATATATATGTGAAGTATCGATGTTATTATAATTTATCTTGCACATTATCGTTCATGTGCCTCTAACGTTTGTAAGATCAGATGCTCTATCTCCGATGTTTCAAGTTATGACCGTAGATTGGTGTGAATAATATTCACATAAAAATACCTTCACAATTATAACTATTTTTTTCTATTTTTTTTTAAAATTATATATTTTTTCCGTAGTTTATAAAATAACTTATACTTAAATATTATAAGCGTTTCCATCTACAATATTTTATTTACTTTTATTTATATAGTATAAAAATAATTTTATTATATACATATATTTATTTTATAAATTATAAATAAATCATATATGCAAAATTTATCAAATATATAATTACATTACAATATTATTTGAAACATATTTTAATTATATATACATCCTATGCTAGTACTATTACTATGCATTTTGTTATTTTAAATTTATTATGTTAATTTTCATATTGATAAAAATAATAATTTTATTTTTATTAAATATTATAAAAATAAAATATGATAAAAAAAAATACATATTAATTTTTAAAATTTCTGAAATATTGTTTATTTTCTTACAAATGATGTTTTTACATATTTTTAAAAAAATTTAGGGTGTATTTGTTTGGGGTTTTGGATTTTGAGTTTGGATTTGAATAATAAAAATTTTGAATTTGAATAGTTGTATGATGTGATATAAATAGGTGTTGATGTAATATTTTGAATGTAAAATTAATTTTTGATATAATATAAAAAATAAAAAATAAATATTTGATTTAATATTTTTAAGAAATTTTTTTTGAATGAATAATAGAATTTAAAAAAATCCTACAAACCAAACACACCCTTAATATATTGATACATTTATTATTTATATTATTTATACCATTCTTTAAATTTATTTTTTCTAACATAAATTAGATATTTTTATAGTCCACCTATTCGGCTGTCCGAAACTGCACCGTTCAGAAAATGGCTGGCTGTCGTCCAATAGAAGTTTCTAGCCACGTGGCGGAAGTTAAGCAGAAGCTTGCCACCAATCCCCGATTGAAATTTGCCATCACATAATAATCAAAATAAATAAATAAATATATTAACATTAATAATTAAAAATAAAATATTCGCGGGGACCAAATGTAGCCCTAAATCGTTGATATGTTCTTCCACCGCACGCAGCTAAGGGTGCTGCTGACCCTTCTTCCCTTTTTCTCCAAGTAATCATCTCCGACTTTCCAAATACAGACAATTCATTGCAAATTATACTCCAAGATTGCCCCATTTCCAGTTTAATCGGACACGGGAGGGATCAGCTATATCATGAAGGTTGTTTGTTCCTCTGCCTGCGCTTTTTGATTACACTTGTTGTTTTCGCGTAAAGCCCTTTTTATTTTTTATTTTTTTAATTAAATGTTGTTGGTGGGGATTTTGTGGAAGCAAATTTGTAATTTGCTACTTTGTTCTGTTGATATTGATTCCCAATTGTTTGGGTGAACGTCTAGGGCTTATTTTTTCAATGCGGTGTTTGATTTTTTGGGGGGAGAATCTTGTATCGTTATTATTTAGTGTATTTGCTTTTGAATGCGAGAGATGTTTATCTTTATTTTCCGATTATTTTGTTGAATTTGCAGTAGTTATTGACATTTTGTGGAATGGTTTTGAGTTTCAGGTTCATGGCGTCATTCTATGATATTTGAAGATTGTTTATTGGTAAGGGAGACATTTTAAAGGAGCAATGGCAGAAGAACTGAAGCATCATGAAAATGAATGGATGGAAGAATACAATAGAAATGTTTCTTTGATGTCTGGGACGATGGTGGGTGTAAATGGAATCGAAGTCTCTGCAACTTCACAAAACCGGAATCCCAATTTGGAGACCTCTTCCAAAACAAATTTGGGGTTGCCTGAGCGTGCGTTTTCGGCTGCTGGTGCGGCTTTTCTGTCTGCCATTTTAGTAAATCCGCTTGATGTGGCTAAGGTGCATTTTCTTATATTTAAAAGTTGGCTATTTATTTAGTTTATGCCACATTTTTAATTCAGTTGTCATGGAGTTTATGTTTGAGCTTGTATGCTTTTAGGTTATACGCTTTCTGCATTTGCTGAAGTGATTGACAAATTTTCAAAGGAGGATCCTGATTAACTTTTCGAATTTATTGTATTGCTCTAAGGTTTAGTTGATAAGTGGATTGAAATATGTAAAACTTACGTAAAATGAGTCCTTTAATTATTGTAGTAGAAATTTTCTTGTTGATGATCACTTTTGTTTCAATTTCTTTAGTATACAACCCTCACGAGCCACGATAAATAAATATTATTTTCTCTTACAAAATATTACATCCAAACTAATATTCAAACTAAAATCCAAAACCAAACCCCAAGTAAACAAACCCTGAGGTTCTGGTATTTTAACTATTACAACTGAGTTTGGTTTAACTTCCCATTCATTTGGATCTCTATTTGTTTACTTTTTCTGTTGTACCCATTCAATCTTTTCTTCTGTTTCCAGACAAGATTGCAGGCACAAGCTGCAGGAGTCGCTTACACTCATCCATTGAGTAATTTTGCCACTCGAATGTCATTGTTTGGACCGCACATGGTATGGCATCTAGTTTTCCTGTCTGTTATTGCTTTTACGAGTTTTATTGTTATTTTTACTTTTGTTAAATTCAACCAGCTAAGTTTACTATCCAAGATGTGACTTGAGGATGAATAAACTGCTAGCTTAAATTCGTGTTTTTAGGTCATATTACCAACATAAAGTTATTTTTTTCCTTTACGTGCTATGACATTCAAGATTCTGAGCCTTTTGCTGTGATCATGATCTTCATTAGTGGACAACTGTTTACTTCAAAGCTATCATTCTTTTGCATGAGATATTTAAGTTGAACTGATTATAAATTGATCTAAATGAACTGATCACTGTCTTCTTCGCCTATTTTGATGTCTAAAGTGTGTTCATATGTATAGTTCTAAAATGGGTTTTTACTAATGACATTTCTTTATATCAAAGAATGGACACATTTTTCCTGTAGTTAATGATTGTGGTGCATGTCTTTTTCTAATTATATGCTCACTTTAGAACAGTCTAATGAAAATCTGGAAGCAAGTGGATAATAGTTTTGCTATCCATTGCTTTAAGATAATAAAAAATAAAATTTAATTCATACAGGGAGTAATGTTTTGTCATTTCTCATATGTTGTTTTGCTAGATGTTTGCTGATCTGAGGTGTTCTCCTTCATGTGCACGGGCTGGAGTTCACGGCACAGTGTCAATTTGCCCACCTGATTGTTTTCAATACAAAGGAACATTGGATGTGTTCTACAAAATTGTGCGGCAGGTTAGTGGATGATAGATTGATAGATAAACATCCTTCGTGTAATAACTTACTTCACTTGTGTCATGTCAATGGAAACCTTCACGCTAATACTAATGTTCAGAATATGGGTTTTGGTAATACATTTTATTCTATGATTTCTAACAACTGTGACAAATATTGTTGTGCATTTTGCAGGAAGGGGTTTCTGCTCTCTGGAGAGGAACAAATGCTAGCTTAGCACTTGCTGTGCCCACCGTAAATTCTTTGTGACCCCTTCTGGACATTTCAGACTTTTGTGAGCTTTGCAAAATGAAATACTGTTTTCCAAAATGCTTATAATTTCATATTTACTATTGAACAGGTTGGTATATACTTGCCATGCTATGATGTCTTCTGCAACAAGTTAGAGGAATTTGCCACACACAATGCTCCTGCCCTAAAACCTTATGCACCATTGCTCGCTGGTTCCCTTGCTCGGTCTTTAGCATGCGCAAGTTGCTATCCCATTGAGCTTGCAAGAACACGTATGCAGGTATTTAAATTCTGTGTTCTCATGGTGTTCTTATATATTCAATCTATGATTAATTATTTCACCTACTTTTCAGGCATTTAAGCATGCCCATGGTGATAAAAGGCCTCCTGGAGTCTGGAAGACTTTAATCGATTTAATCTCCCAGGTCAAGGGTTCCAGTAGCATAAATAACACCTGTAAGTTTGACTTGTTAAAATATAACAATGATTTCATGATTTTTCTAAGCCAAATGTGGTGGAGAACTTTTAGCTTTTATTGTTTCTTGAGAAAAAAAAAAAAAATTCCTTTTGCTTGTTTTTCACCTGTGCCTAATTTCTTGTTGATTTAATACTTGAAGCAGTGCCAAGCTATCGTGTCTTATGGACGGGTCTTGGGGCTCAGCTTGCTCGCGATGTT
Source organism: Andrographis paniculata (assembly GCF_009805555.1). Classification (NCBI taxonomy): domain Eukaryota; kingdom Viridiplantae; phylum Streptophyta; class Magnoliopsida; order Lamiales; family Acanthaceae; genus Andrographis; species Andrographis paniculata. The sequence goes on along the minus strand of NW_026137502.1, from coordinate 3,751,828 downwards.
CCTTTCTCTGCAATCTGCTGGTCAACCCTTGAACCGGTGAGTGCGACTTATTTGTCTTAATATCTTAATCAGCATTTATTCCATGTAATAAGGTAATTAAAAGATCTCTTGTTTCAGGTTAGGAGGCGACTACTAGGCGTGGTCGGAGGTGAAACTGATGCAGTCAGTGTTCTTGGAGCAAATTTTTCGGCTGGTTTTGTTGCTGGGAGCCTCGCTGCTGCTACTACGTGTCCACTTGATGTTGCAAAGACTCGTAGACAAATTGAGGTGATTATTTATTTCTAAGCAAAGTCATCATATGTGTGGATTATATTACAAAAATTTCGACCCACTTTGTATAATTTCTTGTTCTTGTTATGGTTCACCTTTGCCATTGAAAATGATTTTTGCATTAGATAAATTATAGTTATGCATAGTTTGTCTCTACAGCCTTTGGATTTATTTGGCTTTGTTTTGATGCTTTGGGAATAGTAAAAATTTTGAATCAAAATAATTATTTGATGATAGATAAATAAGTTTTAACATGATATTTTGAGTGAAAAATAGTTTTAATATATAATATATTAAATTAAAATACAAGCACAACCTTTGTTTTCTATCCTCATTTTTTTAACCATATTATCGTGTTCTAACTCAGTATTGGCTATTGCTTTTCCATTTTGTAGAAAGATCCAGCAAGGGCTTTGAAAATGACTACACGGCATACGCTCCTGCAAGTTTGGAGGTATCGTTTATCTATTTCTAGCCACAATTGTTACCATTTGCAACTTCATTCCTTTGCAAACGATTACCCTTGTCACTATATCACCTTTTAGTATCAAATCATTCCATTTTGAAAACCCATAATCCTATTTTTTGTTATCTTCCACTACCTTCTTGAGGCCTTCTCCAACGCAATGCCAATTCTGGTGTTGCAGTTCCATATTTGGAGATATGCTTCTCCAACGCAACTCCATTAGCAACACCAATTATGGAGTTTTTTAATTTTCTTTTAGTTTTTATAAATTGTAACTTCGTCCCTACAAGGACCAATCTGTAATTTTTTATATTTTAATTGTATATTTATATTTTTTAATATAAAAAGTTGTTTAAAATAATATATAAAATAAAATATTTAGAGAATATTTAGATAATATTCTTTTTGGAGTTGAAAATAGAGTTGTGGGTTGGAGTTAAATTACCGTAGCAACTGTATTTTTAGAATTATAACTGCATAAATGGAGTTGTCCGGTTGAAGATGGCCTGATAGTAGAAAAGAATGAATACCTGTGTTTTTGATATTTTATTACTACTAAGCTAATGACTGATTTTTCGGCTATCCTGTCACTTCATGTTATCGAACAATTTTCAGGGATGGAGGTATGAAAGGATTGTTTGCTGGGGCTGGCCCACGCGTTGGTCGAGCAGGCCCTTCGGTTGGGATCGTGGTTTCGTTCTATGAAGTTGTAAAGTATGTTCTACACCATCATTACACCGTATCTTGATAAGGCATACCCATACAAATAGAAAGAACTTGAAAAAGAAAAAGCTGCTGACAACTAGAAAACTAACATGAATTCTGGATGTTGCGAAAGAAGCATAGCCCGACGAATGTTCAATGTCAACAAGTAGGCGTAGAGATAGCACAGTCTCGTCGTTTCGACATTCGGGGAAAATAATGATGTTTCTTCTCATTTTCGATGGTTATGGTTGGACAATGAGATCCACCCATGAGAAGAGATTTTGTGAAATTTTGGTGTTCTTTTATTATTGAACAGTTTTGGTTATTGAACATCAGTCAATTGTTTTGGATTTTGTGGATTTTTGCAGTCGTTTATTTTGGTAATTCTGTAAATGCACCATTCATTTGTTACTCAGGTAATTCTATTTTGGATTTTGTGCACTTTGAAATTGTTGATATTGACTGCAAATCAGATTGTGGTTTTTTTGGGTGTTCAAATATTTTTAAACTTATTGAGAATCATAAAATATTATTATTTTTTTATTTTAAAATAATTTTTTTTTAAAAATATATATATATATTTATAGATGACAGTACTCATAAAAATTGAAAACAAACATAATGTGAGTTTTTATAAACTTCCAAACGAAAGGTTTGTTCTTTTTGAGTTATTATTCTTTTTCCATATTTTTTTGTACAATAATTTTTACAAATTAATATATATTAATTTTTCTTATACAATATACTATCCAATCATTAATTAAATCAAAACATAAATACAAAGTAAACACGGTCCTCTATAAAATTAAAAAATTTAAATGGCTGCAATACGGCGACGTTTTAAATCTCGGACCATCAAAGGAGCACGATGGGCCCCATATTTTGGCGTGACACGTGTGCACCAATCAGAATGTGTTACGTGGCAATATCAATATCCATAAACTTTGCCGAAATATCTCTCCCGCCACGTTATAGAAATTCGTTCGTGCCATCGTCTGCTCTGCTGTTGGCCACGTCACTGCACTATTTTTTTCTAGCTGACGTGTATAGGAAATCTACCGTTGATTTTTCTTTCGTCATCCTGGCCGTCCACATTTACTGCGAATAAGCTTGTGGACATAGAAATTCCAGAGCGTAATTTTATTCTCTTTATATACAATTTTTTGTAACTAAGTTTGAGTTTCAGTTGCGGTTCTGTTCATTCAACACCACTGGCTGTTTGGTCGCCGGAAAATTCAGTCGCGGCGGACGGAGTTCTTTGTATCGAAGGTTGACTTGGTTGAATCGGATTTGTGATCTCGTTGAGGTACTTTCTATGCGTTGATGTGTGCTGATTTGCTGTGGAAATTGAAGTTCTGTTGAGCTAACTTGTTGTTCGATATAATTGTTTATCACTCGAATGAAATGTAACTGTTTGCCTTTTGGTGATCGTATTGTTTCGTTTTTTTATTCAGTCTTTTGTTTGTTGTTTTGGTGTTCGCTGACAGTTATTGTTTCTGATTTCGTGAATGATGTGGAAGATGGAAGAACGAGCACGCCGAGTTTTAATTTGTAATTATCTGTTAGCCCTAACTGTCAAATGATCCTTTCAGAGCCTTTGGAAATAGGACTGAAGAAGTTTAGATGACAGCTTAAATGTAAAAATAGTTCTTCTTCCAGCTTATAGGTGAAATAATTTGACATAATTCAAATAAATTTTTAGTTCCTTGGAATTACAGCCAAAATCCTACCATCATCCGACTTCACTCCTGCCTTTTTGGTTAGTCACATATAGTGATTATCCATGATTGTATACGATCTAGCATCTGATGATGCATAATTTGCAGTACTAATTGATGGCGAATCAAATGATGGGAAGGTTACTACAGCATTTCGACTTTATTAAGCATGGATTGCTTTGCAGTACATCTATGATTTTTAGTATGGAGATTATGCATTCTATTTTATGTTTTTGGCAGTTGATTTGTGTACCAGTACCACACTGCTGCTTTGGCATGGGAGTTATGACTGTCTCTAGCTCTTCTGTGCAAACTCCATTGGGATTGAATGCAAGATATTCCAGTCGCGTATCGTTATTGAGAAGGCCAGTAATTTTGTCTTTCAAAACTGATGATAAAAGCAAGACAATACCTTTGGAGACCGACAAGGAAAATGTAAAGATTTCAAGAAAGGCGAAAAAGCGTACAAAAAGAATGAATGCTGTCTCAACTGATGAAGCCTCACCGAGTACATTAAATTTTGATTACAATGAAGCAGCTGCAAAATTGGAACATATCTACAAACGTAGTCCTGAAGCTGGCGATACTGTTGAGGAGGTCGAAGATCGAACAGTAAAGAGAGAACAATTGAAGAAGAAAAAGACCAGAGAATATGACCAAGTAGAGAAGAGAGCTGCCAACAATGTGGTAAGGAGTCACAGGAAGAAAAAGAAAAGATTGAATCTTGAGAAGAGGATTTCGCTCAAAAGAATGAAGATAGAAAGCAAAGCTCTCGATTCATCATCATCCCAAAATAGTGAAAAGACTAGGGCTAGTGAAGATGAAAAGATCGATAGGCTTCTAAGGGATTATTCGGCTTCCACTGATTTGGTCAGCTTGGACTGGAAGAAAATGAAGATCCCTCCAGTTCTTACTTCATCAGAGCATTCATGGCTTTTTAAGTTGATTCAACCAATGAAGGTAAGGGCTCTAATCTTCGGTGGAAATTTAAAATCATAAAATGCCCAGCAAATGTATATATATATATACATATCATTTCCAAGCAGTACTTTTCATCTACTGATTTGTTATATTATCATCCAGGCGATCCTTCAAGTAAAGGAGACCTTAGAAAACGATTTAGAACGGGAAGTAACTGATGGTGAGCTAGCAGAGGCAACGAATATGTCTAAGGTTGAGCTTGGAAAACACTTGAAAGTTGGTCAAGCTGCCAGAAACAAGCTGATTAAGGTAATTACATGTACGCATACATATGTATGTATATGTGACATACATTTCGAATGATCCCTTATGGTTTGCCAATAATTTGATATGTCAGCTGAAAAAACGTCTATGCAATTGAATGAATGAGGTCTTTGCCTATTAGCTTCTCGCATTCTGCAGCTAGAGCTATTCTTCTTACGTAGTATCTTGTCATACAAATTTTCATTGACTGCTATCTTCCTAATTCAATAATTTAGTGTAGATTCTAAATTCGGACACGAATTTGTTGTGTTTTTCCAAGACTAAACGGCTGTTGTTATAATCGGTTGCAGCACAATCTTCGGCTGGTTTTGTTTGTCATGAACAAATATTTCCAAGACTTTGGAAATGGCCCAAGGTTTCAAGATATGTGTCAAGCTGGTGTGAAGGGTCTTATAACAGCCATTGATCGCTTCGAGCCGAAAAGGAAGTTTCGTCTCTCAACATATGGCATCTTCTGGATCAGGCATGCCATCATCCGATCTATGACCACATCAAGCTTTACAAAAGTCTCGTTTGGCCTAGAGTCGGTAAGCCAAATCTACGAAACTTCCCATTTTTCTTGATCAAGCTGTGTAGTAACAATTGGAACACTATGTGATATGTAACCTTATAGGTGAGATGATCATTTAATATAATATAAAAATATGGTAAATCTAAGGAAGCTTGCTAAAAGACCAATTAATGATCATGTAATAATAACATTAATATATTTTTTCGCACAGGTCCGGGTCGAAATCCAAAAGGCCAAGCTAGAGCTTTTATTCGAGCTTCAAAGAACACCGACTGATGAAGAAATCATAAAACGAGTAGGAATCTCCCCAGAAAGATACCGGGAAGTGATGAGGGTATCAAAGCCTATCTCATCCCTCCATGCACGGCACATCGTAACTCAAGAAGAGCTGATCAACGGTATTACTGACGTAGATGGCGTCGAAGCAGACAAAAGAAAGCAACCAGCGCTCCTCAGACTCGCCCTCGATGACGTGGTAAATTCCAAATACATTTATTTACCTCGCGCATTACTCCCTTAAAGATCCATCTGGATATAGTATTTACTGATTAGCATGTGTTGTCAGTTATGTATTATATATTTAACATATTAATATATATATTATGTGGATCATTGTCACATACTATCAGTTCTGCATTGTATTATATTAACATAAATTAAGTAAAAAGTTACTAACATTGTTGCTCTTGCAACAGCTCGATTCTCTGAAGCCCAAAGAGAGTTTAGTGATCAGACAAAGATACGGGCTCGATGGTAGAGGTGACAGAACTCTGGGAGAAATTGCGGGGAATCTGAACATTAGTCGGGAGATGGTGAGGAAACACGAGGTGAAGGCTCTGATGAAGCTCAAACATCCGGCGCGAGTCGATTATCTTCGCCGGAACATCTTCAAATAAATGCTGTAAGTCGTAAATACTGCCACTGTATACTTACATACAATACAATGAATGCTCTATACAAAACAAACAAACAATAATATGTTCAATCCAAATTTAACACAGGAAAAATAAGCCTTTTGCATTGTGCTTCACTTCTCTAAATGTACCTAAGCCATTTCACTCGTTATTTATGTAAGTTTGAACGTAATCTTGGTTGTTTCTTTAGGCCGTGTTTGGTTATGAGAGGAAGGGAGAAAAAAAAAAAGACTTAGATGTAGACAATGATTTTTTGAATCTTGAAAATGGTTGAAAATAATAAAAGAAATTAAAGGTGTGTTTTTTTAACCACCAAACCACCATTTTTTATTATTGGGATTATGTATTTTAATATTCAGAGTCAAATTTTTTCCAAACTCATTAAAAGAAACACATCATAAGTCTTTGACATGATGTATTTTTGATAAATTTATTAATGGTTGAGTAAAAGAACAAATTGGGATGTATTCTTCTTAACTTCAAATCGAATCAAATAGTCTGTAGACTCGACAAGATAAGTTATACGCAAGTCGTAAATCTCAGGTTTAACTTAATGGCCTGCAGACCCGACAAAGTCACAAGTATATTCCCAAATCATCCGGCCAAACACAAGGTTTTTTTTTTTAATATTTGGTGAAATTTGAGTAGGAGAGATAGTTGGTATAAATATTCTAATCACAATTTTTTTTTGTTTTTTTTGAATATTTGGTGGAATTTGAATAGGAGAGATAGTTGGTATAAATATTCTAATATTCCCTCCGCCTCCCTCTAATTGTCTCATTTACATGTTTTGCGACATTTATCATTTTATTTTGATTTGTACTATGTTTTATATAATAAATAATATTTAAAATCAAACACACAAAAACTAAATGAGATCATAGAATCGGACGGTAGACATAAATTAGTACTACTAATTGTACTTTCAAATTTTATTTAAAATTTTGATTGGTTTGTGGTTTGTTCAATTTATATAGACATAAAAATTAAAATTTATGAAATTTAAAATACGATTAAAAGCGTAAAAATAAGTATATAGTTTCTTAATAGAAAAAAAATAATTGATCCAAAATCTAAACCAAAGTGAAAAGTTGGTATCGGCGTGGTCACATTCAGAACGTGGGATCACTGCTATTAATACTCTATTTTATTAATAATAATTAAATTTTTATTAATACAAATTTTAATATGTATAATATATATTTTATTCTTTTATAAAAAGTAATTATTTAATACAATATTTCTTTTTATATTACTCATATAATTATGTATTTTTCACTTAAAAAATTTAAATAATCATATCCTATGGATTTGTCTAGTCAATTTTTTTTTTTTTTTTTTTTTTTTTTTTTTTTTTTTTATGATATCCTCAATATATATTTTATTCTTTCACAAAAATCAACACTCAATATATAATATTATTTTTATATAAGATTTTATCATTTAAAAAAAAAAAAACTAAAATTAAATTTCACAAAATAAAAAAATACTTTTACTTTATTACCAAAAGTAAGAACAAAATTGTCTTTATATATATTATTTGTACTATACTTTAATAAAATATTCATATATCTAAATTTATGTATAAAAAATAAATAATAAAATAAATATATTATTTATATTATATAAATATATATATATATATTGCATTTTTATTAGTAATATTTATCAAAGTCGTAAATAAAATCACTCAAAAAAAAAAAAAAAAAAACTCCATAAACTGACACGCACTTATGGGAAGAGTTTGGTCCACAGTTGAAATAAGAAAGTACAATTTAATTCATTCTGGCCCAAATACAAAAAATACTTGTATAGAAATACAGTGGCCCAACGCTAAAATACGCTGCCTACGAACGACCTCAGATCTTTCTCTATCTTTTCCTGTCCTCGCCGGGCTTAACTTTCTCTCTTTCGCAGGGTGTCAACACCGATCAATCCCAATCCCAATCGGTATCCCTCCTTCCAAGCACTCATACTAATCCCATTCAGATTCTGTTCCCCTCTCCGAACCCTAATTTCCAGTAATTTTTTGCGCTACTTTCTATAAATTTTATTTTTTGTTCTTGAATCTCAATTGCTCTGATTTTATTTATTTATTTATTTGGTACATAAACAAGGGTTTGCACGTATGATACGTTTATATATTTTGGATTCGTACCGATTTGTGTAATGGTTGAATTGTGGGTTGCGAAATTGAGGTAGTTAACTTGGTTCTCGGAAGATCTGTTCGTTATTTTAGCAGATTCATGGTTTGTAATTTGGAAAGCGCTTGAAAGATGCACTGTGGGGTTCTTGATTGTGGATGTCCTTTGGATTTGCGTCTGTCTCAGTTTCGTTGCTAGTAAAGAAAAATTTGTGTGTTCGGTGACGTGAATATCATAGCCATCTTGTTGTTGCTGTTAAAAAGGTTTCTAATTTCTATGTTGTCAGAAAATTTGAAATCGTACCTTGTGAAACTGGATGAATGAGCAGTTGTAAGAAGCGTTGAGTGAACAGTGTGTTTTTTGTGTATGGAATGGATTTCCTGCAACATTTTTAGGGTTTGCAATGTGTTTGGGGGTTTGAATTTTTTGTTTTGGGTTTTCAGTAGTAAAATTTTTAATTGGAATAGTTACTTGATGCTATATAAATAGGTGACGATGTTTTCAATGTAAAATAAATTTTTAGTATTGTATAAAAAGTAAAAAATAGTTTTTTGATTTGAATGGGGAAATTTTTTGGAGTAATAGCATAAATCCTCCAAAATCCCCGAAACAAACACACCCTAAAAATTTTTTTGGATGTTTTGAAGTGTTATGTTAAAGGTATAGAATAATTTTACAATTATGTGTTGTGGGTCTTTGTAGGTTGGGATGTCGTCTGTTTCTAGCCAGCCACAGTTTCGCTACACCCAACCGCCATCGAAGGTTCTACACTTGAGGAATTTGCCATGGGAGTGTACAGAAGAGGAACTGATTGAACTGGGAAAGCCGTTTGGGAGAGTTGTCAGCACAAAGTGTAATGTTGGAGCCAATCGAAACCAAGCATTTATTGAATTCGTGAGTTTAAATTTCCAGTAAATTCATTAAATTTGAATTATTAGAACATTGTTTTCGTGCTTTAATGATCATGCCCTTTTGTGATTTATCATGTTTTACAGGCAGAACTAAATCAAGCAATTGCGATGATATCATATTATGCATCATCGTCCGAGCCAGCTCAGGTGCGAGGGAAGACTGTCTACCTACAATATTCCAACAGGCAAGAAATCGTGAACAACAAAACTACGGCAGATGTTGCTGGAAATGTGCTGTTGGTAACAATTGAGGGGAACGACGCACGCCTTGTTAGTATTGATGTTCTGCACTTGGTAAGAAGGGGACATCTTCGTCACCGACTCGAAGCACTGAAATTTAAAATTGAGCTATGAGGATGTCTTCTATGATATATTGTGTGTAGATTGTTGTTAAGATTTTATTTGACCGGAGTCTAAATGAATCAGCAGGCACATGTGAAGGAAATATCTTCAATGGCAGCTTATTGCATCGAGAGAACGAGCGCATGTCTGTTTGTCTTCTTTCTCCTATGCTTAAAACTAACTCCTCCTACCCTTCTTCCTCATCTTGATTCCACCCCTAACTTTTTAAGAAGCCTTGAATGGCTATTTTCTCTTAAATTTCTGGCTCTCGATGCATAATATTATACTTAGTACTGTATGATCTGTTCTCGTGTTCTAGTTGCATGATAACATAATTATTTTGAATTTTCTTATACTTGTAATGTTTTCAAATTTATTCTTTTATTGTTTAAAGGAGAATCCTAACCATTTTATGGACAGCAAAGGTGCGCAGAAGCATGTTTCTTAATAGTTATGGCGCCGACCACCTGGGCTTTTTTGGTCACTAACGAAACAAAATCATTTTTATTTGATTTTTTTTTTCAAGAATAGTAATAATAACTATGATAATTTCAAAACTTTAGGTGCAACTTCTGGGAAACACTTATCATACCCAACTGTATCTGAATTCCAAAGCTTACGAAATTCTTGCTATTTACTAGAAGGGTTAAACCCATGGTATTTATTGGTGTTATGAGTGATGCTAAGAAATTTTATTTTTATTTTTGCATGTTTCTTTTATATAATACGTTTTTTTTCTCTTATTCTTCATCTTGTAAACTTATCTAGCATGACAGGGAACTGTACGGTTTCCTTCTGCTTGTGTGATTAGCTGTACCCTAATAAAAAGTTTTATAGTTGGCCTGGGGGATGTTGTTAACTTAAGTTGACTTATGATTTGATCTAATTCATTGGAGTTTCTTCAATATCTAAATTTCCATCTCTATAAATATCCATGCGCAAGCTTTATCCGTCTGTTTTTGTTTGCTTCAATACTGTATTAAATTTTATGTAATAGGCTTATGGCCTGTTGCTTGAAGTTTTACTATTTAGGGTTCCTGTGTGAATTAAAGTTTCTATTTGATGAATTTATATATGGGAATCAAGATTTGCATGTTTTGTATCATCTGCACGAGATTTGTTAAATTTTGAAAGGGTAATGGACATGGGTATATAGCTTGTGTATACTTATGTGATGCAGCAATTAAGTCTTGTCTGATATGCAGGTCTTTTCTGCCTTTGGATTTGTACACAAGATTACTACTTTCGAGAAGACTGCTGGTTTTCAGGTTTGTACCTTGATCAGTTTTGGTTAATGAATTATAGTTTCACATAATTGGAAATTTTGGGGCATCACAATCTCCATCTTTATCCCTCATCAGGCTCTGGTGCAATTTTCTGATACTGCAACTGCCTCTTCTGCCAAGGAAGCCCTCGATGGAAGAAGCATTCCAAGGTGATCTGGATTTTTATATTTGGGTTTGGTTGTAACCCAACTGTTATCTCAACGTTGGGATTGGAAATCTTCAGAAGCTTAACTAAGAATCTGCTTATGGGGTACATGCATGTTCCTTTACTCACTCAACCTACCTCTCCTTGTTTGGTTATTGATGGTGACCCGGACCTTTAATAACTAAAACCCATCTAGTTATGCGGCTTAGAGATGGCCAAGGTCATAATCTCAGATTTTGTTTGGTTGGGGACAGTTAAAAAAAAAAAAAAAAAAGGATGAAAGTTTTTATGTATAGAAAGTTTTCATTTAATGGTGTGCTGTTCTGTTGTGGAACCATTGACCTTTGAGATTGTCTTATTGAAATTTACATTTCATGATCTTGACCCTGTAGTGATTCTGTACTGATATTTTGTTTCTGTTGGGTTTGTGCCAGGTATCTAATCACAGATCTGGGGCCGTGCTCTCTTAGAATCACTTACTCTGCACATACAGACCTCAGTGTAAAATTTCAGAGTCACCGTAGTAGGTAACTTAAATTTGATTTTCACTGTTTTATTAATATGCGACTGAAGCATGGATAATGTAGGGTTTGTTTGTTCACCCACCATTTTGTCTTGATACAATTCCCGATGAATATTAATAAGAAATACAATATATATACACATTCCATTATAAATGAAATATAGACACTATTCTTTCACAAAAAGTAGTAATTCAATGCAAAATATTATTTTTTTAATATTATCAATATAATTCTCCGTATTTTACACCAAAATATTACTTCAAACTAAAATACTGAACAAACACCTAGTATTGTAGTTTTACTTTGAACTTATTTGTGAGGTTTCTGATGCCTTGGGCTATTTGAAATCTTCTAGGCCCCGATTGGTTGGAGGAATTTGGGCTATTCAAATTCATTCGTTTCATTTGGCAACATGTGAATTTTATTTCTTCATAGTTGGATGTGAATTTCAAATCATATCTTTAATATTTCAAATACTCTCTATATTATGCCATTTCAAATACTTCCTACAACCAATAAATGGATTTTAATCATGAAGTATTTCAAATCCGAAGAAATTCAAATCCATTAAATTTAAAATCTACTTTCAAATCCAAATCCATCCAACCAAACGGGGCCTTAGTTCTATCAAATTCGCACACATGATCTAACATCTACTTGTGTTAATGTAGGGATTATACTAATCCTATGCTCCCTGTTGCTCCTTCAGCTATTGATGCCACGGGACAGGTATACTGTAATATGAGCTATGTCATAGGTTTCCTTCAATCAATTATCCTCATCATCATTTTTAAAAAATTTCTAATGCACGCAAAGTTAACTATTTCATTTCTGCAAGCAGAAAAAAATCGGTACTTACAATGTAAGATGATTTAATTAATGCGTATCTGATAACATGGAACTGCCAAATTGCAGTTTAATTTAGGAGCTGATGGGAAAAAACTGGAGCCGGAGAGCAATGTTCTACTTGCTTCCATCGAAAACATGCAGTATGCAGTGACTTTGGACGTTTTACATACAGTAAGTTTGTTCTAACAATTACTACTTTTTGATGCCATAGTTTTTGGATCATTCCTCACTGTGATTCTGCTTTATTTGCTCAGGTCTTCTCAGCATTTGGTTCTGTCCTGAAAATTGCCATGTTCGATAAAAATGGTGGTCTTCAGGCTTTAATACAGTATCCTGGTAAGTTTAAACCGACAGCTATATGCACCAAAGAGTAACGCTTTGTCGGAAATTTTATCACAAGTAAGGTACTGCTTGGATAGAAGTTTTGAAAGTTTTTTTGGAATTTTGAAAAATTTTTAGAATAGTAAAAAGTATTTTATGTGATGTTTAAAAATTACTGTAGATGAATAGTCTCAAAAGTTCTAAAATCGTATCTGTTAAACTTTTCAAAAATTCTCATATTAAGTATTAATTTTTTACTATTTTCAAAATTTTCTATAATTCGAACACTTCAAACCTTCTTAACGGAGCCCTACTAGTCATATAAAGAAAATGCAGTAAACATATTTCCAGTTAGGTGAGGCACATGTGAAGTGGTACAAGTGTCGTCCCTTTTTGGGTTTCGGTTCTTACTTTGAAGCCTCGGCCAAATGCTGATTGTGCACTTCTCTAAAACTCCGCCAGTTAAAATTCTTGTTACAGTTTTAGTGAAAAGAGGTCTCATACTTCTGTCGACTTGCAGATGTCCAGACTGCTGTTGTTGCCAAGGATGCCCTGGAAGGACACTGCATATACGACGGAGGATACTGCAAACTTCACATCTCGTATTCCCGACACACTGACCTCAGCATAAAGGTGAGATTTCTACTATCCCATCTATTAAATGAGTCTTTGCTTTCGAAAACTTTTTTTTTTTTTTTTTTCCAACATTGTTGTCTCGACCATTACTTTCAGGTGAATAACGATCGGAGTAGAGACTACACCATCCCGACTACCGCCAGTTTGAATTCCCAGCCCTCCATATTAGGACAGCAACCGTATCCGGGCATTCCCGGCTACGGCGCAGCGGCATATTCTCCGGCTTCTGCTTCAGGTATGCCAATGCATAATTACCCTTATGGGCTTCCTGCAATGGGGCACGGGGCGGCGCCGCCGTCCCATGGCGCGCCGCACTCGTCCCCTATGCAGCCGTATAATCATCAATAGCGACAGCCATCCGCCGCCACCGCCGCCGCCGCCGTGCATATGGCTGTGCTATGGGTGTGTGCTTAGAACTCAATTCTTAACTTGGGAGTTACTGAATGCAAGATTTGATTCTGGTAGTAAATGTATTTCTGATCTGATCTCTCTCTCTCTCTCTCTCTCTCTCTCTCTACCCTTCTAGACTGAGAAACCTTATACAATTTACTCCATTTCTGGTGTTTTTCATTCAGCTAGCTTTTCTCTTTTTTTTTTTTTCTTTTTTTTTTTTTTTTTTGTTGTTTCAATTGAAAATTTGATTTTTATGGTGATATATTAAATGAAAAAAATTTGTTTAATTTGATGGGTTTGAGGAAAAAAATTGATGATTTATAAAAAAAGGAAATAGGGAATTTTATTTAAAATCGTCAAATAAAAAACAAACGTGCCCTAGATTCTTACTAAGAACCGACGGCAACAAAGCTGGGGTGGTCCTATGTAGAAAGAATTTTTTACCAAATATTATAAATGTAAAGCGATTACTACAATCATTCCTAAAAATTATTATGACAAAGTTTTTATTTTTTTTAAGATAATTTGGAAAGGTTTTTTTTCTTTTTTTTACAAGAGCGAAAAATATATATATATGAAATAAAAAAATAATAAATATATATAATATATTAATATTTTTTCTTTCATTTTTTTATTATTGTTTTTTGTTGTATTATTTAATAATGGTCAAATATTCATTATGTTTGAGCGAAAAGTATCTATTTATTTTGATTATTTTTCTTATGATAAAAAATAAATATTTTTAATAAAATAAACGAAAATAATAAAAATAATACGTCGAATGTATTGTATTAATTAAAGTGCCTATGAGAATTCGTTGGTCAACTTTCTTTCACTAACTTTTTTTTTTTTTTTTTTTTCTAGTCAGGAAAAATGAAGAACATGTCCACATGAATTTTAGCATAATTAGATTAATAAAAATTATGATTTTTTTTCAAAGATAAACGGTGTGTTTGTTTATTAGTTTGAGGTATTTTTTTTGAGAAAGAAACAATGTAATTGTTAATTAGTTTGAGATATTTTTTTCAAAGATTGTGTTTGTTTATTAGTTTGAGGTATTTTATTTTAGAAAGAAACAATCTAATTGTTAATTAGTTTGAAATATTTTTTTTTCAAAGATTATGGTTGTTTATTATTTGAACTATAAAGTACCTAGAATTATGTTTATATTATAGAAAAATAATATTGATATTAAATTATTGACTTTTTGCAAAAATATATATATATATTGTTTATCATATGAATATATGTATATATTACATATATATATATATATTTATTAATATTAATTAAGATTGTTTTAATAAAAATTTGTTATTAGAACAATTTCAAAGTTACTATAGTATTTATTTATTTAATAGTAATTGGACTAACTGTCATAGCATATAAAAAGTAGTGTGGTTAAGAATAAGTCAGTTCGTGAACTCGACTTAATTCGATTCGATTTAAACTCATTCATGGACACAAATGAGTTGAACTGAACAATATAAATAAATTTATTTTATTAATGAATTTTGTCCACAAACATTTGTTAAAAAAGTAAATATATAAACTTATTAATTATAAAAATACACAAATACTAGCTCCAACAATCAAATTGCTTACCAAAATGAACTCGAACAATACAAATAAACTTGTATTTAATGAACGAATGTTCGCAAATATTAGCTAATGAACACAAACACTTCGTTCAGCTTGTTAACAATTCTAAGAAACTGTCGAAATAATTCTGAATTAAATTAAATATCTATATTTTATTAACAGTCATACAATTCTAAACTGCCAATATTTTTTTTATAAATATTATTATTTTAAATCACATCATTATTCTTACATAAAAATAAAATATATATATATATATATATTTATATAAATTTTAACTATCCAAAGAATGAGTACCTACTTAAAATTAGCAGTTCTACTTTAGACAACCCTATTATTATTATTATTATTATTATTATTATTATTATTTTTTATGACCGAAAATAAGAGGGAAGTCTGTACATAAATCCCTAATGTGCGAGGGCGAAACGATGCCCACACGATTCCCCCAAATTCGTCATTTCCAGGATAAGGTTATTCATCCATAAAAACCCATTCTTGCAGCTGCAGTGACGAAGCGAGAGCTACCATCATCAATTGAATCCATCATCTGCCATTTCTGTTTGTTACAGCTCTTGATTTTGATTCTGTAAATCCCGAATTTTAGTTTTTGCCCTTTGTATCCGTGAAGATCAATCTGCGAGGAAAAAGTATTGGGGATTTTGATTAAATGCTATGACTATAACTCTGCAGACTTCTCTCGTCTACAGGCCTTCAATTCCGAGATTAAATCATCGCCTCTGCAATGTTTGCGCTCCGTTTTCTGTGTCCAGAAGGATAAGCGGGCGGGTGCATTATTTGGTTTCGATCAGGTCCAGATTTTTGAGGCACCGTCTTCCCTGTACATTGAATTCGGAGGATGTCGTGAGTTCTAGTGATTCTATTAATGGCGAAGCTTCTGATCAGAGTCCTGAAGAGCTCGAGATTAGCGACTGGTCTGCGTCGCCGGAAACCGACGCCGGAGGGGAGGAGGAGGAGGTCGAGGGTAAGAATGAGGCGGACGTGAAGGAAACGTTTCCGATAGTGGCGTTTCTTGTAGGAATTTTTGCGAGATTGAGGTCTGCGCCTGAGAAATTGCTGTTTCCCGATTGGTTGAGCTGGTGGCCGTTTTGGAGGCAGGAGAAGCGTCTGGAGCGGTTGATTGCGGATGCTGATGCGAACCCTAAGGATGCTGCTAAGCAGAGCGCCGTTTTGGCTGAGCTCAATAAGAGCAGGTCAGTGTCTGTTTCGCTGCCATTTTTATGCTAATTGAACAGCTTGATTCGCCACGGTAAGTTATGGCTGATTTCATTTTCGTAAAATGCAATTTTCTTATTGATTGATTTTTGTGTAAAATTGGGAATGTCGATAACGGAGGGCGTGTGAAAGCCTTAAGCTCGATTGTACTAAATCACTGTATAACATGAAATGCTTGTTAGAAATTGATGTTTTTTGTTTGTCTTGATTAGTCCCGAGGCTGTTATTCAGCGGTTCGAGCAACGAGAGCATGAGGTGGACAGTCGTGGAGTAGTGGAATACATTCGAGCATTAGTTGCTACGAATGCAATTTCCGAACATTTGCCTGATGAACAAGCTGGAAAGCCGTCGACTCTTCCTTCATTGGTATGGAGCTTATGAGCATTGGTGAAGTAATTTCGTTTTTGTGGTTGGTTTTGTTAGAATCCTTTGGTTAACTGGTGGTGTCTTTCTTTCTAGTTGCAAGAATTAAAGCATCGAGCGTCCGGGAATATGGATGAAGCTTTTGTGAATCCTGGCATATCTGACAAGCAGCCGTTGCATGTTGTGATGGTAAGAGAGAATGGTTCTTGGGCACAAACAAGAAATGATGGCTTCTGTTTCACTTGTTTTAGGCTTCTCTTGTGCTGTATATGTTCTTGATTATTGGAATCATCTTCTACATATTAGGTGGACCCAAAATTGTCGAACAGATCATCGCGCTTTGCACAGGAAATCATATCGACTATCTTGTTCACAGTTGCAGTTGGTTTGGTTTGGTATGGCCTTTTCTTTTTCATTCATTTTGGTTAAAATGGGAGGGTGCATCTGTGCATGTGTGTGCATATATATATATATATTGGATATTTGTCTCCCTCTCTGCATCTACTTAATTTTCAAGATATATGTATTTTTGTTACTCCCTCTGTCCACAAAATATATGTGCATTTAGGTTGAATATTTTTTTTAATAGATTGAGTGTGAAGTAGATTTGACATTTTCTGTAAATGAGTGTAATGTTGAAGTGTATAAATTAAGGAGTATGTAATTGTTATTTACGATAAATGGAAAGTGCATAATTTTTTTGGACAGAGGGAGTACTAATTTTTCTATATTCAGGATAATGGGTGCCGCTGCTCTTCAAAAATACATCGGTAGCTTAGGTGGGATAGGAACACCTGGAGTTGGTTCCAGCTCTTCATATGCACCAAAAGATATAAACAAAGAAATAATGCCCGATAAGGTTAGTCCTTTTGGTGCACTTCCTATAATGAGTGTTCAACTAGTATTACATTAGCAATCAGCTTGCTTATCTTTTATATGTTTTGACCTAAAAAAATTTCTTGAATGAATTGTTAATTTTCATAAATTTAAAGACATTGGCAACAGATAGTCTGCCTATGATTTGTTAGATAATGAGGTTTGTGTTTTGGGATGAATATAAAAGGACTATATGGCATAGCATAACTTATCTTTTGTAATATGACAGAACGTTAAGACATTTAAAGATGTCAAAGGTTGTGATGATGCTAAACAAGAGCTTGAGGAAGTCGTTGAGTATCTAAAAAATCCCACCAAGTTCACGCGTTTAGGAGGAAAGTTACCTAAGGTTTGGAACTTATTCACCATTTATTAAATGACATTCCTCTCTACAATGCTCTCTTAACATGCATTAGTTTTCAGGGAATTCTCCTGACCGGATCCCCCGGAACTGGAAAAACTCTACTTGCCAAGGCACGTGCGTCTGATGGGATTGAATTCATCTCTTCACATTTTCTTTGCTCGGCCCTTTTCCAACATTAATAATAGTCTAATCTTACTGCTGCTCGAATTTTGAAGGCCATAGCTGGAGAGGCAGGGGTTCCTTTCTTTTATCGGGCCGGCTCTGAATTTGAAGAAATGTAAGGGTTTTCTTTGTCTGAAATTTGTTACTAGATTAATATTTGTTAATAGAACTAAGTATAGGAAATAGACAAATGCTATAAAACTAAATTTGTATGTCTATTCATCTGTGCTCGATGCTTCTATATTTGTTAAACTGGAGGTCTGTCTCTACACAATCATTTATTTTTTAGCTTCTATGATTTACACACACATGCACTTGACTGTGTGTAGAAGCAAAGCGAATAAGAAAGAAAATAATTTAAGGCAGTCTTTATATTTCACATAATTGTGCACTTGGATAATTAGAACTGAAATCTTTGATACATATAACTTATCTAGGGAGGCTATGAAAAGGTTTTGATTACGTATCAACGACGTTTCGAAGCTTACAGATTTGAGATTCTGACTTACCTCTCCTTGTGCCATGCCAGGTTTGTAGGGGTTGGTGCTCGGCGTGTGAGATCTTTGTTTCAAGCAGCTAAGAAAAAGGCCTGTTGTTCGCACTTCTGTTTCATATGAATTTGTCTTGTGATTCTAGATGATTCTATTCTTCTCAATTGCCAATAAATTTATCATTGCTCTTTTTTCTGTAGAAAATTAGGAGTGTGTTCAGATATTCTTAGAAGTGTTTTTGGGATATAAATAGGTGTTGGATATGATGGTTTGAATGTGGAATAGGTTTTTATCTTAATATTTTAAATGAAAATTTGGTTTTGAATATTGATTGTGAGAGTGAGAAATTTTGATGAGTAATGTGGAAACAGTTTTGGAAAATACAAGTAAGCAGAGTCTGGATTTTGAAACCAATATTTAATATCTAGAGATGCCCTTTTGATGAATAGTGGCAAAAGTGATTTGAAAACATAAGTAAACAAAGCCTTAATGTGACAATCCTTTTGTACTCGACATTCCTATGATGTTAGAGTGTGGTATATAGAATTAAATTGCAGAGAAATGATAACAAAGAATAAAATTGCCAAGAAAAGAAATTTACTAGAGATTTTTTTGTTAAAATAGATAATTTAATTGAAAAATGTAAAAAAAATTACGATTTGAATGAATTTAGTGGATTTTTATGTGAGAATTCATGTAAAATATATTGTTGGTGTGCATTGTAGGCACCATGCATTATATTCATCGATGAGATTGATGCGGTTGGGTCGACTCGGAAGCAATGGGAAGGTCATACAAAGAAAACATTACATCAATTGCTTGTAGAAATGGATGGATTTGAACAGAACGAGGTAAAGCCACACAAAGTATTAACTTCCTTTTCAATCCTTCTGCATTTCTCTGATGCCGTCTAATGTGACATAAACAGGGAATAATCGTAATGGCGGCAACCAATCTGCCTGATATTCTTGATCCAGCTTTGACGAGACCTGGTAGATTTGACAGGCATGTAAGTTATTTAAAGACACCGGGTTTGTTTGGTCGTATATTCTAATATCTGTTTTTTCACTATTCAAAAAATGATATCATATCAAACAATGATTTCATCACATTGTTTCCTAAAGAAACTAATGCATAATGATCCCATTCCTAGATTTCCGTTCTCAATCCTGATGTCCGGGGTCGTCAAGAGATATTAGAGCTATATTTGCAAGATAAACCTCTGGCAAGCGATGTGGATGTGAAATCAATTGCTCGTGGTACTCCTGGATTCAACGGGGCAGGCATGTTATTACTTTCGTTTTCTCTACTGGATGCTGATTTCCAAATCGATTGTCTTTAGGGCCTACCTATCAAAAATGAATCTTGATAATGGACAATAGGAATAAATGGTGTTGATCCGTCCCCCTTTCTAGATTCAGAAAAAAGAAGTCCAACCTTCTAATCAAGACTTTTTTCTGACGCCCTTAATAGAATGAATATAAAAGGAACGATTATCCATTGCTTATATATATAAAAGCTATATTGACTAAACAATGGACCCCGTTTTGCTTGATTTTTTGCTCGGAGATTTAACAAATGAGAATGAAATAGAACAGGCTGCCTACATTTGATTTCTGTAATATCTTCCAACTTGGTTTCATATTTTATTTGTATATTCATTTTGTTTGCTGTGTTCTTTTGTTGGTACAGACCTTGCAAATTTGGTAAATATAGCAGCCATTAAGGCTGCAGTCGAGGGCGCCGAGAAGTTGACTGCAGCGCAGTTGGAGTTTGCCAAAGACAGGATAATTATGGGAACAGAAAGGAAGACACTGTTTCTTTCGGAAGAGTCGAAGAAGGTTTGTGTACTGATTTCCATTTTAAGCCCCGACCATATACAACATTTCAGGTGTTCTTATAGTGCTGAATTATTTTATTCCGCAACCTATGATTTTAACTAACACGGCACATGGTCGTGTTAATTAAAATCAGTGTTGAAATCAATGGTAGTATGTATTGTATGAATTATTGTCTCGTTTTGTTAGTTATGGTCGTGTTAATTAAAATCAGTGTTGAAATCAATGGTAGTATGTATTGTATGAATTATTGTCTCGTTTTGTTAGTTTATATGTTATATTTGTATTATATATATATATATTGATTTATGCTCTATATTGATGGTCACATCTGCGTCGTAATAATCCCTTCTTGTGTTGCAGATCACTGCATATCACGAAAGTGGCCATGCTATTGTTGCCCTGAACACTGAAGGCGCACATCCGATCCACAAGGCGACGATTATGCCGCGTGGATCTGCTTTGGGAATGGTTACACAGCTTCCATCCGACGACGAGACTTCAATAAGCAAAAAGCAATTATTGGCGCGCCTTGATGTTTGTATGGGAGGACGAGTAGCTGAAGAGCTCGTCTTCGGTCAGGACCACATTACTACCGGAGCAACTAGTGATCTAAGTACGGCCACGGAGCTGGCTAAATATATGGTAATTTGCAAGATCGTTACCTTTTTCTTTCTCCCTCTACTAACATATATATATATATATATCTATTGACATTTATGGCGTTGACAAATATCCATTTCAACATTTGGTGTGTGCCCTTACTATCTAAAAGTTATCTTAAGGGTGTGTTTGTTTGGGGGTTTGGATTTTGGATTGGGATTTGAATAGTAAAAATTTTGAATTTGAATAGTTGTATGATGTGATATAAATAGGGTTTGATGTGATGTTTTGAATGTAAAATTGATTTTTAGTATAATATAAAAAATGAAAAATAGGTGTTTGATGTGATGTTTTTGGGGGGAAAAAATTGGATGAATAGTAAAAATCCTTCAAAATCCTTCGAACAAACACACCCTAAATATATCTATATTTCATCAACTGAGTGAAAGTATTAACTTCAACAAATGTTGTAGTCTAAATATTTGTTTTTGTTACGATAGTGGTTTGGATATGATGTTGTAGTGCTGATTTGGGCGCGCCCATTTATCGAATGTTTTTATTACATACAATATTTAGACTACAACATTAATAAAGACGTAATGTTTGTTTATATTGTATGTAATAAAAACATTCGATAAATGGGCGCGCCCAAATCAGCACTACAACATCATATCCAAACCACTATCGTAACAAAAACAAATATTTAGACTACAACATTAATAAAGACGTAATGTTTGTTTATATTTGTCTTGTGTCAACGGCTACAATGCTGAATCTAAGTTGAATTTTATCTTCAGCACTGACATGAGATTAAGATTACGTTGCTTCATTGCAAGGTATCGTCATGCGGAATGAGCGAAGAAATTGGGCCAGTTAATCTTAGAGGAAGACTTGGTTCAGAAATGCAGTCCCGAGTAGATGCCGAGGTACGTTTCATGAATCTTTACAACAATATATTATACAACCATCACATAACACTAGTTTTCATTTTTTCGAGTTCAGGTTAACAAGCTAGTGAGAGATGCTTATAAACGCGTAAAAGCCCTGCTTAAAAAGGTAAGCCCGATGAATTATAATTCATCGCCCGACTACTTTAGCAGTTAACATTGGCAGAATTCACCTATTTTGCTTGATAGAGCTTAATTAACTACTATGGCGCAGCACGAGAAGCCGTTGCACGCGCTAGCGAATGCACTTTTGGAGTACGAAACGCTGAACGCAGATGACATAAAGCGCGTGCTGCGTCCTTACGAGATCGAACCATACTTAAGTGATCAAGAAGATCAGATAGAAGAACTTGCTGCTTTTGCTTAAGACAACATCAAATTATCACAGGAGGAGCTTTGTGCACAAAAGATTATTTCCCAATCAGTAAGCATTCTCACTATACACAATATATATATATATATATATATATTGGTTGCTATATCGATTTTTAGTTATCAATTTTGGCATAAAATTCAAAAAGGAACTGTCACAAAAGGAAGTGATAGGAAGCAATCTAATTTATCATCAGAATTTTATATTTTTATTTTTGTATGAACATCATACATTTTAAATTCAGAGCTAGAACTTTGTCTCTACTTATCCTCTACAAATCTTTACAATATCTCTAGATCTTTAGCTACTAACCGAATTAAGACACAAATCGAGTCGATTAAGTAAATTTAGAATACATTAGGGCTTAAAGAGACGCTTAGTAACGACTAATATGCCTCTAAAAGCTTTAAAAAAAATACCTCTTTAGCGCCAAAAATGTTGGCTGTACACGATCAACGGATTGTGTTGTCATCCATGGCGAGCCGTTCTGATACATCGGCAAGTGACTTGAGATTGCAGCTGATAACTGCTTCGATGAAGTAGCAAGTTTCATCCTTTGTGTTTCCTTCGGGCACATCAACAACAAAGGATTCTATTACCAGAGTCCCTTGTCTCCCTTCGATTACCTCAGGATGTACAGAAACAGTCGAAGAATAGTTCTACATACATGGAAAAGAATCCGAATGATTCACATTAAGACATTTAGTAAGCATATTTAGTACGTTAGAAGATATAAACACACCAACGGCGAAAGAACTCTAATCTAGGGAAGCTTAGAGAGTCGAAACCAAATATGTAAAGTTTTTCGGGATCAAGATTAGAAACTTACTTTAAGTCTGTGATCTCCACCAACAATCCTTACAGTGAGTATGTGTTTATCATCGTCAAGAAGCTCTAATCTCTCGGTGCTTGTCGTAGCCGGAAGGCCCGACTTTACGTTAACTTCCCTCAAACTGCCAATCTGAAGATCTCCCTTCACTACACACTGACTCACAAAAGGCTTATACTTCTGTGGTTGATCAAATCTCCTCACCAGTGACCAAACCTTTTTTTGTATCCAAAACAACACAATGCCTCGTCAAAAACATTTGGGACTTGACAGCAGCCACAGTTCAAATAGATAAAAACAATCATTCTTCCCTAAATTTACTATTCATCATATTTTGTCTCAGGCCCAAAGGTCTGTTTGTTTTTTTGGATTTTTTTCAAAATTTACTATCAATCAAATTTTTTCCTTTTAAAAAATATAAAATTAAACATATATTTTCATTTTTTATATTATTCTAAAAATTAATTTTACATTCAAAATATCACATTAGTATTTATTTATATAAATGCATTTTTCGAGATTTCTTATTTGTCATACTAACTTCATCGTATGAACAACTCAAATTGGAATTGAAACTGCGAAATTAAAGGACTAAGCAAATGATAATAAGTGAACTGGAACAACAATTTCAAGAATTATGCCAAAAAGTGAACCGTAATGAACAAATCGAAACTGAAAATTTCATTCCAATGGACATCTAGTTCTAATCTATTCACCAATCGATCCGAACCACTCCAAACAAGCACGACGCACACGTATGTCTTCATAAAAACTAACTGAAATCCAAAACAATGAGTAAAGAGACAATAATTGGAGTAGAAAGTATTACGAGATGAAGAGGCGCCTTGACGCGTTTGATAAGATAGGAGGAGCATTGATCGTCCTTAATCTCATGCCTGTGGTGCTTCTTCAAATACTCTTTCTCCGCTCCACTCAATCGACCGGCGACATTCATCTTCCAACTCCGATCAGCGGCGGAAGGCAGATCGGCAGTTGACTGAGGTTGCGTTGGAGAGTGGGGACCGCCGCATTTGAATTTAGCGTCCGGAGAAGGGGCGACGAAATCGCGGCGCGTGCAACATCGTCTCCTTAAAATGGAAATTTACTCTCGTTTTTTTTCCCCTTTTTATTTGTTCTATGTTTTTTCAAATCAAAGTTATACGTTTATGTTTGTGCAATTTTAAATTGCGATTTACGGTAGCAAAAATTTTGAATTAAAATAATAATATGATATAATATAGATAGTATTGATTTTAGTATAATATTAAAAATAAAAATAGATGTTTAATTTAATATTTAAAAAAAATAATTTATGTAAATAGTAAAAATTTTCAAAATATTTGAAACAAACATATCTTAAAAATATTTATATATTTGTATAATTTTTTGCACAAATATCGTGATAATAGTATTATAAGACACTACTAGATGTATTTTTGTTATTTTCTTTAATTTGTACTATATTTTCATTATTGAACGATCAAAGACTGAGGTTGTATTTTTTTTATTAGCAAACTATATGTTCATTTAAAATAGGCACGGGATTTAATCAATCTATTATACTCCAGTTAATTGTGATATAAAATAAAATACAATTGACTATGGATTATAAAATATAAATATTTTGAAAAACATATATATAAATTTTTATCAATTGATTATGCAATTAATTATGATATATTTGATGCAGCTAGTGATTTAATAAATGGGTAGTGGGCCAGAAATATTTGAAGTATTCTTGTATTGGGCCAAAGCACTTTCATTTAGTTGCGGCCCAACAGAAGAAAGGGGCCCACATTTAACGGAAAGTTATAACTGTCTGGTCGTTACAATAGCTGTAAACTGAGCAGCAATTTCTAAGCGCAATCTCGCTTTCGGCGCGTTCACCTATTTTCCCATTCCCCGATGACCCGCCGTGATGCACGCGCCTTCGGAGAGCGTTGATTTTATCAACCAACCAACGCATTTTATCTATTTATAATTTTATTTATTTGCGATTTTTTTTATAATTTAATTTTAGAGAAATATAATTAATAAATAATTTAAAATATATTAATAAAAATAATTATAAATTAAAATTAAATAAATAATTAATTTAATTTTAAAATAAAAAATTATAAGTTACAAAAATAAGACTAAAGTGTAAAAATGAAAAAATAAATACAACATACAAATATTAAAATATGAATATAATAAGTGGAACAGACATACAAAATAATATTAATATTAAAAATTTCAAGGAAAAGAATTTCGGGACAAAAGGAGTATTTTATTTTAATAAATAAAAAGTATTATTTATTATATCAAAATACCATTATTTATTAATTTTGACCTATCTACCCAAAGCGAAAGCGAAGAGATTACCTCATAGGACGAAATCAAAAATCATACCAATAATAACAAAAACACAATCAAACATCCATAATAATAATAATAATAATAATAATAATATTACACCACCCTTTGAGATTTACCAACCTTCACGACCATTCCATCATGATCGAACAAACCAATGAATGAACAAATCCAAAACAGATCCCGTCCCGTCCCGTCCCGTCCCGTCGACATCCCCACATCGCAAAATTCAATCGCTTTAGCGGGTTTCGCCCGGTGGACTTTCGCCTGCTTCGCTATGGGGTTGAGGAGCGGCTTCGGCTTCAGCTTCGACATGCTCGATTTCGGGCAGTCGAGGTTTACCGTTGACATCGACGGTCTGCTGCTGGGTTTCCTCTGGCTCGGGAGGGACCTCAAGGGGCTGCTGCTGCTGAATTTCTTCGGGATTCGTTTTGTCGTGGCAGAACTTGACGACGACGCAGGTGATGTTATCGGCGCTTCCGCGAGTGAAGGCGGTTTCTGTCAGCTTTCGAGCAGCTGCTTCCGGTTCTTCTTCTGATTGCGCTATCGAAACAGCATCCTGGAAATATTATCCGCCGTTTACAATTCGACAACCGATAGATGGAGAGAAGGCAATGTAATGACAAGACAAGAAGTCAGGTTACCTCGTTTGGGACGACATCCCAAAGGCCATCGCTGGCGAGCACGAGCAGATCAAGATCTTTGTCGATCTCCTGTTCCTGCAACGTTTTTAAAAATGGGTTCAGAACATCGTAAATATTGCACCGGATTTCGTCGAGTGTTTTAGAATCCGAAAATAGGCTTTTATGATCTGATCGGATTCGGAAAATAAATGACAAGCTCATTATAGCAGATGTACAAAGTCGTAACACAATACTTCCTCCTTGGGTACAAGTTTTAATGTGGATAGTAAAAAATACAAAATGACAATAAGTAGATATGATTTTTTTTTACGAATAAGGAAAATATGAATACTTTAGGATAACAACCAAAATAATAAAAATAAGCATACTTTTCGATGACAGAGGAATAATAAAATTACGAGTACCTGAATCTCAGGCTCAGCAACAACAAATTGCTTCAGCAAGCGATTTCCGAAAGCGCGAGACATAGCCAAAACGCCACCAACCCTCCAAGTGCCTGGTAGAGAAAATAATTATATAAGCACATCCATGTTCTTCAAATATTTCGTACTTCTTTTGCTTAGAGACAACTACCAAACGACAATCAACTCTAGTAATGTAGATCATTTGACTCGTTCAATCGTTAGCCTGTGTTTTTATGTTTTATTTTACTGACTGGAGAATAAATGATATCTCATATGAACAAAGCGGCAGAACATAAAAAACACATACGATGCAGAAGATCATTTGGTTCATTAGTCAGACCTTGTTTTTCACATGTGTTGTGTGGCATCGTAATTAACTCCTAATACTGGCATGGTAGATACCGAGTGTATTCTATTTTACATTAATGAAACTTCAGCATGTTTCCTGATAATAATTAAATCATTCGCAGGAAAATAATGATGCTTGCTACAATGCATATATATATATGGAGCATGTAAATATAAACACGATAAAAGAGTACAAACCTGCCCACATAATAATACCACCCGCACTTTCAATTCTCTTCCTCTCATCACTTCTATTCGGTTTGTGATCTTCAGAGAGTGCAATTGCTGTTGTGTAAGGAAAAAAACCAGATTACTTTCAAAAACATTTTAGGTGTTCACGAGATCGATGGAAGTACAATTAACCCCAAGCACTTCTATTCCTTAAAAACGTTAATAGTGGAAAAGAAATGCATTATTGATTAAGATACTATTGACAAGTCCAAACTTCAAACTGTTAGGGGAAAAAAAGATTAAATTTTCCATTTCCCTAGTGAACTAGTTTCTCGCACGAAGAAGGCAAAGTAATAAAAAGGAAAGTAATTTCGTGTTTAGCTGATGAGGAAATCTCAGGAAATGAATATTTTACAGTGTCCACCGAAAGGAGATTAGAAGAGATCGAGCTTCAAGATGAACAAGAACTCTAAATGAAAATATTCATTGGAGCTTCACTCATTTGTATTAAACAACAGTTAAACTAAATATTCATGCTCATAGATAACTTGATAAACGCTCAGATTACCAAATCTCCATTTATTCTATCTAATTTCCATAGGGAACAAAGAAAAATCATCAGCCCCTCAATTTACGTCGATTGTTCAATGAAATTTTATAAAAATAATACCTCTTCCTGCCTTTGATATTATAGTTCGAGAATCTCCAACATTAGCAACATAAAGGTGATTTCCAACAAGAACTGCTGTTGAAGCTGTTGAACCATCATCACGAAAGGTGTCTTTTTCGGAGTTCAAAAACTCTCTGTCCGTCTGTCGGTATGTTTCACCTGTGGATTTGTATGTATTACTACAGAGCACTAACAAAGTACAAAAGCCATTACATTAACACATAACAAAGTGTCATTTTCTTGTAGTTCCAAGAATAATCTATAGCACAAAACCATTTATAGTAAATTTCCGCAGTCCAATTTGTATAGTCAGAGCGGCTTATAACTTAGTCATGAATACACAAATTTACCACATTGGGAAACAGTGAATGACATTAGTTTGTAACAAGTTCTAGATGGACCAGGTTATACCTAATCTTTTCAACTGTGTAAAGCCAAATATTTTACTACGTGTTTTCCAAAGAATCCTTCATTTGCTGTATATCTCAGTGCATACTCAGGGAAAATAGCAGCAAAGAAAAAGTTATTTAGAATTAAAAGCAAATGGAGATTGGATTTCAACCCACTTATAGCTAATTTTGTGTTGGTTAAGAATTCTGGATGCCTCATAAGATTCTCAAAGAGATGTTCCTTCAAATATTCTGCAGCGCGAGGTCCACCATGTCCTGTCAACACAGATTCTCATTAGGAAAGAACACCGCTTGTACTCTCCTCAAGATTAGAAACTTAAATTATATGAAATGATTAACACAATTGTTTCAACAAGACATGCACGAGATGATGTCGTAGACAACTCCAGAATTCAATCTTATACAAACTTTTAACATTGATCTGGAAATAATAGAAAATGGTGTTTAACAAAAAGTTCAGGCTGAATAACAGTTGAGGTTCAATGCCTAAGAAAAGGATTTGTAAAAGCTAGAAAATGCGCAAACAGAACTAGGTAGCCTATATTCCTATTCCTAGATCAACTTTAATACATTTTCTGAGTGCCAGTGATCAATCATAACTGACAATCATGATCAGATTTTCATCCATATACTTATAATTTGAAACACAGATCAGTTTTATCTTTAAGTGGCTCAACAAAAATTAGTGTTTTCTCTCCAGACAGCGTCCTAAACTTTCAGCCATTTATTTATGCATCAGAAGAAAGGTAATTGAGACGAGAACTTACCGTCAAATACGCCAAAGAGGGAGACTGGCTGTCCATCAATCTTGGAAGCCTTGATGTCATAAAAATCCTCCATGCTTGCCCTTTTTCCTCTAAAACTGGAATAACCACATCTTAAACTTCCATCTTCACTGCAATTAGGAAATAAGATTTAAATGCAACCTGAGCAGATTCAAATCACACGGTGAACATGTTCATGCCATGTGAAGATAGTAATAGCATCATCGGCAGTGCAATCATATTCACACTCAACGCAGGTATAACATGTTCTAGAACTATCCATAATAAGCAACCACAGTAGCCTAAATATCAATTCATTTGGGAAAAACTCAAAGCTTACAGAACTCCCTAAAATATGGTCTTTTAAGTGTTTGATCTAAAAATACAAGAAAACTATCTCATCTTGGGACAATTTATTTCACTCCCTCCCAAAACTGTAAATAAAAATATCTTCTCAAATAAATGGTTGAGAAGGAATATTTATTTTACAAATGAAATCGAAAAGTACGTATTTAGTCAACGTATATACTGTCAAATGGAAAAGTGTTTTCACCAAACATTGGTTTGCGCATACAATCACCAAGCATCATTAACTACCTTAGATGGGTTGCAGCAATAATAGAAACAACGTAGAGAACACGCAAGATGACGAAAAAAGCTGAAAAAACAAAAATCAAAGCCTACATGATTATAGCCTAATGCTTCATGCGCATAATGAACTAACTACCATACGAGGAATTTGTCCCTTACCAAACGATCACTTAAATAATATCTAATTTCCAAATAACTATAACAAATCAGGAAACCTGAATATTCCATCACCTCTTCCAGCATCCGCCGACATAGTTGTCGTCATCAATCTTCTCTGGTAAAACATCAACTGTCAATCCCTTGGCCGGTGCGCCAGAATCCACCATCATCTTTCTTTTTATTCCAAACTTAAAGTTCCAAAAATTAGTAGGGAATCTTGTTGCATTCGATAGTCCACAGAAGTATCTAAACTGCCTGACCTCAGTGTGTCCAGAGCAAAGACTCACAGACCTCAAAAAACTGTTGCATAACATTTAAAGCTGATGATGCTTTGATCTCAGAACTGAATCTAACACAGGCTACAAAATAACAAAAAAACAACACCAATAATCAGTTTTATTGTCATCAGGGAGAAAATCAATTTCATTGCATATTCATTATGCTTATAAATGCCAGTAGTAAACAGTAAGATCCTGTGAAGAGATCCACCAACCGAAAACCTTTTCATCAACTGTAATGATAAAATGCTCTTTAACATTCGGCTGTCAAACAAGTTCATGAATCACAATATTTCACCGTTTTCACTTTCAAAAGTCTTCCAACACAACACACAAGTTCAAATTCATTCAGATACGAGATTCATCATAATCTCACTACGTCATCTTCATCACTCTCCACAAATATAACCCGCCCACCCGAAAAAAAGTCACTCAGAAAAGGCTAATCAATAGATTCAATCAAAACAAGGATATTCTAAAAAAGATTAACTCTTACACTCAAAAGTAAATGATTCGTGAAGCCACAAAAACAACCACAGATCCATAAACATGTTTCCATTTAAGAATCACTTAACAAAATTCCGAATTTAAAAGCCAAAAAAAAAAAAAAAAAAAAGGCACGACAGCACAATTAGATCAAATCGTTCAAAACTGGAGCCACGTATCGGATCAAATTGAAGATCTGCAGAAGATCCGAATCCTACCATTGAAATCGAATCAGCCTAAAAAAAAAAACCTATCATCGCACACAATTGACGAATAAACACAATCATTACATCAAAAAGAAGATGATTCCGAAACCCTAGCGAGCAATTGCCGATCCATCATCCATCCATCCATCCATCCACCAGCGATTAGTGGAGCAGAGTTGCGTGGGTGAAGAGGAAATTTGTTGCGAAGTGGCGGTGCCCAGAAAGCGGTGTATGCTTGTCTATGTCACCACCGAGCAAAGGAGCGGCGACGTGGCATTATAAGTTGCTGTCCGGTCCTCAGCACCTGGTCCACCGAACCCATACGGAGATCCCGAAGTGAAATCTTAGCTGTAAATTCTAAATAAATAAATATTCTCTTAAAATATTAACTTATTTGATTTTGTGTATGTAATTATTATGGAATGGACAACATGGTTACAGCCATTTTTTTGCATGCATGTCACCTATAAATCAATTGGCTTAGCTGTAACATAATCACATAATTAACAAAATTAAATTATTTTCCATATATTTTTCTATTTTAATTTTTTATTTGTATGATAGAGATACTAAGCATGATTAGACTTGACTTGACTTTCGTTCATTTCAAAATTCAAATATTATATAATATAGCACTAATTAATTAATGGCAATCTACTCAAGAATCAGCGATCTACCTCAATATAATTAATTCTGTATTGTAAAAATTGTATATTACGAGTGTGCCATTAGTCCAAACCAAATCTGGGCCGAATATTGCAAGCCCATGGGCCAATGCGCCAGCCCTTTATATGTAATATGAATATTTCACAATTTAATATTCTTATATTATAACAATTCTCATTTATTCAATGCAAAATGCGGGCGGTCATTTTAACTATTCATATTTTTTCAAAACGAATAAAGAAATAATTAAATATATCAAAAAGAATTAAAATTTTTAAATTTCAAATTAAATTTTTTTATAAATATATATATATAACTCATTAACCAATACTCACATTTTATATATTATATTTTAAAATTATTTTTTGTTGTCTACATTTTCATATTTAATTTTTAAAATAGTAGATTATATACCTCAAATTATTAAAATTTATATAAATTAATATTTAAAAATTAAAATATAATATTATATAAAAACATTACTATTAGACTATAAAATATACTTCCTCCGTTTCCATAAATATAGTGTTAATTGGTTTGGACACAAGATTTAAAGAATATTTATATTAGTGGGTAAAAAGTATGGATAAAAAATTTTGTTGCCCTTGTGAGTATATTATTGTAAAAAAATAGTGACAATTGTGTAATAAAAATGAAAAAGTATGGGTAATTTTACGGTTATATGATTATTTATGGAAACAAGACTATTGTTTTGAAACGGACAAAAATAGTAAATAAGACTATTGTTTCGAAACAGACAAAAATAATAAACAAGACTATTATATTGATACGGAGGGAATAATATATTCTTTTTTAATTGTTGATTTTTAGCTTGTGTTTTATAAATTATAAACAGTGGTTACACCGTCTACTCTAAAGGAATTTTTTTTTTTTTGGAGTTTTGTAATAGATAGCAGATGTTTTGATATTTTATTTTTATGTATATTTTTTTAAATTTAAATGAAGAGTAGACATTTGATAGTAATACATGATTATTTTTAGTAAAAATAAAAAATAAGTATTTTTAAATATAAAAATAAATACATACAAAATATGACAAAATTATATACTCCCATCGTCGCATGTTATCATTTTTTATTTTCGTCTGTCCTATTTTTTAATTTAATAATTGTACTATCTACGTAACATAATAAACACTCTCTCAATTTAAATTATATTACACAAATATCATTACTTTTATATTATTAATAAGGATATTTTTATTTTTTTTATTATAATCTAATATAATCTAAATATTTAAAAGTTTATGTTCAAAGGCCAAAGGTCACTCTTCCAATGGATGGGAGAGAGTATATAGTTTGTTTCTTCCTTGCATCTTACATATCATTAAACACTGACGCCCGGAAAGGATTCGGAGGCAGCTGCAGTGATTCTATCTGTTCATCAAACATTCCGACAACTTCATTCATCGAAGGTCTGTCTTGAGGCCTAATCTGAACGCATCTCAGCGCCACCATAACCATCCTCTTCATCCTCATCTCCTCTTCTTCATCTCCGCCGTCGATCTCCATCCGCTTCCCTTTGTTCAATCGCTCGTAAATCGACAACGGGAAGTCCGTCTCGCCGGATTTCAAAACCCGCAATTTTCCCGCCATTTCCATCATCACCATTCCGAAGCTGTATACGTCGGCTTTGCACGAGACGTCGCCGACGTGTTTATAGAACAGCTCCGGCGCTGCGTATCCCGTAGCCGTCACGTCTTTAATTCCGCGATCTTTGATCTTCGGATTGAAATCCTCGTCGAGCAAAATGTTCGACGGCTCGATGCCGAGGTGCGGGACTTCCGCGCCGTGCAAATACTCGATCCCGAGCGCTGTCCCGCGGCATATTCGGAGAATCTGTCGACAGGTTAACGATGAAATGCGGCTTGCCAACGTGCCGCATTTTGCGAGCTCGTGCACGAAGGCTCGTCTCGAGCCTTCGATGCAGAATCCGATTAGTTTCACAGAATTCAGATGGTTAATCTTCGCCATTTTCGAGACGATGCTGACGAAGTCTCGATCGTTAATTGACGACATTTTGAATACCTTTATTGCGACGGGAGGACCGCTTTTAAGCTTGCCGGCGAAAACGCTTCCTCGGTTTCCTTCGCCTATTTTAGCCTCGAAGTTTCTCGTCATCTTTTCGATCTCTCTATAACTGTAATTAATGGGGATTCCGTTTGTCTGAAGCCTCGAGAGTTCTTCGACGGCTTCTCTGTTATCGGACGAGCAATCCTGGGCTCGATATCGATGCCACATCAGCGCGATCAACATCGTAATCCCTAACAAGAACCTCAGTCCTATGATCCCTCCTGTCCTAACAACAACAACAACCAAAGGATTGATCGTGTGAAACATTTTATTACGTCTGATGCCTTCGGGGACTTAATCTTACCTATCGCGAAGACGGCGATCATAATGTAAGCTGTCGAAAAGAAGCGTTAGAATGCCGAGCGAATAAGGATACGTTGAAAGAATTCGAACCGTGAAACTTACGAAGATAGTAGTCCAGTTTGCCTGCATAGTTTCGGACAAAATTCAATATCAATCTTTCTAATATGGGAATGATTACAGCAGCATGCCACGTAAAATACAGAAACAATATATGTCTTAATTATATACAACATGTATTGCTTGTAATAAAAACATGTATTGTTTGTTCATAATTACAACATGTGCTGTATGAGAGTATATCAAGTACTAAAATCAATTATTATATATATGTTGTGTGAGACTATATCATATGTTGTTATATGTGGTAATACTGTGTGCGAACACACATTCAGCGCTGCAATGTGTTGAAATAAAAATGGCGTACTATCTATAGTTATATCATATGTTGTCAGTTAATACTTCGAGATGCAAGAAAAAGAGAGGTAATGAACGTTTTCTTACAGACGAAACTACGCTCCGAAAGGGGCGTGTCTTCGTAGCAATAACGACGACATCGAACTCTACCGTTGTTCTCGATCGAGCAAGTTCCCCCGCCGTCCTCACATTCGACGCACAACACTCGTTTCCACGAAAGCTCGAATCCGTAAGCCATCAAATCATGAACCTGCGAATACGTGTAGTTGCCTCGACGCAAAGTCGACGGAAACGAGGCCTCCGTCACGGCGTCGTAAGTGCAAGATTCCTCCAATTCCGAAACCAATATCCTCGAGGCTGCGACGTACGTATAGAAATCTCGAGAAACGTTCGAACGACGAGCACTCGTATCGCTGCAGAAAGGGCTCTCGACGTACAACGGATTGTTCACCGGCTTTCGACACTTGAAGAACGCCACGTCGACATGGTTGTCATAGTTAACCGAAATGTAGCTCGACAAAATGTCGACATCCGAGGAGAAATAGATCGGACAGGACGAGTAATTGTGGCTGTCAACGCCGGGATCGGATATTCGCGCTGAGAAATTTCTGTAACTGATTTCTTGCACGCGATAGCTTCTCGATTTGGTCTTCATCGTCGTTCGATTCTCGTGGCAGTCGAGCATGAAAATGGTGTCCGAATGGCCGCAATTCGGAGGATCGCCTCGCAGTCGAAAAGGGTAGGTAATAACGATATCGCCACACGACGACGGAACACAGCCTGAGGTGTTCTTACCTCCGATTCTTGCAGCAGAACATACAAAAAGAATCAAAACAGCAAGATTCTGCATTTCTTTCGACATTTTTTTGCTAAAATTTTGTCCGAAAATCTTGCGAGACAATACGATCGAAGAAATAAGAACATATCGACGTTTTTCGTCGAAGCTTCTATCTTATTTTAATCATATCTACACAGAATTATTTATACAAGTCAAAGATTTCAAGAATCATTCGATCTGATCAATTCACGCGTTTTTTTGCAAGTCAACACATCAAGATCAGTTGGTAATGTAGAAAGAAAAAAGAAGCAAACTTTAAGGATGTAATGAAAGGTTGAGAAGTTCCCATCAAGACATGAAGATCATACTCTGTACTTTGATTTTCTTCGTTGGATTATCGAACTGCGACGATGTCTGCAAGCCGGCCAGCTGCAGTTCTTCAGGGCCAGTTGTTCGATTCCCTTTTTGGTTAAAGAATCGACACCCTGATTGGTGTGGTTTTCCAGGGTTTGAGCTGTCGTGCAGTCGAAGTGGAGACACAGAGCTCGATTTCTTGTTTCCGGTGAAAGCATCTATCGACAAAGTTACTATTCCATTGAACATGACCGTGTCCGTCGGAGTTATCGACTACAAGGAGCAAAAGATGCTCGTAAGAAACTCGGTGGCGCGATCCTGCCTCCCGGAAAGGCCCCCGAGATCGAACTTTTCGGCCTTTCCGTTCGAGGTATGTTACATTTTGCAGAATTTCAGATTGCCGGTAAATTAGGATATAGACACCTATATTATATGCTTTAGTTTATTGCATATTTCTCTCTGTTTTAATTCAAAATAAAAAGTTTATTTCAAGTATCATTTCTTATTATATAAATACTAAATATACATTAATACCAAAATATTATTTATTTAAATTAAAAACATATTATTAAGTATATAATTATTTTATATATAAAGTTAAGGACAAAAATATTAAAAACTCTTACATAATTCTACATATTATATAATATTATTATTTTTTAATGTATTGAAAAATCTCAAATGACCTATATATAATTTGGGACAGAGGGAATGTGATATAATAGAAAATTTTTTTAAAATTTTTCATTCCGACTATAATTAAGAAAATTATAAACATCTTATAGATGCAAATAATTTGTATGCAACAAACATATTATCATTGTAGTTGTAAAGAAACAAATACTAAGAATCCAACTTTATCATTAAAAAATAAAAATAAAAATGGATGATACATGTAAACAATTCAACATTTGATAGTAAAGTTGAATTTTTGATATATTTTTATTTAATATTACAATAAAAAATAATTTATTTCGAATAAATTATTTGCATTCATGAGGGTATATTTCTATCTTTCTATAAAATATCTATGTGTACTTTTTTATAATACAAATTTGTTAAATAATAGAAGGAATGTAGATTTCATACAAGTTTTTTCATATCTTAACAGATAAATATGCAATAAATTAAATATAAATTATTTTCAAAATTAAAAAATAAAAAAGCATGTAACACATATATGTTGAAATTTACCCTATTAAAAATTAGTTAAGCTTATAAATAGACATATGATAACTATCTAATTATAATTATAGAAATATAGTTTAACTTATAAACTAAATATTTAAAATATCTCGACAAGGTTGAACCACTGGGATACGACGGGGGATACACTTTGTTCAATTGTACTAATGCTCGGGATAACGGCAATCGTGTCGCTTGCCTTAGCAGCCAGAGCTATGAAGTCGTTGCGTTTGGTTCTATTTACGAGATCACGTCGTTGCCTCCTCGCTCGTCTTGCTTCCCCATGTACAACATTTCTTTCGTGCCGGATAATTTGTACGGCCGGCAACCGGACGATTACGGCGGGACACCGTATTATCTTCATTGGAGAAAACCAGATTGTCATAATTGTTATGGAAAGGGAAGATCTTGTAGGCTTAGGAATGGCAGCATTGCAGGGCAAACTGAATGCTTCAAACTTGGTATGTTAAAATTTTTTTGAACATCCTTAATTAAATATTGTGATTTTGTTTGTCTTAAAAGATTAATCTTTGTCTGAACAAAGAAATTATTTGGGATTACAGATGGATCAAGAGACAGTGTTCGAGTTGTTGTAGTAGGTAAGAGGAGTCTTTTTTTTTTTTGGATACTAATCGAATCGAAACAAAAATTGTAGTAGTAGATTTAATATGCTTGAAATTATTCGATTTATTTTGAAATTTAAATGATATTTGTAATCGATTTAAAATAATTTTTAAATTATTCAATTCGATTTAAGCATTGAGTCAAATTTTGTATTAACATTAACATTAAGTATTTGATTAAAAATTCGATTAGTTTTGTGTTTTTGAAAGTTTTATAATTAAATTTTCAAAAATGATAGAGACAGTTTGATAAAAAAATAAATACACCACAAATTTGCAAATTGACACAAAAATACTTTCTACTTCAAATAAAAATAAAATTAATATTAATATTGTATAGTTATAATTTTCATTATACTTATTTATATAAATTTTAAAAATTAATATTATACGTAAATTAGTTTGATTTATTTAATTTGAAAATAGAGTTGTATATTATCTTTTTACATTGTATATATTTTTATTAGAATGAATATTAAAAAATATATTTCAATTCAATTACAAATTTCGAATTCAAATATCAAAATTTTAAATCAAACAAAATTATTCAATTTGCAACCATACTATTGATTTCAAATCACACATTTGTTTTAAAAGATATGATCTTTGAGTTGAAGTATTTTGTCATTACAGGTGTAACTGTAGGAACTGTACTCGTACTGTTCATTGTAGCCGTTATATACTCAGCGAAAAGAAACCGAGACAACCTCACAAGGTTCAAAAGATCATCGGCAAATCACGAACATATGAAGGCTATGATTCGATGTTCTTATAAGGACTTAAAAAGAATCACTCGAAATTTCGAGGAGAAACTCGGACAAGGATCACTTTACAAAGGGATGCTTTCGGACAAAACTCCGGTCGCCGTCAAGATTCTCCGATGTTCTGCAATAAGTGCCGACGATTTAAATGACGGAATCAACAGAATGGGCGCAATGCATCATGAAAACGTGCTTCGAGTGATCGGATATTGCATAGACGAGCCAAAAAAAGCTCTCGTTTACGAGATTTCGCCACGTGGCGCGCTAGAAGAGATTATGTCTTCGGAAATACTCGACGGGGAGACGCAACGACGGGTTGCGGTCGGGATTGCGAAAGGCATCGAATACGTGCGTCGAGGGTGCGGTCGAAATATTTTCGATTTGAAGATTAATCCTCGCGACGTATTGGTCGATCGAGACTTCAATCCGAAAGTGTTGGTATGTCCTTTGAGTGATGATCGAGAAGCGAATGACTATACGGCGCCGGAGTTATCGTCGACTAGCGACGGAATTGCTCGCCGGAAAGCGGATGTTTACGGTTTTGGAATGGTGGTGCTTGAAATGGTTTCGAGAATGAGCGATTCCGACGAAGGGGCAGCGGGGCAACGACGGCGAGAAGGGGAAGAGAAGCTTCTAGAATGGGTGTGTAATAGATTGAAGAATGAAGATTGGGAGTTGAAAAAGATTGGAGTTTTGGGGCTATGGTGCATTGAGTGGTTTCCTTGCAATCGTCCCTCTATTGAACAAGTCATTCAAATGCTTGAGGAAGATGCTAACTAATTTGCCAGTCAGATCGACACGACAAGTTATACTTAAATA
Organism: Andrographis paniculata; assembly: GCF_009805555.1. Taxonomy (NCBI): domain Eukaryota; kingdom Viridiplantae; phylum Streptophyta; class Magnoliopsida; order Lamiales; family Acanthaceae; genus Andrographis; species Andrographis paniculata. The sequence goes on along the minus strand of NW_026137502.1, from coordinate 3,713,282 downwards.
AATTATACGCGACGGACAATATTTGAAGATGTCTAAAAAAAAATTAATATCTTTCTTGATATATTAAGAATGTTGCCTGTAAGAATCCGACTACTATACAAATTTACGTTGAGATGCAAATTCAAGTTCTATAATAGAAGATTTAAAGAAAAATTTCAAAAATAAAAATAATGGACAAAAAAAATTGGAACAAATGGAATAACATTGTCTCGGACTTGAATAGTATTTAAAAAACTAATTTGAGTTTATCATAGAGATATAAAAAAATGATAGAGTCAATTATCAATTCAGATAGTGTCTTTGTGAGAGTTGGAACACAACTCTAAACGAAATTAAAATTAACAGTAAAGTTTTTTTTTTACACATAAACTCTAATATTTTGCTATTTAAACTTTGCATTCTTTGAAAAAAAATATACTTCATCTGTTCCAAAACAATAATTTTCGTCCGTCCTAAAACAACAGTCTTATTTCATTTTTGGTACTAACTCCTTATTTTACAAAATTATTCTTACTTTTTCACATTTATTTTAGTATTTTAGAAATACTCAATAAATATAATACTATTATTCCTTAATTTTTGTGTCAATGTCAATTTTTTTTTTTTTTTTTTCTTTCCAAATATTTCATCACACATTATTTTAATATCAAAATTTTTTTGTCAATCCAATCAAAAGGAACACACCCGAATCAAAGTAGGTCTCTGAAAATCGAAAACAGAATTTAAAACAATCACATAAAAAGATCTAAGACAACAAACACCATTCGATACACAGCCCGCGAAGACCGTTACCAAAGTCAACGTGTGAAAATTGCCCAAACATCACTCACCACTCACTCAGTCAACATTAGGACAAAAAAGAAGAAGCCTCTTTTATCTTAAAAACGCGTTTCATTTTTAATGGCCTCTCTACAATCAATAAATTGCATTATTATATCTACAGACGAAATCGAATTGAAACGAACCCTAAATCATTAAACTCTCCTCAGCCATAGCCATGATCTTCGTCTTCTTGCTTTTCTTAATCTCCTCTCCCCTCCTCCAAAAGCCTAAATTTGCATCCGGCCGGTGCGAACCGGCGCGGTGCAAACCGTCCGGCCCGGAAGTCCGGTTCCCTTTCCGGCTGAAAAACCGGCAGCCGCCCGAAACCTGCAGCGCCTACAGCAGCGATTTCGAACTAACATGTAATGAGAAAAACGATACAGTTCTCCACTTCCAGCTGTCCGTTTGGGCGTCCGCCGGAAACTATCTAATCCCGCTGTCGGCAAACGCCACCGTCGCCGGAACCATTGACTACGATCGGCAGGTGATCGGAGTCAACGTTTGGGAAAGTTCCTGTCTTCCGGCGAAGGCTCCGAAAGTCAATTCTTCTGATTCTCCTTTCGAATCGGATCCTGGAAACCAGTACGGGGGATCGTACACGCTCTTCAACTGCTCCGGCCCGATCGGGACGAGGTTCAGTCGGGGCCCGATTGAGTGTCTGAATCGTGGGGATTTTGAGGTTTATACTGTTAGCTCGTCGGATTCGCTGTCGGATGTGACACCGCTGTCCAACTGTGTGAAGATGTACAACGTTTCGTCGGTTCCGCCGGCGCTTGTCCGCGTACCGGACTCGTTGTCTTTCGATCAGACCGCTCAATTGCGGTGGAGGAATCCGGATTGTCGGAAGTGTGAATCGAGAGGGAAGATTTGCGGATTCAACTCAACGGATAACAGTATTGATTGCTTCGAGAAACCAGTTTCCCCAAATCAGAAGAGTCACGGTAACCCTAATTTCCGCCATCGATGACAATCTACAATTCTTTTTTCGTTTTGTTTTTTTTTTTTCAATTATACTTTCTTTTCTCAAAATTTGAAATGATACATTGATTAAAAATAAAATAAAAAATAAAATAAAAAATTTAAAAGAAAAAATTGAAAATTTTATTGAAAAAACGAAAAATAATTAAAAATATATTTGAAAATTTAATTAGAAATTAAAATAAATAAATAAAAAATATTTTATAAATAAGTGTTAAATAGAGAGTAATAATTAAAAGAATTGAATATTTTATTAAAAAATAATTGAAAATATATTTGAAAATTTAGTTAGAAATTAAAATAAATAAAGATAAAATGTATTTGTTATAAATAAATGTTGAATATATAGTACTAATTAAATATTAATGAGATAAATATAACGGATATAGTAAAAAAGAAAAAGTGGGAATAAGCTTAGACTAACGAAAAGAATATATTTTAATTAATTAATAATAATAATTTTGGTTTTATTTTATTATTTTTGAAAACTAATTAGAATATACTCTCATTGTTCCATAAATATAGTCTTAATTAGATTAGAGACGGAATTTAAGGAATATTGATATTATATTGGTACGAAAGGATAAATTTTTTTATTTTTTTTTTGCCTTTGTGAGTGTATTAGTGTAAAAAATAGTAGCAACTGTATAATAAAAATAAATGGTTATTTATGGAAACAAGACTATTGTTTTGAAACAAACAAAAAAAAATGGTAAACAAAAAAATATATTAATCTCTATCTTTTTAAAATGTCTTCGAAATTTTGTAGTAAATTAAAAAAATATTTTAACATTTTTGTTCATTAACTCTATATATAAAAAATTAAAAATATTTTGGTATTAATATTTAATTATTTTTCATAAAATTGAAAAAAAAATGATCTTTTGAGTGCGACAATCAAAACAGTAAGCGTATGAATACTAAAATTACAATTTTAACCCTGTTATAATATTAACGAAGTTTATCTAAACAAATATTTGTTTACATTATGACGTTGGGTATTGTTATTACATGATAGAGAAGAAGAAGAGAATCGTCACAGCAGTTTCAGCAGTGGCAAGTTCTCTGGTGGCAATAGCCGTCGGAGGCTTATGCAGTGTGTATCTAAAGAAGAAAAGAAAGCTGGAAAACGCGCGAAAAATCGTACGGTTCCTCGACGATTACAGAGCTCTAAGGCCGACAAGATACAGTTATTCAGACATCAAACGAATAACCGAAGGGTTCAAGTACAAACTAGGCCGAGGAGGCTATGGAACAGTGTTCAAAGGGAAGCTGTCGGAAGAAATCCCGGTCGCCGTCAAAATCCTCAACAACATAAAGGGCAACGGCGGCGATTTCCTAAACGAAGTCGGCGCGATCGGGAACATCCACCACGTCAACGTCGTGCGTCTCGTTGGGTATTGCGCCGACGGGTATCGACGCGCGTTAGTATACGAGTATTTAGAAAACGATTCTTTGGAAAAGTACATCGCGTGGGGGATTCGTAAGAACAAGCTCGGTTGGGACAAGCTTTACGAGATCTCGTTAGGTATCGCGAAAGGTCTCGAGTATCTCCACCAGGGTTGTAACCAGCGAATCCTGCACTTCGACATCAAGCCGCAGAACATACTTCTCGACCACAACCTCAACCCGAAGGTTGCGGATTTCGGGTTGGCGAAATTGTGCTCGAGGGACAAGAGCGTAATTACGATGACGGCGGCGCGCGGGACGATAGGGTACATTGCGCCCGAGGTTTTCTCGAGGAATTTCGGGAGGGTGTCGTATAAGTCCGATATATATAGTTTTGGAATGGTTTTGCTTAATATGGTCGAGGGACGGAAGAACTTTCGCGCGAGCGTGCAAGATAGTATGCAAATTTATTTTCCGGAATGGATGTATAGCCAGGTCGAGAAGGGCAAGGATATCGATTTTGAGATCGATGTCGAGGGGGATGTCGCGATTGTTCAGAGGCTTATAATTGTCGGGCTTTGGTGTATACAATGGTATCCGATCGACCGGCCGTCGATGAAGACGGTGATACAAATGATGGAAGAGCCGGGGTTGCCTATTATGCCGCCGAATCCTTTCGCGTCTACGAGTGGTTCGGATGCGTTTGCGGATCCGAGCGAGGAGAGCTCGCTCGGTAGCGACGGAACAACCTACTATAGCAACACTAATTGATGTAAGTTGTTTCATAAGAAATTAGCTGATGGTTTGGGGATGAAGATCGATGACGGCGAATTTTTACGTTATAAAAATAATAATAATAATAATAATAATTATTATTATTATTGATGTAGTGTGTTTTGTATTAGAAGCTAGTTATGGTGCTGATTGGAATTAATCAACACTATATTGATTAACTTCTTTCAGTTTATTGTAATGATCAGTACTATGTAGTTGTTCTTGAAATAATCTATGTTATATATATATATATATATATTATTGTGTTGTATTAACATGTGATATGTATGAATAAGAATGGTAGTAAGTGTTGCAAGTAGGTTCATATATCGAATTGAATTATATTAACATAAATTTTATATTAATTTTCTTTAGTCAATTTCTATATTATCGAATTGAATTATATTAACATAAATTTTATATTAATTTTCTTTAGTCAAGTTCTATATTATATTAACATAAATGATATGTTATATATTTATTTCTTGTATGTATATATATTTGATGTGTTCTAGTTGTCTTTTTTCTTTTTTACATTAATGTTTATAATTTTTACATACTCTTTAATTTTTATTATTTCAGCATTTTATTTATTTACATATATACTACAAGTATTTACATATTCAATACATCAAAACAAATAAAAATTACCTAGTTAAATAACTCATATGTTTTTCAAAATATTACTCTCTCCATCCAGTTAGAAAGTATACACATTTATATTTTGGGACGTTTAATTACAAAGTAAACATTTTATTAAATACCTTGTTTTTTTCCACAACTACCCTTACTTTACATCACATCATTACTTTTATATAAAAAAGCAAAAGACAAAAATATCATTACATTATTTTTAACTACACACTATAATTAAAATACTATTATTTTTTAAACATCACTCCAAAAATAAATGTTTACTTTATCCGTGAACGGAGGAAGTATTATTTTATATTATAATAAACTAATATTTCCTTCTCCATCAAAATTTATGCTTATTTTTTTTATTATACAAAAAAAAAAATTAAGCATAGAGACAATATAATATTATATTCATTAACAACTCATGTTTAGCTTGTCCTAGCATATTTTCTCGAAATGTCTCAACTTCTATTACTTCCATTTCATATGAACCATTTTGTGCATAAAGCTTCTACACATATTCGATCTTCGCATGTTGTAACATTGTTGTGTTTCATAAACCCCGTCTTTTAACAATTTGTCTTTAAGAAACTATCAATCTTGCGGCACAGGAGTTGATGTCTTGGGTGAGTTCCTGCAGACAGGACACGACCCGTTCTGCCGGAGCCATTTATCGACGCAGTCGGCGTGGAAGCAATGGCGGCATTCCGGAATGGTTCTGAGAGTGTCGTGGGCCATGTATTCCGACAAGCAGATCGAGCAAATGTTGTCGTCGGGATTGGGCAGCCGACAGCTCTCCCCCAGCGTCGTTTTCGGGTACGACTCGATCGTCGGCATGTCCAGTCCTGACCGGGCGGCGGCTATGGGCTGCGGCGCCACAGCCATGGAATACTCCATGACAGGCTGGCGGTGTCGCAGCCTGCAGCAGAGGCGGCGCAGGCGGCTGGAGAGGAAGCACACGAATCCCAGCAGGCAGAGGAACGCCGGCACGCCGGCGCCGATGATGATGGCGTACCTTGCGCTTCTCGGCAGTCCTGTCAGCGTCGAATTCGACAAAAAAGAGTGTCATTTGTTTTTTGCATAATTTTTTTTTTAATATTAATATTATATTAATTCGTAGTAATAACAAAAAAATATCTTTATTAGTATTGTGTATTAGGATATTGGTGTAATACTATATTATAAATTGTAAATGTATTTAGTATGTTAAGCAGATAAGACATGATCAGCTGCCAATCCGATCAAGTTGCTATAAGGCTGATTTTTCCGGATCAACATATGTTATATGGATTATCATCATATATTTATGGATATCTTACTGTAGTTCTAATATATCATATATGTTATTACATATAACTCAACATATGTTATCTTATAATCTATATTAGAATATAGCATATGCTGAGATATGTATAAATATATGTTGATTATTCTTATATCATGTGCTGATCCGGTCTTGATGTAGTTGAATCAACACAAGACCAGTAGCAATTATGATAAATAGGTAATATAATTACTAAATTTAAAAATAATACCTTTATTTTGAGGCGGATATAAATGAAAAATAATATATTTTTTTTGTCATATAACTTATATCTGAGACTAAGGGTTTGTTTCTTTAATCTCAAACCTCAAATTTTTATAATTTGGACTCTGTATTTTTTGAAAAAAAATTTTATTTTTTTCTATCCCAAAACATCATATCAATTATTTTAGCAACAAATTCAAACCAAAAAATTTTAAACTATATCGAAAGAAAAATACCCTAAATTTTCATGACAGAGCATGTCTTGCCACTTAATTTAATTTGCAAGAGTTGGGCGAAAATATATACCAATGTTTGTGGAATATTATTTTATATTTTTTTAAAAAGTAAAATTAGAATATTCATAATATTATTAATAATATAAATTTTGAATTAAAATTAATAATTTAAAAACAGATGAAATTTATATCGGTGGCAAAACAATGAATAAAACTTAAAAAGAATAAATAGTAGTATTAAACTAGTATATACATACAACTTAAAAACAATAAAATAAATTAATTTTTTATGAAATGGAAAGTACAGTATTAATTATGAATAGCATCAAAAACTTCCTGCATCTAATTTATTCCCTCCTACATATCTAGTATTGTACAAAAATTTAAGTGTAATATAATTAGTAAATAATTAAAATAATAAAATTAAAATTTAAAAGATTATAAAATTTAAAATATAATTATATTTAAAAAAAATAAATAAATAATGTGAAATAAAATAAAAATATAGGCAAAGTATATTAGATGAAATGAATAATAATAATAATAGAAGAGTGGGTGAGCCATGAGTTTACCCCGGCCGGAGGCGCCGCGGCTGCACTCAACCACGGTGGCGTTGGCGCCGGTGAAGCCGCACCGGCCGCCGCGCGACTCGCAGCCGCCGCAGCTCGGCGACCCCCACCGCAGCCGCACGTCGTCGCTTAGATCCGACGTCGCCACCGGCTCAAATGAATCCCACTTCACCGGCACCGCCACCGTCGCCATCGCCGAGCACCTCGCCGCCAGAAGCGGCGCCACCCGCTCCGACGCCGTCGCGAACACGGAGAAGTTCCCGTCGCTCAGACACTCTATCCGATCCAAATTATACTTCCTTGGATCCAACGACGACGCGCCGCATCTGTACACCATAAATTCCTGCAAGAACACGCCGGCGAACGGCGTTCCGGTGAGGTTCAGCTCCAGGAGCCGCCGGGGAAGGCACCCGCCGGGGTCGTTCAGCCATATGTTCTGCCGGGCGTAGTCGATTGCCCGGACGGCGAAGGTCCCGGACCTCCGTAGGTCGATTGTTGTCTGATTGTTGAATCCGTCGCAGGCCAGAGTGAATCCGGCGGCGCCGCAGGCGGCGGGCTGTAGGGTTTTCAGGCGAAAGGGGAATCGGATTATGGGCTCTGTGGACCCGCAGAAGGAGGGGGAGCACGATTGGGCGGCGCCGGAAAATGACGTCGATTTGAGGAGGAGGAGGAAGACGGTGTAGTAGAGGAGAAAGGTCGCCGGCGGTGTGGCGGCGGAGACGGCGGCGGCGGCCATTATTTCCGGCGGTGGTGGAAGAGGCTTTGGGAGTGAAATTGAAGTGATTTTATTTGGGATTTGAAGGATTTGGACTAATGGGGAAGTACGACTTTCTTTAGGTTTTGGATGTCTGCTGCTGGCAAGTCAATGCATTCAGAGTGTTGACTTGTTTAGGTAGATCTGCACCGTTGATCTTGTGGTTTTGACCATCGTATCAACGGTGCGGATTCATCTGGCGCTGGAGTCCTGGCAGTGTTGTAGTGAGAAACTGAGAATGCATAGTGTGGCGTCAGTTTATTTATTTATTTATAGATTGCTTCAATTATTAGAACATAAAAATAAAATAAAATACTATAATTTGTATTTGTTTATTTATTATGGTTCATGTAAGTATTAAATTATTATGTCAAATGGGTTCCTATCAGTCGACTTGGTCAGACTAAATGATAATAATAAACTAAGGGTGTGTTTGTCTCGTGTTTGGATTTTGAGGTGGAATTTAAATAATAAAATTTTTATAAATAGACATTGACGTGATATTTTAAATGTAAAATTAATTTTTAATATAATATAAAAAATAAAAAATAAGTATTTAATTTGAATAATATATTTAAAATTCAATCTCAAACAAATACACCCTAATAAGAATATTATAATATGGCCGTTTGTTATCTCTATATGAAGGCTGCGGTTAAGTACAATATTATTTTCTTTCATAAGACAAGTTCAGAAAATATCATAATAATACAAATTAAAAGTTCAAATAGTACAATATATATTCTATATAATATTTCTATAGAACATTAGACTTATACTTTTATTTTAAAAATATAGTGCTATTTGTACTAAAAATTGATATTTTTTTAATATTATTTTATATTTTTTTAAAAAATCAACATAGTGTAAATACATAAGACTTGCAAGTACTTCAATCAAAACGCTATATGAAACAAAGTGTGTATGCTTAACTTTTAGATATATCTATATATATATATATTTGGTTTTTAAAATCATTAAATCAAATACTCTATTTGATTCTTTTACTTTTTGTATTTTAAAATTTTATTTTGCTAGTTATTGATTTTTTAATACCAACATCTCATCAATTATTATGTAACTATTTTCGTATCAATTACAATATATTTATAGAAAATTAGATTCGATCGAGTTTACTCAAATAATCAGGGCAGTAGGAGCTATGGGCTCCCAAGTTATTAAAATACATATATATTTATGTAAACAAAATATTTACATAAATTAACTACAATTATTTTGGAGGCTGTAAGAATAATAAAATTGAAATTAAAATCTTCTAAATCCAAAATCAAAGAAATAAATGCGTGAAATTTGAATTTTAAATTAAAATTTGAATAATAAAAAATTTAAATTAGAATTGAAATAGTGTTATTTAATTAAGTCTTTGTCATATTTTAATATAAAATTAATTTTTTTAATATAATATAAAAAATAAAAATAAACATTTGATTTCATATTTTTTTTGAAAATTTTTATTTGAATAATAGATTTTCCCCCAAATTCTTCTAAACAAACGCACCTATTTCATTTAATATACAGTAATACATAAAAAAATTGGAAGAACGGAAGATCAAGTAGCAGGAAATGTGCGAGAGGCAGACGATTTGATAAATGTCAATGGCGAAACGGAATGACTGACAACTTATTTAATATTCTCATGGCTGCTGGGAAGAAAACTGACCGAGCTCTAAACGTCTCGTCTGACCAGAAAATCACAGAACAATTATGGTTTTCACTGCAATTATTCGGCGCATTTTGCTGGCGATTGCGATTCCTTCAATAATATATATATATGTATATTCTCTCTGGTCAGTTTGTCTCCTTCAAATTCGATGACTAGAATAACGTAAGAACAGGTACTTCTTCGTTCTCTTTTTTAAAACAAAAAATCGCTTAATAGATGATTGCGGTGCTATCATTGTCTCAGGTCAAGGTTGGTGGTGGTCGGACTGCAGGGACCGGTAAGTCTTTGCTGTTATCCAGATCATATTACGTTGGGGGAGTTGGTATTCATCCTGCATTATTATTATTGTTGTTTATGCCTGGATCAGTTAATTTTGTTTATTGGTGATTTTAGGGTTCATATCAAATACTGTGTATGTCTCTAATTTCATTATCATGAATAAGCAATTCCAAAAGTTACTACAATATGTAACATCATCAACTCGAAATATACCCAAAGGCTTCCTCAATTTAAGAATCTTTCTTGTCAAACTTGTTTCTTGTTTCTAATAAAGTTTTATATTAGGCATTATATCGTCCGTCTTGATTCTGTTTAGAGCTTGCTTCCGATTCTAGCTACATTTTGAGTCCTGTTAATGACTTTATCTGTGTTCGGAATCTGTTTCCGACTTCAACTGTATTGAGAATCCTAGTTCGACTTTAACTGCATTGATAGCACTAGTTCTAACTCATTAGGTTGTTACTATTTAGTATTTGATAAAAATTTACATAATTGATTATATTATATAGTCTTCCAACATCCCCGTTCTAATAAGATGTGCAATGATATTTCACCTAAAAGTTAGTGAGACATGAAAATGCTGTATTGGCTATATTATATAGTCTTCCAACTTTATAATCCTCTAGTTTCATTATTAATAGCAATCTGCAAAATATAACAATCCCAACAATCTAGTAGCTTCGACATTCTTTGCAGCACAAATAAGGACTTGAAATGACCATATGTTAGTGAAACTGCAGAAATCTTATTTAGTTAATCATTAACCAAACAGTATATACAGATAGCTAAGCACTTGATTTACAGAGGAGTGATTATTACAGCTGTGATGAAACTAAATGTTTTCAAGCTTCAAGTTCAGGGTTATTGAGAGTAGATTCCATCAAAGCTTCATTTAACTGACCTACGACAAAGAACAATAGTAGTAGTAGTAGTGACGTAGTCCAGGATTAGGATTATTGTGCATCACCATAGAACAAATTATTGCTTCCTGAAGCTATCCATTTCTTCTGTCTTTGCAAATCTTCCGCGAATTCTTGGCTGGCTGTCAGCCAGAGCCTTCCTGCACGCATACTGAAATAAGAACTTAGTGTTAGTCTAGTCTTCCATTGTTCCGGATGTAGTTTCAAAGATTTAAACCTAACCTTGATTTTTCTACCAAAATTCCTCTTGGATTTCTTACTCCAGTATCGTGAGAGCTTTTCCCTACGGTCATCTGAACTGCAGCTTCTCGGAATGTTATTTTGCCCCATTGGGGATTGTCTGAGACTTATTTCTCCGGTGCCCAGTGTCTGTCATAAAAACTCAGTATAAATAACTCTGCCCTATATCCTGTTGAAGAGTTCACTATACATTTCTCAGTTCGTATAGATTGTCATCGAATCAATAAAAAGTTTGTGCATTAGTGGTTTCTTGACATACCCTTTCATAGGATTTGAGCTTCTTTTGACTGTTATTTATTTAACTTTAGATCCTATACCTTGAGCTTCCATAACCGATGTAAAGTGAAGAATGAGACAGAGGAAGCTAACCTTGATGTCTCCTTCACTGAATGCTCTTCGCATCCCATAAACTGCCCCAAAGTCCAAAACCGGAAAATCCAGAAAACTAGGATTCAGGGGAGTCTCAACCATACTGTCCATAGATTTTAAACAACCCGAGCTAACACTTTTCTGGAATGGACCCTCCAGAATTGAGTTTGAACTAATGCTTTTCTGGAATGAAACTGACTTTTCATCAAGATAGGTTTCATCTGTAGGAATCTTGATACTAAGAACTTCAGAGAGGGGTGTTTCAGTCCCTTCTTTCGCCAAAAGGTCCTTCCTGCATTCATAGAAAACCTCACTGAGAAGCTGCCCATTCTCAATCGATGATTCAACATCGGATACAGTCAATGACTGGGGGCAGATAACATCTTCTCCACTAGAAATCATCGTGATTGCAGCCGTCATTGGATCAAGTCCAACTGAAGGTTCGCCAATTACTGGCTCGGGTGCCTTGAACAGATCGCCATCTCCCCCGAGGTTGTAGTCGGATATAATGGTAGCCGATGTCTGAAGGAAGCTAGTTGGTAGACCCTGCATAGGAATTTAGAAACAAAATGTTAGGTTTGAAATGAGAAACTCATGTTTCCTGGTAATAATCTTTTAACAAAGTGGGATTTTGTGTCATTATGACATAACTACTTGAAAGAAATCCTCTTAAAAACCAAACAGCCTTTTCACATGCTATATAATCTTAAGCATGTGCTTAACTTTTCCTTGTATGTCTAAAAAGCACTAGTAATGAAACTAAGTACAAGAAATTTGCAGCAATTAATATTGTAAATAACAGAAAAAATCAAAATCTACCTAGTGTCCAATATTATTACCCCATAAAGCTCAAACCCTTTAGTGCATTAAAACAACTGAGATTTAGGTAGCCCCTTTTAAGGTCATCAAGAAAAGGGGTTTCCAATCAATCCTTATGAGAACAAACACATGCATAAAAGGGAATTAATCGAGACAAAAAAGAAGAGTTTGGAATATGTAAGAAATAAAAACACATGGCATATAGTTATGGTGTCTTGTAATGGGTGAAGATATTGTCTTGAGTTATAGAACGAAGGGATTCAATGATGACTATGATATGATTTCTAATGATTTTACCTTTTCTGCCATTACTGGAAGTTAAAGCTTTTGCCATTTATGCTCTATTTGACACCCACAGAAAAACAGAACATTAAGGCAAATCGAATCTCTCATATAAGTAAATTAAATTCACCTTTACACAAAATTATATACCGAATTTTCACATCCAAATTTAAACTTTAGTTAGTGCCCCAAAATCCAATTCAAGAACTACAAAAAATTCTGAAAATTCTAACTGTAATTGAGGGATTCCCAAGAACTTAAAAAACCCCATATATGTGATACACTAACAGATCTAAAAGAAACAACCCTCCACCCCAAAAATCAAAACCCCAAATCAAAAGGGGAAAATGAAAATCCAAGAACAGCAGAAGGTTCAAAACATCGAATTGTTTACCAGTGAAGAAGCATTGGGCTTCTGTGAAAAGCCAAATTCATTAAACAGGTGAACTTCTTGAGTGAAGTTCTGCAAGTATGGAAACATTAACCCTGTTTCTGCATACATTTACTTCTTCTCCAGGAATCAACAGAACAGTGTTTCCAAGTGTAGGTATAAGATAGAAAGAGAAATGGTTTAATGGAGGAGAGGTCTTTATATAGGTGGAATGGTATAGTCTTAAGACTAAGGTCCACTAGAGAGAGAAAGAGAGGAATCTGATAATGGGAAAGTTAAAAATAAAATTAGTTTGAAGTAAAGTAAGTAATATGAAGTGGAAATAAACAAAGAATAAAAAGCCTGTCCTTAACAAATTTCTTCAATTTGTTTGGGTGAAAAGTCGCATGTGCGACATTTTTTTTTTTTTTTTTTTTCTGTTTTTGATTCTATCAGACACATCAAAATCTGCGAAGAAGATTTGTTATTTACATTAGTATAATCTGAAATTTTGTGATTTATTACATGTGCAACTTCAGTGTAACAGCTCAGATTTTCGGATAAAAATAAGTGGAAAAATTAGGCAGATACTTTCTTTTTAGCATGAAAGTTGATATTTTGGCCTTATGGTTATTACATGCACGTGAAAGCAGAGTTGGATATGAGTTATTAATGACTTTTAGGTTTGTTTAGATGATATTTTGGAATAATAAATTTTTGAATTTGAATATTTGAAAGAATTAAAAAGTGAATAATAGTATGAGATTCATTTCAATCCAATTCTTCATTTAAATAAACTTTTTAAGCCTATTAATATATTAAAGTGAGCTTTCAACAATTTTTCTAGGGATATATGTATTTTTAGTGCCTTACTTTACACAAATTATTATTTTAGTCATTTAAATAAAATTTGTATCGAAATAATCTTATATCTAATTCATAGTTGTTTGAAAAAAATCATCCGTTATATTGTCAAATATGCAGATACGACACATCTGAAACTAACATGAATTAGTCTAGTATTAATTTCTAACGCAAAAGATTATGTGAATTTAATTTTGTATACCCATTTAAATTTTATTTATTTATTTATCTCACATCACTTGTTGCATTATAGGATGGTATTGTTCATATATGCTAACCCTAAAACATATAGACCAATCATTTATATAAAATGTTACCTAAACATATTGATTAATGTTATAAGAACATTGTATCTTTTTATTTATTTATTTGTAATTATTGGCTGGGAAGATACATAGAACAATCTTATGGTGTAAGATTAATAATTGCAATAGTCTATACGGGATAACCCAACATTACACATGCAAATTATTACTGCTGCAAGTGGTGGGCAATAATTAGTGAGTACAATTGGGTATATTTGGCTTCTTTTGGACAAGTAGACAACATTTTGTTAGCATACAATCTGTATCATTATTCATCTATGTCTAAGCACAATTTCTGTCCTTGTAGTTAATTTTTGTGCTAATTTTATCTCCACCTTTGTACATAAATGTTTGCCCATTATGCTGCTAATGACCAATAATCTGAGGCCTTTTCTACATTTGAAATTATATGATGAAATACGTGATGCATTGAATATACATTTATCATGTGACCTATATATCTCAATGCCTGGTTTTTTACAATGCTGATTGGGGCTAATAGCTATTACATTATAATAATATACATAACACGGTATTATTCTTGAAATAATGTGTTGTTATTAGTAAGTAATGTCAGTTATATATTATATATTGTATTGTGTTAATATACGATATGTGTTCCGATCAAATATGAGCTATATGGACTATTATCCAAGTCGATTGATATTTTGTATTGTATTGTATTAACATATTATGCGTTCTTTGCATTGTGAGCGTGATATATATATGTTGAGATTAATAGTGACATAGTAGTATGTGATGGGTGAATTATTGTTGCATAGGAGTGAAGGTATTAAGGGGCAAGCAGCCCCTCTTGCTCCACCCACACCCCTATGGTTATTTTTACTTATTTTAAAAAAAAATTATGAGGATATATAATATATAAAAATGTTTAAAATAAACAACAATATCAAGTGTTGAATTTATTTATTTTAATTAGAAATTGTATTATTATTTATTTATTTTTTAAAAAATGAATATTTACAATATAGTCACTGATATTGTTGTAATTTGTTATTTCGCAATAAAATATATTATCTCCATTTCCTCTTTGGCTTTGGATCAAATACTGAAGTGATAAACAATTTAGCATAAGCTGAAATTGATCCAAATCTTTCATTTTAATTTAATTATTTTAATTAATTAATGGTGTAGATCAAATTCAGCATGGTGAATTTCTTAATTCAGCATCTAATCTACTATGTTCCTCTTCACGTATATATTTTTCATTTTTGTCCGTCCTGCTTTAATGTACACATTTTCTTGTTTAGTAATTATTACTACACTGTTTTACATAAATACTCTTACTTTACCATCACATTATTATTATTTTTTTTGTATTCATTTCGGTTTTTTTAGTAATTATAACTCCATGGTTTTATCTAAATACTCCTACTTTAGTAATTATCACATAATTATTTTTTTATCAAAAAAATATATATTTAAAGACAAAATATATTTATGCTATTTTTACTGCTTATTTTAATTTAAATACTATTATTTTTTATATTCCGCCCCAACACTAAACATATATCTTACAACCGGACAAAAAGAGATCATATTTTATATATATATATATATATATAAATTATTCTGTAAATTAAAAAAAAAAAATTGCCCCCTTCTAATTGTACCCTGTACCCACAACTTGTTGTGCATGATGCATTTATTTTTATATAAATATAAATTGTGTGGTGATGATCTATTTATTTATTTATTATGTGCATCCTATGTGTTGTGAGTTGAGTCCAGAATGATCTTTAAGCACTTTAACCACAACCCTTTTTCTTCAATTATTGTTATGATTAAATTATTGTTGTTTGGTATTTTCTGTATTTCCTTTTGAAACTATTATATATTCCTTGTGAGTGACGATAATTTTCTAATAGAAAAATTAGTGATCGTTTTTATGTGAATATTTTACTCATCTAGCAACTCTAAATTTAATTTTATTCTACATGCACTGAACTTACAAAATTAATGATTATTTAGTGTATTAGTAATCGATCTTATGAGGCAGGCGGCAGCCACTATATGATGTTTGCAATTATGGAAAGGCCAATATATTAAAGCGATTGCCTTTTGTTTTGCTAGTATTATATAATTGAGCGCCGATATTAATAGCACAAACACGCTTTTTGAAAAATAATAATATATTCTTAGTATTTCAATGAAAAAGCGTGTCTTACCGAGCACGCTTTTAGAAGCTACAAAGTAGTATTAGTATTAGTATTAGTATTATTATGGTATAAAACTTGAGTTTGTCGACATCTTAATGTGCTGAAACATAATAATTGAATAAAGTTGGACAGAAGAAATTTTGTTGGCCAATCAGAGAACTTGGAACCTCTAGTGTTGAATAAAGAAGAATCTTACTGCTTAAGTGAGAGTTTGTATCATTTCATACATCAATTAAATTTGGTCAAATTCTCAAATAGTATTATTAATTTTAAAAAGTAGGCTGTGGGAATGTGGGGTTTTAAAAGTATGGGAAAAAGGAGAAAATATATGTGTATATATATATATATATTAATTATTTGAATAATTGCAGTGGAGATTTTGATTGCTTTGGTTGATGTATAATGGATACGGCTGGGGACTCATTAATCTTTACCTCCCTAAAACTATTTTAAAATAATAATGTAAAAATGCTAATAGATTTCGAAATTCAGTATAATTATATATATATATATATTTTAAAAATGGCATAAAACTCCACCGCTATGTAACCTCTCTGATGGGATGAAAAGATTATTTTTTTGTATAGACATTTTTTTTTAAGTATAAGAGAGCGTTAGACAATTTTTTAAAATAAAGTGAAGATTTTAAGCTGAGTGAATTATGCAATATTTTTAAACTATAAGAGACGTCATACAATTTTTTAAAGTAAATAAGAATTTCGCTGATTTTATGGGCATTTTGACAAATAATAAATAAACTTATAATATACTCTCTCCGTTCGACTCTAAAAATTCCATTTACCTTTTAAATCATTTTACGTAATATTAAAAATATTTTTATTTTTATATAATTTTTTGGACAAATATTATTATAATAGTATTATAAGACACTGATGAAAGTATTTTTCTATTTTCCTTAAATTTATATTATATGTTTATATAATAATTAATATTTAAAGATCAATATAAAATATATATATATACACACAGAGACCTTTAGAGTAGGACGAAGATAGTATATTATTAAAACAAATATGGGGGAATTTTTATTTTTTATTTATTTTTATAAGTGAGGAAGTTGGTCTGATTATGAAGGTTGCAATCTGAGAAGTTTACTCAAATATGGAATACTTTGGACACATGGCTGAGTTAGTCCTTTAAAAGTGTGACCAATTTTGTTTTATGCAATAGATAACTAAAACGTGGCAAGGTCTTGTTGTCCTATGCCATTGATGATGTCGACGTGTCATTTCACTAAGAAAGACCGATGAGTATCATTCATTCTACATACACGAGTCTCATTTAATTCCAACTAACTATTCAACAAAAATTTAACATTATATTCATATTACAGAAACATGAATATTTAACATTATGTAGTAATCTTTAGTTAAGTTGGATTGTGAAGATTGAACACAAATTTTAATACAATATGTATTTTTTGCTTCTTATAGTTAAAAAAAAAAAAAAAAAGGGTTAAAAAGAACAAAAAATGGTATATTTTTTTGCTTAAAAAAAAGAAAATGAGCATATAATAAACAAATAAGGAAATAGTCTAGGCTCTCAGACGTAGATCAATTTAGATCGAATTGGATACTCAAATTCTTTCTAAGTTCATATTGTCTACTTTTGTTCTTATGTAATAATGGGTACCAATATCTGGTCGAGTGTTAGTCACAATGGTCGAGATTTGACAAAATTCTTTTAATTTTCATATTTTTCTTCATTCGTTCTTGTAATTTTTCCATAACAAGGTATGGATAAAAATAAAAGTAAAATGCTAAATAAAATAAAGGATAGCTCCGAGGTAAAATTCTCAAAAATTTTGATGTGGTCGATTGAAGATGTTTCGGTCATATTAAAATTGGTTTTGATCGTGCCTTCGAATTCGGTTCTTGCCTTTTTCCCATAATCCTACGGAAAACCTTTGGTAAGCCGAAATTTTATTTAGTAATCGGTGACATGGGTTCGTTCGGTTTTCGTGGACCGGATTTTGTATATAAACACAAATTGATGGAGGTAGGTGTGTTCATTTTGGTGACAAACGAGAGATGAATGAAATCAAAGGTAAGTGGTGACAAGAGAAGATCCAAATTTATTTAAGTGCCAAATGTGTATTCGTATTCAAATAAAATTGCACTTGTTTGATGAAATTGAATGCATAGTGACAAAAATAGAGCCTCTCTATTAGTAGTAGTGATGAATTGAATGAGGAGCCATTGTGTATGTGCCCTCAGCCCTCAATTGGAATGTGTTAGTTTTTAGGTCATCCCACTTATAAGTGGGCCTTGTTTATTATTATTATTATTATTATTATTATTATTATTATTATTGTATATAGAACAAGTTTATATGGGGTTTGGGGTCAGCTCCGGCCGCTAGCTCGTAGTTTCTATTTTTTGTAGTGTATATAATACTTGTTATGTTCTAAACATGGTGTACTATTTGTTTTCGTCACGAGAATTTAAATGGATATTATTAAATAAGATAATTTGAAAATGAAATGATATGATAAAAGAGAAAAATGTATATTTATTTGATAGATGTGATAGGATAAAATGTGAAGTAGAGATTAAATATATTTAACTATTTCTTATTTTTCTTATTGTATGGTGTTCGGGACAGGGAAGTACAATTTTTTATATGATTATATTAATTTGTCTTTTCAAAATTTAAAATTTATTGCTTTTCTTCTTTTTTATATTTTTGTTGTTTTGTCAAATAGAATCAAAAAATACGATGTCACAGAACTGGGCTGATATTTTGACTTTCGGAATTCGGAGGCTGGTTTCGCCGCTATTGAAGCGATGAAATGAAGTAAAATTGTAATTACCACAAGCGTTATTGTTTTGGTTTAGTAGGAGAGTTTTGAATGTTTATGAAAATAAATAATGGAAGGGTAAGTATATATATATATATATATATGATTTATTGTTTGATAGCATTTGTCTTTGTCAATAGAAATTAGTAGGAATTGGCGGCGGAAATGTTCTTGTTTTCTTATGGGAAGGGGCACTTATTGTTGGCTTCGAATACATCCAAACAAAACTTAATACTTTTGGATGGATCTTATTTTTATTTTCATATGGGACATTTGAGTTGTTTATATTCTTTTTGATGAAAAACAACAGCTGTGATGAGGTCGAAATATTTTTTTGGAGGATTAGAAGCGCTATATGATGCCTAGACGACATTTACGATGCTGTTAATTAACAAGTACGACGTTTATTAGACAATTACTTTTTAGTGTATGGCTTGAATTAATGCAACATGTGTTCTTACCATGAATAGTCAGCTTGATATGTACTGTGTAAACTATTATCATTTGTTGTTAGTTCATACATACATACATTTATGTTATGTCATGTGTTGTCTGACTATTGCCGTTTGATCTTAATTTATAGTACATGTGTCTGGTTAAAGCTAAACAACGCGTGACATATGTTTTATCGACTATTGTCATTTGCTGTTAGTTTATATCTGTATTTTGTCATATCTCATGCGTTCTGCGACTATTACGACGCCGTCATGCCACCTAAGATGATATATGACGAGGGTTAATGCGATGAATTTATTTGGTGACGTGTCAATTAAACTAGAATGTATATATTGAAAAAAAAAAAAAATGAAATGAAATGTAAGTAGAAGAAAGGTTGATTGGTATGGTATAGCAATGAAGGAGAGGGGCAAAAATGGTAAAGTGTAGGGAGTTTTATTTAAATCGTGGAATGTGGAATATAAAGCACATAGAAATAAATTTGCTTGGCCATATGCAAATATGGAGGACCATACTTCCTTCCAATCCCATATTTTTAATAATTGCTAGTCGACAAAAACATCACCCTTTCTATCATCATATTTATTATCTAACATCTTAAAATACAATAATACATACATCTTCTTGTCCATTTCTTTCTCAAAGCTCACCATTACATGACTTTCGAAAGACTCGGAACAAAATCAAAATAAGAAACTCCTAAATTAAATGATTTCTTAATCTTAATGGTTTATATCTATGATTTCGTGACAAGTTTTTCAATAATATTTTGGTTAAATTGCTCGTAATTCCATTGTGATTTCAAAATTCAGCGTAAAATTTCCATATACTTTAAAAATTGCACGGC
This sequence comes from Andrographis paniculata, assembly GCF_009805555.1. Taxonomy (NCBI): domain Eukaryota; kingdom Viridiplantae; phylum Streptophyta; class Magnoliopsida; order Lamiales; family Acanthaceae; genus Andrographis; species Andrographis paniculata. The sequence continues at coordinate 3,693,157 of NW_026137502.1, read as the reverse complement.
GTCCCTTTATACTTTAAAAAATATTGCATAAAATTCCACCACTATTGAACCTCCCTTGTGTGATGAGAATACAATTTCATATCTATATTTTTTTTTGCATGAAGGAGGATTTCATGCAACATTTTTTTAAAATGTAAGGAAGCACTGTACAACTGAATTTCCAAATTTCAAAGAAATTGTGGACAATTTCATCTAATATTTTTCACATATTAAATAAATCTTATATATATATATTATGCATATAATATAAATATATTATGAATCCCTATTTGTATCAATATGTTACCAGCACTTAATGAAGATATCATGATAACTTCATTGAAAGTTTAATTAAGGTGAATTTTATCAGTCTTTCTAATTCTTTAATTTAATTATTTATTTATTTATATGTAAATCACTGTCTAACTCTAACTCTTGTGTGATAGATTGTCTGAATTTGATATGATATGTAATAATTATAAGAAGACAAATGTGGATGGATGCATAATGTATGTAGCACACTGTTACTTCCACAAGTCAATTCACAATATATAATAATAATAATAATAATTAATAGTATATACTATTTGCTAATTTAAATTAAGAAAATAATGCACAATAATAAAAAAGTTACAAAATTTGAGAAGTGGGTGGGTGGGGGAACTAGGCAGGTGTTGGTAATTAATTAATAAATAAATTGATGATGATGGTAACATCAATAATGATTAATTTCTTCTTTCTGTCTGTTTCTATATATCTCTGTCAATTTAAGCACCTGCTGCTTCACCCACAAATTTGGGGAACCAAAACTTACATGAATATACATATATAGGCTAGCCTATATTTATTTATTTATTTATTTATTTTTTCTATATTTATTCATTCTTTACAATACACAAATGCTATATAAATATATATATATATATATATATCAGTATTCCTAAAGTTGGCAAAAATAAACATAGTTTGAAAATAAGATCCGAATCCAATATAAAAATAATAATAATAATAATAATAATAAAATCGCATTTGAATTTAAAAATAAATTTGAAAATTTTTGGATCGTAACTGGGCCGACCCAATTTTAGAAATTAAATATATTTTAAAAATTGAAGTATAATCTAATAATAATTGAGGTCTTACGTTATTATTGATAGATCATGAGTTCGAAAAGATCGGGCCGGGCCGAAATTGCCACTACTAATTATTGCACCTGATTAATTGACCCTGGGCCTCCAATGGGTTGTTGAATATTTGTGCTTCTAGGCCATATACTAATATATGTTTTTAGTTATTAGAAATAATTGTTGTAGTGTTATGGTTTGTTTGGTTTGAATTTGAGTTTTTATTTAAATAATTTTTATAAGATAAAATCATATATTTTTATTAAGAACTGTATTGATTAAATAGGGATAGTTTTGATATGAAATTAAAATAAAATGAATCTAATTTTTATTTAAATTCCCTTTTCAATGTGTACTTGGACTGGATCATGATAGGAAATAAAAAAATGGGCCATTAAATGACCCAAAATCAACAAACTAAAGGATATGTTAATAATAATAATAATAAAATAATAATAATAATAATCATCAGTCCAATGAAATATTGTCATTTTTCATTTCAATCCATCCAATTATCCATTTTAATTTAGTACTTGTAATTTATAATATATTTGTACTAATGTTATTACTTTTATATTACATAATACTAATAATTTTAACTACAAATTCAATATAATACTAATATAAAAAAAATTTATATATAAAAATAAATGACAACCTGGAATGGAGAGAATATATTTTTTTTCCACTCAAAATTTTTATATATATATATTTATAAAATATTTTTTTATTTTTATTTTTCAAAATTTCAAAAAATAAAATCTAAAGAGAGGCTAGGTCTCCTAGAAAGTCATAAAATGTCGCGGGGCATTTGGTCTTTGATGTGAAGCACTTTCCCACCCACTTTCTTTCTTACACGAACGACTAGGCAATTTCATTTCTTAATTTCTATGGACACTATTATAATAATTAATTAATTTATTTATTATTAATTGGGACACTCTGAATTAAATAAAGATCTCCAAATCATAAATGCTTGCAACTATCACACTTGTATAAATATATATAATTAATCAAGAAGGCTTAATTAGTTGCATATATTGACTAAGTTTAATTAGTTAAATTGTGAATTTTGTTTGCAAGTTGCAAGTTGACATTGTTGGCGATTTTATTTAATTTTACTATTTATATATATATATAGTTTTTTTTTTCCTTTAAAAATTTTAAATTAAATATTTATTTTTATATTATATTAAATATCAATTTTACGACATCCACATTCGTTTTTATTTGTATTAAACTAATAATTATTCAAATTTAAAATCTTATTGTTTGGATATATTTTTTTAGCAAAGTTTTTAAAACTTTTATTATTTGAACTCTGTTTTTCTTTTTTCTTTTTTAAATATTTTTTCCTCACAATATTCCCGCAAACAATCAATTTTTTTTTAAACTCATAAAAAAAAAGGCACCAAAATTTTTCACTCAATTTTGACTCTTATTTTATTTTATCTTTTTTTTTTTTTTTTTCAAGTTGATTCTTATTTTATTTAATTTTTTTTACTTTTTTTTTTCAAGTTGATTCTTATTTTATTTTACTTTTTTTTTTTTTCAAGTTGACTCTTATTTAAAGGCCGAGGTATGTTCACATGTTGTGGCGAGAGCTAGCAGAAGACTATATCGAAACGTGGTAAGAGAATCGATCGAGGGTATTTTTCATTCTATCAATAGATAAGAGCAGAATTCAGATCAGAATCTGCTAGTGTTTCATCTTTGAGGTTGTTCTTGATTGATTATCCTTTCTTGTCTGTTTCTGCAACAACTTCGTATTCACCATTACATTATTGTATTCAAGTTCTTGTTTGTGGGTTCTGTTTGAGTTTGTCCTATTTTGTGCTTTTCGTGTTTGATTTTCTTTTTTGTTTAATTTTGATGATTACGAAACGAGATTAATTGATTATCTGAATAATTAGGGTTTTCTTTCTGGAATTGAAGAAATTAGGGTTTATTGATTGATTGTGTGAATTGAATTGCTCAGGTGAAGAAAAGCTAAGTAGGAGGCTTTAATGGAGTTAGACAAGGACAACTTCTACCAATCTGGCCCATCATTTCTCACTGCACTTGACTGGTAATATATCTATATATGATACATACATTACATTATATACTACAGTGGTGATTGTGATTCAATCTGTACAATATCTTCTAGTTTATATATATATATATATATATGTGTGTGTGTGTTGTTTTATCATCATTTTTACGGTGAAATCAATCGTATTATGTATATTATTAGCATATATCATATATATATATATTTATATCGTGAGCTACTTGTGTTTTGGATAAATTTTCGATCGAATATAATATCCTGCAAATTAGATTCGACAAGGCAAAACACACTAGGTTAGCCATGTGTGACACGTGGACCTGAAGGCGTCAGGGATTTTAAGTTATAATCATACGGTCACAAGTTCACCTTACACTATTAGGTCATCCTTCACTGGACCACAATCCGACAATCTCTATTTTTTTTTTATAACGTAGAACTTGTAGCCGTTACTCATCGAGTGCGCTCTGGATAAACCTCAATTGAACCTAATATCCTACAAATTAGTCCGACGAAATAAATGACAGATAGACCTAAAGGCGTGGAGACCTGAACCCATGACCTACGAGCAGTGTGTTGATTAACTATAATAAGCACTCCCATCCTTTGACATATATATATATATTAATATGATTTTAGAAAATTAGGGTTACTAATTATTTTACAATATTTTGTAGATTATGAACATATACTAAGTCATAGCATACATTTATATTATATTAATACATATATTTGTAAGATTTACTTCCCTTATTTATTTTGTCATAAAAATAAGTTTATCTTTTTTTAGTAAACAATCTTACTCTTTTTAATTAGTTTTTTACTTTAATATAACAATGTTTTCATAAATTCGAAAATGATAGGAGCAATTCGAATCATAGAAGATCGATCGCGGCGAGCTTAGTCCAAGGAGTGTACGCAATGGAGCGCGACCGCCGGCAGAATCGGCACGGTGGCCCATACGCCATGGCGCCGCCGTGGTGGCAGTTCTTCAACTTCAACCTCGTCGAAATCCTCTTCGACAAACACGATGTCTCCATCTTCGGCGCCGTCTTCGAATACACAGCCTACTCCCACGCCGTCGTCTGCTACTCCGGCAGCCAATCGCCGCCGCCGCGGTACGTCGTCGCCGTCCGCGGAACGATCCTAAACGCCGGCATCAGAGAGGAGGACTCCAAGCTCAATCTCCACTGCGTCCTAAACAATCTCGACCGGAGCACACGTTTCGCCACCGCACTGGCCGCCGCAGCCCGGTGGAGCGCCGCCGCCGGAATCTGGCTCGCCGGCCACTCCCTCGGATCCGCCATTGCGCTTCTCGTCGGACGGAAAATGATCAAACAATACGGAATCCATCTGGAGACCTATTTATTCAATCCGCCATTCCCGTCGCCGCCGATCGGCAGGCTGAGCAACGAGACTTTGAAATTCGGGTTCCGGCTGGCCGGAAATTTGGCGACGGCGGCGCTGGCGACGGCGCTGAAAGTAGAGAATAAGGAGAAGGACCATTTCAGAGTGCTTTCGAGATGGATACCTTACCTGTTTGTGAATCCATGGGACCCGATCTGCTCGGAATATTTGGGATATTTTGAGCAGAGGGAGAAGATGGGGATGATAGGTAGGATAGCGATGAAGCATTCGATTGGGAGCATCGTGGGGAAGACGATGATGGGGAAGGAAGACGACTGTGAGGCTGCCCATTTGATACCTTGCGGGTACTTGAGTATCAATTCGGGTTCGGGTTATCGGAGCTTCATGGAAGCTCATGGGATCCGGCAGTGGTGGAGCCCCGATTTGGAGCTGCGGTACCAACTGCATCGTTACAATTCATTTAAGTAATTTTTTATTTTAATAATTGTTTATTTTTTATTTTTTTATTTTTTTTAATTGGGTATTAATTATTATTATATATAGATGTATGTATCGAATTCTTGAATTGAAATGAGCACATGGCTGGTGGACTGTGCACTACTGCGGACCTATCATTCATGTGTCACCCTTTCTCTACTAATTTGTGTTTGAAATTTATTTATTTATTTATTTGTTCAATAGGAAAAAATATCTAATGGAATTTAATTTTTGGTTAATCCAGAAAATTCGATTCAAATATATTTATATTATTAAATTTTATATTTTATATTAATAATTATATAATATTTTGTTTTGGTTCGGTTTAAAATATTTGTAAATATTTTTATTTAATTGTAATTTCAGTTATATCTTAATATATATTTTAAATATCAGTTCGATTCAAATTATTTGTAAATACTGTAAATATTTTTATTTTGGGTATTTATCGGTTCGATTAGGATACCAAATACTTATATATTTGCAAATATCCGAATCTTGTCCATCCAATATTTTCATTTTTTTTAATAAGTATGATTTCTATATTAATAATAAAAAATATATATACTTACATTTAAATTATTATTATTACAATAATAGCATTAATCTATTTTTACTAAATTACAGAATAAACACATTTTTATGCATTCATTTATTATTATACATGTATATAAAATACTACTCCCTCCGTCCAGAAACTAACGTCCTACTTTCCTATCTGAAATATCAAATAATTATTGTCCTCTTACTATTTTTATATACAGAATTTACTCTTTTACCCTTACTTTATTTATTTTTTCATTTTATATACATAAGATTAAAGACAAATTTGTCATTTTATAAAAAAACCATATCAAATAGGACATTAAAGAATGGACGGAGGGAGTAATATTTAAAAATATACATAATATTAGTATATATTATTTATGAGATATTAAATCACAATGGATAAAAAAGAAGAAGATGAATTTATAGATAACTATTAAATAATATAATATATATTACTTCTGAACCAAGAAATATTATAAAAGTTATTTCACAATTATTTATTTATTTATTTATTTCTCGTAACTATAATGATTTTGTTATGTGTTAATTACCATGTTGAAATTTTAACTTAGTGGGATTAAACTTAATGCTTTATATAAAATGATTGAATGGATGAAATATAAATAAATAGAGTATGATTATGTTTTCAGATTATTATTATTATTATTATTATTATTATTTTATTTTCATCTTATAATAAAATACTGTCAATATTATGTAACAATTTTTCATTTAACCAAACCCACTATTTTTAAATATAAGTGATGGATGGCATTTTTAAAAAAAAATAAAAATAAAAATAAAAATTGTATAATATTATAGTTTTGATTATTTTGTAAGTAGTATATACTTGAATGTTTTGTTGTTTTCATATTATTTCTATGTTTAGACACATATTTTTAATTAAAATATTAATCAACAGTAACATTTTTAAAAAATATTTAATCATATACTAATTTTTAATAATTTTTATCTATATATTTATTTATTTATTTTCAAAACTCCAAAAGTTTATATAACGGAACCAAAAGTATTTCTTTGTTGAAGTGTCTTTATTTATTTTATTTAGTATATATATCTCTTGTGGTTGTAATTGATTTGTTGGAATACATATTGTATTTGAAATATCTTATTAATTAAAATTTATCAAAAGTTTTTTTTTAAAAAAAAAAAAAAAATTCAAAAAATAAAGACACTATATAGTGTTGTTTTCTTTCTTGTCTAGAGATGGTAATAACATTAAAATGCGATTATATATTATCGAATCATAGAGTACTATTATTTGTCCACTAATATTACATATCATTATCCTAACTAACTCTCTTTATTATATTTGTGTTACACACACCAACCTATTTCCCTTTTAAATATCAATACATATATTGTATATTAGAGCTAACAATTGGTCGATTTGTGTCGGGTTTGTATCGGGTTGAATACATTAAGCGGGTTAAATTATTTAACTCTAACCCGATCCGTTTATGATCGTGTCGGGTTCGTGTTGACCTGTTTATTGTCGTGTCAGGTTCGGGTTGACTCGTGTTGATCCGTATACATAATTAAGTCGAATTTTTTTATTCAAATTAAATAATTTTTTTTATGTTGTCGTGTTATGTTAGTTTTTATTAGTATAAGCGTAAATTAGGTTGAATTATTTAAAATTGAACTTAATTTAAATTAATTTATGAAAAAATTATTAAATTATGATTATTTTACATATATAATAAATATATTAATTAATATTAATATATTATAATCGAGTTATCATGTCGGGTTCGAGTTGAGAACCTCAATCCTAACCTGACCCGTTTACTATCGTGTCGGGTTCGTGTCAACCCGTATATATAATCGGGTTGAAATATTTGACTCAAACCCAATTATTTCGTGTTGCATTGTCATATCGGGTAAATTTTTGCCAGTTCTACTGTATATATATAATCATAATTAACTAATTAAGTAATCAAACAATTAATTAAGAGTTGCTAAAGTCTTACAGCTTTTTACTAAATTGATTAATGCATCACTACACTAATTAAGTGATGTGACCTTTCCCAATAATAGTCTTCCAAATCACATTAAAAAGCTTCCTAAAAAAAAAAAAAAATTAAAATAGTTTCATTGGACATTAACTTTTATTTGCTCTAAAGTAAACAAACGAATTAATAATAAAAAGAAAAAATTATAGATCCATAAACATATATATATATATATTTTTAAAAAAAATTAAAAATGGAAATGCCATAATACTGAAATAGTATGGGGCTAGGATGTTTATTTAATATCATTCAACATAGTATTGATAACATTTTAAATATAATCGGACAAATATATAAAATATACTCCTTCAGTCTTTTAATAATTTATTTATTTTTTTATTTTCTTTATAGTCTCGTAACAAAGTAACAGTACAATTTATCTAACATTACAATACCATTTAAATTTACAATATATTACACAAATACCGTTACATTTATATCATATAATACTAATAAAATTAGTTTAGTTTTTTTACATTTATTTCTACTATCCCAATATAATACTAATATTTGTAAAACTCTGTGAAAAAACAAATAGATAGATAAATATGAGACGGATGAAGTATTATATAGGATTATACTATATATTGTCAAGATATGCGTTCAATTTGTATTATGTTAATTCAAATTTTGTACTCCATCCGCCCCATTGAAATATTGTCACTTTTCATTTCCGTTCGTCCCAAATAAGGTTACCATTTCCTAATTTAGTAATTGTACTACTTACATAATATAATAAATACCATTTCAACTTACATTATGTTACAAAAATGTCATTATTTTATATTACACACAACTAATAGGATTTCTTTGTCTTTTTCACTACAACATATTATAATACTAATATTAAAAAAAATCTACGTGAAAAAAGTAAACGACAACCACATTGTATAATTTCTATTGACACATAATGGATATTGTCAATAGGACATTAAATTTTATAATTCAGCACCGTAAATATTGTCTATCCATCGTACTCTCGTAAATAGTTTGGAAGTATAAAAACAAATAGTTCAATAAATGAATTATTTATTACCTAAATAAAATACTTAATGCTCGCCACCACAATGAACTAACTAATAGACAATTTGGCAATGCTTCCAAAGTCGAGTCCAGCTCACACCTCATGCCCTCGATATCGACTTAGCACCAACACCAGCCCCACATTAATATATTAATTACTATTTATTAATTATTTCCAATTTTGCATATTTAATTAGATTATTATATATATTGTCCGATTTCATTGCAACTTTTTATCCCATGTTGATTAATTGCGCAAATAAAGACAACATATATATATATATATATATATTAAATTAAATTAACAGACTTATTAGTCGGAAAAGGAGTGTTCTTAAAAACCTGCATGGCCGGTAAATCCGGTTCGTAATTTTTCAATAAAGCCTGTCGTGTCGGTAACAAATACTACTACTTGCAATTTTATTTTATTCAAAAATATATTTGAAAATGGTTAAATCAATCTCTAGAAATTATGAGTCTATATATAATGAGATGGCCTTATTGATCATCAAAATAAAGAGTCTATATATAAACAATACAAAACAAACTCGATAGACTTAAATCTAAATAATCCTATTTATAAATAAGATCAAATCTAAATATAAATCTACTAAATCTAAAACCGAATATTTAAAATATGTGAATAATAATAATAAGTTAAATAGATTGGGTTCTACATCACTTTTAAAGTGAATAATATTATATAGTTACATTTTTATTATTATATAATATACTCCCTCCGTCCCATAAATATAGTCTTAATTGGGTTGGGTACGAGATTTAAGAAATATTGATATCATATTGGTAGTTGGTAAAAGACATGAATAAAAAACATTTTTTTGCCTTGGTGAGTGTATTAGTGTAAAAAGTAGTGACAATTGTGTAATAAATATAAAAAAGTAAGGGATAATTTTACGGTGATATAGTTATTTATGGAAATAAGACTATTATTTTGGGACCGACAAAAATGATAAATAAGACTATTGTATTGGGACGGAAAGAATACTATTTTTGTTTCAAAAATTAATTAGAAATTAATGCCTCAAAATTTTGTAACTTTTCCTTGTATCTATATAACTTTTTATTTATTAAAATACAATTTTTAAAAAAGTAAAGATAAAGTTGTAAAAGTATCAATAAATTTATACCATTTAAAAAAAAAAATGAATCATAAGTAAAATTAAAAATATTTTGAAACAAATGTAGTACAAATAACACTCAAATTATATTCTTTATTTTTACAGTTCACAAACATTTTAGTAAATATACCATTCAACGTTACCTTTAATATGTAAATACCAAATGTTTGTTTTTTTAACTCCAAATCTCATATTTTTACTATTTGATTCTATATTTTTCGAAAACAATTTTACAAAATATTTTATGAATATTATTTTAATATTAAATATAAATCAAAATTTTCTAAATTATATAAAAAGAAAAATACATATATATATATATATATATATAGTGGACGTATAGAATATATTTAAGTGAAATTAAGCTTTAACTTGATAAAAAATTTACACAAGTTAAGAAAGGGTTTTATTTGGCTTTAGTTTGAGATTGAAATTTTTATTTGCAATTTATTTTAAATAATATTTTACTTTGATATTTATGTTAAGCTTTGATAGTTAATAATTTATAAAAAAAAATAATATATTTTTGTTAAAAATTCGTAGATAATAAATAATTTTAATTTTAATTTCCAATTAAAATGAACTCATGTTTTTTTTTACGAAATTGTCAATAATTCTCTTGTAGTTTTAAAATTCTATTTAATTCTTTTATATAGTTTTATAATTGCGTGTCACCCCTCATATTTTACATAATATTGCATCAAACCCTATCATTTACACTCAACAAAGTGTTCTCAACACACACCTCAAATAACATATAAGGATAAAAAATTACTCTACTTAATATCAGATAATTTTAAATTAAAGTTTCAGATTCTTTCTATTAAAGATATAGTGCTTGTATTTGATAGATGTTGATATTGTCTGGATTTCGAAATAATATCATTTAAAAAAGAAGACTACTTCACTTAATACCATTTAATTTTATGTTAGAAATTTTGGATCCATTTCTAACAGGGTTTGATTGAGACATAGTTCTTGGAGTCGAGGATGTTGTCTCGATGATGCGGGCCTTAATACAATGACTATATGACTATTGGGTTGTGCTTACATTGACTACCACACATTCATTCCCCCGACCTGCACCAAAAAATTAGGAACTATATAGTATTCCCTCTGTCCCGAATATTATGTCCAAGTTACTGTAAATACAAAAATTTAAAAATAATATAAATAATAAATAATAAAAAATATATTAGTAAAAAAAAATGGACATGATAAGTGGGAAGGGAGATGAAATGAAGTAATAATTAATAAGGTTATTATTGTACGGAATGATTGATCGATTTGATTACACAAACTTGTATTAAAAAAAATGACATAATGGTGTATGTACCTACGTCTACAAACATTACATATTAAATACTACATGTAATTGCGTATATTTTTGCATATAAACTATGTATGATTCCCCAATTTATTCTTACCCTTTTTGCAGACATATATATATATATATAACTCCAAGGGTCCTGCATTATTCTTACACAGTTTTTATTTTTCTTCTTCTTTGCTCTAAGAAGATAATGGAATATGGTAGGCTCGGGAAACCCGAACCTGGAGGCTCGTCAACTAGAAGCCTAGCCTCGGAACCAAAGAGATCTAAAATCAGGATTCTGGTTTTTCTGGCCGCCACACTCTTAGTTGCCTCCGCCGTCTCCGCCGTGCTGGTGGTGGTTATTCGGAACAGAGCAAATTCAGGCCGGGCGAAGCTGAAGCCATCGCAGGCTATGTCCCGAACCTGTAGCCGGACACGGTACCCGACTCTCTGCCTCGATTCTCTCCTCGAATTCCCCGGTGCTGTAACCGCCTCCGATAAGGACCTTGTCCACATTTCCGTTAACATGACTGTGCAGAAAGTAGGTCGAGCTCTGTATTCCGCGTCGGAGATCAGCAATCTTGATATGGATTCGCACGTCAGGTAATTAACGATTGCAACTCTTAATCGCCTGGAATTGTGGATTCGAATTTGAAATTTTGAATCGAGTGTTGTACTGATACCTAATGTGGATTGAGGATTTGATAGATGTATATTTGAATCGTTAATTTTGATCGATTCTGTCTCAGGTCGGCGTACGCCGACTGCCTCGAGCTTCTAGAAGATTCGGTAGATCTCCTCAGTCGATCGCTCACAACCGTCGTTCCCGGCGGCTCTCCAGAAGGTTCGACTGAAGAAGACGTCGTGACTTGGCTGAGCGCCGCCCTAACGAATCAGGAAACCTGCACAGAAGGATTCGATGAATTGAACGGCGATGTTAAGAGCGAAATGTCCAACAGGCTCAAGGACTTATCGGAGCTGGTCAGTAATTCTCTCGCTATATACTCCACGATCGGCGGAGACGACGACTTCGTCGGAGTTCCGATACAAAACCGGCGGCGGCGGCGGTTGTTGAGCTGGGAAGGAGAGAAGGAGGTGGAGCAGTTTCCGAAATGGTTATCTCGGCGAGAACGACGGCTGCTCGATATTCCGGCGGCTTCCATTAACGCCGACGTGGTGGTTTCCGGCGACGGCGGCAAAGGTACGGTGAAAACAATCGCGGAGGCGATTAAGAAGGCGCCGGAGCACGGTCGCCGGCGATTCATCATCTACGTGAGGGCAGGGAGGTAATTTCACGTACAGTTTAAACTTTTAAATAAAAGTTGGGAAAAAGGTAGGTGTCACTTTTTAAAATTGCTTTCAGTGATAATTACTTAATTGAATTCAATGTCTTTGTCGCTAAATTATTATTGGCTGCTGACTTTGAGTTCTGATTCAATCATGATCGATTTGATCATCAAAATCTGCAGAAAAAATAAATCTGGTGACATTTTTGCAGGTACGAGGAGAGTAATCTGAAGGTAGGAAGGAAGAAGACGAACATAATGTTCATCGGAGACGGGAAGGGCAAGACGGTAATATCCGGTGGCAAAAGCGTGCAGGATAAATTAACGACTTTCCATACGGCGTCGTTTGGTAAAATCCCATTCCATAGCAATTCCTTCCCCCACTCCTTTATGGAGCTTTCCACGTATTCATCTGCCACGTGGCGATTATGCCGCTTTCAGGGCCACAATCTTTATTTATGCCCATATTCTCACAGAAAGCTGTATTTACATTTTTGTCCCTTAATGTTTTTTTTTCCCAAATTTGACGTAGGATGCCTTGCGAAGGAATCTCTTATCTTTAATCTTTTAAGTTGCTATTAATAAAATTACTAGATAAATAAAAATAGAGGCTAAATTACAGAAAAAAAAAAAAAAAAAGAGAACTACGTTTCCTTTTTATTTAGTACAATAAATAATTCAATCGAAAAATATAACAAATGCAATTATATGAACAATTTTGAATTAGCTAGATGACATATTGCATTTTAGCAGAGCCAAACAAAAATAATAATAATAAAAGATAGAGGTTAGTAAAGTGGGAATCCACAAGAAAGTAGATGCATCTATTTGTTTTTTTAGTTTTTATTTTTTTATTTGAATATTAATTTAAATGTAATATTTTATGACAAACAATATACTTTTTTTTATTGATAATTTTAAAAATTAAATAATAAAATCCCAAATAAACCTACGTGCTGCATGAATTTCTTAATCTTTTGTTTGTTTTCTATTTCTCTATGCACGCATGCATAGAAGATAAATAAGTAAAAAAATAAAAAATTAAGAAATTATTACATTTTTCATTCCATTTGAAAGGGTTTTTGAGGTTTTTGAGTATATTAAAAAATAATACTCCATCTAAATTTATTTTTACTTTTTTTTATTCAAATTTATTCCGAATTTTTTTAGTAATATAACATTATTTTATTTTTTTTACTTTTTTTCTACCCAAAAAATAAAAATTTCTATTTTTATCTACTTTTTTTTTTAAAATTCGTACTCGGTCAAAGGAGCACATAATTTGATGACGAAGGAAGTAGAATTATTAGTGATGAAAAGTGTATAGGAGGTTTTGACCTTTTTATCATATGACTTTACATATGAAGTAACTGTAATTTAAATAAAAATCAAGGGTATTTTGATATTAGTGTACGATTGCTTCTACTAAAAAAAATGATATTTTTGAATCAAACAGACAAAAAAAAAAAAAAAAAACACTCCCTCCGTCCCGTTGGAAGGGTAACATTTGTTTTTTGCACATAGATTTTTTAATATTAGTATTATATTGAATTGTAGTAAAAAAGACAAAAATATCTCTATTAGTATGGTGTAATATAAAAGTAATAACATTTGTGTAATATATTGTGAGTTGAAAGGATTTTTATTATGTTAAGTAAGGATTTTTATTATGTTAAGTAAGGATTTTTATTATGTTAAGTAGGTTGTACAATTACTAAATTAAAAAATGGTAATTTTGTTTTAAGACGAACGAAAATAAAAAATCTTAACCTTTCAATAGGACATGAGGAAGTAGTAAAAAATGTACTTTAATTTATGAACTGAGAGAGAGTATTATTTTTCTTAATAATAATAATCTGAGTATAATACTCCCTCCGTCCCAAACAAGGTGCAACATTTATTTTTGGCACGGGTTTTTAGGTGAGTAGTATTAAGTAGGATAATTTAGAAATTAGGTGACGTGATGGAGAGAGAAATATATATTTTATTATTTTATTTGGATGATGTGAGAGGATAAAGTGTGGAGTAGAGATTATTTATAATTAATTATTTCTTATTTTGGAAATATTGCATAGTATTTGAGACATACCAAAAAAGAAATGTTGTTAGGTGTTTGGGATGGAAAGAGTAACTAATATTGTTGTCGTATACACGCATGTACGCGCAGCTGCGACGGGGGCGGGGTTCATAGCGAGGGACATAACCTTCGAGAACTGGGCGGGGCCGAGCAAGCACCAGGCGGTGGCGCTGCGCGTCGGCGCCGACCACGCGGTGGTCTACCGATGCAACATCATCGGCTACCAGGACACGCTCTACACGCACTCCCAGCGCCAGTTCTACCGCGACTGCGACGTCTACGGCACCGTCGACTTCATCTTCGGCAACGCCGCCGTCGTCTTCCAGAACTGCACCATCCACGCCCGGAAGCCGCTCCCGGGCCAGAAGATCACCGTCACGGCGCAGAACCGGAAGGACCCGAACCAGAACACCGGGATCTCCATTCACGCCTGCCGGCTCGTCGCCGAACCGGATCTCGAGGCGGCCCGGGCCGCCTTCCCAGCTTACTTGGGCCGGCCCTGGAAGATGTACTCCCGTACGGTCTACATGCTCTCCTACCTAGGCGATCACATCCATCCACGTGGCTGGCTCGAGTGGAACGCCGATTTCGCGCTTGACACGCTGTACTACGGCGAGTATTTGAACTACGGCCCCGGAGCGGCGCTGGGGCGGCGCGTGAACTGGCCGGGGTACCGCGTGATTAAATCCGCGGCGGAGGCCGGTAAGTTCACGGTGGCGCAGTTTATATACGGCTCGTCGTGGCTGCCGTCGACTGGGGTGGCTTTCTTGGCGGGACTCTCTACTTGAATTAATTAATTAACTACGGAGTCAAAATCGTTGACTAAATAAGTTAACTTTTTATTCCTTTTCCTTTGTAAGAAATAGAAAAGTGCTGTGTCGGTGAGGCCTTGCAATAAATGCTGTCATGTGCAAATTAATGAATGTCACGATAATTAATTTGAGTGGTGAGCTGGCAATATTATTAGGAAATTTTAAATAAAATATATTGTCACACTCATTTACTAATGTTTATAAGATAAATTAAAATTATTGAGGTATGGAAGGGTCATGTTCTTAATAAGGGAAGGGTTCTTGAGGACATTTTGATTCCATTCATCAATGTCGATTCTTCCATCCTCTTTTGTATCTGCTTCGCTGAAGGTCTGTAACAAAATCATCGATCCACATAGACATGAGGAATTAATATTTATTGTCGATTTTTTTATCGATGAAACTAAGTTTAGGTGTATTGATGTAGCTTGGCGACGATGATTTCGACAATATTGTCGGAAAGAACAAGATCTGATTCATCTAAGAGTGCCAATACCATCTCTTTCAACTGCATCAACAATTAATCAAGTTTACACTCTATATATATATATATATATATATAAGTAATTATTAGAAGTTAGAAGTATATACCTCTTCCCTCTCAACGTAACCTGTTCCCCTTAGGTCGTATAATCTGTATGTAACTGCATGCCCCCATCAAGTTTTGTGTTATCCACTCATTGTTATAAACTGACTGTATATAAATTTAATAGACCATGACAAATAGTTACATAATTTTGGCGGCGAACAATGAAAATACTATTTTTTTTATAAAATAATAATATAAAAAATGTTCATACTTTTAGATATATATTTTAATAAAAAGTAATACACCCCTTCCGCTTAAAATTATATTCCTCAATCCCAGTTAAAATAGTACTCCCACCGTCCCAAACACCATGCAATATTTGTGTTTGGCACGGAAATTTCGGGGGAGTATTAAATATGGTAATTTGAGATAATTTGGATATTAAGTGATGTGATCGGAGAGAAAAATGATTATTTATGTTTTTTATTTGAGTGATGTGATGTGATAAAGTGAAGTATATATTAATATATATATAAATATTATTAATTATTTCTAAATTTGGAAATGTTGCAGTGAATTTGAGACAAAAATATATATATATTGTAGGGTGTTTGGGACGGAAGGAGTATTATTTTTTTACTACAGTATCATATACTAATATTAATAATATCTTTCAATTTTATATAAATTAGACATATCGCATTACAAATATAATTAATTAACTATCTTACGTAATTTTATTAATCAATTAAATATTAATATTTTTTAATATACTATCAAACTCTAATAGATATATTAGATACACATAAAATTGACCTACAAAAAAAGTAATTATAATGAACCCGAAATGTGCCCACAAAAGGCCCAGGACCAAACCCAAACGGTAGTTGTAATACCATACATGGGCCTGGGCGGGTTAAACGGGTCCGGGCCGGATCCGGGCGGCCCGTCGACACCTTGATTTGTCCCTGTGATGATGATGAAGATGTTACTTACATGCGATTTTGTCTGCAAGGAGTGTTTTGGGGTGAAATATGCCTAAAGCTCGAACAAATTCTCCAAATTCGATCACCCCATTGCGTTTGTAGTCGAACAAATCGAATATCTGCATCAACAATAAATTATATATATGTATATATTTAATTTGAAAAAACATGAAGATCGGGTAGTATGATGCTGATTTGATTGGATCAACATATCTTATAGGAGTGACCAAAATATATTTATACATATTTCAACGTATTTATAATACAATATATATTCTATCAATCCATCACCAATCTACCCATTTTGTCATTTTCGTCCGTCCATCACAAATATATCCGTTTTTATTTTTAATAAATATACTTCGACTCAAATATAAAAACACTTTTACCTCTCATATAATATTACACAAATGCCATCAGATAATAATATAAATGTTAAGGGTATAATAATCTTTATATATGTCAATTGTAGTACATAACAATATAATAATAATATACTAAAATCTATTATGAAAAAACAAACAGATACATTGGTGGTGGACAGATAGAGTATTAGCATATGAGATAATGTATAAATAGATTTATATTAATTTTTTTTAAGCAATACAAATCAGACTCAAATTTAGGTAGTCTTAATTTATGAATAAAATCAAATTTAAATATAACTTTATCAAATATAAAAGTAGATATCTGAAATATGTCAACAACCTCGTATACTGATCCCATCGAATCAACGTCATGCTCTTAGCCAAATCAATACAAGATGTGCAGCCAAACATGAGTTACAATTAATATGAAGACGATGTATTACCCGGTCTGCAAACAGATTCTTCTTATTTTTGTTCCTAAACAGTGCTAGTTGGAATTCCTCCTGATTTTGTCCAAGTTATCCATTATTCTGACATTAATGTAATTAAAATGGATTGAAGATAGGCAGTGCAGTACCATGTCGATGAGGCCATCGTCGATTATGGAGCTGCTGATTTTCTTGAACAATCCCAACAAAGATTCCACTTCACTCACACTGACTATTGAGTAATTCAATTAAGGAAAAAACTAATGCTTTCTTTACTAACAGAATTAGCAAACAAGAATCCATTTCCATGGCTGGATGTTTATCGATATATATATATATATAGAGAGAGTGAGAGAGAGAGAGAGAGAGAGAGAGGGAGAGAGATTGTTCTTACAAGGGGTTTGAGCTGCAAGAATATTGGGGTCGTCGTCATAAGGCGGTGGAATATTCATGTGGGTTGTACTTTTAGACTTCACACACCCCATCTATGCCTTCATCCCAATTACACATGGAAATCAACACTAATATATGCCTCCTCTTGTATTTAATTTTGTACTAAAATATCTAAGCACACAAGATCTAGTGATAATTTGTCATCCATTGTGATTCATATTGTTATTTTTGTCTGTTATATATTTCATACTATTCATTTGCTTTCTACACGTAGTTTTAGAAATATTAGTATTATATTAGAATATAGTAGTAATAAAGTAGAAATGACTAAAATAACTTTATTAGTATGTGTGATACAAAGGTAATGACATTTGTGTAATATATTGTAAGTTGTAAGGGTATTTGTAATGTTAGGTAGACAGTACAATTACTAAAAAAAAAAGAAATGGATACTTTGTTATGGGACGAACTGAAATGAAAAAATAGATACTTTATTATGGGACGGAGGGAGTATTATTTTTGTTGTTGAATGAGATTAAATATCTTAATGTTATTTTAAAATTTTTAATTTATAATATTTTTTAAATTTTAATTAAATTAATTTATTATTATAATATTAATTTATAATTATTTATATTAAAATATAATAATTTTTACTTAAACAAAATTATATATATTTTTATGATCATCTAACTAGAAAAAGGTAATTTTGTGAGGAAAATTCTCACTAGGGCTGAGCTAAAGCGTCGGAGTTGGAGGTATCATTTAAATAATAAAAAAAAAAGAAAATATTAGATATAATTTTTACATCCGGTGTGACAACTGTAATTTTCGGATCACTATATTTTGAAATCTTTGTAAAAATATTTTTGATTTCACAGTTTACAATAATCCATAAGAAAACTATATCCATTGTGCTAGACAAATCAATTTTTATAATCTTTATGGCATAAAATGATCTTTTGACTGTTGCAGTTGTGACAGACAAGACCAATGTTAATACTATAAGTTGATATATCAAATAAAAAATACTATCAGCTCTAAATTCAATCTATCTTCTTCGCAAGACCTTCAACATCAGTTATATATGACTTTTTTTATAATCTTTTGATGGGTAAGGTATGAAACTCCACCTCCATAATTTTTGGACATTTTCATGGTACTATAATTCTTCAGCATCTACGCAAACTCCATAGTTATATGTCGAATTGTTTGATCTATGTGCCTCTATGTAAAAATAGTAGTCGATGATGAAACATATTGATATGCGGTAATTTCAACCAACGGCCTATGCGTAATATGCGATAAATTTCTTATTATTTATTTATGTATATGAATAAAATTTTTATTATAAATAAATTATACATAAATTTAACGAACAATTAAAAAAAAATGATATAATTATTCCGAATTGGAAGAGAATTATACATATTTTTTTGTTTATTATAGAAATATTTTGAGACAATAAAAAAAGAACATACAGTATTGTATAGGAGACATGAAAAGATCTGAATATTTTCTACTATTATTTATTTAATTAAATAATAATAATAATATAAGAGATTAAAAGTTTCAAAGCTAATTGGCTGAGGCGAAGAAAAAAAAAATAAAGGCATTTAGAATAACTCTTATTATCTTATCATTATTATTATTATTTTACAAAAAGCAATTAACTTGAGTAATTAGAAAATTAATTTTGTAAAGTATAGTAGTACGCTCTCAATCATTGATATTTATGTCTATTTGATTGGGCACAATTTTTATTTTTTTTAAAAAAAAATGGTTAAAAATAGAAATTTGTAGTAAAAAAAATTAGAAATATTTTTATTATAAACATAATTAAAGTTAGCTACTTTTTTTTTCCCAATTAAAATATTTTTTTAAGACAATTTTAAATAAATTTATATCAGAAAAACAGATTTAGAATATATATATATATATATTTATATAGAAGCAACTTTCATTAATTTTGCTAATATAATATCTTAAATTGAGCCCGTTATAAATATATATATTATATTTTAAATTTTAAAAAGTTGTGGTCCTATCACATCAGATCAATTTTATGTAACTATGATAAGAAAATAAATAAAATTATTTAGTAGGTGACATTGGATTAGAAGACTAGTGTGTTTCTTTGCAATTTGGATAGTTGAGTTTTCATTTAAAGAAACAATGATATATACCTAAAGTTTGTTTGGATAATTAACAACAAAAAATAAAAATAAAAAAATAAAAAAAAATCAATCAATCAAAAATAAAGATAGACTTAGAATTTGTTAGAATGTGTCTCATATGAACATATGGTTTCAATCATATATATTATTTTCTAGTATCTTTTATATAATTCATTGATTCTATTAATTATCTTGAGTTATATATATATATATATATATATATTGAATCTTTGTAAGATTTTCATAAAAATGGTAAGTAAAAGCATGAAACAAGATGAATGTGAAATCTTGGATAGAAAGGCATGGTCGTAATCCGTTTGTCACTTTTGCGGAATGCGGTGTTTATCATTGCAGATCTTAGAAAATACGTACAAAAAATCATTTACAATCAACAAAAAAATTCATGCGAAAACTCTTTAATCTTAAAATGTCTGAGACTTTTGTTATAGTCAATCATCTCAATGAAATAAATATTATCACATCACAGTAAATGAAAGCTTTAATTTTGTTATTTAGTCTTCCAAAAGTCGAAAAAATATGGTCACAATAGTTAGTGTTTCATTAAGGAATAAAAAATTGAAGTTAGATGTCATAGAGATTTAATGTTGAGTGAGAAAATTCAACAGAAAATCTAGGGAAATGAGGTTCTCGGAAAACATTCTCAATCGAAAAATAAATGCTTATAAGGAGACGGTGGTTTGTTTGTTTGGGACAGTGCCAATTTTTATTTATTTATTTATTTATTTCTTCTTCTCTTTTACGCACCAACAGCTATCGTATGGTAATGTCAAATAATCTTAATTTTATGAATTATTACAATATCTACAAGAAATACTAGTAATAGAGTTGATTATGTTCTATTTTTATTAGATTTATAGCATGGGCTAATTAATATTTAATTTTGCCGCCCAGCGCTACCTACGGTAATGTCTAAAGAATCTTAGGATATGGCTACTGAATTAGTATCACAATGAATCTTGCATGATTAAATAATATGACCGTTACTGTATTTTATTTGAAAAAAATTAGTATCGTATTAATTTTTCCATACAGTACCTATCAAAGAAACTAGAAAATATCTTTGAACTTTTGATCAATGCTATTTGGGGAAATCGTTACGATAGCATGTGTTCTATACAAGTATGTCATATGTTCTTCATTATTGTGTTGTATTTATACTATATTAATATAAAATATGTACTATCTGGACTTAATTAATACTCCCTCCGTCCCAAACACGGAAACATTTTCTTTTTAGTATGTCCCAAATACCCTGCAATATTTTCAAAATAAAAAATAATTAATTACATTTAATTTCTATCACAAACACCCTACAATATTTTCTTTTCAGTATGTTACATCACATAATTTCTAAATTATCCTCTACTTAATACTATCTACCTAAAAGCTCGTGCCGAAAGCAAATGTTGTAACTTATTTGGGACGGAGGGAGTATTATTTGAAAAAACTTTAACCCAAAACCTATGTCATTGTTGTCTATGGGCTCATTTTACTTTCACTTTGAACTTACACAGGTCATGTGCAACTTGGAAAATATTTATGTATATTTTATATATTATTTTTTTTTATTTGTTAAATTTATTCTCATTTTTATTTTTAATATGTATATTAAATTTATTTCATTATCAATTTTGACAAAGTCAACAAATCAATATTTAATTATTGTCCTTCATTCAAGTCTTATTTAAAAATAAATACCACTCACTTATTATATTTTCTCGTCATTTACTTTCATTTCTAATTAAATTTCAAAAAATACCTCTAACTAACTCTTCTCTTTTATCAATTTTTTCAATTAACATATTTATTTTTAAGTGTGCTAATTTTCATAGACGAAAAAAGTATTATTTTATATTATTTATATAATATAATATAATAAAAAAATCAAAGATATTTCTAATTTAGAAAATATTAAACAATCAAACATCAATTCATAAAGAAGTTCATACAATAAATCATACGCTTAAAAAAATATTGCATATGGAAAATATTCTACAGTAATATAAACATATTTTTATAGGATGAAAAGAATATTATTTTTTAATTTATATATAAAAGGCAATTATTGTTTACCTTTTTGTAAAAATAATAATAATAATAATAATAATATTTTTTTCAAAAAAAAATTAATATATTATATATATTTTTATTTTTTTTATATTTTTTTATACAATTCTTTATATTTCGCATCAAACAAATATTTTTTTAAATTATTTTACAAAACAATCACAATATTAGTCTATGTTCTCATTTTAATGTATAACTTTTAGGATTCATAATAAAAATATATTTCTTTTATCATCTAAAGTTTGCTTGTCTAATATATTTTTTTACACGATTTTCAATATATATTTTATTATTACCGATACAATTCATTATATTTTTTATAAAAATAAAATTAAAAAATCTTCAAATCAAAATCTTAAATTTATGCTCCATTTTTTTTTAGAATTAATCAAAAAATATTTTATTTTTTAAAAAGTAGATATCACTTTTTTTTTTACAACTTTTTTAACGTATTTTTTTTAAAATTCATGCAAAATCAAATGGACATAAATAGTATTTTAACAAGACATCAGAGTATTAAATTAATATTTAAACGGAAAACAATTTTTTTTTTTTTAAGTAGTAAATTAAGTTAACACACCAAAAGGTAATGATGATTTTCTTTAAAAGTTTGGACTTTTTTCCCAAAAAAAAACACTTTTATCAAAATCATAAAAAATAAAAGTGTGTGTGGTTTGGAGTTTAAACCCAAATTTATATAACTATTCAGTTTACATAATTTCACTAAAAGGATACTCCTTTAGTAAGTAATTAAAAAATGTATTAATAAAAATAATTATTATTTAATAAAAATAATTATAGATTAAGATTAAGATAAGTAAATAGTTTTATTAAAATTAAAAAAATTATAAAATTTAAAATTTAAAATGCGATTAAAGTGCATAATTATATTTTCAAAAATAGAAAGGACAAATTATGTGGGACGGACGAAAATATAAAATAAAGACAAATGATGTGGGACGAAAAAAGTATTATTTTTTTAATAAAATATCACACCAAAACACCAAAAGTACTATTCAAACAAAAAGTGTAATGAAACTTTAATTTCAAATTCTAAATATATATATTTTTTTTATTTAATAATATTACTGAGAAATAAATTATTTATTCTAAATATTAAATTAAATATCTATTTAATTATATAAGATCAAATATTATTTTAATTCATAGGCTATTAAATTCTATGACAAATTTAATTTACACACAAATAAGAATTCTCAAGTCATAAAAAAAAAAAAAAAAAAAAAAAAAAAAAAATTCCCATTCACATGAATTTAATCCTTTTAAAAAACATTAAAAAAAGAAAAGAAAAGAAAAGTCGTTTATAAATTAAAAATGCTTTTTACAGTAAATTATGAAGAATGGGGCCCAAGATCCATTAATATAATAAAGCATTGCAATAACTTTTTTCTTTTTAACTGATGTATCACATCCATTCTTTCTTTTTTAGTTCGAGGAACAATATAAGGTTTGTTTGCATTTGAGTGTATATAATATTATTTCCATTAAATTGGTAAGTATATATTTTACTACTTTTATTGTATAGACAAAAAGTATTAAATTATTATTATTATTATTATTATTTAGATAGCAAAATTACTTATGATCTGAAAATTTTGCATCATTCTTTCTTATGATTTAAAAATTTTGTATGAGACTTTCTTATTATATTTTTTTTATAATATTGCACAAGATTCCATTTTTAGACGATTTATTGCAATGTTTTTTTTTTTAAAAAAAAATACTTTATTCATTCATTAATAAATTTTTTATTTGACTTTTACCAAAATAATTAAAATAAATTAATATTTTATAGATATACAATATAACAAAATAATATAAAAGAGTTTCGTGCAAATTTTTTAACGTATTGTATGCAATAATTTCCAAAAACATGAGAAAACTTTGTGCAACTTTTAATTTCCACTTCTTGCACATCAACTAAACCACTTTCTCCATAAAGACCAAAATTTCAATATCTCTCTTGTCTTCCCCAAAATGGTATTGCAGAAACAATTGATAAACAAATTAATACCTTATTTTAATTAGTAATTAATTGCTTAAAAAAAATTTAAAGTCATTTTAATAATTTTTATCCGAAATGTCATTATTCGGACATCACGCTGGAACCACTAATTTCATTCGAATTGGATAAAATCGTTCTATAAATTAATAAAATTCTTAGATCCCATTCCCAACGTTTTAATTTATAGAAGTTTCACTGTATGTCTTCACCAGCCAGCAGTATACCCTACCCTACCCCACCCCACCCCACCCCACTTATCCTACCCTTATTACCTTCCTTATCCAATCCAATAATTAACACCAAAGCTAAGGCAAGAGGATTCATAAGTGAAAGAAGAACATGTCCCAATAAACAACAACAATGGTTTCGCAATCACATTTTTCCCTAAATAGAGAGCATACATTATAATCCATTTACAGTAACCCCTAATAAACCACAACAACACAACACCGTACCGTTACCGTTGCCATTACCGTTTTCGAATAATAATCTACATTGCGGCTATTGACGGTAGGTCCTGCTCCGCCTCCGCTTCAGGCCGGTCTACAGATGTCTGCAGCAAATTAAAAAATAAAAAATAAAAATCAAGAATCAAGCCTATAGGGGTTGGTGTAAGAATGTAAGATAATGTAATATAGAGTCGCGCTAACCTCGGATGTTTTGGACCTGTGCTGTGAGAGATAACGCTCTAATGCCCCCTTGCCGTAGAGGATTTTGGCGCCACTTCCTCGCTCGTCTGTGCCAATGGATTCCTTGTCCACTACGACTGCGTCGATTATATCATCCCCTGTTCTAACATCCGGGATCTGCAAGAGAAGGCAGCATATAATTTTGGATGTTCTTTTAGTACAAGCTAACCGTACGATTATTTAAGAGATGAATGACAAACCTCATACATAGCATCCATTAAAACATTCTCCAACATGGATCGCAGACCACGAGCACCTGTGTTCTTACTTATTGTTTTTCTAGCTATTAGTCTTAATGCATCTTCGGTGAATTGCAATTGCACCTGAAAGGATGTATTTAGGAATTTAAGCTTTGACACATTAAATTATCGATGCAAGAAAATAGATTTAATGAAAGAGGGAGTAGGAATACATACTCCATTCATTTCGAACATTTTTTTGTACTGCTTCCCTAATGCATTTTTAGGCTCAGTCAAAACCTGCAGGAAACATATTTTATACATTGGTTGAAGTACTTCCGAAGAATTGTAATTTAGTTAAACATACGCAATTGATTCCTTATAATGTTCAGTTTATCAACAACGATAGGAATTGCGAAGGCAAAAGCTTTATTTAATTTAAATTCCAGAAAAGGCATCACATAAAGACTTAGATTTTGACCAGTCGACATTTACAATTACAGAATTAGATTGTCACCTGAACGAGCTGATCCTCAGTCAGTGCTGACAAATTGACAATTACGGGGAACCGTCCGACAAACTCGGGAATTAAGCCATATGCAATAAGATCACTACTTTCAACCTGGAAATCATTACAAGAAAAAAGACAATTACAATCATCACATAAGTATCGTCGGTGGGGCAGCTTCACAAATCACAAGCATGTCAAACACAAAGGCAAATTCATGAGCTCTTAGTAATCTTACAGTGTCCAGCAAGGATGATGTTATGGCAGCACTTGTAACACGGCCTGTTCTCATGTTTGCACGAACAGGAGCACCAAAGCCAATGGAAGAATCATGTCGTCTGAAAGAAATGATCAAAAGCTTAAATTTTGAAAAATACATACATAAAATATGGTAAAGAGTACAACTCTTTGGAATAATGCAATATGACCTTTCCGAGATCGTCTTTTCCAAGTCAATGAACGCGCCACCACATATAAAGAGAATGTCCTTCGTATCAATCTGTTAATACAATAAATTCTATTCATAAATAAGAAACTATAAGCATTTCCGCATAAGGGATCCATTGAAATAAAAATCTCTAAAATTAATTAAATGGAAAGGGAAGAACATAACATCAACAAAAAGAGTCTTATACTCATATCCACAAACGCCTTAAAACATTGATCACTTGTTACGGCTACATTGCAAAAATGGAAACTACTTGAAATAATGAGAAAACATTACTCACCAAACTTTCACCATAACATACACAAAAAATTAGGATTATTATCCAAAAGCTATTTATATATAGGTTCATAAACCATGAAAATATTTAACACTTACTTGAATATTGTCTCCTCTAGGATGCTTCCTAGCACCTTTCTCCGGAACATTTACAATCTGAAGGTGAAAACAATAAATCAACAAAAGGTTTTAGCCCAAACAACTAATTGATTCATCAATGGTTTTTTTTTTAGCTTTGGGTGCGTCTGGAATTCTGCATTAGGTGAAAAACTAGTAAACTTTGAAATATGGCTCGGGCATATCTAGCCCTATTAGCATTTGTTGAGGCCACCGGTTGGGGCGCTGTACACAAAATAAGGGTTTGCGCAAATCCTAAAATAGTAACAGAATGTAAAATTGATTTTTTTGATGTAAACACCTTAGGATTTGCAAAATTGATTTGACTAAATTGATTTTACATTGGTTTTGCACAAATAAGGTGTTTGCAAAATTGAGTTGCGCAAATTGGATTTGCAAAAATTATTTTTCCAATCAATTTGAATAGTAAAAATTGGAGGTTTGGATTTAGAATTTGGAATTTGAACCGTAAAAGTTTTGAATTGGAATAGTTGTACGACGTGACATAAATGCATACTGATGTGATATTTTCAATGTAAAATTGATTTTTACTATAATATAGAAAATGAAATTAGGTGTTTGATTTGGGAAAAAATATTTGGCGAATAATAAAAATTTGGTAAAATCCTCCAAAAGACAAAGCCGGAGAGTAAAAGCAGTGAACTGAAATTGCTTATACATAGAGTGATAAGAATGGTTATTGGAAAAATGTCGTGTAAAGGGAGTTGGATCAAACAGATGATTTGCAGATACTGCATTAAATAATCTTTTCAGCAGCTACTTCAGATACTTTATTCAAATTCGAGGAATTCCAAGCACACGCCCATTTTTTGGATTGCTCAAATAATTAAGTCTTCAGATGGATAATTAAAAATGATTCAGATAAAAGAAACCTTCCTATACAAAAAACAAAAGAAGATTTCACACCAGAAAATAAATTTGAACTATGTGCTTACAGTTCCCTCGAGCATTTTCAACAGTGCTTGCTGGACACCCTCCCCGGAGACATCTCTGCTAATATTGAGACTTTCAGCCTGCAGATGCAACAAGATGATGTTACAGGAATAAGATAAGTAGGATATCATGATCTGTAGTGATAAATACTTGTCTGGGTCACATTTTGACAGTTATAGTCGAGGAGACACCTTCTTGGTAATCTTGTCAACTTCATCAATGTAAACTATGCCTTGTTGTGCAGCCGCCACGTTATAGTCTGCAACCTGAAGTGGAGTACAATCAGCATGACCAGCCAAATAAAGATCAAAAAGGGTTTTAGCCGAATCATTTTCATCATCAAACACAACCAAAGCATGTTAGAAAAACATTCAATATGACCCAAGACTACCTCTGCCACATGTACAAAGTATTGCTCAGGTAGCAATTTGTTTTATATTGTCGAAATCCAAAATACCAATAGCCACGATTTGATACGCGCAAATGGTGTCAATTAAAAGTGAGATTTAACTATACAGAGCTCACCGTCAGCAATTTGTATAAAATGGACTCAACATCTTCCCCAACATATCCTGCCTGAAAATAAGATTAAATTCAACAGGGTTATAAGAATGAAAGTTAAACTTCCAAATTAAATAATGTCATGTGGAAAACTAGTTTTAGAGTAAAATTCATCTATGGGTTAGCCTTAGTAAGAGAAAATCCTAGTATTAAATAAATTAATAAGCATGTCCTACAAAATCTGACGGCAAGATAAAAGAAATCAAAAAATGACTTGCCTGAGTAAGTGTGGTTGCATCGGCAATTACAAAGGGAACATTTACCAAGCGTGCCAAAGTTTTGGCAAGAAGTGTCTTCCCTGTCCTTGACAAGTGACAACAGCACATAGTGAAACAGTAATGATGGATTCTGGATCTTCAAAATTGATGCACCAAAAGAAAATTCGGAACAAGCAATTTAATACTTTCGGGCACATCTTCTACTTCTTCTTGGTTCTAAAAGTATCCCATATATAAGAAAACTATACTTCAACAACTAGTAGAGCCCCAAGAACACTTAAAGGGAAGAAAGGACTTCCGAAATTGAGACAATCAGAATGAGAAGGCAAATGACAGGCCATAGAACCACAGAAATACTGAGAAGATTTCTCAAAAGCCAATAGGTCAATCAAAATTTTAGTAGAACATCACATAATGGAGAAGATAAGCGTACACTGCTCCTCCATCCAGGCAGAAAATACCACTCAACAAGGAAACTATTGCAAAAGTTACCTGAACCAGTAGGCCCCATAAGAAGAACGTTACTTTTCTCAAGCTCCACATTCTCATGATCATTCGCCTCAGCTTTGTCGCCATCTGAATTCCCAGAAGACCTGTCATTCCAGGCACAGAATCGATATACATGATTATGTGTCGATGGCTAACTTGATGACAAGTAAAAATAGAAAAATTCAAGTGTTAACATAAATTAACAGTCACAAAGTTGATATCCCTCAGGCTTTGAAAAACTCCATTGTTACACAACACTCTCTAAGGTCGACAAAACAGCAAGGGATATAAAATTAAGGCATTTTTAAACCTGATCATGAACCGTATCTAAAATGCAGAAACTTAAACAAAAAGGAATAATTGTTCAAAAGGTAATTCACCTTTCTGAGTTATCATTGAATATCCTCTTGTAATGATTATAAACTGCAACTGCAAGAACCTGCAATCAACATTGTCATTATAAATACGCAAAAAAGGGAATATTTGATACATCAAATGGAGGTATAACTCCTTCCCACCCTAATAAGATAAAAACCAGCCATTAATCATTAAGATACAAAATGATATACCTTCTTAGCTCGCTCCTGACCAATAACAAACTTATCAAGTCCTTTACAAATTTCCTTAGGAGTTGGGAAATTCGCCCCCAAATTGGACCCGCCCCAGCAATTCTCCTTCTGGGCAGAAGCAAATCCCCCGCCCAACGCTATATTCTGCCCATCCCCTGACCTGATCACAATACCATCCTTCCCAGGAGGTTGCCACACCTCGGGCGGATCCCCACGGGAGTTAAAGCACCGAACTCTGATTCTGCTGCTAAAGAACTTGGGAGAATTTCTACCGCCATCAATTAAGTCTCCGACAAGAGGTTTACGCTTTGATGGCTTGAAATTTAAGGGAGAAACAGAAAACAGATTGGAGTTGCTGCGAAAATCAGTATCCAGTCCCGCTTGGATATGGCTATGAAACAAGCATCTTAACTGTGAGACGGCCACTGAAGCTGTGTCCCTCGATGATTTCCACCGCAAAGCAGCTGCCATGGTAGACCAAAAGGGTGTAAATCAATAGCTAGGGAAAGAAGGGAAGTTCTGAACCCTAGGCCTGAACTTGGGTCATGGATTTGGGCGACAAAGCTTAGGAATTGAAAGAGGATCCGATCAAATTTCTGAAATTGGGGAAATTTGCTGGCGCAATTTCGGGCTTTCCCGTGAAATCAAGCATGGATTTGGAGCAGATGAGGGTTGAATTGAAATGATCCGTATGAGAATTTTGTAGTCCAAAGAATTTTCCGGAAATTCGAAGAGTAAAGATTGGATTTTGAGGGCTAGGATGAAATTATGCCCTTCGATAGTGTGGATTGAACTTCGAGAATCAGACGTAAAAACTAGTACATAATATTATTAGTATTATTTATATTTTCCGGTGTTTTAACGTTGGGTAACTATCACACGACTCTCCCGTCAATTTAGCAGTATTAGAAAAAACTATTGGCTTATTTAATCTTACAAGAGAAAAATTTTATTGTTTAAAAAATATTATTATTTTAATAATAGTTAGTATTAAAAGTAAAAATAAAAATATTTTTACTCTTGTCTTTATTGTTTTATACGTTAAAATATTTATATATAAAAAAATAATTAATTAATTCATCTCACACGTAAAGTGTTTATTATTATTATTTTTTACAGTCTTATATAATTTGTTATTTTTTTAAAATATAATTATACGTTTTAATTATATTTTAAATTTAATAATTTATAATTTTTAAAATTTTAATTAAGTTATTTAATTATTTTAATTTTAATTTATAATTATTTGTATTATAAAATAATTATTTATCAAATATATTTTACTTAAATTTTTGTTGACATTTTAATGGAATTAAAAGAGTAGTTATTTTATAATTAAGTAACTCAAAATAAAAAAAATATATATATTTTTTGACTGCACGAAAAAGTATAAGTTTTTATAAAAATATATATATTTTTTTTATAGAATATTTATATATAATGAAATAAATATTTAGTAATGCTTAACTGAAAATAAAAAGCTTAAAAATTCTTAGAATGTGTTTGTTTATAAGATTTTGGTTATGATTTTACAATTTTAATTTTTGGGGATTTAGATTCCAATTTTAAATTGGCATTAAATAGATTAGTCATTCGTCTTTATAAATTAGGATAGTCTCATATTTTCTTTTTCAATGGGAATACTATCATCGAAATGACATAAGATAGACAAAAAAATACAGCATCAATAGTATTTGGTAATAAATCATTATCATTAGAATATATCTCATTAAATGTTTTATAAATATCATCCAAATAAAAATAATAATACATGTGATGTTTTTTATAAGAAAAAAACAAACATTGGCTCACATTGATAAAAGTTCTGAAAGTTTAGTTCACTAAAATTGAACCCCTTGGTCTTGGTCTGATACGATATTAAGAAAAATTAATATTTTATTAAAAAAATAATAAAAATAGAAATATTTGTTATTTGTTATATATAAGTATTGACTTTATTAAAATTAGTAATATAGTAAATTTAATTGACATATTAAATAAAAGAAAGAAAGTAAAGGAATAGACTAAGGGTGTGTTTGTTTGAAGTTTGAATTTTGAGTTGGGTTTTGAAGAGTAAATTTGAATTTGAATAGTTGTACGATGTCATTTAAATAGGTGTTATGTGATGTTTTGAATGTAAAATTGATTTTTAGTATAATATAAAAAATAAAAAATAGGTATTTGATTTGATATATTTTTTCTTTTTTAGAAAAAAGTAGAATGAATAGTGGATTAAAAATCCAATCTTCCAAATAAACACACCCTAAATTTCCAAAAATAAGAGTATCAACCATCTTTTTACTTTTATCAGTTTTTAAACTCTGTGTCAAAATCCAAATATTTTAAATCCGCCGGACTGATAGAGTATTATTTTAATATATTAATACAAATATAATTCATATATTATTCTATAAAAAAAATAAAAGTTTATATAATATAAATAATTTAAAATAATAGAGAGTATATAAATATATACTTATATAATTATATAATACTATTATAATATTAAATATATTTAAAAGATGGATTCACTTTGTGTTTGGTTTGGATTTTGAATTAGAATTTGAATAGTAAAAATTTTGAATTTGAATAATTGTACGACGTGATATAAATAGGTGTTAGACATGTAAAATTGATTTTTAGTATAATATAAAAAATGAAAAATAGATGTTTGATTTGATATTTTTGGGAGAAAAAAATTGGATGAACAGTGTAAATCCAATCTAGTCTCCGAACAAACACACCCTTAAAAAGATTTTTAGACTTTTTGAATATAACAGTATCAAAATTCACCAAAAAAGACTGTCCAGACATAGCCATACATTTGGATTCTTAACTTTTAAAATCTCAACAATAATCTAAATTTATGGGCGACAAGAAATGTTAGGACAAAATTTCTTAAACTCCAGAATTTAGAATATTTCTCAAAAACAAAAATGGATAATCGAACAAAGCTCACAAAGTACTCACTTGACAAAATAGAAACATCAGCCTTCTCCACAAAAGCCAACCTAAACAATGCTTGAATTTGAAGACAAGAAGAAACTTTACAGGCATGATGATATGATTTATTTTGTATCGATTGGACTGTCGGGTGATCTGCAAACACAAATTCTCGACAAGAAAATATCAGCCTATAACAATTAAATAAATAAACATATGAAATCAAAATTAAAGAAAAAACATATAGAAAGTAGAGGAATGATCTAGTAGGTTCAGATCACAGCTACTCCCTATGAATATCAACACCATTAGATGTCGATCGTTGGTACAATAATTTGAATAGGAAGAACATGATAGAACCGAGAGAAGGGACAAGATAGGATCGGAACAAATTCGACGAGCACAAAGCTTAACACGGAGACATACATATATTATATACATATCGCGATCTCCATGGAGAAGAAGAAGAAGAATAGGTCTAAATTGAATTGGGTGAAATTTTGATTCAAATTAGAGCTACTCAGGTCCGTTTATGATTTGGATCGGGTTCTAAAGGTCAGACTAAAACATACCAACAGTATCCAGAAACTTCTTAAAAGAATGGAGGTACGGAAAACAAAAATAACAATGGCTTGTCTTCATCGTCAAATTTAGAATCTATATTGCTCAATATAATTTGATCGAATTTATCAATATAAGCAAGCAAGCAAGCAATGATGTACCTCTTTATAACATGCTTCTTCAATAGGCAATTACTCATACAATTTCAATATCTTTCTAATTATGCAAAAGATTGTATGCCTATGAGCTTAGTCTTGTATTTGTCTTATCTTGTTTGCAGAGAATGTTCACCTTTATGCAGTAAATGCTCTTAGAACAAAATCACTAATACCAAACTATGCAAAACTCATACCAAATAAGCATCACGCAAGAAATCAACAATTCCTTAGAATTATCGTTGAACAGCTAAAACATTGAATTAACATCGATTTTCGTGTTTAAAAACATCGAATTTCAATGATTACTTCAATTCCAACAGAGCCTACACAACTCATACCATATAAGCATCACAGAAGAAATTAACAACAATTCCTTGGAATTATCGTTGAATAGCTAAAACATTGAATTAACATCCATCTTCGTGTTTAAAAACTATCGATTTGCAGTGATTACTTCAATTCCAACAGAACCTATCACAAAAATTTACACTCACCAATAGCAGCAATAACAAACCACAGCACGTACATCTGTAAACTCAGATTTTAGGGTTCCTTCAACACTAGAAATAAATGCGAGATTAGATCCGAAAACGAAGAAGACGAAAACTAAATGGAACTTCAATACAAGTATATACAAACGCATACCGGCCAACGGTGGTCGGACAGTCGGCCTCCGGCGACAGAACGGTGGTGGCGGTGGCGGAGCGGTGCTTAGTCTCTGTTGTTCAATAATTTGCAATTCTATTTTTCTCAGCCATTATTAATTTGCAAATTGCAAAAACTAACTGTCCCACATCGACAATGGAAGAGAATGTGCATTTCAGTGCAGCTATATAAAGGGACGGACATTGAAGCTTTAAAAGCATCTTTGCGCTTGGGGCAATGACGCAGCTAGTGAGGTTCTAACCGAGGCGCGTCTATTGCTGGTTGAAAACTATTTCCAAACCCCCTCTTCGGCCCGGGCTTGACTCGGGCCGTCGAGAATTTCTGGAAGGGCTCCTTCTCTGAAGGTAAAGCCCTACAATTCTAGTTTTTAAATTGGTCGACCGGTTCAGCGGTTCAACTCGGTTGAGTTTGAACCGGAGCCTGGTCGACCACGTTGGCCCAGATTGTCATACTGGGCTTAGAATTTTAATTAGATGTAAATTATTAATATAATAATTTTAAATTTATTGATTTTACAAAATATTTGTATTATGTATTATACAATATAATATTAGCCGAGGTCTATTAGCCTTGCTTTATTAATAACAATATATATTGTGTGAACTATTATTATGTATTATGTATTGTTTATATATATTATTATGTATTGAAAATTAAATAATGTCATAAAAAATATATTTATTTATTTATTTATTTTTATTCGGATAATAAAGGATAAACTGTATAATATATTTATTTATTTATGCATAAATTAAATATAATTAATTATTTTTTATTTTAAAAATATTGAAAAATGTTTGCTATGAGAATGTTGTAAAAATGTTTGAGATTGAGGAGTATATTTTAATTATTTAATACTATATAATTTATTTTAAAAAAGAAATTGTAAAAATCTCTATAAAAGTTTGATGTAATCAATATAAACCAATACATTGAGATATATCTGGAAAAGCCGACGTCTATTACCCTTGCTTTATTAATAGCATGAACTATTATTATGTATTATGTATTGTTTATACACATTTTATTAAGATGAAAACCAATTGATTATATGTTAAAACAAAGATTCGAAATTTCAACTTATTGTAAATGAAGTAACTTTTCACTCCTTATAAAGTAGTTGGGAATTCCAACGTCGATATTCAACACATTTGACATTGACACGCTGACTTAACACTTGAACCGCGGCCACATATATATATATATATATATATAATCCCTGGTCATATGATATCCTCAATGGATTTGGTCCCATGAAAGCCTGGTTTCCTTGGAAAATCAAAATTTTGGTGGCCAAAACTCAAAATTATGAATTCTTGGCTGAAATTTCTCTTCTTGGTATCTGAGGAAACAAATGCACCTCAAACATAGGCATAGGGTAGGTGGGTGGGTGGGGGACATCAATGGCTTTCAAGGATTAATGTTGGGGCCAATATTAGTTTTATGTATGCATCGGATCATTCACTCTTCAGTATCTCTCTACAAGCTAAGGAGATTCACACTTTAATATACCATAGGATATATCATTTTATAGGTTTTGTTAATTTGCTGTTGTTATATATATAGGTAACACTTAGAGTCAATATAGCTTATCATCAATTTCCATTTCATGTAGGTTTAATTTTTCATTTCTTTGTATATGACTGCAATGAATTGAAATTTTTTATCCCAATTTGGATTTCAAATTTTCAAAAATATATATATATATATATATATATTGAAGAAGGAGAAGAGGGGTTGAGCTCTGAAGAACAGGTAAAAACAAAGATCATTTTGTATGATCTTAAACCTTAATTACATCTTCTTGTGCTTACTCTTCAATGGTGATTGATCTTGTAGGCAATGGATGAAAAGGAAGACATCTCAGGATCTATTACAGTCATATCTGACGACAGGATCGATAGCTTGTGCCCGATTATTTTCGGCGTATCTTGTGCATTTTTCGCGCTGAGGCTGCTCAAGAAGCTCGAATGCACGCAGAAACACGTCGTAGAATTGAAGAAAAGAAGAACCGAGGAAGCGAAAGCTAATGCAAAAGTCGTAAGCATTTTCGCCGCGCGAGAACAGAGCTGGTTCGATGAAAGAAGGCAGCTCCGGCAGCAAATCGATGCTCTTGTAAACGAGGTTAAACTTGTCCAAACGAATCGCGATGAATGTGTTAATGAATTGCAGATGAAGAAGAATCTGATCGAAGAAATGGATAATAGAAGGCGCGAAGCTGAGGAAAAGGCCGAAGATCTTTCCGAGGAGCTGAAACTTTATGTATCGAATCATCATGGCGTCGAAACGGAGATCGAGCGGGCGATTAGGCAAGTCGAAGCAGCGAAACGGGAGGTTGAATCGGCAAAAAAAATGCTTTCGATGGATCTCGTTAGAATTCGCAAGGATTTGGATCGGAAAGATTGGATTTTTTCAGCTCTTCTGAGGAAATCAAAGGCGGACCGAATGTTTTTACAGGGAGTGTATTCGACAGCGACGGAGAACGGAAGGCGTTCGATTAAAAACACGACGCCGAAGTTCGAAGGGTTCCGGTGCCGGGTGACGAGAATGGAGCTCGAATCGAAGAGGTTTCGGGAACGTATCAAAGGGCTGGATCCCGACGTCGATTTGCTCAGGCGAGATAAAAAACGGGTCTCCAGACGTAAAACGAGAGACCCAGATACAACACATGATATAGTCTTCACGATCGAATCTCCGATCAAGGAGATAAAAGCAGGGACGACGAGCAATTCTGCATCGAACATGGACATCCATTCGCTCGGGGTGTCGTACAAGATCAAGAGGCTCAAGCAGCAGTTGTCCATACTCGGAGCGAACTCGTCGAGCATCGAAAAACAGGTCGATCGGTATGAGTCGATCCAGAGCAAGATGGATGGCCTATACAGGAGAATGGTATGGCAATTTTAATCTTTCTTTACGACTACACGGTGGTATTGTCGATTGGATTGATTTGTTTTGCATTTCATTGCGCGTGCAGCATGTCGACGACGACGACGGCGGCGGCCGCGCAATAGGGATGGAGCAGTTTTTGGAAGAGACATTTGAAGTGCAGAGGTACATAGTTAGTACAGGGCAAAAGCTACAAGAATTGCAAGGTGAGATTGCATCTGGTTTCCCAGACATGAAGCAGTTCGGCGATAGCATTAGTGGTCTTGTGCGAGAAGTTCAGAGAGGGCTGGAGCTTCAGGTATCAAGAATTATTCGAGATCTTCTGTACTGAATTTTATAATTGAAATAAAGACTGACAAAATACGATATAATCTAAACAAAATACACATGTTACTATTGATTGCAGCACCGTAATCATCCTCAGGTCAAATCCTCCAAACCCCACTTCTAATAACCTTATGTAAGGATATTTGTAGTGTTAAACAGAAAATACAATTATTAAAATAAAAAAATAAAAATAAATAATGGATACTTTTTACAAGACAAACCAAAATAGAAAAATTGATAATTTTATTATAGAACAGAAGAATATTTTAATACCAAACCCAAACCAATCAAAATTTTCTCAAACCCATCAAAAAAAACATACTTAAAGAGTGTTTGTTTGGAAAATTTGTCAAGATTTCATTATTCTATCAATTTTTTTTTTTAAAAAAATCAAATCAAATACTTATTTTTTTATATTATACTAAAAAATCAATTTTAAGTTCAAAACATCACATCAACGACTATTTTAATTCAAAATTTTTACTATTCAAAAATCAAAATATCAATTCAAAATCCAAATCCAAATCCAAATTCAAACCGCCAGACAAACAGACAAACACACATTGAATGAACAAAGAATGTGAAAAAGCAAACTCATCAACTATACATATAGTTATATATATTATACATATTTTCACATGATCACAAATAGGAGAACATGAGTATGTGCATAATTACAATGTAACACAAAGTTTCTAAGCAAAGAAGATAAATAAACTTTAGACATATACAGGCCAAGGGAAGAAGAACCAACCTGCACAGTTGACGGACTGCCCAAACTTCACAGCAACTTTGTGCAATCAATGGATATCATATGTACAAGTAGGATGCTAAAAAGCCGGGAAAAGCCAACCGATGGTCCAACCGACGAGCAAACCAGCACCAGCAAGACTCAAACCTACTGCAAACGCAATGGCGCATTTTCTAACGTGGCATCGCTGCTTGCCCTGCTTCTTCTTGGCAGCTCTGTGCCGATTCTTCCTTGCTATTGTGCCATTGTTACGAGCCCAAGGTAGGAAAGATGGTGGGATCAACGGGGGTAGCTGACTTTTGCTCCTAAGATGAAGGCACAATGATTCTAGCTGAAGCAGTCGAAGCCA
Source organism: Andrographis paniculata (assembly GCF_009805555.1). NCBI lineage: Eukaryota > Viridiplantae > Streptophyta > Magnoliopsida > Lamiales > Acanthaceae > Andrographis > Andrographis paniculata. The sequence continues at coordinate 3,655,275 of NW_026137502.1, read as the reverse complement.
CTGCCTGTAAGCAAAGAGGGATGAGGCCTGTTGGAAGAAGAGATTGATGACGTGGTCCTTTTCGTTGCAGGCTGTCTGCGCTAACTTCTCTGCCTCTCTTGCACGGGTCTGAGAATGGCAGAGTGCTTCTAACAGCTGGGCTCTTGATAGAGCACTGGTTGTTGATTCTTGGGCATCTGATGAATCTGTTCTTGTTGTATTGGAACCTTCTTTGTTGCTGGAAGTTGTATTGGCGTCGTCTGTAAAGCTGAAAGTGAAGAACACATAGCTAGTCTGTAACTTCAATCAGATAGGAAGTAATACTTTAGGTACCATTTATGTCCACCGGCCACAAAAAAAGAAAAATTATTAGTATTTCGCAGAAATGCTTGGTTCATTTATCATTTATGCCCTAATTGACGTACGAGAACAACAACACGGATATAGTTCATGATAAACCTAGCTGAGCTAGACAGATAATTAATTCTTGTTCATGCAAAGGAGAAGAATCAGAAGTACTCTATCCGTTCCTTCACTTTATAATGAACACTAAATGAAACAGAATATGCTTAAACTAACGACACAAAAATCCATACTCCAAAGCAGAAAAAGATATACCTGTAAGTTACACCTGATTCTTGCTGCAAGCAATCCATTAGTCCTTGTTTTGTTTGAAACTTACCAAGGCTCGAAGAAGTAACACTACCTTGAGAACAGTCAGCCGCATTCAAGATAGCTTCATTCGCAATTTGTTCATTTAATTGATCAAAACTATCGACTTGATTATCAATCTTCTCAACGTGGAAGGTTTGAGCTCCAGGGCCATCATTGTCTCTGATGTCGTGAGATGATGTTTGAGAGACCAGAGATGCTAATTCATCTTTATCGCCAGCATGCCACCACGGCTCCGTCTTTTTAAGTCCTATCCAATGCGAATCCACCTCAGATGATAGCTTCTTTGAACGCTCGAGTAGCAGGGAGTCACTAGAAACCAAATCCATCAGATCAACATTAGAGAGCAGATCATCGACAACAGTTGCCTCAAACTCTTGCAACCAGCTATCCTCTTTGTTTTTGCTCTGAGAACATTGCTTCAACATCGCGTGTACACAAGAATCAGCATCCCTTTTGGGGCAAGCAGTGCAATAATCCTCAATCAGTTTGTTTTCTCCTCCTAGTTTTCCATTTAGATCGACATCCCCAGCCTCTGAAAGGTTGGCCTCTGCTCTGAACACATTCAATTGTTCATGAGAGTATTCTCCACCAAGGGCTTGCTGATTCAACCACCATCTAGAGCCGTGTATAAAATCTAGCTTTGATGAATCGCCCGTAAAAGACTTCAGATCATGTCCATAAACATGTGAACCATATATGGACTCACGAGAGTAACCACCAGAATCTGATTTAAATGTAGACATGGGGGAGCAATGGAGCAGTGAAGCAATTACAAGTCTATTAGCAGCAAATTGTTAATTCCAGTCAGAGTAGCCACATTTCCTGTGTCTGCCATCACCTCAAACTAGCTCGACCTGGAATTAATCAAATTAAAAAAAAATATGTTAACCCTACAGGGAAGTGGCAGGACGGGAAAATCAACACTCGATTCCATCCAACACCTCACTGTTAACTCCATATGTTCAAAAAAAAAAATAAAAAAGTTGATAACTAAGAAAATCCACCATTGACAACAACCCAGCGCGCGCGCGCGCGCGCACACACACACACACATATATATATATATATATATATTGTAGCTGCAAAACAATCCAATGATTAACCCTCGCAATTCGCAAACTAATAGCATCACCGAAAACCAGGTAATTCTAGGAATAATTAAATCATGAAAACCCGATCGCTGCACAAAGTAAATGCTAACCGATCAATCTATAGCAACAAAAAACAGTAAGCCGCAGATCTAGCACAATCCAACAAATAAAACTGCTAAAAGACAAAGAAAAATCACAGGATTTTATCAACAAGCAAAGAAAGGACAACTCTTCAGAAGTACCTGACGGATCGCACTCGTCGCCATCTCCCAATCGGAAAAATTAGGGATTCATAGTCGGGATCGAAAGTCTGAACTCAGCAATGGAAAAGACTAGAGAGAGCTCAGCGGTTTGCTTCATAGATTTTTTCTCTTTTTCATTTTGTTTTTATTATAATAACAAGATAATAATAATTATTATTATTAGAAATTCACATTAAAATAGTAAGTCGCATTTCTGAAGTCGCACTTTTCAGCATGAAGAAAAGTGTTATTAATAAATACAAAACCCTAAAATGTAAACGTAGCTTCAACCACGCTCCTGTCTGTCTTCGTCTTCCCCAGGACGAAGATGATACATACATATATATATATGTATATATATTTATATTTTTTAATTAATTAATTGATTAATTCCTCCAGATTTCAACACTGCTTGCCCAAATGAGCATCTCATAAGACAAACAGCTTGTAGCTAGCCAGCAGAAACAAATCGAAAAACCAAAGATTATACTACTATATAAATAATTAGGTATTTGATCAAAACCATAATAATAATAATAAAATTTAAATTAAATACATCTGCTGTGCAAGCCCTTCTTCATATCCATCTCTTTGGAATACTCATTTGAGCAAGAAGAGTTGAATGGAGGATATATCAGTGTATGTATATATCTAAATCTACATCAATCTATCTCTCTCTCTCTCTCTCTATATATATAGTACACACTTCAGCTCTCTCTCTCTCACACACACAGTAGATCTCTCTCTCTCTCACACTAGATCTCTCTCTCTATCTACAGTAGGGTTTGGTGGAAAATAAAATGGGATTTTATGCAATGGAGAGAAAAACTATTGTTGAGAGGATGGGAGGAACGATGCTATCTATTTAAGCACATGGCGGGGAGCAGCAAGTCAAAGTTAAGAGAATTATTATAAAAATTTTGATTTTTTTTTTTTAAATCTTGAAAATATAAAAAAATAAATAAATATTTGATTTAATACTATATAAAAAAAAATAAAAAAAATTAGAATATTGTTGTGTCTAGTCTAACTCTCAATTACGAGATCACCGAGGAATTCTCACAACCAACTAACTTTTCATTTCGGCTTTAATACCATCAATTTGTTATATCCGGTGTAACTTTATATTAGTACCTATTATCTGAATATACCAAGAAAGATGTACGGTATAAGAGGATCTGTTTGGGTAGTAAAAAGCCCCTCTAGAGATATAGTAATATGGAGAAGACAAATTTGTTTCAAACACTTCCGAAATTTTTTCAATATTGAACCTATAACATCGTCGGCTTTAGGTCAAGTATGTATGTTTGCATTTTTAAGTGAAGTTTATACCGTGTGAAGTTAGATTTATCTTAAGCCAATTATATACTCCATCTATCATTTTAATCATTTTTACCGCTCTCATTTAAAAGTATATATTTTTTATTATAGTAAAAATAAGAATATATTAATATCAAAATACTTTTAATTTTTATATAAATTATAAATATATTATTATATATATACATAAAATATTACTGACTATTAAAATAATATTATTTCTTAATCTATTATAAAATCTTAAATGAATACATTTGTCTGGGCAGAGGGAGTATATATATATATATATTTCGATATGGGATGTGAGCTTGTTCATTTTTTTTTTCTAACAATAACATTTGATGTAATGTTTTTAAAAGAATTTATTCAGATTGCGACTTTGAAGTTTAGACATTTTTACAAAATTAATACAAATAAATTTTCAATAATATTGTCTAAGTAAAATTTTCATATTGATGAATAGTATTTCATTTGTCTCAATTCTAAATATATTTTTTTTTATCATTTTTGTCTATTTTATTTAAAAATATTTATTTTTTCTAGTAAAAGTAATCACATATACTAATACTAAAATACTCCAAATTTTTATTTAAATTACAAATGTACTATTATACACAATTATATTTTACATAAAAATCAAATGACAAAAAATATTATAAAACTTCTTATACACTTCAACTAATCAATAAAATACTATTTTTTAAATTTTTTTTTTTAATTTACTACAAAATTCAAATGGGTCGCTTACAAACAGGACGGAAAGAATGGAATAAAATTTTTAATGTAAAAGAGAACCCAAAAATGAGGACAGGAATGCAATAAAACAATTAATTGGATCATAGAAGTATAATATTATATTATTGATTGAAAGAAAAGGGAATAAAAGGTTGATTGGTTGGTCGGGCAACGAATTTTAGTTGTCATCACAACAGAACGGCAGTTATATATAATTCATCTCCACTTCCCAACTACTTGCATGCCTTACTACCCCCAATTTCATATACCATAATAATTAATTAAATTAATATATATATATATATTTCAAACATTATTAAATAAATAAATAATCACAATAATAACCATAAACAATTCACATTTCATTTATCCAATTTTTTTTTTTTATTCCATTTGTATATTCAAATTTTCCAATAAAATTTCACCATGTAAAAAAAATTATTACATTAGAATTATGTGTATATATATATATATATGGATATGACATGTTAGAAGTCTAATAACGACATCAACGGTTCAATTATTTTTGAAGCAATTGCATCAACGGACCTGTGAATATGACATACTTATTTTGCAATTGCAGAATCTAATAACAACATCAACATTTTGACCAAATTTATGTTATTCCATGAAATTTTGCAATGACATGCATCTGTTGTGCAAGTGACAGTAAATGTCACAAAAAATAATCAAGAATATTATTTAACGGATGATATGTATATACAAAGTGGAGGACATTTGTAAAGAATTATGTATGTTCAATAAATTCGAAAATGAACAAGTTCATAAATATATAAAAGGCTGCAGAGAAAGATGTAGAAAAGCCTTTGAAATACTTCAATCTCGTTAAACTATTTTACGAGATGCAACTTGATTTTGAAGTAGAGAAAAATTAAAAGATATAATATATATGCATGCATTATATTGCATAATACGATTGTTGAAGATGAATGAAATGCAATACAATATTGGAATGCTGACAATGCTGATGCAAATCCCATGTATGGGGTAACACAAAGTGTTCATCGTAATTTTTAATTTTATTTTCAATAAATTACAAAATTTCGTGATTGTGAAGTTCATTACCAACTTCAAGCAAATTTGGTAGAGCATATTTGGAAGCGCTTTAGAAGTAACAAACAATTAAAACAAATGATTTAATAAATTTTAGGAAAATTAAGTTCTAAATTTAAGCAATTGTTGGAGGGCTATTAGTCATTAGAGATGTTTAACTTTAATTGTTATAAAAATGTATATATATTTTTATAAAATATCATATCAAAATAATATTTAAACAAAATTTAAATCAGTATTTTAATTCAAATTAATTTCGAACTAATACTAAATAAAAAAAATTGTATAAAATTCTAACATAAAATGATAAAGTAAAAAGTGGATTAACACTACAGATGTTTTTAAGATTATTTGATTTTTACATTGTTAGAAAGAATAGTTCTATAATTTATGGACAGATAACTTAATAAAATATTGATATTATATTAACATTGAATATAAAATATTTGTTAAAAATAAATTATGTGTTAATTTAAGTATAAAATATAAAATACGTGTTAAATAAAAACTTCAATGCAATACCAATACAAATTCGAATACAAATACGTATACGGTATACTAATACGAATACGATGATGATTGATGTCCAGTCCGCCGGCCAATGGATGCGTTCCTCCACCCACCCGACCTTTTTATTTGTAATTAAATTAACTTAGATTCATTTCAGAAATTTGTTTGGGGATGGAGAAGGACAACAATACCGGCGATTCAACAACGACCGTCGCGGACGGCGGCCTTGCACGGTGGCTCGGCACCAGCGTCGCCGCCGCCTTCTTCGCTTCCCTGGAGCGCTGCTCCTGCGTCAACGTCGACGCCGACGGAGAAGACGAGCTGGACGAGGAGGCGAACGATCAACCTCTCATGTTCACCGCTTATCCTTCCTTCGCTTCCTCCACCACCACCACCACCACCTCCTCCGCCGCCGCTAATCGCGCCGGGAATGTCGTCATTACTCCCCCCGCCGTCGAGCGTCTCCCCGCCTGAATCCTGCGGTCAGTATTTGCAATTGGAAGACATACATACGTAGATGCATATCTCTATTTGGACCTAATTTCACTGCGTTCGTTCGTTGTGCATCCTGCTCTCTTTCGAATAACTGATTTGTCGATTTTGGAATTTCCTTTTGTAATTTGGATCTGATCTCAATGCTGCGTGTTGTAGGTAGCGTTAACGATCGTCTTTTGATAATGTTTCTTCTCTCTTCGAATAATCCAAACGATATTTCCATTGTTGTATTTCTACCTTCAATATTGATTCATAGAACCATCTCATTCTCCTGTTTCACAGATCTCCCCCTTCTCCTTTCCCTTCACCTTTACATTCAATTACTGCTATAAATTACAGACCTGCAAATATTAATGAGTAGAAAAAACTAACAATCATCTACTCAATTAACTCAATTTAGATCATGTCTATTTACATACACATATATATATATCTATGTATATATCCTGAGCTGATCTGTTCTTTACATCATCTATTTCTGCACTAAGTTAGCAAATCATAGGTAGACGAAGATAGCATTTCTAAACAAATGCTCATTCTCCTTACAAAGCCTCCAAATATATGTAAGGGATTCATTTTCTCAACTATCAGCTAGTTTTCTAACAGCCTCAGGAATCTATATGTATATATATATATATATAACTATCATTGTCTCAGAGGCATACCGGCAAACCGTAATTTTGGAACGATCGAATCCGTCCATCCCAGCCTGCTGTGAGAATAACCATGCCCCATGTATGAGATTTAGATGAACTCTGGCAACAATTCTTGAGTCGTTTGTATTGAGGTTTGCTGATCGGAGATTTGGCCGCCGCCGCCGCGGCGGTGGTGGCTTTGTCGGGAAGTTTCTCCTCCGGCCAAGTTGCCGATACCTTAGAAGTCGAGTCGCAGAAGTATTCTTGGCTTAAGGAGAATAGAGCAGGCGAAGTGATGGCAGACGACGATGAATTGCTCGATTTCAAACCCGGCCACGGTATCGCAACCGATGCGTCGGCGGAGAAACACTCGAGCGACCTAATAGTATTCGGTTGCGAGATCGAAGACTCCTCCGGATCGGAATAGTTCCATATGCATACATTCGAATCATCCGATGCTGAGACGATATGCATTCCGTCAACGGTAAAGGATGCAGAAGTAAAGTTCCCGGCACCGCGAACGCCTGGAAAAAAGATCGAAAGAAATACGACGGTGAACGTTGAATCAGAACGACAATCGAATCACTGGACATTTCGACGTCTACTATTACGTACCCTTGTATTTAGTAGTCACATTCATCTCATCAATGATCCTAACATTTGAATCAGCACAAGTGACCAAAACTTTCCTTGGATCTCGCGGTAAAAACTGCGATAATAAAAACGAAACCTACATTACCTATCACGGTCCAAAAACGAGCGATCGTATTCGTTAGATCGCGCTAACCTGAAAGCTAGTTATCCGTTTGCACGGCGACTTCTTCGTGGATAGGCACATCTGAGTTCCCAACTGCAAGTGATTATCTGTACAAACGACAACGTATGATCGACCGAACACGAAAAAGGAAAAATTATCGACGATTTTTAATAAACAAGTACCCGATAAGTCGAAATAGCAGCAAAGTCCTCCAATGGAGCCAATAATACCACCCTGTAATCGAATTCGAATTTAATAGGCTGCGATACGGTAACTTTATCGTGATGGTAGTAAATAAGGACGAGTACCCGACCTGACCATCAGGCCGGTAAGCAACAGCAGTAATTATACCCCTTGTTTCGTTCCAGTCGACAACCCTACAGCCGCTGATTTGCCATATTCGAATCTTCCCGTCGATCGAACCGCTGACAAAGTAGTCGTTGTCGACGGGGTTAAATTGAATGCAGGTCACTGCGTAGGATCAAGACTTGTTTTTTAGCCAAAGAAAGAAATGGAAGCAAATCAAGCTGTAAAAAAAAGTAAGTGCATACCGTAATCTCCGTGCGGGAAAACCTTGATGCATTTTTCGACTCCAACTTGCCACAGGCGCACAGTTTTATCGACGGACGAAGAAAGCAGACACTGCGCGAAATCGACGAAAAACATTAACGTTGTACGATACTAGATATGCGGTACTCAATTTGCTCGTGATGGATAGACCTACGTTGTTCGTCGACCACGAAAGATCCAAGATTTCCCCGGTATGTCCTCGGAAGACATGCAATGGCTTTTCGAGAATTCGGAAAATCTTCGAGGGTAAAACGATACACGCCGGATCTTGTCTCCCTCTTACACTGTCGGGGTTTTTAGCTTTTTCTTTCTCCACCATTATCGGTCGCAACTCTAACAAATGATTCAACGAAAAGTAGACACAAGACGGATCAGCATCCGGGATATCGACAGTGTCCAATCTTTCGTCTTCCACGACTTGCCAAACTTTAACCGTTTTGTCTTCGCCGGCGCTGGCGAGGTACTGACCGTCGTGACTGAATTTCATGGCTGTAATAACCCCCTCGTGGGCTTGAATATCTTGTCCGGTGAATAGTGCCGAAAATTCTTTCAATTTTCTTCGATAGTGATGAACCTTAACTCTCTGAATCCTTTGATCCTGGTTGTAACCGTCATTCTCGTCTTCGACATTCCAGCTCATCATGCAAGTCATCGACCTTAATCTACTCAACCAACTATTCCTCAATTTACACCCTGTTATTGTCCCACTTCCATTAATGTCATCGAAATTCTTATCCACATCTCGTTGCTCGTATGAATCCAACCCCGGAGACAAATGCAACTCATCTTTATTACAGGTAGACGAACATTCAACTTCATTACAACTTGAAATTCTCCCGCGATTCTCCATTACTCTATCCATATCTCCTGTCTGAAAATCATCAAAGTTACTACTAGTACTACTAATACCATCAAATGCATCGACAGAATTCCCTCCCATCCATCGGATAAAATCCCTACGACGTTCGGAGACACTTTGAGGAGCAGTTATCCAAACATCATATCCCCAATTTCTAATTACTGAGGAATCAAAAACAGCATCAGATTCCTGCTGCTGCACAATGTGCTCCTCAGCATCAAAATATTTCGATTCGAAATCATCATAATCATCGCCATTGTTGCTGAAGCTATCCATAATTCCTTGAGTTCAATCCATAAAATGAAAAGGAAAAGCTGCAGTAACAAGAACTCTTCAGTCACTATCCAATGCAGTCAATCAATCCCTTTTTAACCATAACAAACTAAATCGTAGAAAAAGACTACCAGACAAAAATAAATACACAAAATTCTAATTATAGTGTTGTATGTGTATGTGAGTTTGCAACCACAGCTAAAGTCCAGAAATGAAAAAGCAAACACTAGATATGATGACAATCGAATTTGTCAAAAAGGGATGTATCCAACATAGATCCCAACGCTACTCAATTCAGTTAGTTGCATTGAACTGAATGAACCTGCAGTAGATGCAATGTATAACAATAACAATAACAATAGCAATAATAATAACAAACTTGCTCAAGTTTGCTTAGACAAGCAGAATATACACTTTGCTTAAAAAGGTGAAAAAACAGAGACGAACAAACACAACACCCCCAAACAACAATTGCTTACATTACCTTGTGATTGATGGCAATGGCGATCAAATTGAAGCAGCAGTTGGAGTGGAGACGAAGGAGAAAAGCGGTGTGGAGCGAAAAACACGAGCAGGAAAATGGAATTGGAATTGGGATTGATGAATATAATAAGGAGAAGATGGGGGAGGGTTAATTTGGGGGAAAATTGAAAAGGGGGGAGAGAAAAATCCTTGATATCCGTGAGTAGTTGGATGGCCCGAGAAACGAGAAATTGGGAGTTTATAGTGTTGTGGTGTGTGGGTGTTCACCGGACAGGCCAACAACCAACCATCGCAACAATCTTCTCATTATTACAGCAGTTTTGTTGTTTTCCTGCGTTTAGTATTATATTTATTAACTCCATTCTCAACCTCTTTGACTCACTGCCTTTCTCTTCCCCTCTCTCTTTCTTCATTCGTATGCATATATATATATATACAAATATAATACAATGTGCATTCATTCTTGTGTATGTATAGTTTTGTAATTTAGTTTAATTTGATTTACTGTTAATATGGTTCAAGTTTGAGGATAGTTACTAGTCTACTATGTATTGATGATTAAATAGTGGATTGAAATTATTTTCAAATGTAGTGTTATATTCCAATTTTTATTTAACATAATTTTGATATACTGCCTCCGTCTCAATACAATAGTTTTGTTTACTATTTTTGTTGGTTCCAAAACAATAGTCTCATTTTCGTAAATAATCATATCACTATAAAACTATCCTTACTTTTTCATTATTATTACACAATTGCCACTATTTTTTACACTAATACACTCACAAGGGCAAAAAAGTCTTTTATCCGTACTTTTTACCCAAACACAACCGGACTATAGTTATGGAACAGATGGAGTAATATTTTTTTGAATATATATATATATTACTAATAATGATGAGTGATGATTATTTCAAATTAAAATCATAAACGAACAGCATCTTGTAGAACTAAAGGTGCGTTTGGTTTTTTACCCGGTGCATATTTTCGGATAACGGTTGCGGGTTCCCACGTTATCCAAAAAAAAAAAAAAGGTGCGTTTGGTTTTTAGGTTCAGTCGGGGGTTTACTTAGTACGCACTTTCGGGTAGCAGTTGTGGATTTCCTCGTTATCAGCGTTTGGTTTACCCAATGAGCACTTTCGAATAGCCACTGCAAGTTCCGCGTTATAACAAAAAAAGGTGCATTTGGTTTGTGACGGGGAGATCATGGGTTCAAACTCCGATCCTTCAAGTCTACCTGTCTCACATGGTTAGTTGTGACTTGTCTTGTCGATTTATTATTTTAATAAAATATATATAATATAGATATTATTTTATAAAAAATAAAATATATATAATTATTTTTAAATTAAAATAGAGAGTTTTGAATATGCATATATATATATATATAAATAGATTTGTTTATTAAAATGTGATCGAAATAAAATTTTTGAATAAATTTTTTACGATATAATAATTTTTTTAAAAAATAAAATAAAATTGAGAATATAGTGTCAACTTAGCTGGAGAAGCGAACTAAACACATCCTTTTGTATACCTATTTTTTAAAATTATAATACTACTATTTATTAATGAGATTTTAAATATATATATATAACATCAAATAGATATTTTTTCACGTAAATTATTATACCAAATACTCTGTATTTATTATAAATTTTTTTCGAACTTCAAAATTTTTTTTTAAAAAAAAAATCCCTTTAATCCTAACGAGTCATTATTATTATTATTATTATTATTATTCTACGTTGTGAGGTTACCAGCATTTCATTTATACTGATAGAAATCATAGAATATTTGTTCACTGAATCTGCATGCAAATGTTTTAAATAATAAATTAGAAGTGATATGTTATGGAAAATAAATAAATAAATTATATAAACAAGTAAACAGTCATATCTAGTCTACCAATAAATTATGGACTTTAAATATATATATATATATATATATACATGGTAATTCCATAATTGTATATATGTGCATTTAGTAATTTAACTACAACTCTTTTACTTTCATTTTGAAATTAAAAAATAAAATAATAATAATAATAATAATAATAATAATAAAATAATCTTGAGATTCAACAACCATACCATTTTAGTAAAGTATTTAATTAGTTTGAATGCTAGTTTGTTTGAATATTTTTTTTTAAAGATGAAATATGTATGTTGCGTGACATGTGAGTGTCCATTCATTTATATTTATATAAATTATTATCATGTTCTTTCAATAAATATTTTTTATTTAAAAACATATACCAATCAACCCAAGAATTCATGAAATGAAATTAATAATTGAAGATAATCATGCCAATTGTTATACTATATAATTATTTCTACTTTGAAAAAAATAATTACATTATATTTTACAATAAAAATTGATTAAATAATAATGATATGGCTATATTTTTTTATATAGCTTTTTTATTGAGAAATTAGATAAGATACATAAAAAGTTCAAATAATTAGACGAAGATCTGTCTTAATTAATTAGACGCAAATGAGGGTTTCACAATATATTCGGTTTGGTCACTCAACATTTTTCAATCGAACAACCTCTTGTAAATATAATTAAAAAAAAATACAAATATACACATATATTAATGTAATATATACATTATTCATTCCTAAAAAATTAATTATTCAATACAAAACAGTTCTCCCTACCATGCACAAAAAATCAATTTATCTAAAAATGCTGAGTGAACAGACTAAAATTTATGTGCAATAGAATAACGAGTTTTTTCTTTTGTAATATAAAATTGAAATTTTTTATTTCAATTATAAGAATTAGTACATAGTTATACAAATTAGTTTTGAAACCTATACAAAATAATGATGACATAATTAATATGTATAAATAAAATAAAATAAATATTATGTATATATGAAAAATAAATGAGTGAATAGAGAGGCTCCAAATGGCCAAAAGCTAATTATATATTTCAAAACTTAATATAGAAACACGTTGGTGTTTTTCTAGTATACTCCTAATTGAACAACCCTCCATCACACTTTTTTTTTTTTTCATTAATTAAATTAATTTAGATTCCCTCCTATTATTAATTCATTGTACATATAGATTTACAGTTTTGAATAAAATAAATTAATTGAATAGCGAAAATTTTGAAAAATCCTCAAATGAGCTCAGTCATAGGACATTTATATTAATTATTGAGAATTATAAAAATATTTTGAAAAATTATAATGTTCCCTCTGTCTCAATACAACAGTCTTATTTATTATTTTTGTCAGTCTCAAAACAATAGTCTCATTTTCATAAATAATCATATTACTATAAAACTATCCCTACTTTTTCATTATTATTACACAATTGCCACTATTTTTAACATTAATATACTCAGAAGGGCAAAAAAGTCATTTACTCTTACTATTTACCAACTACCAATATAATATAATATTCCTTAAATCTCATTACCAATACAATATAAGACTATACTTTTGGGACGGAGGGAGTATTTTTTAGGTTAAATAAATTTTATTATTATTGTTTAAATATTTTGTAAGAAACAATAATACTATATTTTTATTAAAAAGAAAAAGACAAAATCTTTATTTTTAATGCCTTTCTTTTATCTAATACAACTACCAATTACTCAATCCAAAAATTTTGCTTAGTCAATTAATATTGTATAGTACTGTTCTATTCAATTGTATAATTGTTAAAAATTGGAATTAAATCAATTACCCATTATTAGTAATATGACAATTAATTTAATCAATTAACTCAGCTTCCTTGGCTAGTTGTTGGTTCAATTTCTGTTAAGTATCCCATATTGGATGTAATGTTGGGATTCCCCTACATTATAAGGATGAAGGGCTACTCCACTTACAATCAATTGATTTGAAGTTAGAACCTCGGATCCCCGTCTTAACATGGGGTTGGAACCCGGATAAACAAAAAAAAAAAAAAAAAGTTGAAAGAATTTATAATAATATATTAAATATAACTAAAATATTTTATGGTTTAAATTCAAGAACAGCTGCAACCTACTTATTAATATCCAAGTTTGAAATATAGAGTGTTTGTCGATGTTGGGGAAAGTATTTACATATGAAAAAATTAAAAGGGGACAATATTATATATAATTTATTTGTAGTTAGGTTAAGATTGAAGTTAAGCAGACAAGACATGAGAGAAAGAAAGAAAATAATAATAATAATAATAATAATAAATAAATAAATCATGAAACATATTTCTTGTCTGTATATGGTTATTATTATTATTTAATATTAATATTATTAAGTAAGTAATGACTAATGAGAAATGAGGTTAAGAAAGTCAAAAAGCGATTAGTGTGCTTGTTTCCACTTACTCCAACATCTCTTAATAAATTAATTATATAATCATTCAGCTCCCGTGTATTTTGAGTTCATTTTAAAAAAATAAAATAAAATAAAATTATACAATCTTTATAAATAAAATTATTTTTTTTTTGTAAAATATCATATCTACTGCAATATTAAAAAAAAAATAAAATAAAATCACCAAATAAACAAAATTGAGTACTTAAATTCAATAGTTTTGAGTAATTTGTGCGTGTGGGTGTTTGGTCCGACCAAATCATACACTGCTTTAATTCATTTATGGTTAAGTACAGACAACCTCCCTATATTACTCCCAATCAATTATCTTTTACAAATTAATTCATTTTCATTTAAAATTAAATAATAGTAATACTTTAATTAATTAATTAATTAATTAATTAAGTAATTAACACTACTACCATTTAGACTATATATATATTTATTTATTTATACTCCTAACCTCGATCGGTGTTAGGACATGAGTTATTTAAATTAATCTATTTTAGTACTTGAATAATTAATTAAATCACGTAGTCTATTGGTTGACCATTACCAAATAATATATATACATATATATATACATACATCGTAATTGAGTCCGGTATACACACAGCACACACACAAATAAATATATATATATATATTATATATATTGAGTAATTAATTATTATAATCTATTTTAATAAAAAATTGATTCAATGTATCAGTATGTATATATATCCCAACTGATTAAACTGATCATACATATTCTTTAATATATCAGGATATATATATATATATAATTAAGAAATGTAGTATTCGGAATATATACTACTCCATCCGTCCACAAACTAACGTCCTATTTTCCTATTTGGAATGTCCAACAATTATTGTCTTCTTTCTATTTTTATATACAAAATTTACTCTTTTGCCCTTACTTTATTTACTCTTTCATTTTCTATACACAAGATTAAAGGGCAAATTTGTCATTTTATAACAAAAACCCTAATTACCTAAAAATACGTGTAAATATCAAATAGGACATTAGAAAATGGACGGAGGGAGCATAAGATACAGAGTGAATTAATATGATTTAATTTTAAATATACTTTTTAATTAATAGTAGTATTGAATGGGATAAAAAGTCGTTGATGCATTCTGGTGGCCGACATAGAATACAATATACTAATTAAATGACAACATTCATTCATTCATTCTATGACAAAATTATTAATTATAACATCTAATCATATTAGCTTGCTAATTAATATATATATATATAAATATTTACTGTAAAAATAATGTTCAATTATAAATAAAATCGGAAAAATTTGAACTAATAACTTTACCGTTGTGAATCCAACCCTCAAACTATAGATTAATTAACATATTTTGTAATTCAACAAAATTATCGTGAAAATATATTTATTTAAAAAAAATACTAATAATTAACGATTGATATTGTATTTGTTTGGTTTTAATTTAATTAAAGTAGTTCCTAATAAAAATATACCCCTCTCAGTCTAAATGAATCTCAATTAATTTATAATTTCTTCATCTGTCAAATTTATTTATTTATTTTAATTCCTTCATTAAATTTATGTAAATAAATCAACATGTAACTATTATCTTTCGTTCAATACTTATTTAATTTACAATAAATGTTACTTAGATTATCTCAATATTTTTTATTTAATTACTAACTAAATTTCAAAAATATCATTCACTAACTTTTTACTTTTATTATTATTTTTCAATAAAATATTATTTTTCTTAATTTTTGCATGAAACCAAATGTAGTAAATTTACCGCACAAATGGAGTATATGATAACGATGGATGAGGCATGAGGGCCTGAGTGCATGAACACGTCCAAATATAAATATTAAATATAAATATAAATACAATTATAAATAAATGGCATGCGTGCGCGTCTACTTATGATAATTATTGAACTTTCTATCATTATATATATATATATATATATATATATTTATTTATTTATTTATTAAATCGAAGTCGTTCCTCGTCGTCATCTTCAAATTGCATGAATCAGACCACATTTCCATGGTGTTATAAATTCAGGTTGAGATCCATTCAATAATATATATTTTTTTTTATTATTATTATATCATTCATGAACCATAATTACTTATATATCTCTATATTTATATATATATATATATTCACACGTGTAGTGTGCATGTGTGATTACAACTTGCATTGTAATGGATCTAAAGCTTCAAAAACTTGTTATAAAAAAAATGGAGTAGAAATTTGATTGCATAATTGGAATAGAGACAACGACGTATGCATATACACATACGCATACACCCCCAAACATTAAAGAACAACCGGGTTCCGACGTTTCTTGATTTTACCTGTCACACGTGACAGAATAGTCTAATTTTCGAAAAATAAAATTAAGAAATTCTACCATGACAATCAAAAGTAGAAAGTTTTATCGTAATTTATGAATTTGAAATAGGGTAAAATACATTTTTGATCCATTTTATTCACTAATATGTCAATTTTAGTCTCTCTTTTTTTAAAATAACAATTTTAGTCGCTTATTCATTAAATTAGTTCAGTGTTAGTCTTTAATAGTTATTTTCTGTAAAAATAGATAAATATAATTATCGCTACTCATTTCGCATAAAATAATGATAACTATAATAGGTAATATTTGAAATTTATGTTTTTATAATATAGACTTTGGTTCTACTTATAAAAATCTTTATAATAAAGGAGTTTTTATGCGGAATTTAATTTAATATAAAGAAATTTTGCGTAATAAATGAAATATTTAGTATTTTGTGCAATTTTTACTAAAAATATAAATATATTATATAATTTATAAAAAATAAAAATAAAAATAAAAATAAAATAGAAGAAGTAGGGTAGCCAATTTCTACTTTTATGGGTGGGGTGGGGTGGGGTGGGGTAGGGATGCTGTTAAATTTGGGTGCCCACTTTAATTATTTGTCTTCATTTCTATGACTCCAAATTCCACCCTCGATTGCTTTTTATATTTTGTCTTCCAAACATTATATTATAAATTTTTATATATTTGTACCTTTTTTGATAATATAAATTAATCTAAAACCGATGATTCAATCAATCAATGATTCAAAAGCACTTTTTTGCATAGATGAAACAACAATATACATTAATCTGAATTATTTATAGTATTAATTTTAATTTGAAATTATTGTCGGCCGCAAATAATATTTCACTTATGTGGAGCTTTATTTTCCTCTTATTATTTTATTTTCTTCTTGGTACTTTTCTTTTAATTATTAGATATGTATATAATATAATACTACAACTCAATTAATTAACAATATTTGAATTAATGAGATTGAGAAAAATCCAAATGAATGAGATTGATATGTATGCGAAGAAAAAATAGATGCATGCATCTATATATGTAATGGAGAATTTAAGCTACGTACAAAGTACAATATATAGTGCAAAGATATTTATTTAAATTATTATTTTTAAATATAAATAATTTGATTAATATATATATATATATATATATTGATGGGGATCCGACCCTTAGAAGTGGACCACATTATTGGAATATATATATATATATATATTCATGTTGTTGCATAAATGTGTATATATAGCTGTTGAAATTAAATAATTAATATTATATAATGTATAGTAACTTAAATTTTCTTAAATAAGTAAAAAATTGAAGCAAAGCAAGCAAAGGGCCATGCTACAATTTATGGAATATTCATATATATATAGAGAGAGAGAGAGAGAGAGAGACTTGCTAGGACCACGTTGAAGTGGTGGTCATAACTCATAACGTTATTACTTTGCAGCAGAAGAAGCAGGACAGGGGTGGGGGGTGGGTGGGGTTGAGACACCTATACATACATAACATAAATCTATTCATACCATACCGTAGGGTGGTCCTGCACCCCCCACCCCACCCCCACCCCATCTCGTACATTTTTAAGTACTAAGTGGAAAGTGGCTGAACCAAGAATTTTTTTTATTTTTTATTTTTTATTTTTTATTTTTTTTTTTAAAAAAAAAAGAGATTGAAGAGTTTCGTTGAAGTTGAAAAATTCAAATATTCTGTGACGGTTCTTTTGTCGATTGAAGATTTTTGATGAAATTAAGTGTAAAAGTATCTTGTTAGAAATTTGGTATTAGTACATGCTTATTTTTATTGAAATAGAAAATAAATACTTTTGAGTGAGATGAATGAAAACGATAAAAATTGTATTTTGAATTGAAACACAAAAAATAATTTATTTTTGTAGATATGTTGATTTGCATTTGTGATCTTTAATTTTCTTTTTTCTTTTTAGTAAAAATTATTAGATATTATATAAATTTATTGAAGTAAAAATAAATTGACATTTTGCCTCTCCTCCGAGAGTTTTTTTACTGCTGATTTCGTCACTTTTCGGACACTCGTGTAGTTTCACCATTTGATGTAGAGTTGTTATTGGGCTTTGTTTCTTTCTTTAATGTAAATAGATAATGTGTGAGTGTATTGTGATTTGGGCCCTTCAATTGAAAATTTCAGACAAATGAATAATACTATGCGATATGATATGGATTTAATTCGGTTCATTGCAACCTCGGAAATATTAGGGTGTGTTCATTTTGTCAAAAATAAACCAACATATTTTTTTTAAAAAAAAATTAATATATTACACACATTCATTATTTTTATATTATTTATACAATTTATTATATTTTACATAAATTTTTTTTTTTTTCAAACTATTTCACTTAACAAACACGTTAGTTTGGACATAAATTAACTAGCGACTTCCAGCATTCGATTTGATATATCTATTTTTGTTAGAATCAGAATACAAAGTCGCAGGATATTTCAGTTTTAACGATATAAAGATTTATGTGAATTTATTTTGAGAAAATATATGAAAATAGGGACAAATTTATTTGTACAAGTAAATGAACTACAAGATAATAATCAAGGACAAAAAATATTGGTCACGGTGGCGAGTAGTCTGTTGATGTATTAATAAAATCGTAGAAACTGATTGATTACCCACTATTTGATCGATTTTAATTATAATTATATAGTTGATAGTAATGAGGATAGTTTAGACTCAATTTGAATTAATTTTAAAAAATAAGTAGAAGTAAAAAGTATAAGCACAAGTATAAGTAATTTAATTTTATATTTTGATAAATTTTTATAAAAACAATTTTTTTGAAAAAAATAAAATATATTTGGATGTAATAAAGTTGAAGTTTTAATTTGAATTTTTATTTAAATAGTATTTTGATGCTATGTTATATAAAAGAAAATAATATATTTTTATTAAATTGTACACACAAATAGTGTTGATTTGAATTTGAAATAATAAAATAACAAATCATATATTTTAAAATTTTAAGATTATTTAGTACAATTAAAAATATATATTTTTAAATTTGATATCTTAAATATAATTTTAAATTTTAATTTAAGTGTAATATATAAATTAATTTATACTGCTATAGTTATTATTGTTGTTATCATTATTATAATTATTATGGAAAAAAAATAATATTAATTTAAAATTATTTATTTCGAAAGTTACTCTTAAAATCATTTGTTTTTTAAAAAATAATATCATTGCTTTTTGAACAAAAAATACAATATAAATATATTTAAAGTATTTCTTTTAGAAGAAGAAGTTAAAAATTTCACACAAAAAATCAATTCAAATGAAGCCTTAAGTAATTAATAAATTTGATTAAATAAATTTAAATTATATTAATTAGTTATGTTATATTTAAAAACATAAATCTAATCAAAGTATAGAAATGCTATTAACTAATTATTTTCCAAAATTTATATATTTGCAATGATACGAAGTTCATAGGTGATAAATATGATGTCATTAAAATAACAATATGATTTTTCAAGGCAAGTTCCTATTATGCACGTTTTATGAAATATTATTTTTATAAAAATAATATGATGCAATACTTCATCTGGTACATGTATTTATTATTTATAAGATGAGTTTGACTTTTTTATTTAATAATTACATAAGTTTTTGATTAATCAACATTTACAATGATTGTCTCACATAAAAACTTAAGTCTATATGAATACATATTATTTATTTATTTATTTATATTTTACAAAAGTCAACCAACAATACTACATATAAACCAACACAAATAAATATTGTTATCAATCACAACAAATAATATTACTTGAAAAATAATTTATAATATAACTCATTTAATCAATTTAATCTTATTGAAACAACCAACAACCACCCCCAAATCCTCTTATGCTGTTAATCACAATCATCACCTTTTGATTCTGTCATTGTCGCCCAGTGAAGTCATCCATCGCCGCCGCGTTTTTCTCACTATTCAGACTCAATTTTTCACTCGGTGCAAACTCGATTTCCAACTTCATCATTTCAAAGAATTTCTTACTAGGTCGTTGTCAATTTCAATGGTTAAAATCGATGGAGGTGCCAGAAGTCGGAGAAGCCCAAGGCTACGAGAAGAATCACGGTCTCTCATCTCCCGATTCTGTTTCCACTTCCGTCACTCAGTTAAGTCATTCAACACTGCCATTATTTTCACACTGTATCGAGCTCAATTTCTATCCAGGTGAAGTCGTCTATAGTTGTCCAATCCTCACTTCGTCGTTGTTGACTGCATTAACCGAAATTTAAATAGATGCCGGGAAGTCGATGAAATCCAAGACCACAAGAACCACATTCATACAATTCACGTGTGCACCGGGAAGGTGGTCGGCGTGTACAACTAGAAGTTTTTTCTTCCAAGTGGCGATCTTTGAGATACTTTATTAGGAAAACTCGTTTTAATGTGTTATTATTTGTAAATATAATGATTATTAGTGTAGAACTTAGTATTAAACTATTGAGTTATAAAGTTAATGTCGCATGTGTTTAAAATCATGTTCAAAATTTATATACATTTAATGAGATGATATCTCCACGCCAAAAAAATAATAATAATAATAATAATAATAATCTCAAATTGAATAGGAAGAATACCATCGTAGTGACTAATATACTATTAAGTTTCTCCATCTTTTTAGGATTGTGAACTTATTCTGTCTTGAATTTGATACAATGATAAATAAACAAGCAATCATCATGTAACAAGATTATTAAGTTATTGAAAATGGCAAGAATGCAGATGAATATGTAACTTGAATGACTTGAGATACTCAAGTTCACGTGTGTGTCATTGGAGATACAAACATGAATATCGTGCAATTAAAATACTCCAACCAACTACAGAAAATGACAATAAATACAAAGAGAGCAAGTTCACCATGCAAATAGTTTATATCCTAAATGACAAAGAGTGATTTAAAAAAATATAAAAAAACACACCAAAGGTTACTAAGATAAGTAATCCATTTGTTAACCTAATAACGTAATTAACAAATCAAATCTACAAAACATAAGGTTGTCCTATCCACCGACCAAAAGCAATTTCTAGTCAAAATAAATGATTTAAACTTGAAATGCATTCAACTTTTATGTTAACCTCTAAAACCCTTCTTCTTGATAGAAATATAACTTCAAAAACTGTCTTCCAAATAGAACTAATATAAACTAGATATATGAACAAGATATTAAAATTAAATCCTCAGTAAAATCTGAATAATTGAAGTCATTTAGTGAAACAACAAGAGACTAAAAAAATATTGAATTAATTGAACCTAAATTTTATTATTTTTTTTAAAAAAAAAAACCCTAGAATTATTATACACACAATTCTTCCACTTAACAAGCAAAAGTGAACTAGTATAAATTAATCAAACCTCAACCGTTTTCAGTTTCAACTTCTAGTTTGCATTTGTCGGTGATGAAACTTTTGAAACTCTGGATTTGATGTTGTCGATGGATGTGTTTGAGTGTATTTGTGTGGGTGAGTATGATAACATAATCTCTTTATGTTTGTGTGGGTTGTATTGGGGATTAAATTCTAAGGGTTGCGAAAGATTAAGTTTGTTGCAGATTTCCTTGAAAAATTACGATAGATTTAATGACCAATCTTGTGAACTCTAGGATTGCTGCAATGGATTTATTATGTTGGTATTTACGTATAATTTTGCAACGATTGACTTATTCATCGAACAATTTTTAGAATTTCTGTGATACATCTATTTTATTTCTATATTTCCTCACAAAATATTATAATTTTGACATTTTTTTCTTTTCTTAATAAATGATATATTCCATAGCAATTTTCATGGTAATTTGAGATTTTTTTTTTTTTTTTTTTGAAGTGATATAATTAAATTATGTTATATTATGACTCTGAAAAACTACCCAAAAAGGATTATCATGTTTTTTTGAAAAAATTAAATTTTTGCAGATATTTTATAATGAAAAATAAGTAGTAAAAATGCTCTTAAAAATTATGTCGATCAAAATATTTTTTTTCGAATTATGATAGTTGCGAAGTTTTTTCAATATGAACAAAGAATATTTTGAAAAAAATGCAATAGACAAAGGATCACTGCATACTACACATTTACATAGTGAATTACTAATATAACAAATATACGTGTTTATTTGAAATATATATTTTTTTTAGAATAATTGACATATATTGCAATATAAAACTATATTAAAATTAATTTTGACACAAAAAGATCATACTGAGATTGACCACCTGATTGTTGCTTATTTCATCCCATAACATTACACGTTCTAATTTTGCTTCGACACTTTTTTCTTCTATTAAAAATAGACCGTGTAGACACCCATTTTATGTAGTGTGAAATGATTTATTTGATAGTGAAAATACATTAATTAAATACAATACAAATCTATATTTGTAATGCTTAAAATTATGGAAATAAATAATGAAATCAATTCCTTAATTAGAATGTAAATTGAAATGATATTTTTACCCACATAAATAACTTCAATTGTTGATCGTGAATATAATTTAATGACTATGATTTATTGAGCATAGTGCTTAATCTATATGGTCATTATTATATATATAGCAACTACAAATAATAATAATAATAATAATAATAATAAATTGAAGCACATACACTAATGGACTGCTTGTGCTTTTCGAATTTATTAGTGGTCAAACCACTAATATCAATTTCATTTTAATTTTCTATTGTTATATTTAACAATTGTTCTATATTAATTAATCTCAATATTTTTAATAATTTATAGTATTAAATATCCAACTAACTACGTTGGTTTATGCGTGTAAGTAAATGTAAGGGGTTTACAATATAATAGTTTAAAGAATTCATTTGCTGAATTGCAAAACATTATAATATTGTTATAGCTAAAAATGTGGTTATGTTTAGACAAGATATTTTTAAAAGTTTTAAAGTATTTTTTTTTAAAAAAAAATAATAAAAACAGTAAAAAATTAGTATTTAATATAATATTTTGTGAGTAAAATATTATTCTTAAAATATGATTCATTTGTTTTTCTCGATTCTTGAATTATTTGAGATCATTTGAGAAGTTTATGAAATGAGAGATGAAGATAAAATTGAATCACTTCTGTATTTAATGTTGTTTGATTTCTATTTTATGACACACTTGATGATGCCAATATTTGGGGTTACAAATAAAATAAATTTGGCATTGTAAAAAAAAAGAACAAGATACTGTAAATGCGATTTTCATAGTGCATGTGAGTAAGAAAAATCTTCAAAGTTTTAGAAATAATAGATAGATGATTTCATGGAAAAAAATTATACTCCCTCCGTCATCAAATTTATTTTCACTTTTTTTTTTTTTTTGGTTGTCATCCAAATTCATTCATGTTTCTTTTTTTTTAAGTAAAAAAATACCACTTTTTTTTTACCAAAAAAAGTAAAATTCCTATTTTTACATATTTTTCTTAAAATTCGTGTCCGGTCAAATGAGCACACAATTGAATGACGAAGGGAGTAGTATTATGGTTAAGTATAATGTGAAAATTCTTCATAAGAAGTTAAAATATATTGTTATAGGAATGAAGTGTTATCGTGAAAATAAGTCTCCATAAGTAACAAATTTCATCATTTTCGAGTTGAAATATTTTTTTAGTGTAATCAATCTACAATTACAAGAATTTGGAAACCTATTCAATAAGTAAGTTAGGGATTACTAATGTGTATCTCTTATTTTCTCTTCTCTAATTAGTTTTTTTCTTTTAATAAATAGATATTGCAACGACTTGCAGAATTTTATATTACAGAAATTTTAAAAGCGGAGTTGATTGTTTTCGAATATTCATTGGGAAGTTTTATTATTGATATTCAATCTGACAAGAGATTTTGAGATTTGAATGATTCAAATGAACTTTCTATTAGTTTAATGGGTATTGCGATAAATGTACCGTAAAACCGAGTCGAGAATGAATTCTCTTTCTGATTATTAGATACGTTTTGGTAGTACCTCCGGTATTCGACATTATAATCCAAAGATAAAACGATTTCTGTCTCCGATGAGAGTGGCACTTTAGATCATCGGAGCTCCAGCGGACAAAATGAGAGATGAACTAAGCCGGGAAGGTTGCCGAAAAGCTAGAAGATAGGAGAAAAGAAAGAGACAATGTTGTTGATGTGATTACAATGAGCCCTTTTTATAGGCGTCTCCACTCGGCCAAAATGACAGGGAATCAATTACGATTATGACTTTGATTACCGATGTACTTTATTCTAATTTCAAGCATTCCGTTTAAGGCGATCGTAATTAATTCTAATAACAAACTTTATGTTTGTGACGATTGTACTTTATTCTAATTTCAAATCTTTCGTTTGAAACTATTGTGATTTATAATAATTTCAAATCTTCCGTTTGAGATTATAATAAATTCATCCAACGAATAATATTTTATCCAAATAATACTGCGACTTAGGCCATAACTCGGGTTTAACTTAGGATTGCAGAATTTGATTTATTTATTTCAACCAAATTAATCTAATTAATTTGGTTTACCAGTCCATCGAATTTTCATTCACCAATTAATCGTTTGAGTAAATAACCGATTATCCAACATTTTCTATCAAATTTGTTGAGACAAAAAGAATGAAACACATTTAAAAGTCTATTTGCTATTGAAATTAGTATTGCTTCTCCTTGTAGTAACCATAACAGTGAAAAGATCATTTTCAGTTATGACTATCGTCAAGAACAAATTACAAAATAGTCTCGGAGGTCAAATATTGAATTATTGATCAATTAATTTTCTAGAGATAGATATATTTATAAAAGTTCGTATAGATGTTATTATTAACCAATGCCAAAATTTGAGATCTCCTCGAGAACATTTGTAACTATTTTGATGTATCAGTGATTGTTAATTTGAAATTCCCTACTTTTTAATATAACTTTTTGTTGATATATTTAATTATTTTAAATCTAAAGTTAATTATAGTATTATCGATCTATTAAATTTAATATTCTAGATCCGCCAATATTTAACAGCACGTAGATAATTTAAACATTTAGAACAAATATAGGCAATATTGGTGATCATAAAATATTGTAGAATATAATTTTTTTTTCTTTTATTATTTTTTTATTTTTTATTTTTTTTGCCATAGCAATAACAGAAGCAATTAAACAAATTTCGAAAAAAATTAGTAATATGAAACAATTTATGTAAGTAATTTCACATAAATTTATCTAATAAAAATATTTGTGCCATGTGTGTGATAATAGAGTCTTTTTTTATTATTATTCGTATCTCAACATTATTTATTTTATATTAATATATATTATAACATAGATTATATATATATATTTTTTCATTGAAGTTTTTAGGTTTTATTTTATGAGTTTTTAGAAGTTTGAAGTATTGAAATTTTTTTTAAAATAATATAAAATAAAATTATTTAAAATAATATTTTATTAGAAAAAGTAAATATTTAGTATAATATAATTTGTTTTTTAAAGAAATTACTGTTAATATAATCCAAATTGCTTGAAGCATTACAACTGTAATCCAATTCTTAACGGACCGTAGTCGAATAACTGTCGGCTCGCTCATGAAGGCCATTGTATGGCCCAATTTTTGTGAGTTATTAGTCTTTTTATTTACCTATATTCTTTACAAATATATACTATATACTTAATTTTATTTATTTTATTTAGTAATATACTTAAATAGTCTTTTTTTTTTTTCGATTTGTTCTATTTAATTTATCATTTTTTTAAAAAAAAATAATTATACATTTCAATTATATTTTAAAATTTATAATTTATAATTTTTTAATTTTAATTAAATTATTTTAATATTAATTTTATAATTATTTTTAAATTTTTTTTATCAATTACTATTTTATTTAAATTTTTATATCTTCAAGTAATATAAGCAATTTATCCAATTTTTTTTTTTGATATTTGTGAAATCATGAAATTAAGTCCCATCTTGTATATGCTTTCCTGGACAGCCTCATTAAATCACACCTCCAACTTTATAGTGTTTTTTAGCTTCACTTTTCTACTCAATTCCAATTCCCAATATCTTCTACAGCTTTTCTTTTTCAGTTAAACTCTTTTGGTTACAAGTGTTTTTTAGCCGAGTTTCCCAAATTTACTATTTAGATTATGTATTTTTCAAAAAATATATATATTATTTTTATAAAATATCTTATCGAATATTATTTTTATACCAAATTCAAATTATTTTTTTTTAAACTCATCAAAAGAAAGACACCTAATCTTCGTTGAATATGTATATAGTATTTTACTTCCTTGGTTCTATATACTGTGTCTGCTACACCGTAGACATTGTATTTTATGAGGGGCGCAATTAATAGATAATTAAGAACTTATTAATGAAAATAATTATCCTATAATTTAAATAATTATAAATTAAAATTAAGATAACTAATTAGTTTAATTAAAATTAAAAAAAAATAAAGTGTAATTATTTTTCTAAAAAGGAAAGTGACATGGATTGTAGGACGGACAAAAATGGCAACGTAGACATGGTATGTGAGACGGAGAGAGTATTATTTTTTATTGTCTAAGTAAAAAAAAATACTCCCTCCGTCCCAATACAATAGTCTTGTTTATCATTTTTGTCCGTCCCAAAACAATAGTTTCATTTCCATAAATAATCATATCACCATAAAACTATTCATACTTTTTCATTGTTATTACACAATTGCCACTATTTTTTACGTTAATATACTCATAAAGGCAAAAAAGTCATTTATCCTTACTTTTTATCAACTACCAATATAATATCAATATTTTAAAATTTTGTACGAAATACAATAAGACTATACTTTTGGACGGAGGGAGTACTTTTTTATTCTATTTATCATTTTTTCATTTATTTTATCATATTTTTTGAAAAATTATATATTTTAATGCTATTTATAAATTTGTAATTTTTTAATTTTAATTAAAATAATTATTTTAATTTTAATTTATAATTATTCTTATTATACGATAATTAATATATTTTTAATTATTTATACAAATATTTTTATATTTATAATTATTTATATTAATATTTTTATATGGAACAAATTAAAATAAAAAATAAATATTTTATAGAAATGTTAGAAAATAATACTCCTTCGGTTCCAAAATTTTCGTTTTGTCATATTTTCTTTATTTTTTTACAAAATTATTTAATTTTTTCATAACAATTATATAAAATAAGAGTAATTTATTATTTTAAAAATAATTTTACACTTACAATTAATATAATAATATTATTTTTTAATTTTCGTATTCATTTGAATGTTTATATTATTTTGGAATTAAAAATAATATATTTTTAATTATTTATTAATTATGATTTTTTAGACGAATACGGCTTTGGTGACGCAGTCGAATGACACGTAGATGCGCACATGTGATGATAATCCAATGGAGTCGAACAAGCTGTGGGTGGGTCCCACAGCGTGGCTATAATTATTTCTGCAGTTTGCACGCCGCGTTGACGTTGCGAATTCTCATTGGCTGAAACTATTCAAACAGGGATCGACGACGTCGTTTTCGGAAATAAACACGAATCTATACCATACTACGGTCCGGAATTCTCAATATTAATTTAAGTGTATATGTTTTTGTTTATCATCGTCTGCCCCCACTACTGTCTGAGCGTTTTTTTAAGGGTGTGTTTGAATTTTTGAACAGTAAAAAATTAAATTTTAATAATTATTTAATATAATATTCTCTCTGTCCGTCTCAGATACTACTATACTGTAGATACAATATTTTAAGAGAAGTATAATGAGTAGATAATTAAAAATGTCTTAGTAAAAATAATTATCCTATAATATAAATAATTATAAATTAAGATTAAGATAACTAATTAGTTTAATTCAAATGTTTAAAAAAAATTAAAAAATTTAAAATGAGATTAAGGTGTGTAATCATTTTCCAAAAAAAGAAAATGACATGGTATGTGGACCGACAGAAACGGCAACGTGGACATGGTATCTGGGACGGAGGGAGCATAAGTATAGATTGATGTAAAATTTTAATGTTAAATAAATTTATAATATAATATAAAAAAAAATATTTAATATAATATTTTTAAAGAGAAAAAAAGAATTGAATAATAAAAATTGTGGTAAATCATACAAAAGAATATAACCTTATTGTTTATTTGGAAGTTTCTATAAAATTTTCATTATTCCAAATATTTTCTTATAAAACTATAATACTTTAAATACCTAAATTTTTATCTTTTATATTATATTAAAATTTAATTTTATATTCAAAATATAATATATATATATATTACCTATGTCCTACTCTAAGTGTCTCATTTACTTTTGCGTGTTCGTTTTTTAATATTAATTATTATATCAAAATGTAGTACAAATTAAGAAAAAAATACAAAAATACTTTTATTAATATCTTATAGTACTGATAGAATGACATTTGTACAAAAAATTATACAAATATAAAAATATTTTTAATGTTAAATACAGTGAAACAAAAAGTAAATGTTACTCTTAGAGGTGGACGAAGAATGTATATATTTATAGAATATTAAATAAATATTTAGTTTAAACTCATGACCTCATGGTCATAAGTTCACTCTCCACATCGTCAGACTCCCTTATGAGCAACTCTCGTGTATATATATATATATATATATTTTTTGATGACGTGGGAATCCGCAGCCGCTACCCGAAAGTGCGCACTGAGTAAACTCCCAGCCGAACTTAATATTCAATAAACCAGGGCCGACGGAAAAGTAATACTAAGCGAACCATGTGCGGCAGATGACAGATTATTAGTCTGTTGCAAACATATGTCAATTTTATTTGGATTGTATAATGTTGGTTGGAGTGTTACTTACTAATCTTGATTCCTTTTTCTAAAAAAAAAATTAATAAATAATCTATTAGTAATCTTGATTCTTGCACAATGGAATCGTATTTTGTAGTAATGTCCCTAAGCTTGCCTCAACTATAGATCTATTACTTTGTGTTCATTGTTAGTATCATGAGATAATATTTTGTGCCACAACAATATATTTTTAGGGTTAATTAAAAATAAATAAATGAATAAATTGGAAAAAAATTTATACACTACATAATGGCATGTATTGATTATTGAAGACTATTAATTTACTTCAATTTTTAGATAAATCAAAATTGCTAGGCCTAGGCTCTCGTTTAGATCAAATTAATACTATACTGATTTGATTAATTCAATATCTAAACCTGACTATATAGGCTTAAATTGAATTCGGATAGAAAGAGAAAATGATATATCTAAAATTTTTTGGAATAAACTAATTTTTTGTAAATAAATTTAGTATTGAAATTATAAAATGGACACAAATTTTTGCGTATTGATCTTTAAATATTAATTATTATATCAAAATATAGTATAAATTAAGAAAAAATTGTAAAAATAATTTCATTAGTGTCTTATAATATTAATAGGATATTTGTACAAAAAATTATACAAATATATTGATATTTTTAATATTAATCACAATGAGACAAAAAATAGATGTCACATTTAGAGGTGGGCGAATGGAGTATTAATTTATTATATTAAATATGAGTACAGTGGAAAATATAAGAGTGAATTAATAAAGTAGGATGAAACTTTTGATAAATTGAATGTCTAAAGGATTACAAACACAAACGAATTAAACACATGCTCACCAATATTTATTTATTCAATTTTTGGTCAATTTAATTACTTTTACTTCTAAAAATTTCTAATTTAACCCACAATTTTTCAATATCTATATCTGTAATATGTGATACCGATAACATAATTATATTATGTGAAATATTTGTATATGTATACTTATGTATAGGTGCACGATAGCAGAAAAAGAATTTTACAAGATAAATGTAGAAATTTCTAAATTAATAGTTTAAAATGATCTATATATAGTTAATGAAAATATACATATAGTTTTTCCACATCTTTGTACTTTTTGTGGCAAATTTTGATGGCTAATAATGTATTCTCCTTGTGAATTAAAATAAATAATATCTAATATATATATATATACATAAAATATTGGGTTGTTGAAAAAAAGTAAAACGGAAAATAGTAAAGCTTTTTGTTTGTTTATTTATTTATTTATTTTTTAATGACATGGGAACCCGCAGCCGCTACCCGAAAATGCACACTGGGTAAACCTCCAGCCCGGCCCAACCTAATACCCTGCAAACCAGGCCCAATTAGAAAATTACACTAGGCGAACCATGTGTGGCAGGTGACCTGAGGCATCGGGGGTTTGTATGTTTGTAAATATGGTTCATCATTTAATATTTTTAATTTCTTTATTTATCGACACTATCAAATTAAACGCATGTTTGTTGTTTGTTTTTTTTCTTCATCCACTAAATTATACTTGCATGAATGGGAATGAAAAACTAAAACATAATAACATTTTAATACAAAAGAAAAAATAATGTGTGGTATTTTGAAAAAAATGTGATAATTAGAAAATGAGTTTAATAATGAATGTATGATATAATGATAGTGACAAAATTGTTATTATATAGTCGTCTATTTGTGTGAAGGTGAAGTTGTAGTCGTAAAATTATAAATTCAGACTTTTGACACATTTTGATTTTGTACACAAGACCACAAATTGAAATGAATAATATATAAGCATAAAGTTTGATAGAGGATCATTTACATTATTAGATCAAATGCCTCCAAAATTTTATTATTCCGGCCAAAATTATATCACTATTATTCATTTTGTCATCCGTTAAACTTATGCAAAATTCATTGTTTGTTTGGAGGTTTGGATTTTGAGCTGGAATTGAATAGTAAAAATTTTGAATTTGAATAGTTATATGATGAGATATAAATAGGTGTTGATGTGATGTTTTAAATGTAAAATTAATTTTTAGTATAATATAAAAAAATAAAAAAAATATGTGTTTGATTCGATGTTTTTGGAGAGAAAAAATAGAATGAATAATGTATTTAAAATCCAATCCCCCAAACAAATATAATAAACTATTTTATCTCTACCGTAATTTTATTTCATTTGCTTTAACAAATTATAAATAATTTATCACTTTTTTTTTTTTTATTTATCTGACTATTTTTTAATTAATTTTCTATAATACCTCAACTTTATTTTTTTACCTATTCCTCCTTAGTATTAATATATTAAGGGTTTGTTTCTTTAATTTTGCCTTCAAAGTTGAGGTTTCTATTATTTGCGTTTTTCGAAGAAAAAAAATATTTATTTTTTACAAAACATTTCATTATACATTATTTGAATATCACATCAAAACCAAAAACTTTCCAAATTTATCAAGAAACATTCATATCCAATCAAACCTACATAATTTACATGGAGGGAGTTAAATTTAATTTTAAATGTTCACAAACATGGACTAAACAAACCCTAAGATGGAGTGGAGGTGATAAAAAGATTACAAAATGGCAGCCAAAAATGTGATCAAACTGATCATGATCATTAACACCACTTTGAAGAACACATATATATATATATCCAGCTTGTATAATATGCATATTATGATTATGATGATCTGTAACTTGCAATATGTAACAAAATATTCACAAGTGGACAGATGCCAATCCCCCCAACCCTAGCCTACTAGCTCGCTCTGTGTGGGTGGGGGGTGGGGGTGGGGTGCTTTTTCCCCCACTAGCAGCGGGAGGGGCACAAATGGCAGCAGCAAGACAACATATGGAAGCGCCAAACAAAACTTCCTCAAGTTGCTTTCTTGCTTTAATACCAGACCACCTATTGCGATCATCCACTCTCTCTCTCTAAATTTCCATCTCTCTCTCTCTCTCTCTCTCTCTCTCTCTCTCTCTCTCTCTCTCTCTCTCTCTCTCTCTCTCTCTCTCTCTCTCTCTCTCTCTCTCTCCCCCATCTCCTTTTCTTACAGGAACACTGCCTTTTCTCTCTCTACCTCATCATCATCGATATTAATTTCAGATCTCTTTCATCATCGATCGTCTTCCTTTTCTGCAATGGACACTACTCCTCTTCAGTGGTCACAGGTAATTAAACCCCCCCTCCCCTCCCCTCCCCCCTTAATTTTCTTTCTAGGGTTTTTGGAATTTTCTTGTTGATTGATCTTAATTACCTTTTCTCTATCTCTTTTGGCTGTAGCTCCATCTCAAATCCCATCTCATCTGATCATCGTCTTTAATTAAAGCTAACGTTAATATATATATAGCTTTACAGAAGATGAGATATCCCCCCAGTACCCACCCCCCCCCCCCACCCCTACTGTCTTTTGCTTTGAATTTATTGCCATGTCTGCTCATGCTTTCATGTGTAAAAAGCAGTATACTGCTGACCCCCTTCTCACCTTTTTCCCTTTCCCAACATCTGAAAAAGATAAAAGAGATTGCTTGGATCGATCAGACCCCATATATAAATATACGTACATATATATATATATATCTTTTTACACCATAATTCCAGTTTCTTCTTGTGTTCTTTTCTTGCTTGTTCGATATCGATTGCTTTCTGATTCTTTTAACTGCATAATAGTAATAAGTCATTTCTGATCTTTGCCTGGCTTAATTCTTTCTGACATATATATATCATTAATTTCTTCGAATTAATATTTTATTTCAAGGTCCTTAATGGCGGTGTGAGGTCAGTAGAAAACCCCAACCCCACCCCCACCCCCAACCGACCAACAGAGAAGAAACCGAGGCCAGAAAAGGAGCAAGCTTTGAATTGCCCAAGGTGCAATTCCACCAACACCAAATTCTGTTATTACAACAATTACAGCCTCTCTCAGCCCAGATACTTCTGCAAAGGTTGCCGGAGGTATTGGACCAACGGCGGCACTTTGAGGAACGTTCCCGTCGGCGGCGGCTCGAGGAAGAACAGACGCCCTTCTTCTTCATCATCGTCATCATCATCAACAACAACTTCGTCGTCGTCGTCTATCTTGTCTGCGTCGAAGAAATTAGCTATCCCTAATCTGAGCACGCCAAAAATATCATCCCCAATAAACCCTAAGATCCACGAGGGAGACGATCTGAGCTTAGGGTTTAATCATCAATCGATTCTCTACAATCGGGGATCTGATCAATTCGTTGCTCCATCATTCGGCCTTGAAGTCAGAAACTACCTGGGTATGCAGGAAAACCCTAATTTCAATTGCTCCAATTCTTCAGATCTCCCAATTATGAGCTCAGGAGGAATAATGATGAGCTCTCTGATTCCCAATTTGGCTCATCATCATCATGTTTCCAAATCGAGCAGCACAGTAGTATCTTCATCAGGTTTTCTGCCAGAATTGACGAGTGATGGTAAATCGAGCTTGTGCTTTTCACTGGATGGTGGGATTCATGATCAGAAGTACTGGTATGGCAATTTGCAATTGGGTGGACAGGATGACCAGACAATCGGCCAGTCTGCAGCAGGAACCCTAATTTCCCCCATTGATGATGATCACGCAGGAGCTCGAGGAGATGAATTGGAGGGAACAAGGGGAGGAGATTCATCATCAAATCATGGGTATAATTGGATTAATGGAATTCTGCAGGCTGGTGGATCCACCTGGTGAACAAACCCCCTTTTAATTAATTATTAATTAATTACCTCACTGTATCGACAATTTTATTATTATTATTATTATTATTATTATTATTATTATTTTGTCAGAAATGTCTATATATGCGTGTGCATTGAATTTATATGTGTGGGTATTGAATTTACGTGCATATTAATTCTGTTGGCTCTTTTAGGTTTCTGAAAGAAACATATAAGAATTAATTGCACGTGTAGTTAATTCTTTGCTTTAATGATCTGAACACATATTTTTGTTTCATTCATTCAAAACTCATTCTTGCCATTGGGTTTTTGGTTAATTGAATTAATACATGTGTACATTTATAAATATGTAAACCTTTCTTACAATTTTTTTTTTTTTTTAATGTGAGAATCTGCGGTAATTAAATCCCTGACGAATCTAATATTCTACAAATTAAACTCAACAAAGCAAGTCACACTAGACGAATTATGTGTCACATGTAGACCTGAAGACGTCGAAATTTAAATCTATGACCTCACGGCCATAAGTATAAATTGGTGGAATCATCCATGTACATGTACGTATTATAAGTATGCATTAATGATATATATATATATGTATGATACCCCGTCCATCAAATTTATTCTCACTTTTTTTAATCAATCCGTTAAATTTATTACATTACTAATTTAGAAAAATGACAAGTCATATTTAATTATTATTTTTTTATTCAACATTTTTTTACAACAAATAAAACTTGTTTTTATTACATTTTTTTTTTTTACTTTAATTTCTAACTAAATTTTCAATTATACATCAATTACTTTTTATTTTTTCAATAAAATATTATTTTTTTTAATATCGTAATTTTAATGGATGGGAGAGTATTTGCCTATTTGTGATTTGTGTTAATGAAGCTGATCATTACTTGACATGATGTTTTAGTTTAAATTTTCTCTCTCTCTCCCCTTTATTTTTTTTCTGAAATATAATTCATTAATGATGATCAATATATATGAAGGTTTTACTTTACATTTGTTTGTTATGTGTGTGTATATATATATATATGTATGCATGTAAACATGATATGCATGGTCCGGTCCGGTCCGGTCCGGTCTTGTCCGGTTCTGTCATGTCCACATATGTTTCTTCTATAGCAATTTTATTTATTTTTATTTTTAAATTTTAAATTGTATATTTAACCCAAATTTGACTTAAAAAATTAGCGCCGCATTTTAAGAATTTAAAAATAAAAATTCTGAAATTTGTTTGGATTGATGCAAGTCAAATACAATTAAATTAAATAAGAAAGGTCAAGAGAATTTAAAGACAGTTTATAAATATAAAGAAATCAG
Organism: Andrographis paniculata; assembly: GCF_009805555.1. Lineage (NCBI taxonomy): Eukaryota > Viridiplantae > Streptophyta > Magnoliopsida > Lamiales > Acanthaceae > Andrographis > Andrographis paniculata. The sequence goes on along the minus strand of NW_026137502.1, from coordinate 3,619,955 downwards.
ACATTATTTCAAAATTATAAAAAATTTGACTCCTTTTTATAAAATTATACATAGATTTTGTGCAATTTTATCTAATAATAATAATAACCTTTATCATTATCATTCAAGGGCTACAGACCCTCCAAGTCTCTATGCAGCACCACCCTAATGGAGAATATGGGATTTTAATTAAATATATATATATATATATATATTGTGTGATAATATTAAACTTCCTCAGGTCACCTGTCACATATGGTTCATCTAGTATGACTTGCTTGTCGGGCCTAGTTTACAGGATATTAAATTCGATTAGGGGAGTTACGGATTCTCATGTCATAAAAAATAATAATAATATTGAATGTTATATGAATATATACTTGTTCTAATATATTGATGTCTAGTTATACTGATTTATTTATGTGTCACACTAAGTAAATTATGTGTAACTCATAATATCATAGTTACAGGTTTGTTTATCTTATACCATCCGATCATCCTTTATGGGACTAGTTTGAAATAATAATAACAATAATAATAATAATGTTGGTTGGAAAATCTCCAGTAGTAAGTAGTAGTCTATTATATAGTAGTATATTCATACCTACTCTTCTGCAAAATTCAAGCCCGGTCCAGCCCATTAATTAAATTAAATTAATCATCGATCCAACTTAAATAATATTTTCCGTTCATTAAATTTTTCATTTATACTTGGAATTATTGTTTTTAATGTAAAAAATATTTTTATATTTGCATGTTTTTTTTTCTTTTATAAATATCATTATATTAGTATTATAAGACATTAATAAAAATATTTTTATCATTTTTCTTTATTTGTATTATATTTTAATATAATAATTAATATTAAAAAATCAATATACAAAAATAAAAATATGAAAAACTTTTCTAAATTTTTTTTAAGTGTAATTTTTTCTAATTTTTTATTTAATAATCAAATTTGCCCTCTAATTTGAGATTAATATTGTACGTAAACCTCCATATTATTATTTTAATTTATAATAATATATAATATTTTAATCTATAAATATATTATATAAAAAATAAAATATTTTATCTTAAATATTATTTTCGTTCATTTTTTTCTTCTTCACAACCATATTATAGTGTTAATAAAAATTGGTCCCGTAAGGGATGACCCGGTGGTGTAGAGGTTGGACTTGATATTGTAAGGTTCACTTGTCATACATGGTTCGCCTAGTGTGATTTTTTCGTCGGACCTAATTTGCAGGGTATTAGGTTCGGCCGGGGGTTTACCCAGTACGGGTTCTCCCACGTCATAAAAAAAAAAAAAAAGGTGACGAGAAAATTCTTATATTATTTTTTATACACACAGAAACAACCGTTCAAATAAAATTAAACTTGAAATAAGTTGAAACTAGAAATAAATAGTAAAAAAATAAAACAAATGAACATAACATTTTTGCCCCGGAGCCACAAAGCTGGTTCCGTCACTGTATGTGTGTGTGATGCCAGCACCGCAACACCGCTATAAACATACGTATATGTTACTCCCTCCGTCCCACATACCGTGTCTGCTATACTGTAGACACGGTATTTTAGGAGGGGTGTAATTAGTAGATAATTAAAAATGTATTAGCGAAAATAATTATTTTATAATATAAATAATTAAGATTAAGATAACTAATTAGTTTAATTAAAATTAAAAAAAAATAAATTAAAAATTTGAAAATAAGATTAAAGTGTATAATTATTTTAAAAAACAAAAATAATATAGAACGTGGGACGGACATAAACGACAACGTGGACAATGCTAAGTGGTGGGAGGGGAATATTACACAGCAAGGACACGGAATTGCATATATTTAGCAAATAATAATTTTAGCCAACCGACCAAGATTCATGTCTTTTGCACAAATCACATGCGCTTTTTCTCTCTCTCTATAATATATATAGGGAGAGAATATAGTGAGAGTGGGGTCCAGTCTCCAGAGGCCATTATATGTATGTATCTATGTATGTATCTGGCAAGCGTGCGCAACAACTGCTACCAAATAAAACACTTATAGCATTATATTATTATTGTATAAGTATATTTTATTTGCCCACTCCTTCTAAGTCTTCATGTCTTTTTAATTAATTAATTAATTATATATATGCGCTAATTAACAATGATTTCTTTGAGCTTTATCATTTCCTCAACCTTAATATTTAATAATAATAATAATAATAATAATAATAATAATAATAATAATAATAATAATAAAAGCTTTACTTAATGGTGGTTGAAATATTATTGTTACCAAATAAACAGTAGACAGCCCAACTTAAATAAGAAAATATGGGGTGAGAGAGGAGCCTTCTTATTGGGCCGGGCCAGCATCATCTATATCTATTTTCCATTCCGTGATAGACACAGAAGACAGTGTTATCTTGTTAATATAATTTTGTTGTGGATATTGGACATGGATAAGTCATGTCATTTGGCCGAATAAGCATATGATACAACATATATTTATATATATATATATATATATTTCAATATATTTATAATAGAAATATATATCATATTATAATTCAACATATGTTATTTTATAACACATTATATTATAAAATATGTTGGTAGATTATTCGATCAAATCAGCACTATGCTAACTTGGCCGGATGAACACAAGGTCTGCAGCATATCGAGAGTGGATGATTTGAACTGAAATGATTTAACTACGAGATAGATTTTGGAGAGTAGATTGACCGTGAGTTCAAGGGGTTGTTGCACTGCCTACAACTGTTGTAATATCTTCAGAATTGGGCCGGTACTAGGCCAACTCTCGTGGATGAGCCGGTACTAGGCTATCCGAGCTTAAATATAGATTAAAATGGATTGAACAAACTACTTAGGTTAACAATGTGCACATTTTTTTTCGATAGCGTTATTGAAAAAAATATAGAGTAGAGTTAAGCGTCTTTGTCATAAAGTAATTTGAAGATAAGTGACATTGTAAAGTTTCACGAGTGCTTAAGTGAGGATGAAAATCAAATTTTTTATTAAAGTATTTATTATTAGACTATACTTTCATTTTCTTTAATTATGATGTGTGATATTCCTTTTATATTAAACATATATTAAATACAAATTTTTTAAAGATAATTTAGTGGTGTTGGGGTGGTTTAGAATATTCTGAAAACAAGATGGAATTATTTGAAAATATTAAAATTGTAAAAACATTTTGGGACGGGCTAATAAAACAATAATAATTATTTTTAGTTTTAACGGCCCAATACAACACTCTTGAGGCCCAATAAATCTGGTCTAGATTAGACCCATTATAGAGCCCAGTATGCTCAAGCTTCTCGTGCTACCTCTGCGAGAGTATTTTTCCATAGCGCAGGGAAGGCAAACCAGGAAGGAGAATCCGAATACCTAAAGCCATCGCCATCGGCAGAAGCTCTTAATTTTGATCTTGCTCGTCTCCCCGTAAATTCAAGGATAAGAATGGCGGATGCTTACTGGAGGTATGGGGATGGTCGGCAGCAGCAGCAGCCACAGCCGCAGCCGACGACTCTTCATTCACACACCGTGAAGCGACCCCGCTCCGACTTGGGTAATTGTCTGATTAATTATGTATCTGTTATGGGGTTAGTGTGATTCTAATTATTTTCTGTATTTGGGTTGTGGTTAGAGGGGCGAGGGTTCGATAGTTTAATCGAGTTTCCCCTTTTTGTACGAACCTTGGGAAATCGAGGGTTTTATGACACGGGCGCCGTATGGTAGAGACAGGAATTTTAATAATTTGTTTTTGTGTAGAATAACGTTTGTGATTAAGTTGATTGAGTATTTATCTTGGAGATGTCGGCAAATCGAATTGATTGATTTCAGCCTCTAGGGTTCCTGTCTTGGTAAGTCTGTTCCTATGATTAATCACGTAGATCATATTTTCGTGGTGCTGTTGGAGAGTTATGTACATTTAACACTGCCTTAGTTGGGTTGTTGAGGTTTTTGAATGCGCAAGTAACATCTACTGAACCTCTAATTATGGTTTGCTTATTGATTTTTTTTTTAAATTTACAGAGATGCCCGGTAGTCATGACTTGTCGAGCTACTATCCTCATGACAATGATAGGGCAGGAACACGAGTGGTCAGGGATACTGACTCCATCAACGCATCATATGATCGCTACTTACGCAGCGCTGTAAGAATTTGTCTTCTTTTTATTTTGAATTTGAGTTTCTCCATTTTTGTTGTTGCGTTTTATATGGATCTTAAAACTTTGTGGTTCTATGTGCCAGCAAATGTCAGCATTTGGTAACGATTCAGGAAGATCATTGAGCAGTGGACCTCCTCGACATCTTCAAGTTGATGATCCCCGTGGCATGGCAATGGGAGCATCAGAAGCAGTATTGGATGTAAAAACTCTGCCTGTTGCAGTGGAACGAAAGCCTGAAAGATCACTCCCTCCTGAACGTCCACTGCCTCCTGATGCCAGCAGCACACTATTTGTGGAAGGCTTGCCTGCAAACTGCACTCGCAGGGAAGTTTCTCGTATCCTTTAGGTTTTATAATTTTTTCTTTCACATAGTTGCTGATGGCATATGGCATGCCATGGTGAAAAGACCTTAGAGCCATGATGCTTGATGCATGGAAAGTGTGCATCATATCAAAGATCAGAACAGGATTGTGTGTTATAGTTAGTCCTGTAACAATGTGAACGAATTTTATGTAGTAATAACTAATAAAAACAATTTTCAAGTTATGATTATTTAACTACCAATATTAGATGCTCAAAGCATGCACCACAAGGGTGCTTAGTAAAGCTAAATTCATAGTATAGAAGATGGAGGCTCGTGTCTCTAAACTATCTCTGTTACATACCCTTCACCAGCTGTGCCCTTGGTCACTAAGTTCTTGCATTGTTCTATACTGGTTTTGTTCTTTAACTTAAGTGTGCAGATATATTTCGTCCTTTTGTGGGCTACAAGGAAGTAAGGCTTGTGACTAAAGAATCAAGACATGTAAGCACTTGTTTGGTTTAATGCCATATGATTTGATGGTTGTTTTTAATCAAATGAATACTGTTTGAACTTTGAAATCAACTTTTGCAGCCTGGGGGTGATCCATTGGTGCTTTGCTTTGTTGATTTTCAAAGTCCAGCGCATGCAGCCACAGCAATGGATGCTTTGCAGGGTAATGCACATTTTTACTTTAGATATTTATATGCTGTGACTGAGATGCACATTGGGTTAGTCTTCTTTGTTTCCTTAAGATGGTTAGGAGTGTTATTGTCCTGTGAATGTGTAAAATGTAAAATTGTCCCCGTTTTCATTTTTCTGTTACACGAGTGTTCAAGACATCTCCAAGAACAAAAAGGTTCTTCATATCTTATGATTGAATAAACTTCATCTGGTCTAAGAGTTTCTCTTCTTACCCTTAAAAACTATTGGGCATGGGTGCCTATTTACCCATTTAATACTTATGTTTGGGCTGACGTTGTTTCATGATTCATCACCCTTCTTCCATTACATTCTTGAAATGCCTGATCCTAGCCGACTTATTTCTGACCTCCACTGGCCCTTGTTTTGCAATTTTTCTGGGAAATAGGCTGCTGCCTCTTTTTCCATGACTTGGCTTAGGGTCTGCAATGCATTGAAGGTTGTCCCATCAATTCTTCGCGTGATTCTATTGACTACAATGTTGGTTGAACCATGAACTCTTTTCAGCCTAATGTTCTTAAGAGCTTGGTGGGAAAAATAGAAATATCAAATGTTTCTTCTCTAGATGTTGCCCAGTGGCATAATATTTTTGAGTATGTTTCTAATTTATTAGGAGTTGCAGGTCTAACTGTTGTGAAGTTTAATTTTTAAAGGAGAGTAAAAGTATCTTGATTAATTTGTTCTATTTATTGTATAATTCATGTGACCTCAAGTAAGGACCGCTATTGATAAAATAATGAGGACGGTCAGCTACTAAGCACCATAAACTTAGGGCCTGTTTGGTTTATAATATCTTCCTTAATTTTCTGGTTCTTTTGTAAGAGGAATGCCATTGATGCCTCCACCTTTGTGTTCGATTATGACTCTACTGCCTTCTGAGTGAGCCTGAACACCGAACACCTATTTTCACAATCTATATGAAGTTTATTCTTACTATGGTAGTTTCATTCATTTCATATGATTATTTCGACACAACTACCTTTTGACTATGCATATGCCTCGTGGTGTTTTCCTCGTTTGGTTCTCGAGAAGATTATTTATTGGAACACAGTGTTCAAGTCTTCAAGATTCTTGGAGTTAGAATGGTTTGGTGGACCTGTTGATGCAAATTTGGTTGGCTTATTACCTAAATCGAACATCAAACCAATAACGATCCGTTGCAGTTTTTGTATATTTTCGTCTCAACTCAACAGTGTTAGTACATCAATGTTTGTTTACCAGACAACTTTCGATAATCAGCCTTTCATTTCTCGGTGATTCACTATTCACGCGTTATTGATGCAATTTTAATATTGCTATGCCTCTGCCTCTGCCTTTAGAATAAGCTTGAAGAAACATACTCTTTTTACTAATTGATGATTGTTTATCAAAATTATTTAACTATGTTGCATAAAGCATTCATATTTGCTCAAACATCATCTGATTGTCGTTCAATCTTAAAATTTTTAGTGACATCTCTGTTTGAGGATTAAATGATGTAAAATATAAAATGTAATTAAGAGCTGCATAAATTATGAACTTTACATTGCCTCGTTTTTTACTCTGCGGTGTGCCTACTCCGTCTATCAAATGTTACTTCTAACTAATCCTTTATGAAAAGATACATTCTTTCTATACGATATACTCGATGCACTTTTTGTTTTGATTGCGCGAGCGTCCAGTTTAACAAGAAACAATAGTGAAATGAGGGTGGGGACATCGAACTAATCCTCTTGATTCAAAGCAACGCCAGTCGGAAGCATAAACGTCAAGCTGAATCTTGCAGGTTATAAATTTGATGAGCACGACCGCGATTCTTCCAACTTAAGGCTCCAGTTTGCTCGATATCCTGGTGCAAGGTCAGGGGGCGGGCATCGTGGGAAACGATGAGATTATGGTTCAACAGGTGATGATTGTTATCTATCCGCGTTTGGCCATTAAAGTGTGGTCATATAGGTTTTTACGAAATTGAAGATGGTCAATAAATCGCTCTGAACGTGAAACAACGCTTCTGTGTAGGATCCTTTCTGTGACAAGATTACGAGTCGTGAATCACAACCTTGGCGTTTCATGATATTTTGCTGATGCTTAGGACTCAGCGGGGGGTTTTACGTCTATCAGACACGGCTTTATTGATTCCTGCCGCCACCTTTCATTTCTCGTTAGTTTATTTTCTCCCATATATACTTGACTGCAGTGTTGCCTGTTGTCGCCATATTTACAACTCCTTTGTAATAATTGCTAGTAATTTCGTGGCTTCCTCTTAGGACCGCTGTTTTATAGTGTCCATCAGTGTAAGAATATCGTGCGTGCATTACAGATACCTTGCTTTTCTGATGATGGTTGTAATTACATCTCATCTCTCCCATCATGGTGTAGCTAAACATGGCGGCACAGATGCCATTCCGTGTGTTGCATACCCTTGATGTGTCTTATGAATCTTATTTTATTCAATTAATTGTGGCTTGTTTCCAATGTTCTTCATTGAAAGTAATTTCCAGCATAAATACTCACTATGGATGTCATTTTGCTCATGTGCTTCACAGCAGGGGAAGATGAAATGTCTAAATACAATGTTATGCCAAGGTTTGTGAATTGTAAATGCCCCCAATATGAAGCCATGTTATGATTATGAAATGAGTTGATGTTTTTATCTCCCTTGTGATCTGGTTTTTCATTCCATTGTACTAATGATATTTATGCTTTAGAAGATGCACTGTGATTCAACTGACCGTTGTAAGTGTGGACCTAATCTTTCTTTCTTGATTCATATAAAAGCGAGGCAACATTCGAAAGGTGAAGGAAAAAGACTGACATCTTGGCACAGCTATTTTTCAAGAGAACCTACATGTTATATATTGTTATGATAGTTTCTTCTAAACTAGTTTCTCAGTATTTTGGTTTTGGCAGTTGTGAATGGGATGCTCCGTTTGTGATATGATTTTCAGATTAGATTGTGGCACTATTTGGATGCTTGGTACCTTACTTGTGGTTACATGAAGTCATGGCATTGTTAATCTTGTACAGGGCACTTTTCAGATATTAGGAATCGGTAATTGATAATTCCTTGAGGCTTAGATTTTTGGACTCATGAAATTTCAAACTGAGCGAGTAGATGATGCTCGTCTTTATTGACCATTTTGAGGTCACTGCTGGAACCTGCTTGTGTGTTTGCTCAAAGCTTCATGTGGCGGGTAAATATTGTACAAGATGGAGGTTAACATCGTTGTTCCATACCATTGTTATCAATTCTGCTTTTTATTTGCCGTTACAGTAATGTTGCTGTTGTCGGGAGTACTAGCTTCATGTCTCTAAGAATATATATATGATATTTGTGTTCTGAGATGTTGGGAGTCGAAACAAGTGAATGATAATGGATGTGATACGTGATAGCTTGGCTGATTTTGTACTTGTGCAGCAGCATATTTACTGATTATGGTTTGTTTTGGTTGTTTTTTCATATTTGCCAATTTACACTCTTTTTTGCTATGTCATATGTTTTATGTGCATTGAGAAATCGAGGAATTGATTGCACGTCGTGCATATATGATATTGGGACTCGAAGAATCTCACTATCCTATATAGCAGTGTTATACATACATAGAGTCCTTAATTTACGACTGCATTAGTTAGCTATCACAGTCATGAACTGACTAACTATTTCCATCAAAGAAAGTCGATTGTTGATTCAACACATTGAGCTGAGCCAGTATTTTAGCAGCCAAAGGCTTCGTCCGGCTGCTCCCTCTCTGTGTTATATCAACCAGCACCATCTGGACTGATTTCCCATACTTATTTTTGTATTCGACAAATCTGAATATCCGGTGCAGCGCTCTCAGCGCCTTCTCCTGCACCTCTGTCGAATGCGAATTCAGCATCTTTTTTATTGCAGCTACTGCATTGGCTTCCTCCAGCACTTTGCAGCCATTCTGCAGCTGCGTGCCCTCGATCAATGTCAGGATTGCATCCATGATGGCTTCACAAGTTTCAGCTTCAGCCTCGGCCTCCCCGAGCGCCACCACAAGAGGGCTCACAGCATCTGCCTGCAAGAGACAGAAGGACGACTTCACGGTGCACATGCCTAAGTGCACGGGACATGTGTTTTCAGACGGGGATATTCCCAAGCAGCAGGCCAAGCTTAGGAGGTTGCTCCTCTTCACTGGTAAGCTTAATTTGCTTGAACTTTCCGACATTTGCTTCAGTGAAATTGAGATGTATCGTTTTGTCGATGAGCTTGCAGAGCACAGAAGTTTTACCAGGACAGGGATCATGTCGACTTCAGCCACTCTGTTTTGCCATTCAATGTTTGATGGATCTGTGAACCGACAGAGGGCTGCTGCGGCGTACTTTACTATCTCTTTTTCGTGTGGAGCGTGACTGTTTCTGAAAGTTAGGCTATCATAGATGACTTCAAGTGTCCCGGATTCGAGAAGGTTCTGAGACATCTCGATGTTGTGAGGGAGGTGAGCTATTATGGCCATGGCTGCAGCCATCTCCCCTTCGTCGTTGGAAGTTCGGATGATTTGAACCAAGGTGTTGATGCATTTCTTGTTCACATGCTCAATAAATGATTCATGCTCGCCGTCTTCTATCAGGTAATAGAATAATTTCACGGCATTTACCCTTACAGAAAGCTCTTCGACTTCGCATAATTGAATCAGCACTTTAACAGCAGACATCTGGCAAACAGAGGAAAAACAGAAAGAAAGACAATTAGAGGGACATTTTATCCGGGATATGAAACATCAATATAAAGAACTGGAGTTTCTCGACTACCTGTCTCAACCAGTTCCTGATGTCGACACCAGAAGGTGATTTGCACAAGGCATGGAAGGTGAGGAGAAGTGTTACTTGTAAATCAGGTCCAGAATATGAAATGAGAGAAAATAGTTTGAAAACATCCTCTTCTGTTACCATAAGGAAAATCTGCTCCCGGTACGCTTCTGGGGAAGTTGTGGACATGGCTAGATGCATGATAGTTTTTGCCACCTGTTCGCGCAGTTTGGGTATCGATAAATTGTGGGAAAAGATGAGTTCAAACAAGGGATCTTTAGCCCCATGTCTGATCAACTCAAGGCCATTTTGTGGTACTCCTGAGAGGTTCTGTAAAGCTTTGACAGCTGCTGCCTTGACCTCAACAACTCCATAACTGAGCATCTCAAGCAGTGGTTTGTTAGCCCCATCGCTTGAAAGACACAGCTTGTTATGATCAGTTAACTCTAGATCAGCCAAGGTAGCTGCCATGGCCATTTTCATGCTGACTGGCCCTGTAAAACCAAAACATATTTAATTCTAGTTTTAAGGCTAAACCTGTCTATATCTCTAATTCTACTTTATATTTATATCTCAGGAACCTTCAGAAAGCCTCTGCAACAAAGGTTTGAAGAATTGCGCCTTCGCCATCTGTATTACATTTTGATCGAGGAAAGAAAGATTGTCCAGAACGTCGTGGGCGTATTCTGAAGCCCGAGCATCATCACTGCTTGCTAAAGTGACAAGCAGAAGTACGCAACCCTGTACATTCCCAATATGGTTCCCAAGATGGATACTTTTAGATAGCTCCCGGAGCAACTGCAGTGCCAACACACTTTCTTCAACCTTCCTTGCAAGTAGCCGGACGATACATGTGATGCTTTCATTCAATTCAGCAATCTTCACCTGGTAAAAGTTTCAGAAGAATTATTAGAAACTATCTCATTCATATTCTTGATATGAACATCAATGGAAACTGCAAGCAGAAGTTTACCTTGTTATCTTCTCCATCTTTTGCAAGGTAATAAAGAATGGACAAAGAATGAATTCTTTTTTCACTGTTTTTTGCAGAAAGAAGATCAATGAAGATGGGTATGTAATCTTCTATGACTATCCATTCCCTATGTAACTCGCTGTTCTTGCATAAGTCATGGAGTTTCTGCAAAGCACAAAGCACTTCTTGATCATCGTGTGACTGGATTTCAGTCTTCATGGAAGCTATACTAATCATGGTGTTTCGATTTCTCCACTCCTCCATGGATTGTCGCAGAGTTCTGTTTGGCCGCAGAGATGATGTGTTCAATGGAGTCTTTGTTAATGGGCAGAGATTATTTCCATCAGCAAGCCACTTCTCAATTGCAGCTCTCTCGAATGTCTGACCAGACGATGTCTGCACCGGATCCACCATCACATCTTGAGTTATTGGACAATAAAATGACTGGAGAGGTTCCAGCAGCTGTCTACCAAGCGAATCACGTTTGATCAGGTATTTCATTTCCTTCTCTTTCGAACTTGTGATAATGTCAGCATTGGATAGGAGTAGAACAATCTGTTCCATTCTCAAAGCTTCTGTTCTTGATTCAATATTCTGTGTTTCATTCTTGAAACTTTCGAATTCTGCCTTCATCATAGATTGCTCATTTGAGATTCCAACATATTTGGAAATAAAAATGAGCAAATTACTTGCATAAGATTGATCGATGCTTCTTTCTTCTATCCCTGCTTCAATTATCTGCAAAATCTCTTCCTCCTGTGCACAAGTTTGATATTGACAGTCTGCCATATCTTTGCAGAGATTCATAAGCAAGTCATTTGTTTCTGATGCAATATCCAGTGATCCCAACAAATCGATCATAGACCCTCTAATGTTCTTGGTACTGCTCTCCAAGTCCTCCACAATCCTCCTGCAACTTAAGAGGAGATAGATTTTGTTTCCCTTGCTGCAATTCGAGGTTAGCTTCTTAGCAGCTTTTATCTCCGCCTTAAGATCCTCAACAGCTTTATTGCTTGTTTCTGAACTCTCCGGCTGCAATTTGATCAACTCGTGGAAAGTAAGTGATATTCTTTTTAAGAAAGCTGAGTATTTTCTGAAATTCTCCTTCTGTAGAACAACTTCTCTTGAAGCATCTACTACTTCAGATATGGATCGAGCAATATCATGAAGATTGTAGGAAGCCATATGGGAGGGAGTATTCTATTTTGGCGTTATAGAACTGAGCAATTGAAGATCAATTTTTCAGTCTGGAGAAGTGAACTGCTTCGTCTCCTGGTGTAGTACGTTCTTAACTTGATTCTTTCTGCAGAAGAAACTGCACCAAATGTGTGTAGTATACATATATATATAACCTTTGCTGAAACTTAATCATTTATGCTGTGGAAAAAAAAAAATGGATGTATGTAGGTGTTGGATTCCATGGAATTCCAGGAAAAGGAGAAGAATGAATATAACAGATTCTAAATATGAATATACAGGATCTATCCACGAGATATCATCACAAGGAATAAGATCATCAATCAGGATGATTCACCAGAAAAATAACAAGCCGTGAGAATCAAGTACTTAAAAGATGTGCAGAAAACACAAATAAATAGAGTACCTGACAGAGTGATCTGGTTTGGGATAGACATGGAGGTTCATCAGCTCAGATCATCAAAGAAGCAAGGGGATGATGGAAACATGGAATAGAATGAACACGCAATGAAGGATTGATCGATCAGTCAGTTTTGGTCTTGAAGAATGAATAAATAAATAATCAGAGAGAGAGTCAACCCCCAAGTAAACGGTGGCCTGTGTGGGTTCTCTCGTATTATTTAATTTAATTCTCTCTCTCTCTCTCTCTCTCTCTAGAGTCTGTCCTGCTCCGCTACACTCTCAATTAGATAATAAAGCTGTGTTCATATAAATAATTTTGATATTTTTGGCGCGTCAATCTTCAACTTTTTTAAAAAAAAACTCCAGAGCCCTACTTAAAACAAACTAACTTGCTAGTTAAGTTAATTGTAGTTTGAATATGAACATAACAATATTCAACCCTGTTACTATTATGACAATATGCATTGCATTAGTTGTTGACCAGTGCTATTCATTCAAAACATATTATTAGGGACACAACATTAAACAACAAACAATTAGATTCAACTCGCACCCGAAAAATAAATAACGACTACGGATTCATACGGAAATATATAAGAATAATAATAACAACAAAATGAATATGAAGAGCATGGATACAAAACCACTGCATGTTTGCTTGCTTACTAATTAATATGAATGCTAAAAAAAACAATGAAGAGCAAGTTGAATTAAACAAAAACAACAAAACACAAAACACAATTTTTGCTCACAGATGACCTAACTAACAGATCGAATCAACTGATCAACTCTCTAACCCCGTATTTATACGTGCTAAATATGTCTTATGAATGAATAAAACTCACCTTTTGCTAGCAGCAGCGGCCATTGTCTCTCCTTTCTTCCTTACTTCAATTCCAATATTAATTACTTCTATCCCTCCCCTTTATTGCTGGTAATTTTTGCTACTATATATGGTTATTGAAAAAGCCTATCTCGAAACAAACAACCACCTTCCGAGAGAAGTCCCATCCATTCACTTGAACCAGTCCAATCTAAGGAGTAGTAGTAGTAGTAGTAACATCTAGGCTTCGACCTCCACGTTTCTCTCCTTCAACATAGTCCATTCTTCTTCCGACTCTGAAACAAGGAGAGGGCATGTTAGTTGGGCTAGTTGCATTCCTTACGTCCAACAATGCTAATACAAGTTAGATGATTCGATATACTCTTAACAACAATATTGTACTAGTGCAGAAATAACACAAAACAATACAATACAATAGAATACGCACTTGGCTTCTCTCCAATTGCTGATAACCTTCTTTGGAGAAGGGATGCCACAAAGAGGAAGATGGAACACATACCAAACATAACAGTAATGGGGAAAGCATTAACCTGCAACCACCCGAAAATGAGTTAGTTATTTCCCAAGCTCAGCCCCACTAAATACAGGAACATTTATGCTATCTTATCCGTTCAACATAATGGACATCACTTCATCTTGGAATACTTGTTGACTAAAAAGTGTAAGACCCTACTTTCTAGGGATTCTAACATGGTTCCAAAGGCACTTATGTGTGAAAATTGTGGACAGAGAGGATGGTATGAATGAAACCGAACAAGTTATGCACAAAACCGTAGGTTAGCTTCCATGTGACTTAAGAAACATCCATTCAAGCAAAGATTACGAGCAAGCACGAGTCAGAGATGAGACGGGTGTACGTTGTAAAGCACGATGCAAACAAAGATGTTTAGCGGGATACGGAAGAAGTTCATGATGGTGCTTCGAGCCTCCTCAGGGATGTATTGGGATCTCATCTTCATTATGGATGGCCAGAAAATTCCCACACAAGCTTCAAATGTGCAGAAGCCCAGAAGTTGGAGACAGCCTGAATATGAGATGCCACCTCCTTTCTCCTTGGACGGAGCTACCAAGAACTGCCATAGTTTGTTCGAATTAGAAATAGCTCAGCTAGATAAAATCGTAAAATCACAGGGAAATAGCAAAGAGTGACTGGGGGCATACACTTGTTAAGATAGGAAGCAGAAGCGCTGCAGAAGAAATAACAAATACTATTTGCATGTAGCTCTCCACTCTAAGTGTGTTGCGAGCCAATAAACGCGCAGCTATTGAGCTTCCCAACATTGAAGCCAACATGAAAGTTGCGAAAATAAATCCATGAGGAATCTCTTCATCATTTGGACTCAGGGCAGGTGTCCAGAGGAAGACAAATGTATACATTGAACCTTCAAAGAGAGATTGAATGGCACCAAGCAATGCAATCCTCTCATCTGATCAATTAATCAGGAAATCAACTCATCAATCGGGAACCGGCGGGAGACAGACATTTTTAAGCTTGCACTAGTTTTAAAAGATGCAGAAAATAACTTAGTGTACTCATCAAGATGCCAACACTTCACCAACTCCCAGCATGAGGCAGCATCTCTCACTTACATTCATAATTAATTAAATGGAATGACAGGAGCTATAATTAAGAGATTCAGGAATACCTGAAGCAATAGCTACAGCTGCACCCTTGAATTGAGTGAGCAAATCCTTGTTCTCTGAAGGATCTCCATAGTTTTCTGACCAGGATGATAATATTATGGCCATCCCAACAGCTAGAAATATCGAAGCAGCATCAAAGGGTGAAACAGGCCCAAGATTGAAGGTATCAACCAACAGATTTCCAAACAATCCTGATAGAATAGCCACAAGACCATTTCCGAGGAATATTGCCTTGGAGAAAGTCAACGAGAGCCATTGAGGATCAAAACTCCTCTGCAAATACAAGTACATATTCAAGATTGCAATTAATCAACAGTACTCTTGGTATTGAAAACCAAAAATGCATCTCGGAAGCTTCACTCTCTCATTTATTAGCAAGTTGCATATATGCATTGACACACCAGAGAATAGATGTTTCACAAGAGCAAGAAAATGGCACAGAAAATTTTAGGATTGTGTCCGAAATTCATTGAAAAAATAAGAATTTTATATCACAGTATGATAAAATTCCAAGAGCATGTTAAATGCATATTCCAACACCATTCATTATTTATTCAGTCCATGAACGTCCATAGAGAGGTCCTTGACAGTGACAGTTTAAAACTAACAAATATTTCAGGATAATACCAGGTTAGTTAGTTAACAAAAGTTAGTAGCAATTTCATGCAGGGATATCTTGCCTTAAAATGTTCCGCCACAAGCCATGATTCAAATGCAGAAAACAAGAGGGATGTGGCAATACCACCCAAAACACGTCCAATCATCAGAACTTTGTACTGAGGAGAATGCTTGGTAAAGCAGCTCAGTATATATGTTATGCAGTAAGTAACGCATGCTCTCTTCCGGCCCCTACAAGTTCATAAAAGCAGTGTAAGAGAATGTCGTAGTAGCAAAATTTGAATTTAAATAAATAGTATGAGGGCAACTCACTGCTTATCTGCTAGGGATCCAACAATGGTTCCAAACAACATAGAAGATCCAAACCCAGCAATAAATAGCTGTCCAATTTCTCCTTTCCCAAAGCCATATGTACTGTAAAGGTAATAGACATACGGACCTTGCAACCAGTCACCAGCTGCATGCCACATGGAAATTAAATTTGAGCAACATAAAATTACACAGATCGATCAAGCTATCTTTTGTTGGAGAGATACTACAAAAGACTCCCAATGGTGTGAATATAGTGTTTAAGGCAACAAACTACATCTAAATGCATGTTGCATAATTCTGAAATTAATGAAGATAACAGATCGATGGATTCAAGTTCTATGTCATCAGAAGAAAACAAGAGCAAATCTAGGAAGGAAACACCTTTCAATTCTTAACTTTTCATAAACTAAGTTCTCAATGTAGAAACTTCAACCAATCTTATAAACCTATATCTAATTTCCAACATCAGATTCAAATTAAATTATGTCGTCAGATCACACAAGCCTCCCATTTAGACCAGTCCAGCTATTTGGTACTCATGCAGCACCGTGGCATTTGTATCTAGAATGTACTCACATAAAAATAATCACAGTAAATAGCAATTTCCCGGGCGCTCATCATATATAACTTTGATCAATTCAAATTGGCAACGATTGTTATCGCTAATGTAAGGCGGATCGTACGCTGAATCGCAGCTATACCTACCCATCATGAGCGAGTAAACAAGCAGGTAATTGTTCTTGAACGAATTGAAAGATGAAGAAGTACTAATCCGATCCTTGTTAGATTTACTCAGCTCCAATGCTGTCACCACCGCAGCCAACGCCCCGAAGACAATGTAGAAAAACAATTCCATTGATCCCTAGACCAACAAACAATTATCCCACATATATGAGAAACAAGGAGAAATATATATATATATATAACTGAAAAATCGATCTCGTATGTCAATCGTCGCATCGACTCAGAGACAGGAAACGAAAGCGCATATTATTTTGGTATAAACAAAGAAAGGAGCGCGAGCGGGGGTACGTACAATGTGGATGTGAATTGAGGTGGTAGGTGGAATGAGGAGACGGAAATGGCAGTTCCGGCGGCGTTATTGGAGCGACGGAATTTCCTTTTGGGTTGATTGCAACGATATCAAATTATCAATCCCCCATGTCTTGGAGCACTATTTATTCATGGACGGACTGTCTGTCGATTTGAATGTGGGGCCCTCCCATTTTCCCCTACAAGGTGTAGACTTGCCTATTCGGTTTCGAACCGCCGGTTCGACGGTTTATGAACCGGCGGTTACGGTTTGAACCAAAACCGGATGCAAATCGAACCGAAACCGTAGTTCCGACGGTTCAGTTTCGGTTTATAGTTTCTCCAAACCGCGAACTGTCGGTTCAAACCGCCGGTTTATGGTTTGAACCGGCGGTTCGGCCATAATTGTTTTTTTAAAAAAAATAAAAATCTGGCCGTCCGTCGCGCAAGAGCAGAGCAGGCAGGAGAAGAAGAAGAGGTGAAGAAGACGAAGAAGAAAGAGGAAGAAGAAGAAGAATTGGAGAAGAAAGGAAAGAATCGGTGAAGGTGAAGAAAAGAAGAAAGAGGAAGAACCTGTGGCTGCCTTGGCTAGTGCGGCTGCGGCTGCGGCTGCGGCTGCTGTGGTGTGGGTGTGTAAAATGATTTATTAGGTCTTAGGGTATTAGGATTTTGGGCAAATTTATATGTTTTAAAATTATAATAATATGTTTAACTTAAATTTTTTATATATTATCAATTTTTTTATTAAATAAAAAATTATTAATAATATTAAAAAATACTAATACTAATACTGTAATACTCCCTTCGTTCGTCCAGTTGAAAGGACGACGTAGAATAATGACATTTGTGTAATATATTGTAAGTTTAAAGGGTATTTATTATATTAAGTATGCAGTACAATTACTAAAAAAAATGGTAAACTGAGACGGACAAAAATGGTAACAATTCAATGGGAAGGGAGTATTAGTTTTTATTTATATTTTGTAATTTTTAATTATATTATCAATATTTTTATAATTTATATGTATTTTTTAAATTTATAATTTAATTGCTCATTAAATTTATTGTTTAAATTATTTTTACATTGTAACAATCTAATTAATTATTATTCATATAATGAATATATAATAAATAAATTTAAATAAAATAAAAAGAATTAATGAATTTTAAATAAAATTTAAATTTTAAAAATTAGAAAATAAAAAAAATATTAAAAATAAATATATATAAAACACCGTTTCAAATCGTAATCGTCGGTTTATAAACAGTAATCGAGACCATCAAACCGTAACTGAAACCGTCGTTCGGAAGATTCAATTTCGATTTGATATTTTGACAAACTGTAACCGATAATTTGTAATTGTAATCAGCGGTTTGAACCGTTTGAGCAAGTCTAAAGTGCTGTAGTCTCAGTTCGAGCCAGGCCGGGTCGGGCCTCGTGCAATCCATTCCGTCCACGTTGCCCCTCTATCTCTCTCTCGAGCGACGTTGTATTTGTAATTTGTCGTCACTAAGACACTGCAGAAAGGGCTATGTCTGATTTTATATAAAGTTGGCCCAAAATCATATTTTAAAAAAAAAAGAAAAAAAAAAAAAACATAACAATACGAACAAATGATAGACAAATTATAAAATTCACTATAATAACAATCACTATATAAAATAAGAGAAAGAGATGAAATGTAATGATCTGTTCTAATCAACCATGTGAAAATAGAGCCATGACCGTGACGTCATAAGTTCAATTTTGTGGTACCCTATAGTGATTTGCTACCCAAAGGATAGTAATGGTCAGTTTTCATGTTATTAAAAAAAATAATAATAATGAATGAAAAATAAATGGCATAAAAAATTTTTATGATTGTTGTCTTATCTCTCTCAGTTTGTGGCTGTTTCTGGGGATGGGAGGCGGTACACTGTGATTTCCTGCTGCTTAAAGTATCGACGGTCCTCTTCATCAACAAGCACGAGGTTCAAGAAGTACTTGACACTGAATTTGTTGTTGATGTTGTGATAAGTTGGAGTCAGTTCATACGGACTTAGAAACAATCTGATCGGAATTGACTCACCTGCAATGCAGTTCTCAAATCAATCAATGGATATGTAGCCGACAACATGAGAGAAAGAGAAGAGATGGGAAGCCATAGTTACCTCTGACGGGAGTGCCATCCATGAGCTCAAACTTGGCAAGTGTCTCCGTCTCCACATGTGTATTTGGCCCGGACCCTGTCGATTCTCTCCTCCTTATCTCAAGATCCATGTTCTTGAGCTTTATTCTCACCAGCATAAAATATATTTTCCCAATAATTACATCTTTCAGGTGATACCTGCATCCATCATCATCCACATTCAAATTTCAATCAACCAATCAAACTGTCCAGAGCTAATGCTAAGATTTCTGAAGTAGCTTACTTGTTCTTATTGTACTCGAACTCGATATGGAGGCAGTCCTCAATTCCTACTTCCATCTACAACAAGAACAACAAAGAAAAAATGTATATATAGTATCATGCTAAAGATTTCATACATATGAGAAATAATAATACCTTAATGCTGTTATTTAGTTGGGGAGGAGGGCTGTGATTCCGTACCTGATACATGAAAATGGATATGAATACTATGCATTGTGCAGATTAAAGCTTCTGCCAGCAAACACACTTCGACATCACTACATGATAAATAGAAAAGGGGAACTACTTTCTTGCTACATTGGTCCGCAATCATCGACTAAATATCTGTACCTGTTCTACTAAATGTCCACAGTAAGTCAGAGAACATGATGACGATGAATGATTAATGATGTCACACTTTGTAAACGAAATAAGATAAGATATAAATCATTGTCGCCCACTGAACCCATCTACAATTAATGATTTAGGTAAATGAGGCAAAAAAATCAACGCTGACATAATACATGCACTCCAATTTGGGAGGCATTTGATAAATATAGCAAGCATTTGGAGACTAAAAGATGATCTTTACCACAATGTCCTGAAATTGCACTATGCTACCAGCATATCCCCGACTTATTGTCACCCTTAGGACATATCTGAAACAAACATAAAACTTCCAATTACTACGAGAGAGAGAGAGAGAGTTAAATTAACATCAGATTCCTTATTAGTTGAGATACAAAAACACAAGACCAAGGATCTGTAGCAAATGCGGACATCATGACTAAATCGTCCTGTATTTGTCCACTAATTTAAGCCCATTTGCTGCAACGGCGACAATATATGAGCTTTCAAAAGTGAATGCCTTTCCACTGCTCTTTATATGATACATAGCCCTTACATGAAAGCTATTTGATTGTCCTTCCTTAATCAAAATAAGCTAAGATGAGAACGAAACCACACAATCTGAACCCTATATGGTGGCAATTCCTTTACCAGTTAAAATGAGAATATGTGCAGCGATGAATGATGATACATGACCATCAGCACAAAAAACAAATAAAATAGTTTCAGAAACGAGTATTCCAGTCGTTGGAGGTTTTGCCTAAAATTCCCACAGTAAAACTCGCACCCTTATTCATTTTTCAACTTTCTTGAAAAAGAAACGAAATGTGAAATATGTTTTGCATTCTGAAGTAGACAAATAAAAGCAAGAGAAACCTGCTGTTTAAAGACACAGAACAAATAACTCACCTAAGACGCACATTTACCCCATTGTATGTCTCATGAGGCATCTCAACAGTTGAAAATTCAAATGGAAATGTTTTTCTTTCATATAATTCCCCAGGAACATCCAGTTCACGAACTGCCACAGTAACATAAGTTGTAAAATATCATTAGGATGAAAGCAGGGCTTATGGAATATAACAACATGAAAGATGATTTAAATGAAGATTTCTGAATCTGCGCAAAAGTGGACAATCCACATTTATCCAAAAATGCAGAAATCATAGCACCTGGGAAGTAGATTATGTATAAAATACAAAAGCAGTTTATTTATCTTTACCAAGAGAAGTGAAGTCATAGAAGTTGCCCCTGTCGAAGTACATTTCTGCAAAAATGGTGCAATTAGATATGGGAGCTGTAACTTTTTTACCCAATGCACAGCAAACGATTATATTAAACAGTTATGAAAATGAAATACAAAATTCATTAACCTCAGATGGGGTGCCTACAAAACTGACAGTTGTCTGACAGTAAAGACAAATAGCTATGGGAGGATGACATGACTAAAAATCTGATGACGTGAAGGATAATTTAACAGATAATTCTAAATAATATCGGAGAAACACACCTATCTGACCAAGAAGCTCAACTTTAATCCCATTGTGGTCAACCTTCTTCCCAGGAATTGGTTCGACAGAAATCTAAAGACATGATACATGGTATCGCTATGATAAATTAGTAAAATCCAAAACACTAAATTTACATAAAGGCCGAATCAACAAGAAAAGAAAATACCATCCCAGAAATCGTTTCCTGGCTGTGGAACAACGGAACCATTACTGTTTGACCATTCTCCTTTTTCAGTTGCACCTAAATCCACATTTTTACATGAGTAAGCCTCAGTAACATCAATGTGAGCTATAATATACTTGTCTTT
The DNA here is from genome assembly GCF_009805555.1 of Andrographis paniculata. Classification (NCBI taxonomy): domain Eukaryota; kingdom Viridiplantae; phylum Streptophyta; class Magnoliopsida; order Lamiales; family Acanthaceae; genus Andrographis; species Andrographis paniculata. The sequence goes on along the minus strand of NW_026137502.1, from coordinate 3,598,457 downwards.
CCGGTAAGGGATCATTAAGCCACAGAAATCACATAACCAACCCACGAAACTAAATAAATTAAAATAATAGTTCATAATTTAGTAACACAATTCCCTACATTGTACATGCTATTAAGAACCAAGAAAAGACATCCATAGAATTCAAGCCTAGTTGCAAATAATTAGTACTACTATGACCAATGAAAAGACGTACATACAGTCACAGAATTCTCTTCCTAACCTGATAAGACTACGCTTGTAATGTTCGATTAATACAATGTCTGGAGTCCTACCAAACATGTATTTGAAAGTTCTAACAATTATAAAAGGGGAAGACAGACAAACCTGCTTTCGAGTTTTCCCATCCGAGAATGCAATTGAAATGTTGCATGCCGGCTTAAAAGCTCCAAGTAAATAATTCTGCAAGAAGAAGTGACAATGAATTCCACTCTGACTAAAACATGACGATTAAAACAGAGACAGGGAACAAGAGGAAACAAATAGAAAAATCTACCATCCCTTCACCCTAATTCCGTCCGAAATTGCTATGTAATCACCTGCAACAAATCTCGGTTACAATCCCCAACAAACCAAACTAATAACAAAGACCTAATCGGAACCAAAAAAAAAACCAGTATCCCCAATCACAATATAATATACTTCTCGGCGCAAATTCAAAACTCTAATAAAAATAACCCCGTAGTATAAAAATCAGTAAAAACAGCAGTAAAAATATCAGTACAGTGTTCAACTCAGGGGGTTTTTTAATTAATAGTATTGTTTTCAAGAGGAGGAAAGAGAGGGAGCATTGATCGGTGCCGGTGACGGCGATGGCGACGGAAAATGCGATTACCTTCGCTGAAAGGATCGCCACGATCAAATGAATATTGCGGTGCGACCTATTTTCCAGCATCTAAATAAATAATTTAACTCTCGAATAAAGAAATATATATATATATATATGTATATATATATGAAAAATATAAAAATTAAAAAAAATTTAAAAAAAAATGGAAAATGGACAAAAAATTTATCTTTTATTATGTTGAAGTGGATGCAATATAAATTTAGAGGTAGCCAAATACTATATAAAAATATATTGTATATAATGTAATATATAGTACGGTTCAAATGATCTCTTCTTGTCTTGTATTGCACGAAGAAGAAGAAGAATGTAATTGAATCGAATCTTGATCGTTATCATCAACAGACTTGCCCATTAGGTTTCGAACCGTCGGTTCGAACCGAAACCGGACACAAACCGAAACCGAAACCGAACCGTCGGTTTAGCTTTTCTTTTTTTTTGTTTTTTTTTTTATCTTCCACCATGGCAGGGCAGGCAGCGCACAGAAAAAGAAGAAGAGGAAAGGAGGAGCAGGACCGGGGTTGGAAGATAAAAGGAAAAAAAATGAGAGGAACTGAGGAAGAAGGAAGGAACAGGGAGAACCTGTTTGTGGGGCTCAGGCGTGGCTGCGGGCCTGCGGGGTCGGTGGAGTGTGGATGTGATGCTAATTAAACATTAGGGTTAAATTGTGTGTATTTTATAATAATATTATTATATTTATAATTAAAATTTAAAATATAATAATGATAATATTAATACATATAAATAATTATTAATAATATTAAAAACTAATAATACTATTAATAATTTTTTTATTTATATTTTATATTTTATAATTTTTTATTATATTATTATATATAATTTAAATTATTTTATTATCTATTATAATATTTGTATAATTTAATTATTTACTATATTAAATAAAATTAAAATGAAATTTAATTATTTTTAAATAAAAAAATTTAAATTCTTAGAAAAAAAATTAAAAACGAGTATATATATATATATAAACCGGCTAAATCGTAATCAAAATCGTTAAATCATAAGTCATTCAAATTCTATTTTAATTTGATATTTTGACAAATCGTAACGGATGATTTGAACAGTTTGGGCAAGTTTAATCATAACTATCAATGGTTTGAGGCTGAATTACTATTATTATGATTACTACTATTCTCTTTCTCGCTGGGGTCGACGACGACGACGTCGAATTTGTCCATTGATGCCTTCCTCCCGCTCCTTGCCCTGAACAGTCCGTACAGATTCTTTATCTCTTTCATGGGATGAATTCCATTGCCGGTGCCGGCGTGCGGTTCCTCCGGCGGCTCCTCATCGCCTGAGCCTCGACCCGACCCGGATCCACTTAGCAGCCTCCGACCCACCCGGGAGGCGAGGTTACCCTGCATCGCGGTGATTACCGTTTTCAAGGCGCGGGTCGGGGAGGCCCGATTCGATATCATTATCTCGCAAATCTCGGCGGGGCTTAGGGTCGCCCCGGTTTGGAACATTTCTTCCACTTGGGGGAACAGTTTGTGCTCCTTCACGCCGAGATGGCTGCCGGCGAGGGTTTTGAAGGCGCTGAAATCGCAGAGTGGGAAGTTGATGTGGACGTCGATTCTCCCCGGCCGGAGCACCGACGCGCACACGTTTTCTTTGCTGTTCATGGTGAATACCATCACCCGCTCTTCTCCGCAGCAGGAGAAGATTCCGTCCATAAAGTTGAGGATTCCTGACGTGCTCACTGCCGTTGTTGTGGATTTTGCGTCCAGGTAACGGTCTAGATCCTCGATTACTAGCACCGATTTGGTTGTGGTTTGGAGGAGGAGGTACTTGAGGTCGGCGTCGCTCTGCACTTTGTGCAGGTTGATTTCGTAGATGTCGTAGCCGAGAAGCTTCGCCATGGCAGATATGAAGGTTGATTTGCCGGTGCCTGGGGGACCGTATAGCAAGTAGCTTCTCTTCCATACGCGACCTAATCGGTGGTAGTACTGCCTCGACTTGGAGAAATTCTCCAAATCGGATTTGATTTTCGATTTCAGATCGGCGTCCATGACGACGGTCTCCATCGTTGCTGGATGCGTGAACGGCGTCGACCTCCACCTTCCATTTTTCTCGACTTGGTTCTCCACGTTGACGAACAGCCTAACCTCTTTCCTCTTCTGCTCCAACTCCTCGTAAGTTTGATGGATATGCTGCAAGTAAGGCACCAAAATCCTCCGTTTCTGGTTCTTCCTGATCTTCAGAACAAGCGACTTTTCGCCGCCGTCCACTTTCCAGCTGACGGCGGCGCCGAGGAATTTATCGGTGATTGCCTGATTCTCATCCAAAGTGAGATTGATTTCAGTGGACTTGGAGCCGGAGCAGAGATTGGCGAAATCAGAATCTTCGAGGGACGGCAGGGAATTGAGGTAGGAGAAAACCTTTCGGTAGAGCTGATTCTCCTGCATGTTGTGGTTGAATTTGGGGACCCTGTAGACCTGGTGAACATAGCATTTGTCTTCGACTGCACGCCATAGCTTCTTGAGGCAATGGAATAAGCTTGTTTTGGCCAAGAATTTCAGAGCTATGATCAAGAATATGATGGAGAAGAAGGGAACACCAATGAAATTGATGATGGCAAACATCATCATAATTGGTGGGTGATTAGAGTCCAGAAATTGCTGCCAAAACAAGCGAAACAGAAGAAGAAGAAGAAGAAGAAGATGATGATGATGATGATTGATTAAAGCGAGGAAGTGGAATATGAATAGGAATTAGAATAGGAATCTGAATGAATGATAGAGGATTGTTCCAGCTGCAATTTAGGTTGGGAATTTTAATTGATAAATAGTAAGTTATAATACATATATTGATTGTTTGTTTGATTAGGAGAGGGAAGAAAAACCAGTCAGGTCTCCAAATTTGAAGGGCTGAATAGAAAGAACATTCAAAGGGGAAGAATAGAATAGATGAAAATAAAGAATTCAGTTGGTCATCTTTGTCACACGCTGAAAATGGAAATGTGAAGAGATTGTAAGAAGCAGTCAAGAATTAATGCAGGTGTGAGAGAAAGAGGCATGAATTTTCTGGTACCTATGCATATATATATATATATATATATAGCTGTTTAAGGATGACCAATCATGGGGTTGGATTTTTATTTTATTCTATTTTTATTTTATTTTTTGGCTTACTCTCAAGTCTTCAACACTGGTTTGTGTTGTCCATTTATTTTTAATTGAAGTCCCAAAATCCATTGTCAAATAACTATTGTATTTAACTCAACTAGCTTGCTTGACGTCAGTATAAAACCTTCTCTGTTTTCTGCCACAAATTCTCACTTTTCACCACCTTTTAACTATTATCAATTATAGAAACAAACATGAACGTCAATATAATACACAAATCATATATACATATATATATGTGTATGCTGTCGGCGTCGCCAACTATTTATTTCATAAAAACACCTTTTTGTGTTTCTTGTTTAATTAATTAAATATTGTCGCCATCCTTGTATGGCAGCTAAATTGACTGTTTCCTCCCTCGCTCCACGCATGTTAGTTACATGCGCCATGGACGCCGCTGCCAAAATCTCTCTCTCTCTCTCTCTCTCTCTCTCTCTCTCTCTCTCTCTCTCTCTCTATATATATATATATATATATAAACTAATCTGCATATTAAAATAGTACTAAATATATAAATAAAATGACAAACAATATATAATTTCAATTAAAAAACAACGTTATGTTAATTGAAATCAAACGTTGCGTTGTGTTAATTGAACAATACGCTTACAGTTCATTTAGGTATAAATATGTTTAAATTATCTTAGAGTATTATCAATTATATTTACATTACATTAATATATTCAAAATAATATTCAATTGTGCCTATTTGCTAAATAGATATAGATATGTAAACATATGAAGTATGAACATGTTTTAAAGTTTTTCCATTAAAACTAGAATCCAATACAAAATTAGACTACCTGAGTTTGTGTACCTAATCACAATTGAGTGCTACAGATAAGGCAAAATTAAGAATCTGAATTTCCAGAAGATACACGACACAATTACATTAGTAATCTGCCTAACATAGGTGAGTGATGTACATATACCTTATTTCTTTCTTTCCGACATCATTCAACTCGAAATAAGTTTACGCAAGCCGTCGAGGCATAAAAACAACTTACTTGTCATCAACATATGAATGACACTGCCGTCAAAATTGGGACGTGTCATCAGTGAATGCAAGAGAGTGACGACGACAATGGACAGCAGACCAACAATATGATGATGGGCCCTATAAGCATATAGTACTTAGAAGAGAAGATCAAACATAATAACATATGATTAAGGAGTGGCCATAAATACTTGCTCTGCTTAATTTCATATATGCAAATGCCAATGGAAACAACCCTACAACAAAATTATGATCCATACCATCCATCCTGTGAATATTAAGAATCCTGATTGTCTGATTGAAGATTCAGAATTTGGGAAACAACGAGCTTGGATAGCTCATTGATAGCAGCTTGGACTTGATAATCGTCTGGTTCCCTCTGTCTCGGCCATCCCAATCCTTGTGAGCTTAATCTGCTGTACTCATTTGCAGCGACCTTTGTTTTGGTTGTTGTGGCAATGACTCTCTCCAAATCTGATTGGGATAACGACCTTGGCTCCTGAAATTAAAATAGCAGATTATAATAAGTGTAATAACTAGCTCCTAGATTGTGTTATTCAATTGTTAGAATTGGAATCTTGTCAGAATTAGAATTAGAATTGTCTGATTAGAATTAGAATAGGTGGAGCCTACTTAGACAGATTGTACTAAAGATTACACGAAATGTGTAACCAGTACTATAGCCAGTTTCGATACAAATATATAGTTCCTACATTATTATAAGAAGCAATAAACTGTTGCAAAATTAATGCATCAATGAGAAAGGAAATAATGACCTGAGATGATTTTCCACTTTTCTCGTCATTAAGTAAGTCTCGGATTGGAAAATATGCAGCCTTTTTGCATATCTCAAGAAGATCAGAACCAGTATACCCCTCACATAGAGTAGCTATGTAATCATAGTCAATGTTATCTTCAACCTTCTCATCCTTTAATATCACTTTTAGTATCGAAACCCTCTCCCTACGATCAGGAATCCCGATTTCAAATGCCTGAGGAAGACGCCTGAGAATTGCTTCATCAAGTTCTGATGGACGATTAGTGGCAGCAAGAACCATTACACGAGCATGTTCTGCATGACCAAAGTCAAGGTCTTAATGAAGATGACTTTCAAGTAGGACACTCAAATAAAATATAAACATATTAAAACCAAGTAGCAATATATATTGACACTACCTGAGCAAAGTCAAGGTCTAATAAAAAAATGACTTTCAAGTAGGACATACAAATAAAACCTGTACAAATAAACTCAAGTAGCAATACTCATTAACAAACTTTGTCAAGGTTTTAACAAAATGGACTTTCTAATAGAACATTCAAATAAAATTTAAACATATTAAAACCAAGTAGCAATATATATTGACACTGCATAAGCAAAGTCAAGGTCTAAACAAAAATAACTATCAAATAGGACATACAAACAAAATCTTAACATATATACTCAAGTAGCAATATATAGTAACAAACTTTTTCAAGGTCGTAACAAAAATGACTTTCAAGTAAGAGTATGAGACCATTAAAAAAAAACCAACTAAACATATTAAAACCAAGTAGCAATATATGTTGACACTGCATGAAAGTCAAGACCTAAACAAAAATGACTTTCAAGTAGGACATACAAATAAAATCTGAACAAATAAAAATCAAATAGCAAAACATATTAACAAACTTTGTGAGGTGCCAGAAGGGAAAAGAAATATATTCCAGAGATATTAACATAAAACTTACGATCTGTGGTGAAACCATCCCACAATGCCATAAATTCAGTTTTCATGTTAGTTAGTGCTTCATGATCTGTCGATTTCCGCTGGCCCAAAAAGCTATCTACTTCATCAATAAAAATAATAGCTGGCTGTAGTTTGTATGCCAAGCTGAATACAGCAGCCACTGCATGCAAATATGGAGCAAAAGTCATCATTAAACAAAATGGAACGAAGGAAAGAGACAAGAAACACAATCAACATGGAATTGTGTGAAACATAGAACAATCCAATCTATCATTTTTTTTTTTTCTGAAAATAATATATTCTAAGATACTTCCAATTTTTCGTTAAATTTCAATTCTCGGATGCATTCATACAATGTCAGTAATGAAGTAATAGATAATTGCATGAACCGATCACAATTCAGTTATCCACGGCTAGAAGTTGCAATGACTTTTTCATGAGCAGCAAGTAAAAGCCAAAACAACAGATACTGTCCCCACATCCAAAATCAATAAATAGATTTTACCATCGTGGAATATAAATACCATTATAATAATCTTTGCTGCTTAAAACTAGCACGCGAAGGATCACGCAGCATTAATCACTATAACAGTCAATGTGGATCTACCTCTAGAACATATTGGTCAAAGGACTTCACGTTGAGAAAGCTATGAATGCACTTACCTAGCTTCTGTGCATCACCGAACCATTTGCTCATCAAATTGGATATTCTCACATTAATAAAAACAGCTCCTGATTCTTTTGCAATTGCTTTGGCAAGCATCGTCTTCCCAGTGCCCGGTGGTCCATATAATAACACCCCTTTTTGCGGACCAAGAAGCTTTCCATGAGAGAACAACTCAGGTCTTTGCAATGGAAGAATAACTAACTCGTATAATGATTGTTTAATGGCATCCAATCCGCCAATGGAATCAAATTTCACGTCTATATGGTCTGGATTGACTACATCACAAGCCACAATATCCTGTAATCGAAAAAAATGAACTTTAACCACATCAAATGTACCTCGAATATATTAACCAGTAAAACTAAAACAGGCATATTGCCCTAAACATCAAATCAATTCCAACATAGTGCATCACAAGCATCAATTTTCATTTACACACTACGAACATGAGAATTATTTTTTATTTACAAGAGAGTGCATCAGCTATCTTTGAATCCAGTATTGTGCTATTCAGCAAAAATCACGGCGGAACTCGAAAGCCATATTTTCATTAAATTCACTATAAATTACCACGGTAGAACCAGACGAGTAAACTTAAATCAACTCCTCGCCTCATCCATTCAGAGTAACATGCGGTTTTAAAATAAAATAAGTTAAAAAATTTCAAGGTAAAACATGAAGAGGCGGAGAAAAGCACAAGCGCAAGCAATAATACGAAAAACGAAAGAGAAATGAATAGAAATAGGACCTCATAAGGATTAGTCTGAACAAGAGGACGGCCTAAACGCTTGGCGATTTCCTTCTTGTGCTCGATTGCTTTCTTAGCAGCGTCGCGGTTGGGGTCGAGATGCTTGAGGCCGACGAAGAGTACCAAACAGCTGAGAGCAGCGCTGGCAGCGTAGAGAATCAGTTCCTGTACGAATTTCGTCTCCCCTGATCCGCTTCTCATTTTCGTTTTGGTGCAGTCGGAGATTTCTGGTTGAGAGATACGGGTTTGGAGGTGTAAGTGAGGATTGGAATTTGAGGGGAGAGAAAGAACAGAGAAGCTTGGAAGACACGAGACGAGAGGACACATCAGACATGTCTTCATCTCTCTCTCAGTTGGGCTGTTAATGGACTTCACTTTAAAGTTGGGCCCATTTAAAAGCCCAATAATAATGTCTTGTCAGCATTATTATTATGTTTATTATTATTATTAAAATTTTATTGGCTCGTAGGAGAATGCGGTAGGGTTGATTTATACATGTGTGTTTGCTCGAGAGATTGGATTTTAAGTTAGGCTTTTAATAGTAAAAATTTTGAATTGTAATCGTGGTAAATAGGTATAGATGTTATATTTTGAACGCAAAATTAATTTTTTTATAATATAAAAAATAAAAAATAGATGTTTAATTTGATATTTAAAAAAAAAAATGATGAATAATAAAATTTTGGATAAATCCTTCAAATGAACACACATTTAATAATATAAGAATCAATTATAGACTAATTTATTTTCTCTATCATTTGTTGCAAGTTTAAAAGTGCAAATGAAAATTTTACTTCTTCCGTCATTCAAATTCAAATATATGCTTACTTTTCTTATTGAGTTGTCATTGAAAAATATTCTCATTTTATTTTTAAATAAAAAATTATTTTATTTTTGTATTATTTTTTACTATAAAAAGAAAATTTAACAATTATTACTCACTTTTATTAAAACTCGTATCTGATCAAATGAGCACACATTTATATAACAGATGGAATATTTATTATTGAAAATATGCTGATTGGTTGTAAATTGAATTATAATATTATTTGATAAATAATAATAATAATAAGTTTAAAATATTTTTAAATATTTCTTAGAATAAATAAGTAGTGCATTTGTGGGTTCTTACAAAGCTATTTATTTGTTTTTAAATGGGTGTCTTTGTTCGGGGGATTGGATTAAATTTTTACTATTTATTCTTTTTTTTTTTTTTCAAAAAACATCAAATCAAACATCTATTTTTTATTTTTTATATTATACTAAAAAAATCAATTTTACATTCAAAATATCACATCAACGTCTATTTATATCACATCATACAACTATTCAAATTCAAAATTTTTACTATTCAAATTCCAACTCAAAATCCAAACCCCCAAACAAACACACCCTATATACATGACAATTTTAGTCCAATAATAATTTATTTTAGACTGAGTTGAAAAGTTTTGGATGTGTCGGATCTAGGCCTAAAGTCCCTAAGGCAAGGCTCTGCTGTGTGGAATAGAATGAAAAATAAAAATGACATGATCAAAAGGCCTCTCCCGAAATATGATAGAATAAAAGAAATTGAGATGAACAAAACCGAAGAACTCTAATCTCAACCAGAATCTTCAAAGAGCATAGACCATTTGTTGGATCTAGACCCAAAACCCAATGTCCCAAACATGATAGAATAAGAATAGAATAAGAAGAATTGAGATCGGCAGAACCGAGGATTTTACACTTAATCAGAATCTTCAAAGAGTAGAGATCTTTTATTGAATTTAGACCCAAGACCTATGCAATTAGGACCAGAACATGAAACAACGTGACATACGCAAGTTCAGAGAACTTCAAAAGCAATCAAGGCCTCATAAGCATAAAAGTCTCCCGACAAGTTAGGCCTTATACCTCTATGATCCTCTTGTCCCAAGAAGGAGTCTGGCACTAGGTCAAAGATAGTCAACGAGCGCAAGACATTGGATAAATTACCAGAGGCTACGATTAGAATTATATGAAGACATGAAAGAAAGTTACAATAATTAACTCTTAAATTTCAAGAAGTAGAGGCACGCTTTTTATTTCATGGATATAAATAGCTAAAAACACACAATGAACTCCCCATGAGATCTCTTGTCCAAAAAAATAAACCATATTCCTCTATCTCCACACACATAGTTGTATATATTCAATTATATATGTGGGGATAGGGGATATGATGTGTTAATGGAACCGATGATCCAGTCTGAAGAACTCATATCATTTCAAAACAAATTTATTTTAATTTTAATTTTGATAAATTTCAGTATATTTTATCTGAAATCTTTTAGATTCAGTCGTTATAGCTCAATATCATCAAGATGTCGAACTGTTCGAAGCCATCCAAAACAAAGGACCTACGCGACGGCATACATACTCTTTGAAATACTGATGAAACATTCGTTGATTTTAGGGCACAACACATTCGAAAAGAATTTGTGACCTAAGGGAATCAAAATTCAGTTCCAAGACGATGATAAAGTCGACTAAAAAGAGATCCACAAAAATTGAATCACTCAGTGGCTAAAGTGGCTATACGAACTCAACCATGGCATAAGTATAAGCATTGCATATATACCCTGCCATTTGCATTGCCCAGCTCTATCACTAATTATTATTATTATTATTATTTGTTTAGAAAATGTGTGACGAGATGCGTGAGTCCAACGGCCGTGGAACATGAACAAGTTGTGAATTATTATTATTATTATTATTATTTAGAATAGGCATCTCCTCAATTCATTATCACGCTAGCTTATTGATAAATACTATGGTTTCGTATGAATAGATTTTTACCCGAGGTCAAAACTCAAAAAAAATAATACCTCCGTCCCACAAATTTATTCTTACTTTTCTTTTTAGTCCGTCTACTAAATTTATCTCATTACTAAATTTGGCAAAATTCAACAAATCAACATTTAATTATTACCCTCCGTTGAACAGTTATTTACAACAAATATCACTAACTTTATTACATTCTCTATCTTCATTTACTTTACTTTTTAACTAAATTTTCAAAAATATCATCGACAACCTATCATTTTTTTAATAAAATATTCATTTTTTTAAATTTATGTGCCGAATCCAAATGAACTAATTTTAATGAACGGAGAGAGTATTGTATATCTCTTTGCACTATTAGTTTTTATTCAAAAGTAAAAGCGACTTTTAAAATTAAACAAACAATAAACTTTTAATTAAAATTATTGTCTTTGTTAATAATAATAATAATATAAAAATAATTAGGTTATATATTATACCCAACTAAAAATTAAAAAACGATAATTAAAATATCAAATTTTAAAAAATATATTTGTTCTTATTTATTTTTTTTCACATATTTTTTAAAAATATTAATATATTACAGTTTTATTATTTTTATATTATCTGCAGATTTTCTATGTCTCACACACTTCACATAAAAATATATATTTATCTTCAAATTATTTTAACAAAAGAAACACACCAATAGAGTTTTGATTATACTACATAGTTTATAATTATTAAATATAATTTATAAAATTTTAAAATAAATTATAGATGACAAATTTCTTGGATTTTTTTTATTTTGTACTTTGAATCAATGTGAAATATTTTTAATAATATTAATTCTGTTATCAACAAAAATAAAAACATAGAGTGAATACTCAGATGGGATCAAGCAATACAGCCTAATTGTACGCGCATGATATGATTGATTCCAATTTCGAATATGGATGAGATGAGAATGTTGCAGCCACACGCCACCATAGCCATAGCTATAGGCCAATAACCATTGAGAATAAATTAACTCTGGCTATGGCTATGGCGGATTAGCTCTCGCTATGGCTATGGCTAATTAAAGCACAAACAAATACGCACTCCCATCATATCCTTTTGTCTTTTTCCTCTTTTAATCTGAATCTGAATCTGGAGCTGATCATCATCTCCACTACCCATACACTCCTCTCTCTCTACTGACAGCGATCATAAAGAAAGCATCTATGTTTTCCCAACCAGATTCTTGAAATTCGTGAGAATTCATTCTCTCACAGTCGCACAAAAGATGTTTCGACTTTGATGATTAGAAAGAGCCCTGCGAAGACGACGACGACGATCAGAAAGAAAGAAAGAAAGAGAGCCGTTTGAGAATGAATTCATGTCCATCGTAACTGAAAGCACCCAACCCAACCAATTCTGTAGTACTACGAAAAAGTCAGTGCTATCCGACTTTTGTACTACACTTGGGGCTGTAGGTGGGGAGGGGAGGGGAGGGGGTAGTACACACCACAACACCATCATCATCATCGTCAACGCAACAGTTTCTCAATCTATTTCTTCCTATTCATCTCTCTGTTCAAATTTGAGCATGGCGTCACTCCTCTCCTACTAGCCTCATGGCGTGTTTTGGTTGTGGATAACACACAAGTTCTATCCGATTCAAGGGGAGAGATTATCAGCTCTGCACAATTAGGAAATTCGAAGTTTTCACTGTAGAAAATCACACTGTAATTTTGCTCTTTCATTCAGTCATTCTCCTATTTAACTGAACAGATTGATCGATTGCGCGGTTGCTTGCTGCATATGGGAACCAGCGAAAGACGAGACAACATAGAAATTGACGAGAATGGAGATGTGGAGGAAACAGGGAGGCAGGATGAGGAAGATCTGAAGAGAATTCCTCCATGGAGAGAGCAGATAACTGTTAGAGGAATTCTTGCAAGTTTATTGATTGGAATCATATACAGCATCATAGTGATGAAGCTGAACCTCACAACTGGACTTGTCCCCAACCTCAACGTCTCTGCTGCTCTTCTCGCCTTCGTGTTCATCAGGACATGGACCAAACTCCTCCATAAGGCCAATTTCATGACTGCTCCATTCACCAGGCAGGAGAACACCATTATCCAGACTTGCGCCGTTGCTTGCTACAGCATAGCTGTGGGAGGTCAGGATAGAACAGAACAGAACACTTCAAAAACTCAAAGATGATCATTATTATAGTTAAGATCTTATTCTTGATTTTGTTGTTGATTCACTTCCAGGTGGATTTGGTTCGTACCTTTTGGGTTTGAACAAGAGGACATATGAGCAGGCTGGGGTTGATACAGAAGGGAATTCACCAGCTAGTTACAAAGAACCTGGGCTTGACTGGATGATTGGGTTTCTTTTTGTTGTTAGTTTTGTTGGATTATTAGCTTTGGTTCCTCTTAGAAAGGTAAAAAAAAAAAGTGAATCTATTGCCTGATTACATGATTTTGTTGCAGTTCTTGATTAGTTATACAATGTTTCAGATAATGATTATCGATTACAAATTGCCATATCCAAGTGGAACTGCAACTGCTGTACTCATCAATGGATTCCACACAAGTAAAGGGGACAAAATGGCAAAGTGAGCATTTGGTTCTTCATCGAATGTTTATAAGTTATTTCAGTTTCTTTATGCTAAAGAAGATTTGCTGCTTCTAATCTGCAGGGAACAGGTCAAAGGATTCATGAAGTTCTTCTCCCTAAGTTTCTTTTGGAGTTTCTTCCAATGGTTCTACTCAGGTGGAGAACAGTGTGGGTTCATCAATTTCCCGACCTTTGGACTCGAGGCGTGGAGACAAACGTGCGTTGTTTGTGTGTTTACTATGTATATGAATCGATCAAACTAATCCGGACGTGTAATAACATGTGTTCTACAGATTCTACTTCGATTTCAGCATGACTTATGTCGGAGCAGGAATGATTTGTTCCCACTTAGTGAACTTATCTCTTCTTCTCGGGGCCGTGCTTTCGTGGGGCGTAATGTGGCCATTGATTAGTGAAAGGAAAGGGGATTGGTTCCCTTCAGACATCAAAGAGAGCAGTATGAAAAGCTTAAATGGATACAAGGTTTCTAACACTGATATATCATATATCTACTCTTTATTGCAATAAATTCGGTAATGTTGCTATGGTACTAATGCTTCGTTCGCAGGTTTTCATTTCTATCGCTCTTATTCTAGGCGATGGCCTCTACAACTTCCTCAAGACGTTGTTTTTCACGGTCAGAAGCGTGTACGCTGCTGCAATAAACAAGAGGGATCTTAAAACAGGTGAAAATCGAGTAATTGAATCGAGTTAGGAGTGACATTACATATATATGATTCGTTGTTGTTGCGATTCAGATGACAAGGGAGAAACTTTAGATGATATTCGACGAAATGAAGTGTTCATCAGAGAGAGCATTCCTGTCTGGATAGCATGTGTAGGCTACTTGATTTTCTCGGGTGTTTCAGTGGTTATTATCCCGATCATGTTTCCCCAGCTCAAATGGTATTACGTTCTTGTCGCCTACGTTCTTGCTCCGTCTCTGAGTTTCTGCAATGCGTATGGCGCTGGCCTCACCGATATGAACATGGCATACAATTACGGGAAAGTTGCGCTCTTTGTGCTCGCGGCATTGGCAGGGAAACACGACGGCGTAGTCGCCGGATTAATTGGATGCGGTCTCATAAAGTCAATCGTTTCCATCTCCTCCGACTTGATGCATGATTTCAAGACGGGTCATCTCACCTTAACCTCGCCAAGATCGATGCTCGTAAGCCAAGCAATCGGGACTGCGATTGGCTGTATCGTTGCGCCGTTCTCGTTTTTTCTCTTCTACGAGGCGTTCGATGTGGGGAACCCGGATGGAGATTACAAGGCTCCGTACGCGTTGATATATCGTAACATGGCGATACTCGGAGTGGAGGGCTTCTCGGCATTGCCTCGCCATTGCTTGCAGCTGTGCTACGGGTTTTTTGCGTTTGCGGTGGCGGCGAATCTGGCGAGGGACGTGATGCCGGAGAGGTTGGGGAAATGGGTGCCGCTGCCGATGGCGATGGCGGTGCCGTTTCTGGTGGGGGGTTACTTTGCCGTTGATATGTGCGTCGGGAGCTTGGCAGTGTATGTTTGGCATAAATTAGGTAGTCGGAGGAAGGCGGGGCTGATGATTCCGGCAGTGGCGTCGGGTTTGATATGTGGGGATGGGCTGTGGATTCTCCCGTCGTCGATTCTTGCTCTTGCGAAGATCGACCCCCCGATGTGCATGAACTTCTTGCCCACGAAGGGACACGACAAAGGTTTCGTCAGCTGAAAGCCGAATAATTCGAATCGAACCGAATCCATAAATGTCAAAATGTTAATTGACCAACATTGATGGATGTATAGAGATTATACTAATCTAGTGTTAGTGTTGGTGAAGTCTACCTACACTGCACTTACTTGCATTTGATCAATTGCACACATACTTTAATAACGATAGAATTCATCCGTTATTCGTCTAGTACACTTTTGGCTCATGCACAGCTTCATTTCATTCTCATCTATCATAATGATGATAATAATAATAAGATTAAATTGTACAATATCTACACGTGTTTTACGAAATTGCGCAAAATTTCCAATACTTATAAAACTGCATTAAATTTTCCGTAATTTCATAAATTATACGTCTAACTTTTTCGATGATTTTTATTTAATATTATTTGACCTAAATGCGCCCAAATTACTAATAAATTGTAAAATTTCAATTTCTAAACGGTATAATTATAAATAATTTTTTTTTTTATATTTAACTAAAAAATAGTAAATATAAATCCTTAAAATTCAAAAAAATTAATTATTTTTTATTATATTTACTATTTTTTAAAATTAAATATAAAAAATAAATATATTTATAATTTTAAAAGTTTAGAAAATGGCCACAAAAATATAAGGAATTCAAGACAATTTCATCAAATATTGGTAGATTTTGTCCCATTTCGGCCAATAATATAGTAATAATTTGGAACGGTGTGGCCGTGGGGGCAGTAGGGGTGTAAATTAATTATGCGTTCGGGGCTAATACTGTCAATTCAACCTCCATATTATTTAATTATTTATTTGTTTTTTCCCCTAGATTACTTCATCTCCTTCAATGGAGTATTTGTAGGGAGAACTGGCCGACCGACCTAGCTGTTGCAGATTGAGATCATCTTTAGATTTTCTCTTTCTCTCCTCTCGTAATCCGCTGCCTCTCCTCAGCGGACTTTGCTGCTTCAATTGATCCTATGTCTGTAAATCTCTCTCTCTTATTATTATGTAGCTTCTTATTATTATTATTTTTGTGGGGATTGTAATGTTCGGTTTATTTTTTGTATTCCAGTCTTGAGGAATTCGTAAATGGCGTCAGATCCGAAAGTTCTCACATTTGAGGAAGTCGGAAAGCACAACAAGACTAAGGATTGTTGGCTTATTATCAGTGGAAAGGTTTTTCCATCTCTTTCCTTTTTACTTTTTCTTTTCAAAAGGTAACTGGATTTGTGCGTTTAGCTTTGGATTTAATTCTTGTATGCCTGGATCAGATTCTTTTGAGATGGAATCACTTGTTATTGAAACCTTCGAGAAATATGTGAGAGTTTGGTTCCACCAATTGAATTTGGAGCTGTTCAAATATTGATGAGACAACTTACTATACAATTTTAAGTGAATTAATTTTCTGCTATTCCATTGGTAGCTCATCGTTTCTTGTTATATAATTTTCTCTCATCATTTCCTTGTGTTATTTGCTATCATTTTATATTGTTGAATCTATAATTTGTTGATTGCCCTAATTATGTTCGTCTACTGGAGCTACCATTTCAATTTTCTGATACTGCATTCTTCTTAGTCTTCTGATCCAATCGTTTGGTTTGTAAATTGTAACAGTAGAGGGTGGAAGATTATTTGATATCTAAGTACCATTCTCGTAGATATGAGATTCATGTATGTATATATAAGATTATACACAAATAGCTTAATACCTACAGTGAGTATTTAAAACTATCTTAAAAACACCAGTTCTTGCCGATGAGGTATCTTCAACCAATATAAGGAAAAAAGCACAGAGAAAACATCCAACCAATTCAGATTAAAAACTTTCTTTACTGTAAGTCAGCATAAGCTTAATTGGTTCCACCAAGAAGGAGACCATACCTTGGCAGCATGCATAATTTTCACTATTCAAAACCCAAACCCCGCAAACTAACACGGGGCAATTCTTTAGTCGAGCGAGTATTTAAAGGAAGGAAGAGTTACAGCTAGTTCTGTCTGCATTAGTAATGCTGTAATATTAGAGAAATAATATACACTGGCTACTGCCAATTTCTGAACCATAGAACACTGTTTCAGGTTTGAAAAATCGGAACTTTTATTCATTTCTTTATTTTTCTTAATGAACAGAAATGGTTGGCATTTGGTAAGGGAAGTAGTCTTAATTCCATTGCAATAGCAATTGGTTTCATCGTGATATGTTTTCTTTTCAACAACATTTGGGTGACATTATCTTCCATCCAGGTTTATGATGTGACCCCATTCATGGATGATCATCCTGGAGGTGATGAAGTGTTGCTGTCTGCAACTGGTAAGTCTGTAGTGTACCATATTATTTGTAGTTGAAAGGAACAAATATAAAAGACATCTATTGATGATTACAACCCGTATTGCCCTCACGAATACGATTGATCCTCTTCCATTCTGTAGGGAAAGATGCAACAAATGATTTCGAAGATGTGGGACACAGTGACACTGCTAGGGAGATGATGGACAAATATTACATCGGGGAGATAGACATGGCAACGGTCCCTCTCAAACGCGCGTATGTTCCTCCACAACAAGCTCAGTACAATCAAGACAAGACCCCCGAGTTTATTATCAAGATTCTGCAGTTCTTGGTGCCTCTCATGATATTGGGATTGGCATTCGCAGTTAGGCACTACACCAAAGAGAAATGAAATGAGGGCCTCTAGGTATCGATCTGCCAAGATTCATTGTGCTTGTTATTCTAAGCTACTACAATATTGAAAGAGATGATGAACAAATTTGTCCCTTTTACGCAACTAGTCACGACACTCTCGGAAATTCTAGCTTGAGGATTGTCTCTGTCAATGCTTGGTGTGCTTCACTTGACCACTACTTTTTATGGATTTTATGGTGCTTTGATCTATCTGTAAGAACCCAATCTCCAGAAATGTGATTTGTGATCTGCATTTTGAAAAAGCTATCCTTGCCAAGCCAAATGAATTAAGCAAGAGAGGTGGTTTGTCAAATACAATCAATATACAGGGGAAGCACTCAAAATGATAGCCATGGAGCAACCTTAAGTCATGTCTGTAAGGAAACAAAGCACAAGTGATGCAAATTATCCATTATTGGACAGACTAGTCGACAACAAGAAGAAGAAGACGCTTCTGGATATGATTGAAATTGATCTCTTCTTCTTCGCGAATTTCAGACAGCCAAGAACCCTCTCTACAGCTTTGATGCTGCCTCCTTGTCCAAAAACCATGTCAACTCCCCTTCTGGGGAGACTAATTGCACTGGAAGTACCTCAGAATTCGACACATCGCTCAGGGCCGTATGGACAGCACTGGCTTTACCTGAACCTGTGACGACGAGGGCAACGTTTGCTGAGGCATTAATGACAGGAAGGGTGAAGGAAATCCTTTCCGGCGGAGGCTTGGGAGAATCCTTAATAGAAGTAATCCACTTCTGACTTTCTTGAAGAAGATGGTGTCCGGGAAACAACGATGCAATGTGGCCATCAGGGCCGATGCCCATCAGCATGAGATCAAATTTCGGAAATCCACCGCTCTCAGATTGATCGATTGTTTTAGTTTTCACCAGATGCCGCAGACATGTTTCGTAATCATCGGCTGCACCCTCTGCCGACAAGGCATCATTCATGGAATACACGTGACCGGAGGGAATTGGGACCTGCAAAATCGAAACAAATATGTATGATTACATATGGAACAAGAAAAAAGGGCAAAGATGAATATATTACAGTGGATAAAACGACTTGAGTTTGATAAGAAAATTGAATACAAACGCAAATAAAAATAACAGTTGTTTGTCTGCTGTTGCAATGCTTTCAACTGAACTAGAATTGGAAATAATAGACTCACAACGGAGTTGGAAATGGATAAAACGACTTGAGTTTGATAAGAAAATTGAATACAAACGCAAATAAAAATAACAGTTGTTTGTCTGCTGTTGCAATGCTTTCAACTGAACTAGAATTGGAAATAATAGACTCACAACGGAGTTGGAAATGACAAGACGAGCCGGAAACGACAGGAATAACCTCCACAAAGTCATAAATAACGAGGCTCTAAACAAAGTCAGAAGCGACAAGACTATCAATGTAGTCGGACACATGGCTCTGTTGAAACATGCCATACCAATCGCAGACAAATACGAAGACAAAACTCTCAAATCCAAACGCAAACGCAGCGACTATAAAGACTAGCGACAAAATAGTGTTGAACCACATTCCCAATGTCAAGTATTCTGTGAAATTAAATTACCCTTGCAAACATCAAGAACACCTCCTACATACATAATCATTTCTACCTGACCACCATTTGAATAGCTAGAAAACTTGTCGACAAAATCAGGTCATGGCATATTGGGATTAGTGTTACTGATCCATTTGGACTAATGGCGGACAGAGTTTATACAAAGAACAATACGAAGATGAACATACCTTGGACAGAAAGTCATTGTAAGCCAGGAGATAATTGCTATCAGGATGATCCTTCGGCACCACTCTCTCATCCACCCAAAACACATGCCATTTCGACCAATCCACCAAATCAATGTATGGTTGCTCCACTAATTTCCTTCAATTCCAATATATATATATATATATATATACAGAAACAAACAAAGTTACTGGTTCAGGAATCAGCCATAAGTGAATCGTAGAGAAGACAAAGGTGAATAAGCAGAAGCTTCAGTTACATAATTACCTGAGAGATTTAACAAGCGAGCCACCAGAAAGAGCGACAGTGAAGGAGTCCTTTTGTTGAGAGAGATTGGTGGCGAGATCGGTGGTGTATTTGGCGAGAGATGTAGCGAGATCTTCGTCGGAGTCGAAGACGAGGACCTTACCTCTGCTCTTGGGAGTTATGATCTCAGCCATGGATGCCTTCGTTGTTTTTGTTCCGTAATTAAGGCGTGTGGTAGAACTAGAATAGCGGCGAGGAAGGGCGGAGTGTGGTGGAGAAGCGGTGGTCAAAGGCAGGAACAGCGATCGGGGAGGGAAGGAGGGGGAAGAGAAATTTAAGGGAGGGGATAGGGAGCGGAAGGAGACGGCCATGGAAGGTGGGGTAGGGTAGGTAATCAAGGAAGGAAGAATAAAGTGTAGTACTGTAGTTGGTATCGGGTTGGACAGACAGGTGTAGGGAGAATAGAAGAGGAGAGGCACAGCCGTCAGCCGGACCGGTGGGGGTGGTTCTCTCTTTCTCTGCCTGTCTGTCTGCTTCTTCGGATGTGTTGTGGTCTACGTGGGACATTTGGATTTGATGAGGTGGCGTGAATGGCGATGCCGACGTCGACGTCCATGTACAAGTGGGGTAGGGTGAGTTCCATAGCTGCTAAAATAAAATACGGTATACTTTTAATATGGACACGCAGCGTACAGGTTATAGAAATGGCCAATGTAGGGTTTGTATAGGTAGATATTTTTGGAGGTTTTTGTAATTTTAAAAAAAAATAAAAATTTAGTATTTGATTTGATATTTTATAAAAGAATTATATGATATTTTTAAAAAAAATGAATAATATCAAATGAATAAAAATATACTATTAAAGCAAAACTATAGATTTGCAAAACGGTGACATATATAGTTTTAAATCGTTATATGGCTTGCCAAGTTTGCATAATTGAGTAGCGACTGCTCTATGGTGTTCAGTTTTGTGGGGCGGACTTCCGATATTAAGGGTTCAAACTTTCAGACATCATTGAATTTTGTCTATTATATATGGTTCATTTAGTGTAATAGTAAATATATTACTATCTTTGTTAGGCTCTAGAGGTTATATTTGCAATGATTTTTTAATATTAATTATTATATGAAAATATAGTGTAAATTAAGAAAAATGACAAAAATATGTATTATGATATTATTATAATGATATTTATGTAAAAAATTATACAAATATAATATTTTCTTCGTCATTTGTCAATCTATCCATTTTTTATTTTAGTTCGTCTCGTAACAAAGTATTCATTTCTTTTTTAATAATTGTACTTTTTACTTGACATTATAAATACCCTTTCAATTTATAATATATTACGCAAATGTGTTTACTTTTATATCACATCATTATAATAAAATTATTTTAATCTTTTTTTTTTACTTTATTTATACCACATGTTAATATAATATTAATATTTTTAAAATTTTATACAAAAAAATAAATATGAAACGGAGGAAATAATATTTTAATACTAATTACAATTTAAGGGAGTATAATAATATTGCAATTCGAGAGCAAGGGTTGTGGGGTGGATGCAACCAGGCCTGGCCCTGCTGGCACGGAACACGTAAACAGAGAGCCAGAGTTGTGGCCTTGTGGGCTGGATGCAACCAGGCCCGGCCCTGCTGGCATAGGACACGTAAATTGTGGGCTGGATGCAACCCGGCCCGGCCCTGTTGGCATGGGACACGTAATTAGCTACTAATAATAATAATAATGAAATGGAATAAGAATTTAGAAAGAAGAAGAAGATATTCCCTGCAGTTGCAGGCTGGCTGGATGCACTCAGTTAGTTAAGATGATTGCTTGTTTGATTGATTCATTACTAATAAATTAATAATAATAATAATAATAATAATTAATCCCCAATTCACCATTTCAACGCTTCAATGGCGGTGGATGAAGCTGACTTCCGAAAGTAAGTGGACCCGACCCGACCCGACCCGACGACCCATTCTGAATAACAGAATAATACCTGCCTGCTTGCTTAATGCTTATGGCCTACGCCAATTGAAGACAGGCAGGCCAACGCTGCCTTCACGCGTTTATATTCTTCTTCACCATTCTCTCCCTCTCTCTCTCTCTCTCTATATATATATATTGACACATTCATTAATTCATTCATACATACGTTTCCTAGAGAGAGAGAGAGAATAAACCCTTTAATAAGATGCTTCGTTATCGTCGTCTTCTTCTTCTCCGCAGCCTGCGTTCCTGGTCTTTAACCTTCACCTATCCCAAATTGATATATCATCACCACCACCACCAATCACAATAGCTAACGTACCAATACCTATTCCAATTTCGATTCTCCTGTATCTCTTCTTCTTCTTCTTCTTCTTCTTCGGTCTCCTACTAACTCCCAATATAATTAATTAATTAATATGATGCTGCCGCTGCCGCATCTACACATGCCGCACATTCATTTCCACCACCACCGCTGCGGATGGACGACGAGGGATACGGATACCCCCAAGGGATGCGTAGCCGTCGCCGTCGGGGAGGAGCAGCAGCGCTTCGTGATTCCGGTGGCCTACGTCAACCACCCGCTCTTCAGACCATTGCTCGAGGCGGCGGCGGAGGAGTACGGCTTCCACCACAACCAAACTGGTCCCATACCTATTCCCTGCCATGTCCGAGACTTCTCTCATGTCACCGCTATGATCGACCAGGCCAATTACCAAACCGACCACCACCACCACCACCACCAGATTCTGCACTGCTTCAAGGCTCATTGAATCAATCAATCAATCAACCAATCAATCAATTCATTCATCAAGTGTAAGCTTGTGCTCGCCTATCGTTCATCTGAATTCAAATCTCTCTCTCTGTTTGTAGAATAGAATAAATACAAAGGTTTAGGGTTATGATGATATATATATGATTGTTGTTGTAGTTGTAGAAGATGATGCGTGCTTACAATCAAAGCAACGAAGCTGCTACTGTAGCATATGTATATCTATATCTACGTGTACGTTTGAATTGATATAATATACTGAATACAAAATTATATTTTAGTATAATAAAATAAATAAATAAGAAAATGAGCATTTGATTCAATATTTAAAAAAAAAAAAAATTTAGAACAGGAAAATCAGTATGTAAAACATGCATTCAAAAACACACCTGGAAAATAATCAAGAACCAAATTACACAATCAGACAAACTTGGATCATCAATTCATAATATCATATCAATCAATCAATCAATAAGAAGTCTCATCCTGCTCTTCCTCCTCCTGCATCCATTCTTTTAACAGTATCTCCTTCTCTATCTATATATCTATTATATATATAAAAATATATATCATTTTGTTCCCACCTCTTCCCATCCAAGAAAAATCCATCCATCACAAACCCCAGATCACATTCTCCACTCCACACCCCCAAAATACTATTGCATTTGCTTGAATACCAACAAATCCTTTCTTCACAACAATTCAAAGAAATTATAGTAAGAAGTCCAAGAATTTTCTACGTTTTCGCCCAACGAAAAAGAGTTCGAAACAAACTGTAGCGACTCCGGAAAAGCAACAATGTCACCGGCTAGCTAGCAATCTCCGGTCCTCAGTGCCGGTGTCTTGTGTTTGAACTGCGGATAGTTACGCCATGTAAGAACTTGGTGAAGCCCAGAAAGTTCAATTTCCCGTCAGATGGTCTGATCCAATCCTTGAGTAGAGAGAAAGCAGTTGGTCCCAAATTCAACTCCTGCAGATCGGAGTTTTTAAGAGAGTGTGTGTAAGAATGAACTCTAAATAAAAATGGGGTCTTGCAAGAACAAGATAATAGGTGAACAGCTGCATATACCCGCGCCAATTCCTCCACTGAGATAACATGATTTCCTTCCACCTCAAAGTGCTGAAATGCCACGCTCGCAATCTCCTCCCAGTTCTCCAGTGCCTCCAGCTGATACACACTTATCGAAGCAGCGCAAAATTCTTCAAAGTCCATCCTCATGTAGGACAGAGGTTCCATCTTTGATGCATCGAAAAAAAATGAAAACTCTCAGTATGATGACACAGCAGTCAACAAGCAGTGTGTTAGTTAGTATCATCCATGGTTGAATCTTCGGACACAACACCAACATTGGACTGGCTATAAAGTGATTTGAATCGATTACGTAAGAAGCAAATGTATGCATCCAAGACTCATCAAAGTAATTAAAGTATATATATGTATATATGTAATTATATGAATGATATAAAGTTGCAAAAACTACACAAGGCAAAAAGAAACAAGCAGATTGTCTTTGTTGTAACAAGAAATATCTCACCGCATTTAGAACATCAGTAACTCTTGACTCCATCATAGCATCAGTTGCATTTTTCATAAGGGCCTGTAAATGTAAAAGGTGGGACATAATCCAAATGTGAGTTTGTTTTCCGGTTAGAATCTATAACAACGGAAAAAAAGAAAAAGTTCACCCACTGTTCTGAAACTATCAAGCGTGACATAGCCATGCTTTGGTTCCAGAAGTTCAAATTGAATCTTCAGGTATAGGAGCTCATCCTCAGTTAAAGCTTTTGACAGAGCCTGCATTTCAAGAAGCATCCATCTATCTTATGGAACAAAACAATTACAAATACCCTCCAGAAATGAGAGGAGATGAATTTCAAATGTGTTATAGAACGATCAAACTCCATTTAGAACACAAACAACCTTAAGATTAGTATGCAGACATATTTAGAGCGATTACATTACATACTTTTAAGGCATCACGTTTCAGAGGGGAGGCTTGGAGGTATGACTTGATTAATCTGAAGATCATTATATCCAGAGGTATAGCACAGTTAAGGGGCCTTAACCACGGATGAGCTACAAATAAAGAGACAGAGTAACTTCAATAAAATTTAATGTCTTGAAAACAAAAACTATGTATAATGAAGGCAGAATAGAATCATAAAACCAAATCGAGAACTTCCTGCATATTTTAAGCATGTTAACTAAACTAGATAGAGGATAATATTAAGCAACTCACTCAGGGCTTGGGCAGCTGTCATTCTTTTCCTATGGTCTCTGTTTAAAAGCCTTTTGACAAAATCTTTAGCTTCAGCAGATACTGACGGCCATGGCGCATCATAGAAGTTGGGATCAGCGCGGAGAACAGAGCGGAAAATTCCAGACTCTGTTCGTGCCCAAAAAGGTCTGCTACCACATAATAAGATGTAAGTGATTACTCCAATACTCCAAATATCTGCCTCAGTACTGTATGATCTGTGAAGTACTTCAGGTGCAACATAGTAAGCACTGCCAACAATATCATTCAGACGTTGATCTGCAATTACAGTAGTAGAAAATTTTAATACATATATGGCAAAGATTAGTCCTATAAGATAAAGTGATAGAAGAAACACAAATGTGGGTGCATAAAGAAAATCTCAAGGCACATATAGCATGCAAGTGCAATAAATCACAGCCAAAGCATATTGTTGCCATTTTGAATTTCTGAGAAATTCTATGATATGCATATAATAAAATTAATATAGCCTGAACCAAACACCAAGCATATTCATAAGATCAATAGGCAAGAGTTTGCAGGTGAACCCCCCACCCCCTTAAAGATGGAACAGAGAGATGATTAGGGGGTAGTTTCACAAACAATGAAGTCTGCAATTATGGCAATTGAAGTATCCTAAATCTATAATGTGGCAATGCTTCAGCACTGTTAGTTCAAGAAACCACTATGTAGCATGACAGTAAAACAAAATTGCGTATACAAGGAACTCCCCTGGATGCCAGAAGATAACATCCAGGACAAAATGTCCAGATAAAGAACAAAGGACCAATGCTCAAACAAAGATGCAAGAGCGAAAGGAGTTTTTGGTCCATACCTGGCCTAATAAAATCAGATAGACCAAAATCTATGACCTTCATGGGAGAATTTTCCTCTTTCGTTGCAAATAGGAAGTTCTGCAAGAAAGCAAGCAAGTGAGCCTTTTCAGATTGATCCAAACCTCCAAATAGAAGATTATCCCATGATGCACTGTTCCATGATGTACATGACAAGTGGAATGCTAGCTTGCAATACCTCTGGCTTCAGATCCCGGTGTACAACTCCTTGCAGATGGCAAAAGGCAACAATGCTCAACATCTGTGCAACAATGTTCCTGGCATCTACTTCTGTATATCGTCCACCTCTGGAATACAAAAGCAATAGGATATTTCAATAAGCTGGTATATAATCAACTAGTTAAAGCAGCACATTAGGAGTATCATGCCAAGTTACCGCGCCAAAATCCTATCCAGCAGCTCGCCTCCTTCACACAATCTGTCAGAAAACACAATGTCATCAATACTTTCCCATTAACCAGTAACTAGTAGCTGTGCACGTACACAAAACGACAAAATGTAACTGAACACACTAATTTTTCAAATGGTATTAAATGAAGTCGTCTAAATTGTAGCCTAGTCTTATCCACAACACACGTGTTCCGGACAAATATTATAGTCAAGTATCTAACAACAACCCTTCAGATGTCTGAAGATACAGAATGTATCATAAACACGTGGCAAAAGGAAAAGATAAGGATATGACACATACTCCATAACTACATAGACATTATGAACATCTTCAAATGCTTCATAAAACTTGATCAGATTCTGATGTCCCGACAAAGCTTTTAATATCTTCACCTCCCTACGAACATCTTCAATTGCTATTGCTGTCGTCATCTGCCAAATGATTGCATATAAAGTCAAAAACAATTTATAAACAAGATTTTGGGAACTCCTCGCCTTTTAATGCAAACTCATTCGGTTTAAGGATAGAGATCACAAACGAAAAATACTAAATAAGCTTTATCACACATTGGCAATGTACAACAAGGCCTTTCCCCTGTAAACCTAATTGGGGGCTTTTAACCAGGCACAAGAATGGATAACATACTCTGGATTATAAAGCCCTACATCACAAATGTCACCTTCATGTCACTGCCTTTACCAACATATATTCTCATCAAACTTTGCAACTGAGAAGACTAAACTAAGGTTGTCTGGCTAATGCTAATCTTTCTTGAATGGGCAAAAACTTTTAGCCAGAAACCTAAGAATGTAACAAACAAAGTCCCAACAACATAATGCAATGCACTGCAAGATCATTTTCCCAAATGAATCAATCTCCAGTTTGAACCATCCTAAAGGCTTCATAAGAACAGTTTTAAGCTATGAATTTCAAAGAATCGATAAATATGTGCCAATTGTGAGATATAATCTGGAAGTACCTTAGATTTGGAAATGATCTTGACAGCCACCTGCTGATTCTTCACTTCCCCCCTTTTACCCACAGCCCAGCAAGTATGGCCAAAATGTCCTCGACCAATTTCTCTCCCCATTTCATACTTGGCAGAGAAATTTTTCGAATACCCAAAGCTCTTATCAAGCGCCTGCTCGGTTCCGTCTTCGCGGGCAGCGCCAGCTGTTTCTTCCGGTATCGGCTTCGTAGGCTGCACAGCAGGTTGGCGTCTAAAGAAAGCCGAGACGATGGGCTTCGCCGGAGATGGAGGGGGCAAGGGCCACCGGAATTTCCTCCCAGGAGTCCTCGCGGGAGATGGCGTCGGCGCAATACCGGAAGGGTATGGACTCTGCCAGGGGCTTGCTGCGGCGTGAGCTGGTGTACGCGCCGCCGCACCATTGACGGGGGCGTGAGGGGAACGCGATCCGGAAGGGACGGGGGGAGGGCGGGGGGTAGAGGCGGCGGCGGCGGCGGTTGTGGAGGAGTCGAAGTCGTATTTATCGGCGGCGTGGGCAGCAACGCCCTTGCTACAACAATGCCCCATAGTTTACGCCGGAAGATTCAAATCTGGAATCGAATCGGTCAACGGAAACTCAGAGCCCTCTTCTACAACTACTCATGGAAGGGGCGGTCAAAGTAGACTTTTTCAAACTCCGGCTGAACTCCACACGACGTCGTATCTAGCGACGGAAACCTCAACTCTTCAGGCGCAGTAACTCCACCCCAACATTCCCAATACAAGCAGAGCCGCGATTTTGCCCGTCGGACGGTCGACGGCAAGTTTAACTCTCCGGCGACGCTAACAGTGCTAGATTCTGGGGAAAACGGCGAGAAGGAATTTATTAATAATAATAATAATAATAATAATAATAAACAATACTAATAATAATACTAATAATAATAATAAGAATCCTCTCCTTCTTCTACTTTCTATATATTTATTTATTTGTACAAAAATAATAATAATAATAATAATAATAAATAAGAGAGATGTAATAGTTGTAATTACTGGGTAAGAGCACAAGACTTTGGTGAGGGAGAAATATTCAATGCCAGATAAGAAAAAGTTCCTACACATACACATACACATACATATTACCAATTATATTATTTATTTTAAATAAAAAAATTTCCCCCAAAAAATATTTATATGAGAAGATGGGCTGAGCTCAGCATTTCGTAAACTAAGATGTCAGACTAACGACTCTCTCTCTCTCTCTCTCTCAAAATATATATATGTATATATGTATGTATATATTAGTCCTATATATCTTCTGCATCAATTCCATTAGGCATTGCAGTGAGTCAGTTCTAGAATCCACGAATGAATGGGATTGTGTGTATATGTGTATGTATTATGTCTTGTCTTTTTATGCATCACTCACTCTGTAAACAATATTCAAATTTAAATAAATAAATAAGCAAAACAATATTTGTATATGTTTCCACTCTGGCAGATTTTTACCATGGATATTAGTTACAATAAAATTATTTCATTTACCATATATTTAGGAATTCCTTTTCTGTCATTGAATAATAGTACTAAATATATATATATATATATATATAATGAACTTACTAAATTGTGTGTTGGTAGGTGCATCAGCATCAGCATGCCACCATTAATTACAAAATAAACTTATTATGAGATTGTTACTTGCATTTTTATTTTTTTTTCCCCTTCTTATATATATAAGAGTAAAAGATTCATTTAACAAAAAACTAATATTTTTCCCGCAAGTTTATATTTGTTTGTTGGGAAAAAATTATTTTTAGTTTCGATATAACTAAAATTCAGCAATTTTGGTTTCAATATAAAAATTTTATCAATTTTGGTCTTAATATAACCAAAATTCAATCATTTTTTGTCTCAATATAAAATTTTTATCAATTTTAGTCTCAATATAAAATTTTTATCAATTTTAGTCTCAATATAACAAAAACTCATTATTTTTTGTCCCAATATAATCAAATCTTATCTTTTTTTCGTCTCACCGTCAACAAACCGACGGAAAATGCTGACGTGAAAAGAAATCAAACTTTATATTTATATTTGAAGAAATTGCACAATCTTACAAGTCCACGTCAGCATTTTTCATCGGTTTGTTGATGGTGGGAGCAAAAAAAATAATGCTTGATTATATTGGGACAAAAAAATAATGAGTTTTGTTGTATTATGACTAAAATTGATAAGATTTTTATATTTGCACCAAAATTGATGAATTTTGATTATATTATGACAAAAAATGATGAGTTTTGATTATATTACGATCAAAATTGATAAAATTTTTATATTGAGAGAAAAAAACGATGAATTTTGGTTATATTTGAACAAAATGATTTTTTTTTCCCTTGTTTGTATAATTGTACTTATTATTAAAAATATTTTTATATTTATCTAGTAAAAGATGGTCTTGATAATGTAGAAATTGAACGTATGACCGTGAAGCTATGTGATCAGACTAAGGTTAATTTTCTTAATATTTAAACCAAAATATTCAAATATCTATATTCTAAATGGACCGAGTGAGTATCAATCATTATTAAAATATTTATACTTCTTAATATTTAAACCAAAAGAAATTATTACTTTATCAAGTGAATGGAGAAATAGTAATTAGTATGTGATGAGTTAGGGTGTTAATTTTTTAAATTGAGTATCATACTTATGCCCTAAAAATATTTATATATAATTATATTATTTAAATACATAAATTAGAATTGCCCTATAAATATATATATATATATATATATATAAAAGGCTAAATTTGATGAGTTAGGGTGTTAATTTTTTAAATTGAGTATCATACTTATGCCCTAAAAATATTTATATATAATTATATTATTTAAATACATAAATTAGAATTGCCCTAGAAATATATATATATATAAAAAAGCCTAAATTGCACAAAATTTACATATGATTTCATAAAATTGCGTCAAATCCCCTATACTTCTAAAATTGTATAAAATTTTCTCGTGGTTTCATAAACTGTGCGTTTAACCCCTCAGCGGTTTTTATTTAATTGTATTTGACCTAAATGCGCTCAAACTGTTAATAAATTTTAGAATCTCAAACTTCTAAACCCTTTTAAAATTACAAATATATTTATTTTTCTTATATTTAGCCTCAAAAAATAGTAAATATACTAAATAATAGTTATTTTCTTGAGGTTTTAAGAGTTTATTTTTAATATTTTTTAAAGCTAAATGCAAGAATAATAAATATATTTGTAATTTTAGGGGTTTAGAAATTAAGATTCTAAAATTTATTTGCAGTTTGGGGTCAAATACTGTAAGGGTGTGTTTGGTACAGAGAATTGGCAGTAGATTCTCTTGTTTGTTTGAGTTAGAGAAATGGAAGTTGAGAAATAAATCATTTCCATTTATCTATTTTCATTTTTCTTATATATTCAGATAAATGGAAAGAAATGATGTTCCAATATATATATTTTTATTTTTTTAATTCTTTTTTTTACTATTTAATTTTTATAATTATTTATATTATATTATTTCAGTTTTACAAAAAATATTTTTAATTTATCATTTAAGTATTTAATTTTTTACAAAAATTTATACTAAAATATGATCTTACAAAATTTCTTATATAATTTATAATTTTTTGTTTTAAAAAAAGTCACCATAAATATTTTTTCATGATTCTCACTTGCTAAAACTCTCTTTTGTTAGATTAATAATTTATTATTGTCCGATCCATTCATTTTTATTTTTTTTATATTTCTCAACTGAATTCTCTATTCTACCAAACAAGAGAATTAATTTTCATTCTCTTCTCAATTTCCTTTCTTTCCAATTTTATTCTCTACTCTCATTTCTCTGCAATTCCATTCTCACGCCCCCTGTAATAAGGACCGTCGAGGGGTTAGACGCAGACGCAGAGTTTATGATACCACGAGGAAGTTTGACGCATTTTTAGAAGTACGGAGAATTTGACGCAATTTCGTGAAACCAC
The DNA here is from genome assembly GCF_009805555.1 of Andrographis paniculata. Lineage (NCBI taxonomy): Eukaryota > Viridiplantae > Streptophyta > Magnoliopsida > Lamiales > Acanthaceae > Andrographis > Andrographis paniculata. The sequence goes on along the minus strand of NW_026137502.1, from coordinate 3,567,332 downwards.
GGATGAATTTTGTACAATTTAGCATATATATAATTATATTATTTAAATACATAAATTAGAATTATTAAAATTTAAGGCACAAGCTGAATTTAAACACTAACCAAACCCAATTAGTATGATATTGTGAGCGTGCATTGTGATGGTGATGGGCACGGCGATATTAATAGTAAAGAAGTAACATGAATTCAACCACCGTTGTAATGAATATTTATAATGTAAAAATTATTTATATTTTATGAATATTATTTAATTAATTATATAAATGGATTTATGAAGATATAATGTGAAGAGTAGTGCTCCATGGGGGCACACGAAAAGCATCATTTTAATTGGAGGTTGGGTAATTAACTTTTATGGAGAAATATTTATATATAAGACATCCAAAAGATTGTGATTATTTGGTATCTATTGAGTGCACGTACAATGTATACATCAATAATAATAATAATAATATTTCATCCGTTCCACATTATATGTCCGAGTTAATGATAAATATAATTAATAGATAATTAAAAATATATTGATAAAAATAATTATTATATAATATAAATAATCATAAATTAAGATTAAAATAATTATTTAATTTAATTAAAATTAAAAAAAAATAAAATGGGAGTAAAACATGTAATTGTTTTTAAAAAAAAAAAAAAAATAGAATGAGATGTGAGACAGACATGCAATGTGGACATAGTAGATGAGATATGAAAGTAATAATAATAATAATAGGGTGTGTTTGTTCGGGGAATTTGTTAAGATTTTTATTATTCATTAATTTTTTTAATTCAAAAACATCAAATTAATTACTTATTTTTTTATTTTTTATATTATATTAAAAATCAATATTATATTTAACACTTATTTATATCACATCGTACACTTATTCAAATTCAAAAAAATTTTTATTGAAATTTCGAACTCAAAATCCAAACACTCAAACTACTATAGTTGATTTGTTTATTACTCCCTCCATCCCTTAACAATCTATCTATTTTTTTATTTTGATATATCCATAACAAAATATTTATTTTATTTTTTTAATAATTGTAATATCTATTTAACATTACAAATAGCCTTCCAATTTAGAATATATTACACAAATGTCATTATCTTTATATCATACAATATTAAAATTAATTTAGTATTTTTATTTTAATTTTTACTTTATTTAAATATAATATTAATATTTATAAAATTTCCTCAATAAATAAATAAATATATAGATACGAGACAAAGGGATGATATTTGAACGCACACAGACGACACAACAGTATAAGTAGACGTAGACGTAGAAACAAAGAGGGACAGACTAAAAAAAAGAAGCATTAAAGGAAGGAGAAGAAGCTAGGTGAGACCGTAGCAGTAGCAGTTGTAGTTGTTGCTAATTAATTAATAGCAATAACAATAATGAATGTCTATTATTATTATTATTATTATTATATCCAAATTAAAGATGGGATCCGGCGCACTGCAGTCTGCATTGCAGTCATTACTGTGTGTTTGTGTGTGAGTTTTGGATTTTTGAATAATAAAAAATTGAATTTGAATAATTATTTTATATGATATAAATAAAAATTGATGTGATATTTTAAATGTAAAATAAATTTATAATATAATATTAAAAAAAAATAATTATTGAATGCTATAGTAAAAATAAGTGGTAACCCAACCTAAAAAGTCCATCCATGAATGTATGATCCATCTATCATGCATACTCTTCTCATACTAATTTTACATAATAATTGATTACATTTACCGCTAGAATTCGAACTAAATTTAGCAACTTATAAGTAAAGTATAGTAATTCATGTCACAGTACTGTGCTATTATATATACAATAGGAGGAACTAAGATCTGTTTCCATCATAATAATAATAATAAGAAATAGAAAGGCAAGGAGGAATGATTGAATATATAATATAATAGGAAGAAAGCGCGTGGTAATAAATGATAGGTGAGTTAAGTGAGTAAGCTTTGTCTGTATACGAAGTTTTGGAGGCTTTTGAATTTTGAAAATTAAAAAAAAAAAAAAAAAAAAAAAAAAAAAAGAAAGTAAAATTTAGTATTTGATTCTATATTTTGTGAAAAAAAGGAAATTAATGTAACATTGTTTTTAAAGATAAATAGTACCTAATGAGTGAAAATGTATAATGTACTGACTCTGTCCAACCACCACCCAGCCCAGAAATCTAGAGAGAGAATGCTCATCACAATCTGGCCTCAGCTCTTCTCCCTCCCTCCTTTCCTCACTCACATTCCCCATTTCTCTCTCTCTCTCTCTCCCATTCTATCTGCACCATCTATATCCATCAATACCATACCCACTTTTAATTTATAACTCTAATTCTTCTTCTTCTTCTTCTTCTTCTTCTTCTGTTCTTAACCAGATGATGCATAGATAGATAGATAGCAAAGCATGGATGTTCTTTAAATGATGTTGTTATATCTTTCATTCTATTTATTATTCATTCATTCATCACTTGTTTGCTAGTGGCGGCAGAAAGTGTACATATAATATGATGCCATTGCCATTGCCATTGCCATTGCCATGATTTAGAATGTCATACATATATAAACAGCTTATTAACTAATATAATAGTTTCAGTAATATGCAGGCCCTCCCTCTTTAATGGCATGATGACTAAGAAAGGAAGAAGAATTGTTAGCCAGCCAGCCTGTCCCCTGTTGTATTTGCCATTTGTTATTTACTCACTGGGCTGCAGCTCCATCCTCACATCTCCATTCATGCTCATACACAACTTTTGAAACTTGTTCATCTATGACCATGATGTTCATTTCAGTTTATGGAGTTTTCTTGATGCCACAGTTTTGAACTAAGTGGAAATGAATGGCAGAGTGGCTTAACTGTATGCACTTCTTCCAGTTTCATTTGAATCAAACTCTGCCAATTCTTGAATTTGAGCTTTGTCAAGACAAAGCAAGGATGTTTGTCTCTCATAGACTTCAATGCAGCAGTGTATTATTGTGTTTTAAATGAAACAAGTATGATAATTAAATTAGCCCGTCTGATAGATGTTCTTTTAATGGCTATATATAGAACTAACTTGATTCTTTATACAGTTGGATGGTTGGTTGGTTTGTTTGTAGTGTTCAAATTCGACAGAAAGGAGACAATTCCAGCCAGTTATGCTGCCTTATGTGATAAAAACTTGCCTTAATTAACAACAAAAGAACATATAATAGAAACACATCATGCTATTGCAATGCTAACATCCCATAAATCTCTTCATTGCTCTCTTTAGTCGAACTTCACTAACGAGTCTGAGTCTAAGTAAATGACGACGATGATGACAAAAAGTAAGCAAGAAATGTGAAATTTCATTCTCTGCCCTCCATATGTCCTAAACCCGAGTTACCTTGAGCATCGCCAGAACTAGCCTCCATTGCACTGCCCGGCTGCTGGCTCATTCTCAAGTCACGCAAACCGCCTGAATTTCCAGCCCCCGGTTGCATAAGCATATGCAGCCCATTATTGGCACCACCTCCGAGACTGAAGTGGCCACCTTGCATCTGTTGAAACTGCATCAGTTGATTCTGCTGATCTTGAGGCCGGAGAGCATTGAGCTGGAATGGCAGCTTGGGAATGGAGCCTCCAGCTTGCTGCTGCATTGCAGATGATGGGGTTTGCATCATCTGGGAATTTCCATGTGGAGTAACTGAGCTTGGAGCCTGCAATGCTTTCCCGATGTTAGCATACGCTTCACATGCAAATAGTTGAGAAATTTTGTCCTACCGGTGAAGACAAAGTGGATCCTTGGGGCTGGGCATCAGCAATTGCTGCTAAATACATTAAATTCTTTTGAAGGATGGCTTGATACCTGAAACATTAGAACATTAAGATGCTTTAACAGTCCATGTCAGGGTAGAGAGTTAAATTCAAATCAAGAAAATCGGTTGTGCAACAAAATAATGCTATAGCGACAATAGAGAATGAAGAAAAACATGAAGAGAATGAGAAAGCTCTGCCCCAGACTGAAAACCAGGGAGGATTTTGCTAGGGAGTGAAAGAATTACTTACATCCATATATCAATACAATGGTTTTTCATTTTTTTGTTAATAACTTCTGAAGGACTACTAGTTTTATCTGTGTGTGCGCGAAACCCACATTGGATGAGACAAGAATGTCCTTTCCATATGGTAAAGAAGACAAGTTTAAGTATTCCCACATCCATTAACTAAATCAAATCGGGAAGAAAACAACGTGCAATTCCCAAATAAATTCTTTCTAAAGACAACCTTCAATCCATTCAAATTCTTTCTATGTTTGCAATGCAGCCCAACAAAGGTACTAAGCGATGAAGAAAATTATGTGATTGAAAATCATTCAGATATAAACCAGTGAACCTGCTTTTAATTTTCAAGCAGGTTTTAAATCTCAGGCATCACACAAAAAAACCCGGTCATATTGTGATCAGAAGCAATATGAATGAAAAAAATGTTCTCACATATCTGCGTGTTGCTCAACTAAAACAAGTGTGACTCACTGTGCACATTCGGCCACCTTTCCCGTTTTCTGACTCTCCATTATTGCCACAATTAAGTTTCTGTTTTCATCCAGATACTGCATCAAACGGTCATCAGTAAACTCCAAGAACAGATACCTTATTTGCCTTTCTAGTTCAAAATCACAAGAAAATACTTGCAGTTGCAAACAGGCTGCAAATAGACAAAATACCATACATGGCTTTGTACTAACTTGAATCTCGAAACAAATATCCTCAGTATATTAATACCAAAAATTCATTTGGATTAATTTGATGTAGAGCATGTAATAATACCACACAGACAAAAAATATAGAAATCGTCAATAGATCAGAACCTTTTTCTTAGTGACGCCATCAACATTGTAAACATATTTGAATACTAGCATCAGGTTTCGAAATAATGGAACGCAAAAGAGGCTGTACATTTACGTTTCTACGCTAAAATTTATCTTCAAATGGATCAAAAACAAAAGCTCGCCCAAAAAAGGAGACCTGGTGGGAAAACAACCTAACTTGTGAAACATAAATAACTATCAAAACAGCACATTATCAGTAAATCAAAAAAATATAAACACGGTATTCTCAAAAAGGGGGGGGGGGGGGGGGGGGGGGGGAGAAGAAACCACGCCCTTCAAAAGTTCAAGTCGAAACGAAACCTCCTTGAAACTAAAAAATTGCTAAATCAACTATCCAAGTAAAAGTAAAAGTAAAACAACACTCAAATAAAATCCGCTTTACCCTATACACGAAAACACAAAAACGATTGACATAGAGAAGCGACCTTCTGAATCTGCTCGGTGGTGACGAGATGGAGTGGAGTCGAAGGAGCCTGATTCATAGCGTGCTGCATCGTCAATGAAATGGACCCACCGAAATTGGGCGAGAGACGCAGAGAGGTAACGTGATACGTCGTCCGTTCCTTCGTAGTTCGTACACACAGCACAACACATCGAATGTATCGAACCAAGTTACAACACTTATAGCAGCAGCCATGGAAAAGTCAAAACAACTCAAAAACGCTTCTTTCCCTACACACCGCGCTTTTTTTCACAGTCTTGTCTTTTGTAGTATTTCAGTTTTGATTTCTACTTCTGTTTTTGAAATGGGCTCACGTCTGAGGCCCAGCCCAGACCGGCCCAATTAGGAAAGCGTTCTTTCAGGGAGGTGATTGTAATTTACAGAGACTTGGGGACCTTCTCTGCAAACTGAAAAGAAGATAATAACCCTAGGCTGGCTTGGCTACCTGAGCAGAGTCGAGAATTGGTCGCGGAACACTGTCGAAGCGCCGACCAAACTCTACTGCAGGTGTGCTTGCGATATTCTCTCCATCTCCGCCCTCGGACGGATTATAATGCTTGTATTGCGCCTCTTTTCTGGTTTTCGGTTTCTTCACGGTTGAATATTTTTAATCGTGTTTCAGGGACGACATTCGAGTTGAGGGAGCTGCTCTGCTTCGGAAAGTCGATTTGCGCGAGGCCTGTTTACGCTGCGGAGTTTATTTTCTGCTCTGGTGAGGCTCTAGTCCTTATTCGTGACCATGTTTGATTGTCAGTTACTGTTTTCTACGATGTTTAGTCGTGTTGAAATTAAAGTGAGATTTGAATTTCTGGGCCCGGCTTAATAATTATCTGGAGAATTTCAGCATCGCTCAGTTTCTAGCTCTGAAATGGACGTGAGTGGATTTGTCTGAACTATGCACTGAACCTAATGTAACTCAATGCGTCTAAGGACATACGAAGAATGGATGAATCTCCAATTCGTTTCAAATTTCAATGGCGAAAACATTATGATAATGCATTGGCCTGATTTTATTGTTTGACATATTTTCCATCCTTTTAAGTCAAAGGAAGATAGCTTGATTTTTGTTTGTCTTTTTCTCTCCATTGTGTGTACAAACTTATATATATTGCTACAAAATTAGACAGAAGATACAGTTGGTTTCTAGAATGCCATTGCTATATGAGTTTTGGTTTCACTTGTTTCATGGAGTAGAATGTGTTGGAATTTAGCTGGAGTTTAGAGCTTTTTACTTTCACATTTACTAAATTGTGGATTTCTATTTCCCTTGTTCCTGTGAGTGCGAATGACTTTGATTATGAATTTAGATTAGTTAAGAAATGCATTTAGTTTTAACTGCTTTTCTATGGATACATTTCCTGGATCTAAGTCTAATCTAACAAACTTTTACACTGGTCAAATTAAGTAGTAATGATTAATTGTCCTGTCATTCAGTTGTGCCGCCTTCCACTTTATGTTCTACCGTTTCATAATGCTTATAGTTGTCGTGGAGAGCCTTCATTGGACCAGGGATGATAAATGGAAAATTCCATATCCTTTCTGTAACGGTGTTTTTGTACTTTTAATCTGGTTGAACATTTTCTTTCTGTATCCAGGCTTCTTTTCCTTTATTCTGACTTAAACTATCTGGTTCTTGTACCTTTGTGGCTTGAACTATTTTCTTTCTGTTTCTAAAATGTATATCTTTAATCTGGTTGTAAAATGATTTTCTATGTATCAGATGGTAGTTGATTATCTTTTTTAAATTGTTATGTGGTACATACTAGATGTACTTCTGAAATTTCTATTTGAAATTGTCCTATAGTCAGTCGGTGAGAACCTCCATGTTTTTAATCATTATCCGAAGCCCTGTATTTATCCATTCTTTTAAAGAAACACAATTGCATCATCTATGGAACCATGGTAAGTACGCCATGTCAAACGGACAAGCCATGAACAGTTACTCGTATGTTACAAAATCTCTGGGATCAGTTTTTTCCCCACTATGTAACAAATCTGAAAAAGGTGAGTACATGAGTATTTGACAATTTTACCTCATCTTATGAATGCTTTCTTTATGATAGATGTCAAGCGCATGGACAAATATGAGCTTTGCAATCATACATAGGGATGTAAATTGGGAGTGGGAGATATCAGGGTGGAATCTTTGGTATTTATATATAATTGGAAGTCTTGCTCACTCTCTGAAGAGCTATTCATCTGGCAAAAATTTTAGAGAGGATGAGGAGATCATATTTTAATTCAAATATAAAATAGCTCTGGAGTATCATGGAGCATATGAGCAATGGAGCTTGTGGAGCACGGCTCACCTCAAGGATTGCTCTCTTGGTTTGCTTTATAAGTTTTATTCTTCTCTGATTTTTTCTGTCAAATCACCCGATGGTACTAAAAGATGTATAGGATACTCTCAAACTGGCATTGTTTCACTATTTTGGGTTGGTTCCCATTCATGAATCAATCTCTATGTGCAGTGTTTGCTATTGATTTCTGATTCAAGTACCAAAAATGAGTGGCCGTTTCTCCCGCACAATTTATGTTGGTAACCTTCCTGCTGATATTAGAGAGCCTGAAATTGAAGATTTGTTTTACAAGGTGTGGTAAACTTCTTCTTTCTGTGTTCTGTCTTTTCTGTACACCTTTATTCCATTTCAAAATAATGTATCTTGGAAAATATTCCTTCCTCACATATCGTATCTGTATTTTTGGTCTTTATTTCTAAAATCATTTCTTTTTTTTTTTTTTTGTTTCTATAGTATGGTCGCATATTGGATATTGAACTGAAGATTCCACCACGACCACCTTGTTATTGTTTTGTGGAGGTATTTTTTCTGTTCTGTAAACTTTTATCTATGCAATTGTCACACAAATATATATTGATGTGTTAATTAATTTATTCCTTATGCCTGTAAATGCATCTACTCTTTTTGTCTTGCCTAGTATCAATACCTGTTTTCTGATTCCACTGTTTTTGTATACTTACAGTTTGGAAGTTCTAGGGATGCAGAAGATGCTATCAGGGGTAGAGATGGCTATAACTTTGATGGTTGTAGATTGAGGGTGAGAGTAATTGACTACAGTTGACTACACACCTTGGTAATTCTTTTGCATCCCCTACTCTTTTTCTAATTTTCATCACACATTATGCAGGTTGAGCTTGCACATGGTGGAAGAGGTCCGTCATCCTCAAGTGATCGCCGTGGTGGTTATGGCAGTGGTGGCGGTGGAGGGAGTGGGGGTGGCGGCGGCGGCGGCGGCAGTGGCGGTCGATATGGTGTTTCTCGCCATTCAGAATATCGAGGTAAGTAAATTTACAGAGCTGTGTGGCTTGGCTTGATAGGAGTTTGTGTTTTGTATGGAACTTGCGTATGTCTGTTTGTTTTCATCTTATAGTTATCGTCCGTGGCCTTCCTTCTTCTGCATCTTGGCAAGATCTGAAGGTTAGTCTAGTTTACTATTCTGAAAAAAATGAATAACTTTTCATCACCCTTCCCTCTCCAATATTTTGTCCTGATAGATGATTACCCTACTCGTTTTAAAAATATTTTCAGGATCACATGAGAAGAGCCGGGGATGTCTGTTTTGCTGAAGTTTCTCGTGACAGTGAAGGTATCATTTGTTGCTTGTACTGTCATCATAAATGTATTCTATAAATGAATACCTTTTTCTGCTTTTGCACATTCAATAAAACTTTGGAATTTCTAGGATTTTGGTTACGGTTGATAAATTAATGCATGCTCATTCAGATTTAATGCTTGACATGATTAGATCTAATGAAATCCTTGGTGCTGACGTTTATGTCAAATGCAGGAACATATGGGCTTGTTGATTATACCAATTATGAAGACATGAAATATGCTGTAAGTCTATATTGATCTTTGTGGGGGAGTTTATTAACCTTGTGGCCCTTTTAATTAGATTCAGCAAGATTGGTAACACAATTTGGAATTTCCAGATCCGCAAACTTGATGATAGTGAATTCAGGAATCCTTGGACTAGGACCTATATCCGGGTAATTCTTTTGTTGGCTGCATTTATGTCCATGGAGCTCTACAAATTTTCATGAGCACCTTTCTCATTCTTTAGAATTTTAGGGTGGAGGTAGTTCTTATGATGTGTATCTCAACCAACTCCTTCATAGCATTGCGGAATATGCACTTCCTTTGTCCTTGGTAAACTGAGTTTCGCTTTCATCCTTAGATGTCTATGGTATTCCTTTGCTTGTAGGTGAAGGAATACAAGGGCAGTCCTTCAAGAAGCCGAAGTAGAAGTCGCAGTAGAAGTAGAAGCCCCCGTAGGAGAAGGTGCTTATATGCTGCTAATGTTTATTATGCACTTTTAAATAACCGACCTGTTCAGCTGAAATTTGGGAGCAGACTGGGTGTTGGCTACCTGATTTTGTGGCAGATGCTGAAATGTTAAATGATATTCCTTCTTGCAGCAAATCAGAAGACAGGTCTCGTTCAAGATCACCATCACCGTCAGCATCTCCTGTGAAACCTTCCAGGTATGAATGGGGATAGATGCTTTATCATTTATTTATTGTGTGGCACATTGCTTTGCTGTCAAACCGCTATGATACCTCTTTGGCCTAAATTTGCAGACCTAAGTCGAGGTCCCGATCAAAGTCAAGATCAAGATCCAAGTCGAAATCAAGGTCGCCATCCCCACACAAGGTAAGAATTGGCTGGCATGTTGGACAGGAAAAACCCCAGTATTGTTGCACATTCATGTTTTATTGTTGTATTGCAGGCAAGATCTGGTAGTGCCACCTGAACCTGATGGTCCTTGTTCTTGTCCAAGAAGAGCCTCTCTTTATCATCCTATGTTTGTCGGTGCTTCTGCAGACTAGACTAGACTAGACTGTGATTCTACTGCATTAATAATTGAATACTTACAGAAGCTTATCATTGAGGCATTATGAAGATTTCACTAGACCAGGCCAGAACAATCATGTTTTTTTCTTTTTTTAATGTTTTCTTGCTGTTTCTGGAGATTTGTTTGAGCATACTGCTTACTTTATCGGACGTGGTATTGATGACTGCTGATGTCTTACTACTATCTCTTTATATCGTCATCATCATCATCCACACCGTATTGACTGTTCATTTGTGGAAATGAGACAATATATGTGCATGAGAAGGGGTAGTGGTGTCAGGGGTGAGATTTTTTGGTTTGCGATAACCTTCTTGCAGAAGCCGAGGGTCCATTTATATATAAAATTGCTATCGATCCAAATAATAATTCTATCTGTAGGTTGATACATTCTTGCATATTCTTATGTCATGAGTTGATTGAGAAGGAAGAAAAGGAGGGGAGAAGGAGATTCAGTTGTTTTTCTGGTAAAAATGGGTTTGCATAGAAGTGAAATCAACATAAATTGGTGTGATTTTGATTTTGGATTTTGGTTTTGAACTGAAATAGTTGTTTGATGTGATGTAAATATGTATTGATGTGATATTTTAAATGTAAAATTAGATTTTAGTGTAATAAAATAAAAAAAAAAAAAGAAAATAAAGAGTGTTTGAATTGATGTTTTGGAGGAGGGAAAAAAGTTAGAGAATGGTAGAATCGGAAACAAAATTTCACCGGTAAATACACTGGTACATGACTGGTGCAAGGATGTTTGTCGAATAGATTGAGCTTCTTTGAGTATACCCAATCACTTGATTGAAAGTGTTTTTCGGTCTTGTTTTTATCAGCAAGCATTTTTATTCTTAAAAATTTGAGTATATAAAAATGTGTATGTTTTTTACACCTTATTTCAATTTTTTGTATTATTATTATGTAAAAAAGTCCCAATGAAATGTAATATTATTTATATAAGACATTGTATCAAAATAATATAAAATAAAAAATCAAACAAACCAAACAAAGAAAAGTCCTAAAGATGTTAGCACATAATTAATTTTTTAAATGGAGAGTATTTCTGGTAAATTTATTGTTTGATTGAAATAAATATGATTAATAATAAATTAGTAATGATTTGTTGTATTTTGTTAAAGGTTTTCATCTATATGTTTTCAATAAGTGTTATTTATCAGAAAATATATATTATTATTATTATTATTATTTTTAATTACACTTCTAATATTTATTTCTTGTTTCAATTTAACTTATAACACCAAAATTATTTCAAACAACAATTACTAATGGGGCGGGCAGTTTTTGTCACAAATGGAAAATGGAAGGAGGAAATGCCAAACTCTATAATTTAGAGGGGTATAGATGCAAAAGTAGTATTCTATATAATATCAAAGGAGTGTAACCCTAACCCTAAACACACTGACTAAACCGCACCAGCCTTTGTGCCGCCTGGGCATCAACTCCTCGTTTGGAATTATCGTCTCTCGCCGGCCTCTGAACGAAGATGTCGATCGCCGAAGCTGCATGCGCATACGCCTCCTTGATTCTTCATGATGATGGCATCGCCGTCACGGTATTATATCTTCTACTCAATTTCATTATTCCGTTCATGTAAGGAATCATACATTTCTAGTTTCGATCAACTTTTTTTTTTTTTTTTTTTTTTTCAGGCGGAGAAGATTGCGGCGTTGTTGAAGGCTTCGAATGTATCTGTGGAGTCGTACTGGCCTAGCCTTTTCGCTAAGCTTTGCGAGAAGCGGAATGTTGAGGATCTTATAGTCAACATTGGCGCCGGTGGTGGGGCCGCTGTTGCTGTTGCAGCTCCTTCCGTCGGGGCTTCAGGTGGTGCAGCACCCGCTGCTCCTGCTACGGAGGAGAAAAAGGTATTTGCATCGATTGTTTTATTTTATTGAGTGAAAATAATGATTTTTTTACCCCGTTTTGTAGAGTAAATGATCTTTTTATGTATAACTTGCTAGTGAGTTCTGTAGAATTTTCTGTGGTTTGTCTACGCCTTTGTATAATTAAATAAGTTAAACGACGTTTTAGTTTTAAACTAAATCAGGTCTTTGGCCCAAGAGATACATATTATCCATGTTATGGTAAGATGCTGACGACTAATGACTGCAAATTTGTTTATTTATTTTTCAGGAGGAAACAAAGGAGGAGGAGAGCGATGATGACATGGGCTTCAGCTTATTTGATTAAGAGTGCTTTTTGTATCACTATTTATTTAATTTGAATTACATCTATAGATCACCATTGTTGGCTTCTGCAGCGTAAGGAAACATACCTACCATGTTTTGACAGTTGTAGTTCATCAATTTCCAATTTTTGCGAGTAATTTCATACTATCAAAATTTGATGGTTCAAATATCTTTGTTATTATACTGTCTCTAGTGCCAATCTTGGATATCTTGAGCTTTAGATTTGGTTGTGCGGCTCTTCATTTGGTCTTATTTGGTTGTTATTATGAACTTGTTGTTCTGGTGGAGAAGGTTTGTGGTTTATTTGTTCAATTGGAGCCAAGTGGAACACTTTTTATTGCTAATAGTATCTTGTGTTAGCTTCAGGTGCTCTATATATACTTGCATTGACCATTGGGCTTTTGATTATGCAAAATGTGCTTGGATGGTATTGAACTCCCATTGTTCTGAATTAGTGAGTGAGTGCTGATCATTTCATTATGGGGAATTTAGTGAGCATATCATTCAACTGCCTGCCTGTATGGTTGGTTTTCACATATTTTACGGTGTAACTCTCCCATTTGTAGAGCTGTTAACGAGTTGAACCAAACAAAATTTTATATGTTTGTGAACAAGACTCGTGTTTGTTGTTAAGCATTTGAGCTTGTTTGAAGTGTTCAAGTTCAGTTTGTTTATCAATTTTATTGTTTGCGTTGGTGTTCAGTTTGGTTTAAACTTGTTTGGGCTTGTTTGAATCTGATTAAGCTTGTTTGGATAGATATTATATTTTCTTTAGTTTTTTAAATCATATACATTTTAATGAATGATTGTGAATAAGGTTCGGATTTGTTTGTTAATTAAATGAATTTATTATGTTGTTGGACTTGACTAATTTATGTTAGCAAGCGAGTTTAAATTGAGCCAAATTGAATTGTGTTTAGATTACGAATGGTTTGGTTTGGTTTGTTTAATAGCTCTGTCTATTTGTATTTTGAGGGGCATTTCTTGTTTTCCTTACCAGCAAAGAAGCTTCACCAGTCACTTATATGTGGAGAAACAAAACTATCCCTTTTTTCTCTCATGCTTTCTTCTTCACAAACGCAACCAATTCGATCATGCACATCTAATAATGTAGGGTGGGGTTTATTTAAAGGCTTTTTGAGGGTTCATATATTGGGTTTTCTCAGACTTGCTGGCTGAGAAGTCCAGAATAAGAAATTAATCGTATTTTGCTTCTTTGCTTAGCTAAATCCACACAAAAACCTATTCATATGATACAAACACATGTAAATACGTACATACATGCCCGCTTAAGTTAGCCAGCATATTTATTATCAGTATCTTAATTGATCTTCATGATTATTATTATTGTTATTATTCTCTTAATGTCAACATTGGTACATGATGGAAACAAATGGGGTTCTTTCCTTCCTCTCCAAAAATGGTAAATAAATAAATAAAGACTGGTAGCAGCAGATAGACTCTGAGTCATTAATTAGGAGTGGCAGAAACTCGAACTCTTCTTCCTATGTTACCAAACTGTCTGGCAACACCAAATATGAGTGACTTAGTCAAGAATCCTCTGTCCAGACTACAAGCAATAGCCACAGCTACCCCAGCAATGACCCAAAACCTCGGAATAATCTTCCCCTCACCCCCCCTACCCACACCCACACCCACACCCACACCCACTGGTTCAACCATCTGCAACTGCTGTTGTGGTTCATCTGATGTACCCTCCTCCTCATCCGTCCCCCCGCCGCCGCCTTCCAGGATCTTCAAGTAGTCGGGACTAATCTTTGTATTGATCTCAGCCATGAGGGCATGATGGGAGAGCGACGCTTTAGTCGCCCTGTGTTTTTGATAAACTCGGAATCCCCGTGCAATGTTCTTCACAGCTCCCCACATGCCCTGGCGTACGCCGAACTTTGCGATTTCCCACGGGATTCCCATGTCCTCGTGATGGAACAGTACCACTTCACATGCAGATAATTGTCCGTTCCCTCTCCTTGATTCCACTGATGCAACCAAAACAAACACACAAGCTCCCACTCAGATCAGATCAGATCCATGGAACATGATCATCGATGACTATTTGTCGAGAATCAAACATTTAAGAAAGCTAACTGCTTGCATGAACTTTTACCTGGTTGAATGAACCAACTTGAGTAGTAAAGATCAACTCGGCGCGGCTTTTCTTTCCTTGGTGTTGATTCATTGGGAACTCCCTAGATTAAGATCATATGATGCTAATCAATCAAAGAAACGAACATATATATATATATATACACTACATACTATAAGCTTTATTATCAAGTTTCTAGGTTGAAGTTTACTCAAGATTATTGCAGGATTTACAAAAGATTGCCATTAAAATCAGTAGAGTTAATCCCAAATGAAGCAGAAAACAACCACATAAAAAAAACCTGTCTTTTACCTTAGTCACACAGTAATATGAGCATCCAGATTGCCATATCCGGCGGCCTATTATGTATTCTCTGTCACTGCAGAAAAATGGAAACTGAGCAAAATCCACACACCCGTCAGTCAAGAGTTAGATATATATTATGAAGATAGCAAGAACAGAACATGAAGAAACTGTGTTGCAGCAAATATATCCTTTACCAACCTTGCGTATCCAATGAACGACCATAGTTCCCGTGGTAGAGCACTCTTCTAAAACTGAAGCGTGCATGAGCATATTGTCCCACTTCAAACGGAACTCATCATCCCAGAAGAAGTCCCTTAATAACTCAGGAGTTGCATCTTCATACACAGTCCTGCTACGATACTGGGGAGGGCCTCTCTGAAAAATCACCCAACCATATACGGAAAAATTCAGCACAGGTGATGCATGATCACAAAATTGATTGATTATGGAAGATGAATGGATTTATAAGACCTCCGGGTCTCTTTGCCATGCTTGGTAGCTCATATCTTCGGTTGATCGATCCATCATATGCTTCCAAGGGGGTCCTCCATCTTTCCTTCCGACTAGATAGAACAAATGGTCCAAATCCTTATATGTAACAAGCTCACTGTTTTCTTTCTCAACTTCTGAAGAACTATCAATGGAGGTTAATGTAAGTTAATAGTATTGGAAGATTTTTGCTTCTCCATCAGCTTGCTTTCCAAACAACAAATTAACTATGAACATATCTAAAGTTCCAAAATTTTCTTGAAGATTGATGTATTAATCGTCCCAGATCATTGATTCTAGATCAAGTACCTCTAATCCTCTGGTTTTCTTGAGAAATAAGAGTTAATGGCAGTTTTACTAGATTAACAAACTTACTGCATATACAAAGTAAAAGGTACGAATTTCATTGCACTTACTTCCCCCTTCAATTGATTCACAGTAATTTATCCAAATCATTAGGAAATAAAAACATATCAGTAACCCTAATCTCAAATTCACCACAACAAAATCAAACCACAACCACAAAGGATGGCACAAATTATTATCCTCCTAAAGGTTTAAGATTGTCATATTATGATGTTATCCTCCTAATTAGTTTAGTAAAAATGGTATAAGAAGTATCAGAGTAGAAGATAACGAAACAAGCGATGGTTTCTTCGTTTATTAAGAACTTACCTGCAAAAAGGACCGTCATTAACCATGTGACGAGAAGAATCGGTGGGAGGAAGGCGGCCTTGTTGTTGTTGTTGAGGAAGATGATGATGAGCCGAGGTAGAAGGTGAAGGTGGTGGCGAAAAATCAAATTTGCAATTCCGAAAGGTAGCCGCCCCCGCCCACCTAGGTTTCCAAACCCACCCCACCACCATCCCCAAAATAAAAGCAATCGAAAGAGGTCCTAAAAGCTGTACAATCCCTATCGCCATCGCCGAGATGGTAGGCGGCCTTGCAAAAATCTCCAGGAAAGCCTCAATCAGCAGCAGCGCCATTGCTGCCTCTGAACCAATCTTATCTTAGACAAATAAACAAGCACGGGAACAAAAAAAAAACCTAGAAGAAAGTGGAGCAGGAGACAGAAGAGACGTAGTGTGTGTATATTATTGTTTAAACAGAAGAGAAAAGAGAAGCAATAGAGAAGAAGAAGAGGAACAAGAAGAAGGAAAACATGAGGCTCGTCTGTATGTAGGTAGGGTATGTCGAGAGCATCCAATCCAAATAGGTAGGAGAGGAAGGAACCTAGTTTACGACGAGATTTGCGGGAGAATCTGAATTCAGTGTCATCATCATCATCTTCTTCTTCTTGGTTTTGGTTTTGGTTTTCATTTTCAGTTTGCTATTATTGTTGATGTTCTTCTTCCATTGGAATACAGGAAGGAAGGTTGGAGAACAATGAATGAATGGTATTGGTTTGTGTGGAGCGAGAGAACGAGAAAGGAGAGAGGGAGAATCAAGAAAAGGAAGAAGCAAAATTGTGTATCTATGGGTAGGCCGGTAGGGATTAGTGAGTGGTGACGATAAGAACAAGTGGTTGCGATTGGGCAGTCCGGGCAGTCTGGGCAAGGAAGCTAACTCTTACTCTTACTCTCACTCTCTGCTCTTGGTGGTATAGGGTTTTTGAGAAACCCACGCTTAGCCCCATTTCAAGTCCTTCGTCAAATATGCACTAGCCATAGTAATTTTCTCTTGCCATAGTAATTTTCTCTGATTATAACTCTATTATTTATTATTTTTTTAAATATTTAACTTTTTTTATTATTTTAAATAATTTTTTATTTTTATAATTTAAAATAAAGTTTAAAAAAATTTTAAAAAATAAAAATTAAATTTTAAAATTAAATTTATAATTTAAAAAAAAAATTTTAAAAAAATAGCATTTGGGGTTGCACTGCAGCAAACTCTAAATTTGATGCTGGAACTGAAGTTGGATTGGAGCAACTCGGCGGCAAAAATGGTATTGAAACGCCAGATATGGAGCATAGTTGGAGATGCTCTCAGGGAGTATATTAATATATATATATATATCTTTTTTATTTTTATATTCATTTGCTATGAATTAATTATAAAGGTGGTTTTTATATTACTATAAAATTATTTTTATTTTTTAAGATTATTATACAATATTATTTTTTTCTATTTTATAGTAAAGAATATTTTTTCATTTTAGTTTATCTATAACTAAAACTAGTAAAAATAAGCGAGAAATCGATTGAAACCCGTAACAAAAATTATGTTTGAATATCTAAAAATAGGCTTGAAAGATTTTGGATCGGTCAATGAAGTAAATTGTGTGTAGGCCAGAAAGGTCTAGTTTTGCTTAACTCCAGTCAAACTACAAATTCGATTCAATAAGACAAGTCATATATGTGAACCATATGTGATAGATAAGATCTGTAGTCGTCGGAATTCGAATTCATAACTTCACGGTCATGAGTTTATCTTCATACCACCGAGTCATCCTTTACGATACAGAATTCTACTATTTGCCTCTATCGACTATATCATTGGGTGACTTTGACTGGTTAAAAAAAAAAAAAAACTCATAACTTCTCTAGAGGACAATAATGAAACGAGTGAAGAAAGTAAGCTACCATTTGGTCGATCTTTTTAGAAATCACCAATTGAAGAGGAAGATATGCTAGAAGTTTTCTGTCATAGTTGTATATGTGTTATATTAAAAAATATATATAATAATAATTATTGAGAACTTGTTTTTATCCGTATATTGATTGTACTTTCTCTATTTGAAAAATCAATAGGCATGTTGCAAAATAGACGAACAAAATAGAATAAAATTTTTAATTAAAGAATATGCAAAATATTAAAGAAACAAGATTTAAGATAACTTTTTACAGATTCCGTAAGAAATGGTTTAATGGTTGAGTTAGATTTGTGACGACCGTGGGGTTATGGATTCAAAATCCCAATTCCTACAAAGTCTGATCTCGGCTAGTTTAATTCATCAATTGATTTATTTCTTGATTTTTTTGGCTGGCTTATATTTGGACTCAAATATTAAATTAAATTTTAAGCCACAAAATAACATACCAAATGTCCACTGATTTGAATTTCGTAATCTTACACTATTACAACTCCATGGATCACACCAATTTAGTCACGTGGATGTGGTTGCCATCACGTTTTCTTTTCTTCCTAGTGCTTTAGTTTCTTGGGGGACACGTTTTTTTAGTGTAGCAGTGGTACTGGTAGCAGCATTAATACAATTCTAGAACAGTTTAATACCATAAAAATATCTGTGTTTAGACTTTAGCCTCACATGTCACTTAATTAGTCTACAGACAGACTCATTATATTAGATATTTATTGAAATAAATAATGAGGTTAGAATGAATGTATGAATGAATTTATTATTAATACAAGGATGGATGACACGACATTATCGTGTGATTGTGAATCCATTGGGCTTCAACTCACATACACATAATTTTAACTACACATAGGATTTGTTGATCCAATTTTATTTTGTTTTGATAGATTCTCATTATATATATACATATTGGGTAAACACTATCTTGTATTTCAGTAAAAATATATAAAATATTTTGTATTTTATTTATTTCGTAAAATGATATTGTGTTAATTTAAAATTTGCACAAAACTATTTTTGTTCAAAATTGATGTCTAATTCTAAATAAAAATTTAAATTACACAATTTCTATACAAATAAAAGACTTTGAAATATCTTAAATAAGGCTGATGATCTGATCTCACTTTGGGATTAGATCAGCAGCCCTACCCTATTCGATTCATCATCTATTTTGTTTATATATACAAAAGTGTTTATGTATAAAAACACACATGTATATGTATAAAATCACTTTTTACATGCATATATATATGTATGTATACATTCAATGCGTGATGATGCAAGTGGAGTGAGAGCTTTTTGATGATGTTGGTGGGGTTTGAAGCATTTTTACGATGCTGATTTATTCTCGCTTTGGGATCAAATCAACAGCCCTAGCTCCACCGCAACCTCATCTGCATAATATATTGGGTGTTTATATACACATTTATATATGTATACACCTAATGACTGATTAGGCAGATAGGGCTGGAAGCCTATTTTATGTTATTGATCTTATCTCAAACCCCACCATAACTCTACATCCATCATCACCTCACTTTATATATACACATACGTGTGTATGCATAAAATCATTTTATAAATACACGTATGTGTATGTATAAACTTAATAGATGATGATGCAAATACGACTGCGAGTATTTTGATGTTGAACTGATCCCACTTTGGGATCATATTAGTAGTCCCATCTTCATTCGTATCATAACTTATTAAGTATATACATATACATGGGTGTATACACCCATTGGGTGATGATGCATATAAGATTGAGAGTCTTTTGATGTTGTTGATATGATCTCGCTTTGTAATCAGATCAACAACCCCACTCTCACCCCAACACCATCTTCATTATTATCTATTGGGTGTATACATATATACGTCTGTATGTGTATGTATAAAGTACACATATGTGTATATAAACTCATTTTATTAATACACACGTGTATATATATACACTCAGTAAGTGATGATGCAGATGGGGTTGAGAGCCTTTCGATATTGTTGATCTAATTTTGCTTTGAGATCGGATCAATAGCCCCACCCCTATTTGTATCATCACTCATTGGGTATACACACACATGTATATGTATACACTGAATAGGTAATGATGCATAAAGTACATATACATTCAATGAATGATGATACAGATTGGGCTGAAAGCCTTTCGATGTTGCTGATTTTGATCTCAAAGCAGGATTAGATTAATTGTCTCATCCCCACACAGCCCAACCCCAATCATTTTTAATGGGTGTATACATACACATATATATATACAAGCATATGTATGTACTCAATAAGTGATGGTGCAAATAAATATGAGAGTCTATTTCATGTTGTTGATCTGATTCTACTTTTGAATTGGATCAACAGCCCCACCTTTACCCAACCCTATCTACATCGTCACTTATTATGTATATATATAAACACATATATATGTATAAGAAAGTGAGATCAGATCGGCAACATCACCCACGTTTGTATCATCACCTATTGGGCTTATACATACATGTTTATACATCCAATTAGTGATGATGCAAATGGAGTTGTCAGCCTTTTAATGCTGCTAGTCTGAGATCAAATGAGCAACTCCAACCCATCCTAGTTCTGTCTACATCATCTCCTATTGGGCATATACATACACATGGGTATATGTATAAAGTGTATTTATATATACACCCGTATGTATGTCTACTGTAACACCCCAGTTGGCTCATACTGGAAATGCTACCGCCACACTGCATCATGAGGTCGTCATCTCCTACTTTGGGCCCCACAATACAATGTTAAGGCTAAAATTAATCATAAAAGCGCATTATTATATAACAGAACCTGATTTATAAATATTTACAAAACACACCCCTTAACAAGAGGTTTTCCGGTTAAAAATTTACATATAATACAATAGACGTAAGTTCACTCACTCAGCCCGTATTTCTATATCACGAGACGTCCCCTGTCTCGGATGTGCCATGCATACCTGAAGCAAATATTTTCTTAAAAGCATTCTAGATTTAAATCCATTTTAAGAACTAACGTGATGGACGGATTTTCGTGCACTTGTAGGCAGCAAAAATGGGATTCTTTGCGATCCACATCGCGGCCAGGAATCGCAAACGACGACCCCGTCAGCCGCTCACGGAGCCGTCTCCCAGATGAATTTTGCGAACAGGGGTTCGTGCACGGGCGCCGACGAACCCGCGTCATCGCGAGAAGTCGAATAAGCCTTATCGTTTAGAGAAAGGAGAATTCGTAAAATGAATTCTATAGGTGAACCTGCGAAAGGATCATTGTCGATATCTGCCCCGGCAGACAACAACGAACTCGTGACCCGACGTACGAATGCCGCTCAGGCCGTCCATCGTGACAGAGTGGGCGCCACGAGTCCCAAAAAACTCCTGCATGGATTTTCGTGCACTTGTAGGCAGCAAAAATGGGAATCCCTGCGATCAACGTCGCGGCCAGGAATTGAGAACGACGACCCCATCAACTGCTCACGGAGACGTCGCCCAGACAAATTTTGCGAACGGGGGTTCGCGCACGGGCGCCGACGAACCCGCGTCATTGCGAGAAGTCGAATAAGCCTTATCGTTTAGAGAAAGAAGAATTCATAAAATTAATTCTATAGGTGAACCTGCGAAAGGATCATTGTCGATAGCTGCCCCGGCAGACAACAGCGAACTCGTGACCCGACGCACGAATGCCGCTCAGGCCGTCCATCGTGAAAGAGTGGGCGCCACGAGTCCCAAAAAACTCGTGCACGGATTTTTGTGCACTTGTAGGCAGCAAAAATGGGATTCCCTGCGATCCACGTCACGGCCAGGAATCAAGATCGACGACCCTGTCAGCCGCTCACAGAGCCGTCGCTCAGACGAATTTTGCGAACGGGTGTTCGCGCATGGGTGCCGACGAACCCGCGTCATCGCGAGAAATCAAATAAGCCGTATCGTTTAGAGAAAGGAGAATTCGTAAATTGAATTTTACAGGTGAACCTGCGAAAGGATCATTGTCGATATCTGCCCGGGTAGACAACAGCGAACTCGTGACCCGACGTACGAATGCAGCTCAAGCCGTCCATCGTGACAGAGTGGGCGCCACGAGTCCCAAAAAACTTCTGCACGGATTTGCGTGCACTTGTAGGCAGCAAAAATGGGATTCTCTGCGATCAACGTCGCGACCAAAAATCGTACACGACGACCTCGTCAACCGCTCACGAAGCCATCTTCCAGCCGAATTTTGCGAACAAAGGTTCACGCACGGGCGCCGACGAACCTGCGTCATTGCAAAAAGTTGAATAAGCATTATCATTAAGAGAAAGAAGAATTCGTAAAGTGAATTCTATAGGTGAACCGACGAAAGGATCATTGTCGATATCTGCCCCGACAGACAACAACGAACTCGTGACCTGACGTACGAATGCCGCTCAGGCCGTCCATCATGACAGAGTGGGTGCCACGAGTCCCAAAAAACTCCTGGACGGATTTTCGTGCACTTGTAGGTAGCAAAATTGGGATTCCCTGTGATCCACATCGCGGCCAGGAATCGCGAACGACGACCCCGTCAACCGCTCACGGAGCCGTCGCCCAGACGAATTTTGCGAACGGGGGTTGACGCATGGGCTCCGACAAACCCGTGTCATCGAGAGAAGTCGAATAAGCCTTATCGTTTAGAGAAAGAAGAATTTGTAAAATGAATTCTATAGGTGAACCTGCGAAAGTATCATTGTCGATTTCTGCCCCGGCATACAACAGCGAACTCGTGACCAGACGTACGAATGCCGCTCAGGCCGTCCATCGTGACAGAGTGGGCGCAACGAGTCCCAAAACACTCCTGCACGGATTTTTGTGCACTTGTAGGCAGCAAAAATGGGATTCCCTGCAATCCACGTCGCAGCTAGAAATCGCAAACGACGACCCCGTCAGCCGCTCACAGAGCCGTCTCCCAGACAAATTTTGCGAACGGGGGTTCACGCACGGGCGCCGACGAACCTGCGTCATCGCGAGAAGTCGAATAAGCCTTATTGTTTAGAGAAAGGAGAACTCGTAAAATGAATTCTAAGGGTGAACCTGCGAAAGGATCATTGTCGATATCTGCCCCAACAGACAACAACAAACTCGTGACTCGACGTATGAATGCCGCTCAGGCCATTCATCGTGACAGAGTGGACGCCACTAGTCCCAAAAAGCTCCTGCACGAATTTTTGTGCACTTGTAGGCAGCAAAAATGGGATTCCTTGCGATCAACGTCGCGGCCAGGAATCGGGAACGACGACCCCGTCAGCCGCTCACGGAGCCGTCGTCCAGCCGAATTTGGCGAACGGGGGTTCGCGCACGGCCGCCGACGAACCCGCGTCAACGCGAGAATTCGAGTAAGCCTTATCATTTAGAGAAAGTACAACACGTAACAAGGATTCTATAGGTGAAGCTGCGGAAGGATCATTGTGGATGTCTGTCTCGGCTGACAAGAGCGCATTCGTGACCCGACGTACGAGTGCCGGTCAGGCCGTCCATCGGTACTGAGTGAGCGCCCAAAAAACTCCTGCGTGGATTTTCGCGAATAAGTAGGCACCAAAAATGGATTTCCTGCGACGCACGTCGCGGCCAAAAATCGTGAAAGACGACCTTTTCCGTCGTTCACGGACCTGTCGTCCAGCCATATATTGCGAACGAGGATTCGCGCACGGCCGCCGACGAACCCGCGTCAACGCGAGAATTCGAGTAAGCCTTATCATTTAGAGAAAGTACAACACGTAACCAGGATTCTATAGGTGAACCTGCGGAAGGATCATTGTGGATGTGTGTCCCGGCTGACAACAACGCATTCGTGACCCGACGTACGAGTGCCGGTCAGGCCGTCCATCGGGACAGAGTGAGCGCCCAAAAAACTCCTGCGCGGATTTTTGCGAATATGTAGGCACCAAAAATGGATTTCTGCAATGCACGTCGCGGCCAAAAATCGCGAACGACGACCTTGTCCGTCGTTCCCGGACCCGTCGTCCAGCCGTATATTGCGAACGAGGATTCGCGCACGGCCGCCGACGAACCCGCGTCAACGCGAGAATTCGAGTAAGCCTTATCATTTAGAGAAAGTACAACACGTAACAAGGATTCTACAGGTGAACTTGCGGAAGGATCATTGTGGATGTCTGTCCCGGCTGACAACAGCGTATTCGTGACCCGACGTACGAGTGCCGGTCATGCCGTCCATCGGTACTGAGTGAGCGCCCAAAAAAACTTCTGCGCGGATTTTCGCGAATATATAGGCACCAAAATTGGATTTCCTGCGATGCACGTCACGGCCAAAAATCGCGAACGACGAACTTGTCGGTCGTTCCTGGACCCGTCGTCCAGCAGTATATTGCGAACGAGGATTCGCGCACGGCAGCCGACGAACCCGCGTCAACGCGAGAATTCGAGTAAGCCTTATCATTTAGAGAAAGTACAACACGTAACAAGGATTCTACAGGTGAACCTGCGGAAGGATCATTGTGGATGTCTGTCCCGGCTGACAACAGCGTATTCGTGACCCGACGTACGAGTGCCGGTCAGGCCGTCCATCGGGACAGAGTGAGCGCCTAAAAAAACTCTTGCGCGGATTTTCGCGAATATGTAGGCACCAAAAATGAATTTCCTGCGACGCACGTAGTGGCCAAAAATCGCGAACGACGACCTTGTCCGTCGTTCCCGGACCCGTCGTCCAGCCGTATATTGCGAACGAGGATTCGCGCACGGCCGCCGACGAACCCGCGTCAACGCGAGAATTCGAGTAAGCCTTATCATTTAGAGAAAGTACAACACGTAACAAGGATTCTACAGGTGAACCTGCGGAAGGATCATTGTGGATGTCTGTCCCGGCTGACAACAGCGTATTCGTGACCCGACGTACGAGTGCCGGTCAGGCCGTCCATCGGGACAGAGTGAGCGCCTAAAAAAACACTTGTGCGGATTTTCGCGAATATGTAGGCACCAAAAATGAATTTCCTGCGACGCACGTCGTGGCCAAAAATCGCGAACGACGACCTTGTCCGTCGTTCCCGGACCCGTCGTCCAGCCGTATATTGCGAACGAGGATTCGCGCACGGCCGCCGACGAACCCGCGTCAATGCGAGAATTCGAGTAAGCCTTATCATTTAGAGAAAGTACAACACGTAACAAGGATTCTACAGGTGAACCTGCGGAAGGATCATTGTGGATGTCTGTCCCGGCTGAAAACAGCGCATTCGTGACCCGACGTACGAGTGCCGGTCAGGCCGTCCATCGGGACAGAGTGAGCGCCCAAAAAACTCCTGCGCGGATTTTCGCGAATATGTAGGCACAAAAAATGGATTTTCTGCAATGCACGTCGCGGCCAAAAATCGCGAACGACGACCTTGTCCGTCGTTCCCGGACCCGTCGTCCAGCCGTATATTGCGAACGAGGATTCGCGCACGGCCGCCGACGAACCCGCGTCAACGCGAGAATTCGAGTAAGCCTTATCACTTAGAGAAAGTACAACACGTAACAAGGATTCTATAGGTGAACCTGCGGAACGATCATTGTGGATGTCTGTCCCGGCTGACAACAGCGTATTCGTGACCCGACGTACGAGTGCCGGTCAGGCCGTCCATCGGGACAGAGTGAGCGCGCAAAAAAACTCCTGCGCGGATTTTCATTAATATGTAGGCACCAAATATGGATTTCCTGCGATGCATGTCGCGGCCAAAAATCGAGAAAGACGACCTTGTCCGTCGTTCACAGACCCGTCGTCCAGCCGTATATTGCGAACGAGGATTCGCGCACGGCCGCCGACGAACCTGCGTCAACGCGAGAATTCGAGTAAGCCTTATCATTTAGAGAAAGTACAACACGTAACAAGGATTCTTCAGGTGAACCTGCGGAAGGATCATTGTGGATGTCTGTCCCGGCTGACAACAGCGTATTCGTGACCCGACGTACGAGTGCCGGTCAGGCCGTCCATCGGGACAGAGTGAGCGCCCAAAAAACTCCTGCGCGGATTTTCGCGAATATGTAGGCACCAAATATGGATTTCCTGCAATGGACGTCGCGGCCAAAAATCGCGAACGACGACCTTGTCCGTCGTTCACGGACCCGTCGTCCACCCGTATATTGCGAACGAGGATTCGCGCACAGCCGCCGACGAACCCGCGTCAACGCGAGAATTCGAGTAAGCCTTATCACTTAGAGAAAGTACAACACGTAACAAGGATTCTATAGGTGAACCTGCGGAAGGATCATTGTGGATGTCTGTCCCGGCTGACAACAGCGTATTCGTGACCCGACGTACGAGTGCCGGTCAGGCCGTCCATCGGGACAGAGTGAGCGCGCAAAAAAACTCCTGCGTGGATTTTCGCGAATATGTAGGCACCAAAAATTGATTACCTGCGATGCACGTCGCGGCCAAAAATCGGGAACGACGACCTTGTCCGTCGTTCACGGACCCGTCGTCCACCCGTATATTGCGAACGAGGATTCGCGCACGACCGCCGACGAACCCGCGTCAACGCGAGAATTCGAGTAAGCCTTATCACTTAGAGAAAGTAAAACTAGGTGAACCTGCGGAAGGATCATTGTGGATGTCTGTCCCGGCTGACAACAGCGTATTCGTGACCCGACGTACGAGTGCCAGTCAGGCCGTCCATCGGGACAGAGTGAGCGCCCAAAAAACTCCTGCGCGGATTTTCGCGAATATGTAGGCACCAAATATGGATTTCCTGCGATGCATGTCGCGGCCAAAAATCGAGAAAAACGACCTTGTCCGTCGTTCACAGACCCGTCGTCCAGCCGTATATTGCGAACGAGGATTCGCGCACGGCCGCCGACGAACCCGCGTCAACGCGAGAATTCGAGTAAGCCTTATCATTTAGAGAAAGTACAACACGTAACAAGGATTCTACAGGTGAACCTGCGGAAGGATCACTGTGGATGTCTGTCCCGGCTGACAACAGCGCATTCGTGACCCGACGTACGAGTGCCGGTCAGGCCGTCCATCGGGACAGAGTGAGCGCCCAAAAAACTCCTGCGCGGATTTTCGCGAATATTTAGGCACCAAAAATGGTTTTTCTGCAATGCACTTCGCGGCCAAAAATCGCGAACGACGACCTTGTCCGTCGTTCCCGGACCCGTCGTCCAGCCGTATATTGCGAACGAGGATTCGCGCACGGCCGCCGACGAACCCGCGTCAACGCGAGAATTCGAGTAAGCCTTATCACTTAGAGAAAGTACAACACGTAAAAAGGATTCTATAGGTGAACCTGCGGAAGGATCATTGTGGATGTCTGTCCCGGCTGACAACAGCGTATTCGTGACCCGACGTACGAGTGCCGGTCAGGCCGTCCATCGGGACAGAGTGAGCGCGCAAAAAAACTCCTGCGCGGATTTTCGCGAATATGTAGGCACCAAATATGGATTTCCTGCGATGCATGTCGCGGCCAAAAATCGAGAAAGACGACCTTGTCCGTCGTTCCTGGACCCGTCGTCCAGCCGTATATTGCGAACGAGGATTCGCGCACGGCCGCCGACGAACCCGCGTCAACGCGAGAATTCGAGTAAGCCTTATCATTTAGAGAAAGTACAACACGTAACAAGGATTCTATAGGTGAACCTGCGGAAGGATCATTGTGGATGTCTGTCCCGGCTGACAACAGCGCATTCGTGACCCGACGTACGAGTGCCGGTCAGGCCGTCCATCGGTACTGAGTGAGCGCCCAAAAAAACTCCTGCGCGGATTTTCGCGAATATGTAGGCACCAAAAATGGATTTCCTGCAATGGACGTCGCGGCCAAAAATCGCGAACGACGACCTTGTCCGTCGTTCACGGACCCGTCGTCCACCCGTATATTGCGAACGAGGATTCGCGCACAGCCGCCGACGAACCCGCGTCAACGCGAGAATTCGAGTAAGCCTTATCACTTAGAGAAAGTACAACACGTAACAAGGATTCTATAGGTGAACCTGCGGAAGGATCATTGTGGATGTCTGTCCCGGCTGACAACAGCGTATTCGTGACCCGACGTACGAGTGCCGGTCAGGCCGTCCATCGGGACAGAGTGAGCGCCCAAAAAACTCCTGCGCGGATTTTCGCGAATATGTAGGCACCAAAAATGGATTTCCTGCGACGCACGTCGCGGCCAAAAATCGCGAACGACGACCTTGTCCGTCGTTCCTGGACCCGTCGTCCAGCCGTATATTGCGAACGATGATTCGCGCACGGCCGCCGACGAACCCGCGTCAACGCGAGAATTCGAGTAAGCCTTATCATTTAGAGAAAGTACAACACGTAACAAGGATTCTACAGGTGAACCTGCGGAAGGATCATTGTGGATGTCTGTCCCGGCTGACAACAGCGCATTCGTGACCCGACGTACGAGTGCCGGTCAGGCCGTCCATCGGGACAGAGTGAGCGCCCAAAAAAACTCCTGCGCGGATTTTCGCGAATATGTAGGCACCAAAAATGGATTTCCTGCGACGCACGTCGCGGCCAAAAATCGCGAACGACGACCTTGTCCGTCGTTCCTGGACCCGTCGTCCAGCCGTATATTGCGAACGATGATTCGCATTCGGCCGCCGACGAACCCGCGTCAACGCGAGAATTCGAGTAAGCCTTATCATTTAGAGAAAGTACAACACGTAACAAGGATTCTATAGGTGAACCTGCGGAAGGATCATTGTGGATGTCTGTCCCGGCTGACAACAGCGTATTCGTGACCCGACGTACGAGTGCCGGTCAGGCCGTCCATCGGGACAGAGTGAGCGCCCAAAAAACTCCTGCGCGGATTTTCGCGAATATGTAGGCACCAAAAATGGATTTTCTGCAATGCACGTCGCGGCCAAAAATCGCGAACGACGACCTTGTCCGTCGTTCACGGACCCGTCGTCCACCCGTATATTGCGAACGAGGATTCGCGCACAGCCGCCGACGAACCCGCGTCAACGCGAGAATTCGAGTAAGCCTTATCACTTAGAGAAAGTACAACACGTAACAAGGATTCTATAGGTGAACCTGCGGAAGGATCATTGTGGATGTCTGTCCCGGCTGACAACAGCGTATTCGTGACCCGACGTACGAGTGCCGGTCAGGCCGTCCATCGGGACAGAGTGAGCGCGCAAAAAAACTCCTGCGCGGATTTTCGCGAATATGTAGGCACCAAAAATTGATTTCCTGCGATGCACGTCGCGGCCAAAAATCGCGAACGACGACCTTGTCCGTCGTTCACGGACCCGTCGTCCACCCGTATATTGCGAACGAGGATTCGCGCACGGCCGCCGACGAACCCGCGTCAACGCGAGAATTCGAGTAAGCCTTATCACTTAGAGAAAGTAAAACTAGGTGAACCTGCGGAAGGATCATTGTGGATGTCTGTCCCGGCTGACAACAGCGTATTCGTGACCCGACGTACGAGTGCCGGTCAGGCCGTCCATCGGGACAGAGTGAGCGCCCAAAAAACTCCTGCGCGGATTTTCGCGAATATGTAGGCACCAAATATGGATTTCCTGCGATGCACGTCGCGGCCAAAAATCGCGAAAACGACCTTGTCCGTCGTTCACAGACCCGTCGTCCAGCCGTATATTGCGAACGAGGATTCGCGCACGGCCGCCGACGAACCCGCGTCAACGCGAGAATTCGAGTAAGCCTTATCATTTAGAGAAAGTACAACACGTAACAAGGATTCTATAGGTGAACCTGCGGAAGGATCATTGTGGATGTCTGTCCCGGCTGACAACAGCGCATTCGTGACCCGACGTACGAGTGCCGGTCAGGCCGTCCATCGGGACAGAGTGAGCGCCCAAAAAACTCCTGCGCGGATTTTCGCGAATATGTAGGCACCAAAAATGGATTTCCTGCAATGCACGTCGCGGCCAAAAATCGCGAACGACGACCTTGTCCGTCGTTCCCGGACCCGTCGTCCAGCCGTATATTGCGAACGAGGATTCGCGCACGGCCGCCGACGAACCCGCGTCAACGCGAGAATTCGAGTAAGCCTTATCACTTAGAGAAAGTACAACACGTAACAAGGATTCTATAGGTGAACCTGCGGAAGGATCATTGTGGATGTCTGTCCCGGCTGACAACAGCGTATTCGTGACCCGACGTACGAGTGCCGGTCAGGCCGTCCATCGGGACAGAGTGAGCGCGCAAAAAAACTCCTGCGCGGATTTTCGCGAATATGTAGGCACCAAAATGGATTTCCTGCGATGCACGTCGCGGCCAAAAATCGCGAACGACGACCTTGTCCGTCGTTCCTGGACCCGTCGTCCAGCCGTATATTGCGAACGAGGATTCGCGCACGGCCGCCGACGAACCCGCGTCAACGCGAGAATTCGAGTAAGCCTTATCATTTAGAGAAAGTACAACACGTAACAAGGATTCTATAGGTGAACCTGCGGAAGGATCATTGTGGATGTCTGTCCCGGCTGACAACAGCGCATTCGTGACCCGACGTACGAGTGCCGGTCAGGCCGTCCATCGGTACTGAGTGAGCGCCCAAAAAACTCCTGCGCGGATTTTCGCGAATATGTAGGCACCAAAAATGGATTTCCTGCGATGCACGTCGCGGCCAAAAATCGCGAACGACGACCTTGTCCGTCGTTCACGGACCCGTCGTCCACCCGTATATTGCGAACGAGGATTCGCGCACGGCCGCCGACGAACCCGCGTCAACGCGAGAATTCGAGTAAGCCTTATCACTTAGAGAAAGTACAACACGTAACAAGGATTCTATAGGTGAACCTGCGGAAGGATCATTGTGGATGTCTGTCCCGGCTGACAACAGCGTATTCGTGACCCGACGTACGAGTGCCGGTCAGGCCGTCCATCGGGACAGAGTGAGCGCCCAAAAAAACTCCTGCGCGGATTTTCGCGAATATGTAGGCACCAAAAATGGATTTCCTGCGATGCACGTCGCGGCCAAAAATCGCGAACGACGACCTTGTCCGTCGTTCCTGGACCCGTCGTCCAGCCGTATATTGCGAACGATGATTCGCGCACGGCCGCCGACGAACCCGCGTCAACGCGAGAATTCGAGTAAGCCTTATCATTTAGAGAAAGTACAACACGTAACAAGGATTCTACAGGTGAACCTGCGGAAGGATCATTGTGGATGTCTGTCCCGGCTGACAACAGCGCATTCGTGACCCGACGTACGAGTGCCGGTCAGGCCGTCCATCGGGACAGAGTGAGCGCCCAAAAAACTCCTGCGCGGATTTTCGCGAATATGTAGGCACCAAAAATGGATTTCCTGCGATGCACGTCGCGGCCAAAAATCGCGAACGACGACCTTGTCCGTCGTTCCTGGACCCGTCGTCCAGCCGTATATTGCGAACGATGATTCGCGCACGGCCGCCGACGAACCCGCGTCAACGCGAGAATTCGAGTAAGCCTTATCATTTAGAGAAAGTACAACACGTAACAAGGATTCTACAGGTGAACCTGCGGAAGGATCATTGTGGATGTCTGTCCCGGCTGACAACAGCGTATTCGTGACCCGACGTACGAGTGCCGGTCAGGCCGTCCATCGGGACAGAGTGAGCGCCCAAAAAACTCCTGCGCGGATTTTCGCGAATATGTAGGCACCAAAAATTGATTTCCTGCGAAGCACGTCGCGGCCAAAAATCGCGAACGACGACCTTGTCCGTCGTTCACGGACCCGTCGTCCACCCGTATATTGCGAACGAGGATTCGCGCACGGCCGCCGACGAACCCGCGTCAACGCGAGAATTCGAGTAAGCCTTATCACTTAGAGAAAGTACAACACGTAACAAGGATTTTATAGGTTAACCTGCGGAAGGATCTTTGTGGATGTCTGTCCCGGCTGACAACAGCGTATTCGTGACCCGACGTACGAGTGCCGGTCAGGCCGTCCATCGGGACAGAGTGAGCGCCCCAAAAAACTCCTGCGCGGATTTTCGCGAATATGTAGGCACCAAAAATGGATTTCTTCGATGCACGTCGCGGCCAAAAATCGCGAACGACGACCTTGTCCGTCGTTCACGGACCCGTCGTCCAGCCGTATATTGCGAACGATGATTCGCGCACGGCCGCCGACGAACCCGCGTCAACGCGAGAATTCGAGTAAGCCTTATCATTTAGAGAAAGTACAACACGTAACAAGGATTCTATAGGTGAACCTGCGGAAGGATCATTGTGGATGTCTGTCCCGGCTGACAACAGCGCATTCGTGACCCGACGTACGAGTGCCGGTCAGGCCGTCCATCGGGACAGAGTGAGCGCCCAAAAAAACTCCTGCGCGGATTTTCGCGAATATGTAGGCACCAAAAATGGATTTCCTGCGATGCACGTCGCGGCCAAAAATCGCGAACGACGACCTTGTCCGTCGTTCACGGACCCGTCGTCCAGCCGTATATTGCGAACGAGGATTCGCGCACGGCCGCCGACGAACCCGCGTCAACGCGAGAATTCGAGTAAGCCTTATCATTTAGAGAAAGTACAACACGTAACAAGGATTCTATAGGTGAACCTGCGGAAGGATCATTGTGGATGTCTGTCCCGGCTGACAACAGCGTATTCGTGACCCGACGTACGAGTGCCGGTCAGGCCGTCCATCGGGACAGAGTGAGCGCCCAAAAAACTCCTGCGCGGATTTTCGCGAATATGTAGGCACCAAAAATGGATTTCCTGCGATGCACGTCGCGGCCAAAAATCGCGAACGACGACCTTGTCCGTCGTTCACGGACCCGTCGTCCAGCCGTATATTGCGAACGAGGATTCGCGCACGGCCGCCGACGAACCCGCGTCAACGCGAGAATTCGAGTAAGCCTTATCATTTAGAGAAAGTACAACACGTAACAAGGATTCTATAGGTGAACCTGCGGAAGGATCATTGTGGATGTCTGTCCCGGCTGACAACAGCGTATTCGTGACCCGACGTACGAGTGCCGGTCAGGCCGTCCATCGGGACAGAGTGAGCGCCCAAAAAAACTCCTGCGCGGATTTTCGCGAATATGTAGGCACCAAAAATGGATTTCCTGCGATGCACGTCGCGGCCAAAAATCGCGAACGACGACCTTGTCCGTCGTTCACGGACCCGTCGTCCACCCGTATATTGCGAACGAGGATTCGCGCACGGCCGCCGACGAACCCGCGTCAACGCGAGAATTCGAGTAAGCCTTATCATTTAGAGAAAGTACAACACGTAACAAGGATTCTATAGGTGAACCTGCGGAAGGATCATTGTGGATGTCTGTCCCGGCTGACAACAGCGTATTCGTGACCCGACGTACGAGTGCCGGTCAGGCCGTCCATCGGGACAGAGTGAGCGCCCAAAAAACTCCTGCGCGGATTTTCGCGAATATGTAGGCACCAAAAATGGATTTCCTGCGATGCACGTCGCGGCCAAAAATCGCGAACGACGACCTTGTCCGTCGTTCACGGACCCGTCGTCCACCCGTATATTGCGAACGAGGATTCGCGCACGGCCGCCGACGAACCCGCGTCAACGCGAGAATTCGAGTAAGCCTTATCACTTAGAGAAAGTACAACACGTAACAAGGATTCTATAGGTGAACCTGCGGAAGGATCATTGTGGATGTCTGTCCCGGCTGACAACAGCGTATTCGTGACCCGACGTACGAGTGCCGGTCAGGCCGTCCATCGGGACAGAGTGAGCGCCCAAAAAAACTCCTGCGCGGATTTTCGCGAATATGTAGGCACCAAAAATGGATTTCCTGCGATGCACGTCGCGGCCAAAAATCGCGAACGACGACCTTGTCCGTCGTTCACGGACCCGTCGTCC
The DNA here is from genome assembly GCF_009805555.1 of Andrographis paniculata. Classification (NCBI taxonomy): domain Eukaryota; kingdom Viridiplantae; phylum Streptophyta; class Magnoliopsida; order Lamiales; family Acanthaceae; genus Andrographis; species Andrographis paniculata. Next base: position 3,533,715 of record NW_026137502.1, on the reverse strand, counting down.
ACCCGTATATTGCGAACGAGGATTCGCGCACGGCCGCCGACGAACCCGCGTCAACGCGAGAATTCGAGTAAGCCTTATCATTTAGAGAAAGTACAACACGTAACAAGGATTCTATAGGTGAACCTGCGGAAGGATCATTGTGGATGTCTGTCCCGGCTGACAACAGCGTATTCGTGACCCGACGTACGAGTGCCGGTCAGGCCGTCCATCGGGACAGAGTGAGCGCCCAAAAAACTCCTGCGCGGATTTTCGCGAATATGTAGGCACCAAAAATGGATTTCCTGCGATGCACGTCGCGGCCAAAAATCGCGAACGACGACCTTGTCCGTCGTTCACGGACCCGTCGTCCAGCCGTATATTGCGAACGAGGATTCGCGCACGGCCGCCGACGAACCCGCGTCAACGCGAGAATTCGAGTAAGCCTTATCACTTAGAGAAAGTACAACACGTAACAAGGATTCTATAGGTGAACCTGCGGAAGGATCATTGTGGATGTCTGTCCCGGCTGACAACAGCGTATTCGTGACCCGACGTACGAGTGCCGGTCAGGCCGTCCATCGGGACAGAGTGAGCGCCCAAAAAACTCCTGCGCGGATTTTCGCGAATATGTAGGCACCAAAAATGGATTTCCTGCGATGCACGTCGCGGCCAAAAATCGCGAACGACGACCTTGTCCGTCGTTCACGGACCCGTCGTCCAGCCGTATATTGCGAACGAGGATTCGCGCACGGCCGCCGACGAACCCGCGTCAACGCGAGAATTCGAGTAAGCCTTATCACTTAGAGAAAGTACAACACGTAACAAGGATTCTATAGGTGAACCTGCGGAAGGATCATTGTGGATGTCTGTCCCGGCTGACAACAGCGTATTCGTGACCCGACGTACGAGTGCCGGTCAGGCCGTCCATCGGGACAGAGTGAGCGCCCAAAAAAACTCCTGCGCGGATTTTCGCGAATATGTAGGCACCAAAAATGGATTTCCTGCGATGCACGTCGCGGCCAAAAATCGCGAACGACGACCTTGTCCGTCGTTCACGGACCCGTCGTCCAGCCGTATATTGCGAACGAGGATTCGCGCACGGCCGCCGACGAACCCGCGTCAACGCGAGAATTCGAGTAAGCCTTATCATTTAGAGAAAGTACAACACGTAACAAGGATTCTATAGGTGAACCTGCGGAAGGATCATTGTGGATGTCTGTCCCGGCTGACAACAGCGTATTCGTGACCCGACGTACGAGTGCCGGTCAGGCCGTCCATCGGGACAGAGTGAGCGCCCAAAAAACTCCTGCGCGGATTTTCGCGAATATGTAGGCACCAAAAATGGATTTCCTGCGATGCACGTCGCGGCCAAAAATCGCGAACGACGACCTTGTCCGTCGTTCACGGACCCGTCGTCCACCCGTATATTGCGAACGAGGATTCGCGCACGGCCGCCGACGAACCCGCGTCAACGCGAGAATTCGAGTAAGCCTTATCATTTAGAGAAAGTACAACACGTAACAAGGATTCTATAGGTGAACCTGCGGAAGGATCATTGTGGATGTCTGTCCCGGCTGACAACAGCGTATTCGTGACCCGACGTACGAGTGCCGGTCAGGCCGTCCATCGGGACAGAGTGAGCGCCCAAAAAAACTCCTGCGCGGATTTTCGCGAATATGTAGGCACCAAAAATGGATTTCCTGCGATGCACGTCGCGGCCAAAAATCGCGAACGACGACCTTGTCCGTCGTTCACGGACCCGTCGTCCAGCCGTATATTGCGAACGAGGATTCGCGCACGGCCGCCGACGAACCCGCGTCAACGCGAGAATTCGAGTAAGCCTTATCATTTAGAGAAAGTACAACACGTAACAAGGATTCTATAGGTGAACCTGCGGAAGGATCATTGTGGATGTCTGTCCCGGCTGACAACAGCGTATTCGTGACCCGACGTACGAGTGCCGGTCAGGCCGTCCATCGGGACAGAGTGAGCGCCCAAAAAAACTCCTGCGCGGATTTTCGCGAATATGTAGGCACCAAAAATGGATTTCCTGCGATGCACGTCGCGGCCAAAAATCGCGAACGACGACCTTGTCCGTCGTTCACGGACCCGTCGTCCAGCCGTATATTGCGAACGAGGATTCGCGCACGGCCGCCGACGAACCCGCGTCAACGCGAGAATTCGAGTAAGCCTTATCATTTAGAGAAAGTACAACACGTAACAAGGATTCTATAGGTGAACCTGCGGAAGGATCATTGTGGATGTCTGTCCCGGCTGACAACAGCGTATTCGTGACCCGACGTACGAGTGCCGGTCAGGCCGTCCATCGGGACAGAGTGAGCGCCCAAAAAAACTCCTGCGCGGATTTTCGCGAATATGTAGGCACCAAAAATGGATTTCCTGCGATGCACGTCGCGGCCAAAAATCGCGAACGACGACCTTGTCCGTCGTTCACGGACCCGTCGTCCAGCCGTATATTGCGAACGAGGATTCGCGCACGGCCGCCGACGAACCCGCGTCAACGCGAGAATTCGAGTAAGCCTTATCATTTAGAGAAAGTACAACACGTAACAAGGATTCTATAGGTGAACCTGCGGAAGGATCATTGTGGATGTCTGTCCCGGCTGACAACAGCGTATTCGTGACCCGACGTACGAGTGCCGGTCAGGCCGTCCATCGGGACAGAGTGAGCGCCCAAAAAAACTCCTGCGCGGATTTTCGCGAATATGTAGGCACCAAAAATGGATTTCCTGCGATGCACGTCGCGGCCAAAAATCGCGAACGACGACCTTGTCCGTCGTTCACGGACCCGTCGTCCAGCCGTATATTGCGAACGAGGATTCGCGCACGGCCGCCGACGAACCCGCGTCAACGCGAGAATTCGAGTAAGCCTTATCATTTAGAGAAAGTACAACACGTAACAAGGATTCTATAGGTGAACCTGCGGAAGGATCATTGTGGATGTCTGTCCCGGCTGACAACAGCGTATTCGTGACCCGACGTACGAGTGCCGGTCAGGCCGTCCATCGGGACAGAGTGAGCGCCCAAAAAACTCCTGCGCGGATTTTCGCGAATATGTAGGCACCAAAAATGGATTTCCTGCGATGCACGTCGCGGCCAAAAATCGCGAACGACGACCTTGTCCGTCGTTCACGGACCCGTCGTCCAGCCGTATATTGCGAACGAGGATTCGCGCACGGCCGCCGACGAACCCGCGTCAACGCGAGAATTCGAGTAAGCCTTATCATTTAGAGAAAGTACAACACGTAACAAGGATTCTATAGGTGAACCTGCGGAAGGATCATTGTGGATGTCTGTCCCGGCTGACAACAGCGTATTCGTGACCCGACGTACGAGTGCCGGTCAGGCCGTCCATCGGGACAGAGTGAGCGCCCAAAAAAACTCCTGCGCGGATTTTCGCGAATATGTAGGCACCAAAAATGGATTTCCTGCGATGCACGTCGCGGCCAAAAATCGCGAACGACGACCTTGTCCGTCGTTCACGGACCCGTCGTCCAGCCGTATATTGCGAACGAGGATTCGCGCACGGCCGCCGACGAACCCGCGTCAACGCGAGAATTCGAGTAAGCCTTATCATTTAGAGAAAGTACAACACGTAACAAGGATTCTATAGGTGAACCTGCGGAAGGATCATTGTGGATGTCTGTCCCGGCTGACAACAGCGTATTCGTGACCCGACGTACGAGTGCCGGTCAGGCCGTCCATCGGGACAGAGTGAGCGCCCAAAAAAACTCCTGCGCGGATTTTCGCGAATATGTAGGCACCAAAAATGGATTTCCTGCGATGCACGTCGCGGCCAAAAATCGCGAACGACGACCTTGTCCGTCGTTCACGGACCCGTCGTCCAGCCGTATATTGCGAACGAGGATTCGCGCACGGCCGCCGACGAACCCGCGTCAACGCGAGAATTCGAGTAAGCCTTATCATTTAGAGAAAGTACAACACGTAACAAGGATTCTATAGGTGAACCTGCGGAAGGATCATTGTGGATGTCTGTCCCGGCTGACAACAGCGTATTCGTGACCCGACGTACGAGTGCCGGTCAGGCCGTCCATCGGGACAGAGTGAGCGCCCAAAAAAACTCCTGCGCGGATTTTCGCGAATATGTAGGCACCAAAAATGGATTTCCTGCGATGCACGTCGCGGCCAAAAATCGCGAACGACGACCTTGTCCGTCGTTCACGGACCCGTCGTCCAGCCGTATATTGCGAACGAGGATTCGCGCACGGCCGCCGACGAACCCGCGTCAACGCGAGAATTCGAGTAAGCCTTATCATTTAGAGAAAGTACAACACGTAACAAGGATTCTATAGGTGAACCTGCGGAAGGATCATTGTGGATGTCTGTCCCGGCTGACAACAGCGTATTCGTGACCCGACGTACGAGTGCCGGTCAGGCCGTCCATCGGGACAGAGTGAGCGCCCAAAAAAACTCCTGCGCGGATTTTCGCGAATATGTAGGCACCAAAAATGGATTTCCTGCGATGCACGTCGCGGCCAAAAATCGCGAACGACGACCTTGTCCGTCGTTCACGGACCCGTCGTCCAGCCGTATATTGCGAACGAGGATTCGCGCACGGCCGCCGACGAACCCGCGTCAACGCGAGAATTCGAGTAAGCCTTATCATTTAGAGAAAGTACAACACGTAACAAGGATTCTATAGGTGAACCTGCGGAAGGATCATTGTGGATGTCTGTCCCGGCTGACAACAGCGTATTCGTGACCCGACGTACGAGTGCCGGTCAGGCCGTCCATCGGGACAGAGTGAGCGCCCAAAAAACTCCTGCGCGGATTTTCGCGAATATGTAGGCACCAAAAATGGATTTCCTGCGATGCACGTCGCGGCCAAAAATCGCGAACGACGACCTTGTCCGTCGTTCACGGACCCGTCGTCCAGCCGTATATTGCGAACGAGGATTCGCGCACGGCCGCCGACGAACCCGCGTCAACGCGAGAATTCGAGTAAGCCTTATCATTTAGAGAAAGTACAACACGTAACAAGGATTCTATAGGTGAACCTGCGGAAGGATCATTGTGGATGTCTGTCCCGGCTGACAACAGCGTATTCGTGACCCGACGTACGAGTGCCGGTCAGGCCGTCCATCGGGACAGAGTGAGCGCCCAAAAAAACTCCTGCGCGGATTTTCGCGAATATGTAGGCACCAAAAATGGATTTCCTGCGATGCACGTCGCGGCCAAAAATCGCGAACGACGACCTTGTCCGTCGTTCACGGACCCGTCGTCCAGCCGTATATTGCGAACGAGGATTCGCGCACGGCCGCCGACGAACCCGCGTCAACGCGAGAATTCGAGTAAGCCTTATCATTTAGAGAAAGTACAACACGTAACAAGGATTCTATAGGTGAACCTGCGGAAGGATCATTGTGGATGTCTGTCCCGGCTGACAACAGCGTATTCGTGACCCGACGTACGAGTGCCGGTCAGGCCGTCCATCGGGACAGAGTGAGCGCCCAAAAAAACTCCTGCGCGGATTTTCGCGAATATGTAGGCACCAAAAATGGATTTCCTGCGATGCACGTCGCGGCCAAAAATCGCGAACGACGACCTTGTCCGTCGTTCACGGACCCGTCGTCCAGCCGTATATTGCGAACGAGGATTCGCGCACGGCCGCCGACGAACCCGCGTCAACGCGAGAATTCGAGTAAGCCTTATCATTTAGAGAAAGTACAACACGTAACAAGGATTCTATAGGTGAACCTGCGGAAGGATCATTGTGGATGTCTGTCCCGGCTGACAACAGCGTATTCGTGACCCGACGTACGAGTGCCGGTCAGGCCGTCCATCGGGACAGAGTGAGCGCCCAAAAAAACTCCTGCGCGGATTTTCGCGAATATGTAGGCACCAAAAATGGATTTCCTGCGATGCACGTCGCGGCCAAAAATCGCGAACGACGACCTTGTCCGTCGTTCACGGACCCGTCGTCCAGCCGTATATTGCGAACGAGGATTCGCGCACGGCCGCCGACGAACCCGCGTCAACGCGAGAATTCGAGTAAGCCTTATCATTTAGAGAAAGTACAACACGTAACAAGGATTCTATAGGTGAACCTGCGGAAGGATCATTGTGGATGTCTGTCCCGGCTGACAACAGCGTATTCGTGACCCGACGTACGAGTGCCGGTCAGGCCGTCCATCGGGACAGAGTGAGCGCCCAAAAAAACTCCTGCGCGGATTTTCGCGAATATGTAGGCACCAAAAATGGATTTCCTGCGATGCACGTCGCGGCCAAAAATCGCGAACGACGACCTTGTCCGTCGTTCACGGACCCGTCGTCCAGCCGTATATTGCGAACGAGGATTCGCGCACGGCCGCCGACGAACCCGCGTCAACGCGAGAATTCGAGTAAGCCTTATCATTTAGAGAAAGTACAACACGTAACAAGGATTCTATAGGTGAACCTGCGGAAGGATCATTGTGGATGTCTGTCCCGGCTGACAACAGCGTATTCGTGACCCGACGTACGAGTGCCGGTCAGGCCGTCCATCGGGACAGAGTGAGCGCCCAAAAAAACTCCTGCGCGGATTTTCGCGAATATGTAGGCACCAAAAATGGATTTCCTGCGATGCACGTCGCGGCCAAAAATCGCGAACGACGACCTTGTCCGTCGTTCACGGACCCGTCGTCCAGCCGTATATTGCGAACGAGGATTCGCGCACGGCCGCCGACGAACCCGCGTCAACGCGAGAATTCGAGTAAGCCTTATCATTTAGAGAAAGTACAACACGTAACAAGGATTCTATAGGTGAACCTGCGGAAGGATCATTGTGGATGTCTGTCCCGGCTGACAACAGCGTATTCGTGACCCGACGTACGAGTGCCGGTCAGGCCGTCCATCGGGACAGAGTGAGCGCCCAAAAAAACTCCTGCGCGGATTTTCGCGAATATGTAGGCACCAAAAATGGATTTCCTGCGATGCACGTCGCGGCCAAAAATCGCGAACGACGACCTTGTCCGTCGTTCACGGACCCGTCGTCCAGCCGTATATTGCGAACGAGGATTCGCGCACGGCCGCCGACGAACCCGCGTCAACGCGAGAATTCGAGTAAGCCTTATCATTTAGAGAAAGTACAACACGTAACAAGGATTCTATAGGTGAACCTGCGGAAGGATCATTGTGGATGTCTGTCCCGGCTGACAACAGCGTATTCGTGACCCGACGTACGAGTGCCGGTCAGGCCGTCCATCGGGACAGAGTGAGCGCCCAAAAAAACTCCTGCGCGGATTTTCGCGAATATGTAGGCACCAAAAATGGATTTCCTGCGATGCACGTCGCGGCCAAAAATCGCGAACGACGACCTTGTCCGTCGTTCACGGACCCGTCGTCCAGCCGTATATTGCGAACGAGGATTCGCGCACGGCCGCCGACGAACCCGCGTCAACGCGAGAATTCGAGTAAGCCTTATCATTTAGAGAAAGTACAACACGTAACAAGGATTCTATAGGTGAACCTGCGGAAGGATCATTGTGGATGTCTGTCCCGGCTGACAACAGCGTATTCGTGACCCGACGTACGAGTGCCGGTCAGGCCGTCCATCGGGACAGAGTGAGCGCCCAAAAAAACTCCTGCGCGGATTTTCGCGAATATGTAGGCACCAAAAATGGATTTCCTGCGATGCACGTCGCGGCCAAAAATCGCGAACGACGACCTTGTCCGTCGTTCACGGACCCGTCGTCCAGCCGTATATTGCGAACGAGGATTCGCGCACGGCCGCCGACGAACCCGCGTCAACGCGAGAATTCGAGTAAGCCTTATCATTTAGAGAAAGTACAACACGTAACAAGGATTCTATAGGTGAACCTGCGGAAGGATCATTGTGGATGTCTGTCCCGGCTGACAACAGCGTATTCGTGACCCGACGTACGAGTGCCGGTCAGGCCGTCCATCGGGACAGAGTGAGCGCCCAAAAAAACTCCTGCGCGGATTTTCGCGAATATGTAGGCACCAAAAATGGATTTCCTGCGATGCACGTCGCGGCCAAAAATCGCGAACGACGACCTTGTCCGTCGTTCACGGACCCGTCGTCCAGCCGTATATTGCGAACGAGGATTCGCGCACGGCCGCCGACGAACCCGCGTCAACGCGAGAATTCGAGTAAGCCTTATCATTTAGAGAAAGTACAACACGTAACAAGGATTCTATAGGTGAACCTGCGGAAGGATCATTGTGGATGTCTGTCCCGGCTGACAACAGCGTATTCGTGACCCGACGTACGAGTGCCGGTCAGGCCGTCCATCGGGACAGAGTGAGCGCCAAAAAAACTCCTGCGCGGATTTTCGCGAATATGTAGGCACCAAAAATGGATTTCCTGCGATGCACGTCGCGGCCAAAAATCGCGAACGACGACCTTGTCCGTCGTTCACGGACCCGTCGTCCAGCCGTATATTGCGAACGAGGATTCGCGCACGGCCGCCGACGAACCCGCGTCAACGCGAGAATTCGAGTAAGCCTTATCATTTAGAGAAAGTACAACACGTAACAAGGATTCTATAGGTGAACCTGCGGAAGGATCATTGTGGATGTCTGTCCCGGCTGACAACAGCGTATTCGTGACCCGACGTACGAGTGCCGGTCAGGCCGTCCATCGGGACAGAGTGAGCGCCCAAAAAAACTCCTGCGCGGATTTTCGCGAATATGTAGGCACCAAAAATGGATTTCCTGCGATGCACGTCGCGGCCAAAAATCGCGAACGACGACCTTGTCCGTCGTTCACGGACCCGTCGTCCAGCCGTATATTGCGAACGAGGATTCGCGCACGGCCGCCGACGAACCCGCGTCAACGCGAGAATTCGAGTAAGCCTTATCACTTAGAGAAAGTACAACACGTAACAAGGATTCTATAGGTGAACCTGCGGAAGGATCATTGTGGATGTCTGTCCCGGCTGACAACAGCGTATTCGTGACCCGACGTACGAGTGCCGGTCAGGCCGTCCATCGGGACAGAGTGAGCGCCCAAAAAAACTCCTGCGCGGATTTTCGCGAATATGTAGGCACCAAAAATGGATTTCCTGCGATGCACGTCGCGGCCAAAAATCGCGAACGACGACCTTGTCCGTCGTTCACGGACCCGTCGTCCAGCCGTATATTGCGAACGAGGATTCGCGCACGGCCGCCGACGAACCCGCGTCAACGCGAGAATTCGAGTAAGCCTTATCATTTAGAGAAAGTACAACACGTAACAAGGATTCTATAGGTGAACCTGCGGAAGGATCATTGTGGATGTCTGTCCCGGCTGACAACAGCGTATTCGTGACCCGACGTACGAGTGCCGGTCAGGCCGTCCATCGGGACAGAGTGAGCGCCCAAAAAAACTCCTGCGCGGATTTTCGCGAATATGTAGGCACCAAAAATGGATTTCCTGCGATGCACGTCGCGGCCAAAAATCGCGAACGACGACCTTGTCCGTCGTTCACGGACCCGTCGTCCAGCCGTATATTGCGAACGATGATTCGCGCACGGCCGCCGACGAACCCGCGTCAACGCGAGAATTCGAGTAAGCCTTATCATTTAGAGAAAGTACAACACGTAACAAGGATTCTATAGGTGAACCTGCGGAAGGATCATTGTGGATGTCTGTCCCGGCTGACAACAGCGTATTCGTGACCCGACGTACGAGTGCCGGTCAGGCCGTCCATCGGGACAGAGTGAGCGCCCAAAAAACTCCTGCGCGGATTTTCGCGAATATGTAGGCACCAAAAATGGATTTCCTGCGATGCACGTCGCGGCCAAAAATCGCGAACGACGACCTTGTCCGTCGTTCACGGACCCGTCGTCCACCCGTATATTGCGAACGAGGATTCGCGCACGGCCGCCGACGAACCCGCGTCAACGCGAGAATTCGAGTAAGCCTTATCACTTAGAGAAAGTACAACACGTAACAAGGATTCTATAGGTGAACCTGCGGAAGGATCATTGTGGATGTCTGTCCCGGCTGACAACAGCGTATTCGTGACCCGACGTACGAGTGCCGGTCAGGCCGTCCATCGGGACAGAGTGAGCGCCCAAAAAAACTCCTGCGCGGATTTTCGCGAATATGTAGGCACCAAAAATGGATTTCCTGCGATGCACGTCGCGGCCAAAAATCGCGAACGACGACCTTGTCCGTCGTTCACGGACCCGTCGTCCAGCCGTATATTGCGAACGATGATTCGCGCACGGCCGCCGACGAACCCGCGTCAACGCGAGAATTCGAGTAAGCCTTATCATTTAGAGAAAGTACAACACGTAACAAGGATTCTATAGGTGAACCTGCGGAAGGATCATTGTGGATGTCTGTCCCGGCTGACAACAGCGTATTCGTGACCCGACGTACGAGTGCCGGTCAGGCCGTCCATCGGGACAGAGTGAGCGCCCAAAAAAACTCCTGCGCGGATTTTCGCGAATATGTAGGCACCAAAAATGGATTTCCTGCGATGCACGTCGCGGCCAAAAATCGCGAACGACGACCTTGTCCGTCGTTCACGGACCCGTCGTCCAGCCGTATATTGCGAACGAGGATTCGCGCACGGCCGCCGACGAACCCGCGTCAACGCGAGAATTCGAGTAAGCCTTATCATTTAGAGAAAGTACAACACGTAACAAGGATTCTATAGGTGAACCTGCGGAAGGATCATTGTGGATGTCTGTCCCGGCTGACAACAGCGTATTCGTGACCCGACGTACGAGTGCCGGTCAGGCCGTCCATCGGGACAGAGTGAGCGCCCAAAAAACTCCTGCGCGGATTTTCGCGAATATGTAGGCACCAAAAATGGATTTCCTGCGATGCACGTCGCGGCCAAAAATCGCGAACGACGACCTTGTCCGTCGTTCACGGACCCGTCGTCCACCCGTATATTGCGAACGAGGATTCGCGCACGGCCGCCGACGAACCCGCGTCAACGCGAGAATTCGAGTAAGCCTTATCATTTAGAGAAAGTACAACACGTAACAAGGATTCTATAGGTGAACCTGCGGAAGGATCATTGTGGATGTCTGTCCCGGCTGACAACAGCGTATTCGTGACCCGACGTACGAGTGCCGGTCAGGCCGTCCATCGGGACAGAGTGAGCGCCCAAAAAAACTCCTGCGCGGATTTTCGCGAATATGTAGGCACCAAAAATGGATTTCCTGCGATGCACGTCGCGGCCAAAAATCGCGAACGACGACCTTGTCCGTCGTTCACGGACCCGTCGTCCAGCCGTATATTGCGAACGAGGATTCGCGCACGGCCGCCGACGAACCCGCGTCAACGCGAGAATTCGAGTAAGCCTTATCATTTAGAGAAAGTACAACACGTAACAAGGATTCTATAGGTGAACCTGCGGAAGGATCATTGTGGATGTCTGTCCCGGCTGACAACAGCGTATTCGTGACCCGACGTACGAGTGCCGGTCAGGCCGTCCATCGGGACAGAGTGAGCGCCCAAAAAAACTCCTGCGCGGATTTTCGCGAATATGTAGGCACCAAAAATGGATTTCCTGCGATGCACGTCGCGGCCAAAAATCGCGAACGACGACCTTGTCCGTCGTTCACGGACCCGTCGTCCAGCCGTATATTGCGAACGAGGATTCGCGCACGGCCGCCGACGAACCCGCGTCAACGCGAGAATTCGAGTAAGCCTTATCATTTAGAGAAAGTACAACACGTAACAAGGATTCTATAGGTGAACCTGCGGAAGGATCATTGTGGATGTCTGTCCCGGCTGACAACAGCGTATTCGTGACCCGACGTACGAGTGCCGGTCAGGCCGTCCATCGGGACAGAGTGAGCGCCCAAAAAAACTCCTGCGCGGATTTTCGCGAATATGTAGGCACCAAAAATGGATTTCCTGCGATGCACGTCGCGGCCAAAAATCGCGAACGACGACCTTGTCCGTCGTTCACGGACCCGTCGTCCAGCCGTATATTGCGAACGAGGATTCGCGCACGGCCGCCGACGAACCCGCGTCAACGCGAGAATTCGAGTAAGCCTTATCATTTAGAGAAAGTACAACACGTAACAAGGATTCTATAGGTGAACCTGCGGAAGGATCATTGTGGATGTCTGTCCCGGCTGACAACAGCGTATTCGTGACCCGACGTACGAGTGCCGGTCAGGCCGTCCATCGGGACAGAGTGAGCGCCCAAAAAACTCCTGCGCGGATTTTCGCGAATATGTAGGCACCAAAAATGGATTTCCTGCGATGCACGTCGCGGCCAAAAATCGCGAACGACGACCTTGTCCGTCGTTCACGGACCCGTCGTCCAGCCGTATATTGCGAACGAGGATTCGCGCACGGCCGCCGACGAACCCGCGTCAACGCGAGAATTCGAGTAAGCCTTATCATTTAGAGAAAGTACAACACGTAACAAGGATTCTATAGGTGAACCTGCGGAAGGATCATTGTGGATGTCTGTCCCGGCTGACAACAGCGTATTCGTGACCCGACGTACGAGTGCCGGTCAGGCCGTCCATCGGGACAGAGTGAGCGCCCCAAAAAACTCCTGCGCGGATTTTCGCGAATATGTAGGCACCAAAAATGGATTTCCTGCGATGCACGTCGCGGCCAAAAATCGCGAACGACGACCTTGTCCGTCGTTCACGGACCCGTCGTCCAGCCGTATATTGCGAACGATGATTCGCGCACGGCCGCCGACGAACCCGCGTCAACGCGAGAATTCGAGTAAGCCTTATCATTTAGAGAAAGTACAACACGTAACAAGGATTCTATAGGTGAACCTGCGGAAGGATCATTGTGGATGTCTGTCCCGGCTGACAACAGCGTATTCGTGACCCGACGTACGAGTGCCGGTCAGGCCGTCCATCGGGACAGAGTGAGCGCCCAAAAAAACTCCTGCGCGGATTTTCGCGAATATGTAGGCACCAAAAATGGATTTCCTGCGATGCACGTCGCGGCCAAAAATCGCGAACGACGACCTTGTCCGTCGTTCACGGACCCGTCGTCCAGCCGTATATTGCGAACGAGGATTCGCGCACGGCCGCCGACGAACCCGCGTCAACGCGAGAATTCGAGTAAGCCTTATCATTTAGAGAAAGTACAACACGTAACAAGGATTCTATAGGTGAACCTGCGGAAGGATCATTGTGGATGTCTGTCCCGGCTGACAACAGCGTATTCGTGACCCGACGTACGAGTGCCGGTCAGGCCGTCCATCGGGACAGAGTGAGCGCCCAAAAAAACTCCTGCGCGGATTTTCGCGAATATGTAGGCACCAAAAATGGATTTCCTGCGATGCACGTCGCGGCCAAAAATCGCGAACGACGACCTTGTCCGTCGTTCACGGACCCGTCGTCCACCCGTATATTGCGAACGAGGATTCGCGCACGGCCGCCGACGAACCCGCGTCAACGCGAGAATTCGAGTAAGCCTTATCATTTAGAGAAAGTACAACACGTAACAAGGATTCTATAGGTGAACCTGCGGAAGGATCATTGTGGATGTCTGTCCCGGCTGACAACAGCGTATTCGTGACCCGACGTACGAGTGCCGGTCAGGCCGTCCATCGGGACAGAGTGAGCGCCAAAAAAACTCCTGCGCGGATTTTCGCGAATATGTAGGCACCAAAAATGGATTTCCTGCGATGCACGTCGCGGCCAAAAATCGCGAACGACGACCTTGTCCGTCGTTCACGGACCCGTCGTCCAGCCGTATATTGCGAACGAGGATTCGCGCACGGCCGCCGACGAACCCGCGTCAACGCGAGAATTCGAGTAAGCCTTATCATTTAGAGAAAGTACAACACGTAACAAGGATTCTATAGGTGAACCTGCGGAAGGATCATTGTGGATGTCTGTCCCGGCTGACAACAGCGTATTCGTGACCCGACGTACGAGTGCCGGTCAGGCCGTCCATCGGGACAGAGTGAGCGCCCAAAAAAACTCCTGCGCGGATTTTCGCGAATATGTAGGCACCAAAAATGGATTTCCTGCGATGCACGTCGCGGCCAAAAATCGCGAACGACGACCTTGTCCGTCGTTCACGGACCCGTCGTCCAGCCGTATATTGCGAACGAGGATTCGCGCACGGCCGCCGACGAACCCGCGTCAACGCGAGAATTCGAGTAAGCCTTATCATTTAGAGAAAGTACAACACGTAACAAGGATTCTATAGGTGAACCTGCGGAAGGATCATTGTGGATGTCTGTCCCGGCTGACAACAGCGTATTCGTGACCCGACGTACGAGTGCCGGTCAGGCCGTCCATCGGGACAGAGTGAGCGCCCAAAAAAACTCCTGCGCGGATTTTCGCGAATATGTAGGCACCAAAAATGGATTTCCTGCGATGCACGTCGCGGCCAAAAATCGCGAACGACGACCTTGTCCGTCGTTCACGGACCCGTCGTCCAGCCGTATATTGCGAACGAGGATTCGCGCACGGCCGCCGACGAACCCGCGTCAACGCGAGAATTCGAGTAAGCCTTATCATTTAGAGAAAGTACAACACGTAACAAGGATTCTATAGGTGAACCTGCGGAAGGATCATTGTGGATGTCTGTCCCGGCTGACAACAGCGTATTCGTGACCCGACGTACGAGTGCCGGTCAGGCCGTCCATCGGGACAGAGTGAGCGCCCAAAAAAACTCCTGCGCGGATTTTCGCGAATATGTAGGCACCAAAAATGGATTTCCTGCGATGCACGTCGCGGCCAAAAATCGCGAACGACGACCTTGTCCGTCGTTCACGGACCCGTCGTCCAGCCGTATATTGCGAACGAGGATTCGCGCACGGCCGCCGACGAACCCGCGTCAACGCGAGAATTCGAGTAAGCCTTATCATTTAGAGAAAGTACAACACGTAACAAGGATTCTATAGGTGAACCTGCGGAAGGATCATTGTGGATGTCTGTCCCGGCTGACAACAGCGTATTCGTGACCCGACGTACGAGTGCCGGTCAGGCCGTCCATCGGGACAGAGTGAGCGCCCAAAAAAACTCCTGCGCGGATTTTCGCGAATATGTAGGCACCAAAAATGGATTTCCTGCGATGCACGTCGCGGCCAAAAATCGCGAACGACGACCTTGTCCGTCGTTCACGGACCCGTCGTCCAGCCGTATATTGCGAACGATGATTCGCGCACGGCCGCCGACGAACCCGCGTCAACGCGAGAATTCGAGTAAGCCTTATCATTTAGAGAAAGTACAACACGTAACAAGGATTCTATAGGTGAACCTGCGGAAGGATCATTGTGGATGTCTGTCCCGGCTGACAACAGCGTATTCGTGACCCGACGTACGAGTGCCGGTCAGGCCGTCCATCGGGACAGAGTGAGCGCCCAAAAAAACTCCTGCGCGGATTTTCGCGAATATGTAGGCACCAAAAATGGATTTCCTGCGATGCACGTCGCGGCCAAAAATCGCGAACGACGACCTTGTCCGTCGTTCACGGACCCGTCGTCCAGCCGTATATTGCGAACGAGGATTCGCGCACGGCCGCCGACGAACCCGCGTCAACGCGAGAATTCGAGTAAGCCTTATCATTTAGAGAAAGTACAACACGTAACAAGGATTCTATAGGTGAACCTGCGGAAGGATCATTGTGGATGTCTGTCCCGGCTGACAACAGCGTATTCGTGACCCGACGTACGAGTGCCGGTCAGGCCGTCCATCGGGACAGAGTGAGCGCCCAAAAAAACTCCTGCGCGGATTTTCGCGAATATGTAGGCACCAAAAATGGATTTCCTGCGATGCACGTCGCGGCCAAAAATCGCGAACGACGACCTTGTCCGTCGTTCACGGACCCGTCGTCCAGCCGTATATTGCGAACGAGGATTCGCGCACGGCCGCCGACGAACCCGCGTCAACGCGAGAATTCGAGTAAGCCTTATCATTTAGAGAAAGTACAACACGTAACAAGGATTCTATAGGTGAACCTGCGGAAGGATCATTGTGGATGTCTGTCCCGGCTGACAACAGCGTATTCGTGACCCGACGTACGAGTGCCGGTCAGGCCGTCCATCGGGACAGAGTGAGCGCCCAAAAAAACTCCTGCGCGGATTTTCGCGAATATGTAGGCACCAAAAATGGATTTCCTGCGATGCACGTCGCGGCCAAAAATCGCGAACGACGACCTTGTCCGTCGTTCACGGACCCGTCGTCCAGCCGTATATTGCGAACGAGGATTCGCGCACGGCCGCCGACGAACCCGCGTCAACGCGAGAATTCGAGTAAGCCTTATCATTTAGAGAAAGTACAACACGTAACAAGGATTCTATAGGTGAACCTGCGGAAGGATCATTGTGGATGTCTGTCCCGGCTGACAACAGCGTATTCGTGACCCGACGTACGAGTGCCGGTCAGGCCGTCCATCGGGACAGAGTGAGCGCCCAAAAAACTCCTGCGCGGATTTTCGCGAATATGTAGGCACCAAAAATGGATTTCCTGCGATGCACGTCGCGGCCAAAAATCGCGAACGACGACCTTGTCCGTCGTTCACGGACCCGTCGTCCAGCCGTATATTGCGAACGAGGATTCGCGCACGGCCGCCGACGAACCCGCGTCAACGCGAGAATTCGAGTAAGCCTTATCATTTAGAGAAAGTACAACACGTAACAAGGATTCTATAGGTGAACCTGCGGAAGGATCATTGTGGATGTCTGTCCCGGCTGACAACAGCGTATTCGTGACCCGACGTACGAGTGCCGGTCAGGCCGTCCATCGGGACAGAGTGAGCGCCAAAAAAACTCCTGCGCGGATTTTCGCGAATATGTAGGCACCAAAAATGGATTTCCTGCGATGCACGTCGCGGCCAAAAATCGCGAACGACGACCTTGTCCGTCGTTCACGGACCCGTCGTCCAGCCGTATATTGCGAACGAGGATTCGCGCACGGCCGCCGACGAACCCGCGTCAACGCGAGAATTCGAGTAAGCCTTATCATTTAGAGAAAGTACAACACGTAACAAGGATTCTATAGGTGAACCTGCGGAAGGATCATTGTGGATGTCTGTCCCGGCTGACAACAGCGTATTCGTGACCCGACGTACGAGTGCCGGTCAGGCCGTCCATCGGGACAGAGTGAGCGCCCAAAAAACTCCTGCGCGGATTTTCGCGAATATGTAGGCACCAAAAATGGATTTCCTGCGATGCACGTCGCGGCCAAAAATCGCGAACGACGACCTTGTCCGTCGTTCACGGACCCGTCGTCCACCCGTATATTGCGAACGAGGATTCGCGCACGGCCGCCGACGAACCCGCGTCAACGCGAGAATTCGAGTAAGCCTTATCACTTAGAGAAAGTACAACACGTAACAAGGATTCTATAGGTGAACCTGCGGAAGGATCATTGTGGATGTCTGTCCCGGCTGACAACAGCGTATTCGTGACCCGACGTACGAGTGCCGGTCAGGCCGTCCATCGGGACAGAGTGAGCGCCCAAAAAACTCCTGCGCGGATTTTCGCGAATATGTAGGCACCAAAAATGGATTTCCTGCGATGCACGTCGCGGCCAAAAATCGCGAACGACGACCTTGTCCGTCGTTCACGGACCCGTCGTCCAGCCGTATATTGCGAACGAGGATTCGCGCACGGCCGCCGACGAACCCGCGTCAACGCGAGAATTCGAGTAAGCCTTATCATTTAGAGAAAGTACAACACGTAACAAGGATTCTATAGGTGAACCTGCGGAAGGATCATTGTGGATGTCTGTCCCGGCTGACAACAGCGTATTCGTGACCCGACGTACGAGTGCCGGTCAGGCCGTCCATCGGGACAGAGTGAGCGCCCAAAAAAACTCCTGCGCGGATTTTCGCGAATATGTAGGCACCAAAAATGGATTTCCTGCGATGCACGTCGCGGCCAAAAATCGCGAACGACGACCTTGTCCGTCGTTCACGGACCCGTCGTCCAGCCGTATATTGCGAACGAGGATTCGCGCACGGCCGCCGACGAACCCGCGTCAACGCGAGAATTCGAGTAAGCCTTATCATTTAGAGAAAGTACAACACGTAACAAGGATTCTATAGGTGAACCTGCGGAAGGATCATTGTGGATGTCTGTCCCGGCTGACAACAGCGTATTCGTGACCCGACGTACGAGTGCCGGTCAGGCCGTCCATCGGGACAGAGTGAGCGCCCAAAAAAACTCCTGCGCGGATTTTCGCGAATATGTAGGCACCAAAAATGGATTTCCTGCGATGCACGTCGCGGCCAAAAATCGCGAACGACGACCTTGTCCGTCGTTCACGGACCCGTCGTCCAGCCGTATATTGCGAACGAGGATTCGCGCACGGCCGCCGACGAACCCGCGTCAACGCGAGAATTCGAGTAAGCCTTATCATTTAGAGAAAGTACAACACGTAACAAGGATTCTATAGGTGAACCTGCGGAAGGATCATTGTGGATGTCTGTCCCGGCTGACAACAGCGTATTCGTGACCCGACGTACGAGTGCCGGTCAGGCCGTCCATCGGGACAGAGTGAGCGCCCAAAAAAACTCCTGCGCGGATTTTCGCGAATATGTAGGCACCAAAAATGGATTTCCTGCGATGCACGTCGCGGCCAAAAATCGCGAACGACGACCTTGTCCGTCGTTCACGGACCCGTCGTCCAGCCGTATATTGCGAACGAGGATTCGCGCACGGCCGCCGACGAACCCGCGTCAACGCGAGAATTCGAGTAAGCCTTATCATTTAGAGAAAGTACAACACGTAACAAGGATTCTATAGGTGAACCTGCGGAAGGATCATTGTGGATGTCTGTCCCGGCTGACAACAGCGTATTCGTGACCCGACGTACGAGTGCCGGTCAGGCCGTCCATCGGGACAGAGTGAGCGCCCCAAAAAACTCCTGCGCGGATTTTCGCGAATATGTAGGCACCAAAAATGGATTTCCTGCGATGCACGTCGCGGCCAAAAATCGCGAACGACGACCTTGTCCGTCGTTCACGGACCCGTCGTCCACCCGTATATTGCGAACGAGGATTCGCGCACGGCCGCCGACGAACCCGCGTCAACGCGAGAATTCGAGTAAGCCTTATCATTTAGAGAAAGTACAACACGTAACAAGGATTCTATAGGTGAACCTGCGGAAGGATCATTGTGGATGTCTGTCCCGGCTGACAACAGCGTATTCGTGACCCGACGTACGAGTGCCGGTCAGGCCGTCCATCGGGACAGAGTGAGCGCCCAAAAAAACTCCTGCGCGGATTTTCGCGAATATGTAGGCACCAAAAATGGATTTCCTGCGATGCACGTCGCGGCCAAAAATCGCGAACGACGACCTTGTCCGTCGTTCACGGACCCGTCGTCCAGCCGTATATTGCGAACGAGGATTCGCGCACGGCCGCCGACGAACCCGCGTCAACGCGAGAATTCGAGTAAGCCTTATCATTTAGAGAAAGTACAACACGTAACAAGGATTCTATAGGTGAACCTGCGGAAGGATCATTGTGGATGTCTGTCCCGGCTGACAACAGCGTATTCGTGACCCGACGTACGAGTGCCGGTCAGGCCGTCCATCGGGACAGAGTGAGCGCCCAAAAAAACTCCTGCGCGGATTTTCGCGAATATGTAGGCACCAAAAATGGATTTCCTGCGATGCACGTCGCGGCCAAAAATCGCGAACGACGACCTTGTCCGTCGTTCACGGACCCGTCGTCCAGCCGTATATTGCGAACGAGGATTCGCGCACGGCCGCCGACGAACCCGCGTCAACGCGAGAATTCGAGTAAGCCTTATCATTTAGAGAAAGTACAACACGTAACAAGGATTCTATAGGTGAACCTGCGGAAGGATCATTGTGGATGTCTGTCCCGGCTGACAACAGCGTATTCGTGACCCGACGTACGAGTGCCGGTCAGGCCGTCCATCGGGACAGAGTGAGCGCCCAAAAAAACTCCTGCGCGGATTTTCGCGAATATGTAGGCACCAAAAATGGATTTCCTGCGATGCACGTCGCGGCCAAAAATCGCGAACGACGACCTTGTCCGTCGTTCACGGACCGTCGTCGTCCCGCCGTATATTGCGAACGAGGATTCGCGCACGGCCGCCGACGAACCCGCGTCAACGCGAGAATTCGAGTAAGCCTTATCATTTAGAGAAAGTACAACACGTAACAAGGATTCTATAGGTGAACCTGCGGAAGGATCATTGTGGATGTCTGTCCCGGCTGACAACAGCGTATTCGTGACCCGACGTACGAGTGCCGGTCAGGCCGTCCATCGGGACAGAGTGAGCGCCCAAAAAAACTCCTGCGCGGATTTTCGCGAATATGTAGGCACCAAAAATGGATTTCCTGCGATGCACGTCGCGGCCAAAAATCGCGAACGACGACCTTGTCCGTCGTTCACGGACCCGTCGTCCAGCCGTATATTGCGAACGAGGATTCGCGCACGGCCGCCGACGAACCCGCGTCAACGCGAGAATTCGAGTAAGCCTTATCATTTAGAGAAAGTACAACACGTAACAAGGATTCTATAGGTGAACCTGCGGAAGGATCATTGTGGATGTCTGTCCCGGCTGACAACAGCGTATTCGTGACCCGACGTACGAGTGCCGGTCAGGCCGTCCATCGGGACAGAGTGAGCGCCCAAAAAAACTCCTGCGCGGATTTTCGCGAATATGTAGGCACCAAAAATGGATTTCCTGCGATGCACGTCGCGGCCAAAAATCGCGAACGACGACCTTGTCCGTCGTTCACGGACCCGTCGTCCAGCCGTATATTGCGAACGAGGATTCGCGCACGGCCGCCGACGAACCCGCGTCAACGCGAGAATTCGAGTAAGCCTTATCACTTAGAGAAAGTACAACACGTAACAAGGATTCTATAGGTGAACCTGCGGAAGGATCATTGTGGATGTCTGTCCCGGCTGACAACAGCGTATTCGTGACCCGACGTACGAGTGCCGGTCAGGCCGTCCATCGGGACAGAGTGAGCGCCCAAAAAACTCCTGCGCGGATTTTCGCGAATATGTAGGCACCAAAAATGGATTTCCTGCGATGCACGTCGCGGCCAAAAATCGCGAACGACGACCTTGTCCGTCGTTCACGGACCCGTCGTCCAGCCGTATATTGCGAACGAGGATTCGCGCACGGCCGCCGACGAACCCGCGTCAACGCGAGAATTCGAGTAAGCCTTATCATTTAGAGAAAGTACAACACGTAACAAGGATTCTATAGGTGAACCTGCGGAAGGATCATTGTGGATGTCTGTCCCGGCTGACAACAGCGTATTCGTGACCCGACGTACGAGTGCCGGTCAGGCCGTCCATCGGGACAGAGTGAGCGCCAAAAAAACTCCTGCGCGGATTTTCGCGAATATGTAGGCACCAAAAATGGATTTCCTGCGATGCACGTCGCGGCCAAAAATCGCGAACGACGACCTTGTCCGTCGTTCACGGACCCGTCGTCCAGCCGTATATTGCGAACGAGGATTCGCGCACGGCCGCCGACGAACCCGCGTCAACGCGAGAATTCGAGTAAGCCTTATCATTTAGAGAAAGTACAACACGTAACAAGGATTCTATAGGTGAACCTGCGGAAGGATCATTGTGGATGTCTGTCCCGGCTGACAACAGCGTATTCGTGACCCGACGTACGAGTGCCGGTCAGGCCGTCCATCGGGACAGAGTGAGCGCCCAAAAAACTCCTGCGCGGATTTTCGCGAATATGTAGGCACCAAAAATGGATTTCCTGCGATGCACGTCGCGGCCAAAAATCGCGAACGACGACCTTGTCCGTCGTTCACGGACCCGTCGTCCACCGTATATTGCGAACGAGGATTCGCGCACGGCCGCCGACGAACCCGCGTCAACGCGAGAATTCGAGTAAGCCTTATCATTTAGAGAAAGTACAACACGTAACAAGGATTCTATAGGTGAACCTGCGGAAGGATCATTGTGGATGTCTGTCCCGGCTGACAACAGCGTATTCGTGACCCGACGTACGAGTGCCGGTCAGGCCGTCCATCGGGACAGAGTGAGCGCCCAAAAAACTCCTGCGCGGATTTTCGCGAATATGTAGGCACCAAAAATGGATTTCCTGCGATGCACGTCGCGGCCAAAAATCGCGAACGACGACCTTGTCCGTCGTTCACGGACCCGTCGTCCAGCCGTATATTGCGAACGAGGATTCGCGCACGGCCGCCGACGAACCCGCGTCAACGCGAGAATTCGAGTAAGCCTTATCATTTAGAGAAAGTACAACACGTAACAAGGATTCTATAGGTGAACCTGCGGAAGGATCATTGTGGATGTCTGTCCCGGCTGACAACAGCGTATTCGTGACCCGACGTACGAGTGCCGGTCAGGCCGTCCATCGGGACAGAGTGAGCGCCCAAAAAAACTCCTGCGCGGATTTTCGCGAATATGTAGGCACCAAAATGGATTTCCTGCGATGCACGTCGCGGCCAAAAATCGCGAACGACGACCTTGTCCGTCGTTCACGGACCCGTCGTCCAGCCGTATATTGCGAACGAGGATTCGCGCACGGCCGCCGACGAACCCGCGTCAACGCGAGAATTCGAGTAAGCCTTATCATTTAGAGAAAGTACAACACGTAACAAGGATTCTATAGGTGAACCTGCGGAAGGATCATTGTGGATGTCTGTCCCGGCTGACAACAGCGTATTCGTGACCCGACGTACGAGTGCCGGTCAGGCCGTCCATCGGGACAGAGTGAGCGCGCCCAAAAAACTCCTGCGCGGATTTTCGCGAATATGTAGGCACCAAAAATGGATTTCCTGCGATGCACGTCGCGGCCAAAAATCGCGAACGACGACCTTGTCCGTCGTTCACGGACCCGTCGTCCAGCCGTATATTGCGAACGAGGATTCGCGCACGGCCGCCGACGAACCCGCGTCAACGCGAGAATTCGAGTAAGCCTTATCATTTAGAGAAAGTACAACACGTAACAAGGATTCTATAGGTGAACCTGCGGAAGGATCATTGTGGATGTCTGTCCCGGCTGACAACAGCGTATTCGTGACCCGACGTACGAGTGCCGGTCAGGCCGTCCATCGGGACAGAGTGAGCGCCCCAAAAAACTCCTGCGCGGATTTTCGCGAATATGTAGGCACCAAAATGGATTTCTGCGATGCACGTCGCGGCCAAAAATCGCGAACGACGACCTTGTCCGTCGTTCACGGACCCGTCGTCCAGCCGTATATTGCGAACGAGGATTCGCGCACGGCCGCCGACGAACCCGCGTCAACGCGAGAATTCGAGTAAGCCTTATCACTTAGAGAAAGTACAACACGTAACAGGATTTATAGGTTAACCTGCGGAAGGATCATTGTGGATGTCTGTCCCGGCTGACAACAGCGTATTCGTGACCCGACGTACGAGTGCCGGTCAGGCCGTCCATCGGGACAGAGTGAGCGCCCAAAAAAACTCCTGCGCGGATTTTCGCGAATATGTAGGCACCAAAAATGGATTTCCTGCGATGCACGTCGCGGCCAAAAATCGCGAACGACGACCTTGTCCGTCGTTCACGGACCCGTCGTCCACCGTATATTGCGAACTGGTTCGCGCACGGCCGCCGACGAACCCGCGTCAACGCGAGAATTCGAGTAAGCCTTATCATTTAGAGAAAGTACAACACGTAACAAGGATTCTATAGGTGAACCTGCGGAAGGATCATTGTGGATGTCTGTCCCGGCTGACAACAGCGTATTCGTGACCCGACGTACGAGTGCCGGTCAGGCCGTCCATCGGGACAGAGTGAGCGCCCAAAAAACTCCTGCGCGGATTTTCGCGAATATGTAGGCACCAAAAATGGATTTCCTGCGATGCACGTCGCGGCAAAAAATCGCGAACGACGACCTTGTCCGTCGTTCACGGACCCGTCGTCCACCCGTATATTGCGAACGATGATTCGCGCACGGCCGCCGACGAACCCCCGTCAACGCGAGAATTCGAGTAAGCCTTATCATTTAGGAAAGTACAACACGTAACAAGGATTCTATAGGTAAAGTGAACCGGACTAGGATCATTGTGGATGTCTGTCCCGGCTGACAACACGTATTCGTGACCCGACGTACGAGTGCCGGTCAGGCCGTCCATCGGGACAGAGTGAGCGCCCAAAAAACTCCTGCGCGGATTTTCGCGAATATTGGCACCAAAATGGAATTTCCTGCGATGCACGTCGCGGCCAAAATCGCGAACGACGACCTTGTCCGTCGTTCACTGGACCCGTCGTCCAGCCGTATATTGCGAACGAGGATTCGCGCAGCCGCCGACGAACCCGCGTCAACGCGCGAGAATTCGAGTAAGCCTTATCATTTAGAGAAAGTACAACACGTACCAAGGATTCTACAGGTGAACCTGCGGAAGGATCATTGTGGATGTCTGTCCCGGCTGACAACAGCGTATTCGTGACCCGACGTACGAGTGCCGGTCAGGCCGTCCATCGGGACAGAGTGAGCGCCCAAAAAACCTCCTGCGCGGATTTTCGCGAATATGTAGGCACCAAAAAATGATTTCCTGCGAAGCACGTCGCGGCCAAAAATCGCGAACGACGACCTTGTCCGTCGTTCACGGATCCGTTCGTCCCCCGTATATTGCGAACGAGGATTCGCGCACGGCCGCCGACGACCCCGCGTCAACGCGAGAATTCGAGTAAGCCTTATCATTAGAGAAAGTACAACACGTAACAAGGATTCTATAGGTGAACCTGCGGAAGGATCATTGTGGATGTCTGTCCCCCGCTGACAACAGCGTATTCGTGACCGACGACGTACGAGTGCCGGTCAGGCCGTCCATCGGGACAGAGTGAGCGCCCAAAAAACTCCTGCGCGGATTTTCGCGAATATGTAGGTACCAAAATTGATTTCCTGCGATGCACGTCGCGGCCAAAAATGCGAACGACGACCTTGTCCGTCGTTCACTGACCCGTCGTCCAGCCGTATATTGCGAACGATGATTCGCGCACGGCCGCCCGAACCCGCGTCAACGCGAGAATTCGAGTAAGCCTTATCATTTAGAGAAAGTACAACACTAACAAGGATTCTACAGGTGAACCTGCGGAAGGATCATTGTGGATGTCTGTCCCGGCTGACAACGCGTATTCGTGACCCGACGTACGTGCCGGTCAGGCCGTCCATCGGTACAGAGTGAGCGCCCAAAAAACTC
Organism: Andrographis paniculata; assembly: GCF_009805555.1. NCBI lineage: Eukaryota > Viridiplantae > Streptophyta > Magnoliopsida > Lamiales > Acanthaceae > Andrographis > Andrographis paniculata. Next base: position 3,508,661 of record NW_026137502.1, on the reverse strand, counting down.
CTGCGCGGATTTTCGCGAATATGTAGGCATCAAAAATGGATTTCCTTGCGATGCACGTCGCGGCCAAAAATCGCGAACGACGACCTTGTCCGTCGTTCACGGATCCGTCGTCCAGCCGTATATTGCGAACGAGGATTCGCGCACGGCCGCCGACGACACCCGCGTCACGCGAGAATTCGAGTAAGCCTTATCATTAGAGAAAGTACACACGTAACAGGATTCTATAGGTGAACCTGCGGAAGGATCATTGGGATGTCTGTCCCGGCTGACAACAGCGTATTCGTGACCCGACGTACGAGTGCCGGTCAGGCCGTCCATCGGGACAGAGTGAGCGCCCAAAAAACTCCTGCGCGGATTTTCGCGAATATGTAGGCACAAAAATGGATTTCCTGCGATGCACGTCGCGGCCAAAAAATCGCGAACGACGACCTTGTCCGTCGTTCACGGACCCGTCGTCCACCCATATTTGCGAACGAGGATTCGCGCACGGCCGCCGACGAACCTGCGTCAACGCGAGAATTCGAGTAAGCCTTATCACTTAGAGAAAGTAACAACACGTAACAAGGATTCTATAGGTGAACCTGCGGAAGGATCATTGTGGATGTCTGTCCCGGCTGACAACAGCGTATTCGTGACCCGACGTACGAGTGCCGGTCAGGCCGTCCATCGGACAGAGTGAGCGCCCAAAAAACTCCTGCGCGGATTTTCGCGAATATGTAGGCACAAAAATGGATTTCCTGCGATGCACGTCGCGGCCAAAAATCGCGAACGACGACCTTGTCCGTCGTTCACGGACCCGTCGTCCAGCGTATATTGCGAACGAGGATTCGCGCGCGACGAACCCGCGTCAACGCGAGAATTCGAGTAAGCCTTATCATTTAGAGAAAGTACAACACGTAACAAGGATTCTATAGGTGAACCTGCGGAAGGATCATTGTGGATGTCTGTCCCGGCTGACAACAGCGTATTCGTGACCCGACGTACGAGTGCCGGTCAGGCCGTCCATCGGGACAGAGTGAGCGCCCAAAAAAACTCCTGCGCGGATTTTCGCGAATATGTAGGCACCAAAAATGGATTTCCTGCGACGCACGTCGCGGCCAAAAATCGCGAACGACGACCTTGTCCGTCGTTCCAGGCCGTCGTCCAGCCGTATATTGCGAACGAGGATTCGCGCACGGCCGCCGACGAACCCGCGTCAACGCGAGAATTCGAGTAAGCCTTATCATTTAGAGAAAGTACAACACGTAACAAGGATTCTATAGGTGAACCTGCGGAAGGATCATGTGGATGTCTGTCCCGGCTGACAACAGCGTATTCGTGACCCGACGTACGAGTGCCGGTCAGGCCGTCCATCGGGACAGAGTGAGCGCCCCAAAAAACTCCTGCGCGGATTTTCGCGAATATGTAGGCACCAAAAATGGATTTCCTGCGATGCACGTCGCGGCCAAAAATCGCGAACGACGACCTTGTCCGTCGTTCACGGACCCGTCGTCCAGCCGTATATTGCGAACGATGATTCGCGCACGGCCGCCGACGAACCCGCGTCAACGCGAGAATTCGAGTAAGCCTTATCATTTAGAGAAAGTACAACACGTAACAAGGATTCTATAGGTGAACCTGCGGAAGGATCATTGTGGATGTCTGTCCGGCTGACAACAGCGTATTCGTGACCCGACGTACGAGTGCCGGTCAGGCCGTCCATCGGGACAGAGTGAGCGCCAAAAAAAACTCCTGCGCGGATTTTCGCGAATATGTAGGCACCAAAAATGGATTTCCTGCGATGCACGTCGCGGCCAAAAATCGCGAACGACGACCTTGTCCGTCGTTCCGGACCCGTCGTCCAGCCGTATATTGCGAACGATGATTCGCGCACGGCCGCCGACGAACCCGCGTCAACGCGAGAATTCGAGTAAGCCTTATCATTTAGAGAAAGTACAACACGTAACAAGGATTCTATAGGTGAACCTGCGGAAGGATCATTGTGGATGTCTGTCCCGGCTGACAACAGCGTATTCGTGACCCGACGTACGAGTGCCGGTCAGGCCGTCCATCGGGACAGAGTGAGCGCGCCAAAAAAACTCCTGCGCGGATTTTCGCGAATATGTAGGCACCAAAAATGGATTTCCTGCGATGCACGTCGCGGCCAAAAATCGCGAACGACGACCTTGTCCGTCGTTCACGGACCCGTCGTCCACCCGTATATTGCGAACGAGGATTCGCGCACGGCCGCCGACGAACCCGCGTCAACGCGAGAATTCGAGTAAGCCTTATCACTTAGAGAAAGTACAACACGTAACAAGGATTCTATAGGTGAACCTGCGGAAGGATCATTGTGGATGTCTGTCCCGGCTGACAACAGCGTATTCGTGACCCGACGTACGAGTGCCGGTCAGGCCGTCCATCCATCGGGACAGAGTGAGCGCCCCAAAAAACTCCTGCGCGGATTTTCGCGAATATGTAGGCACCAAAAATGGATTTCCTGCGATGCACGTCGCGGCCAAAAATCGCGAACGACGACCTTGTCCGTCGTTCACGGACCCGTCGTCCAGCCGTATATTGCGAACGATGATTCGCGCACGGCCGCCGACGAACCCGCGTCAACGCGAGAATTCGAGTAAGCCTTATCATTTAGAGAAAGTACAACACGTAACAAGGATTCTATAGGTGAACCTGCGGAAGGATCATTGTGGATGTCTGTCCCGGCTGACAACAGCGTATTCGTGACCCGACGTACGAGTGCCGGTCAGGCCGTCCATGGGACAGAGTGAGCGCCAAAAAAAACTCCTGCGCGGATTTTCGCGAATATGTAGGCACCAAAAATGGATTTCCTGCGATGCACGTCGCGGCCAAAAATCGCGAACGACGACCTTGTCCGTCGTTCCACGGACCCGTCGTCCAGCCGTATATTGCGAACGATGATTCGCGCACGGCCGCCGACGAACCCGCGTCAACGCGAGAATTCGAGTAAGCCTTATCATTTAGAGAAAGTACAACACGTAACAAGGATTCTATAGGTGAACCTGCGGAAGGATCATTGTGGATGTCTGTCCCGGCTGACAACAGCGTATTCGTGACCCGACGTACGAGTGCCGGTCAGGCCGTCCATCGGTACAGAGTGAGCGCCCAAAAAAACTCCTGCGCGGATTTTCGCGAATATGTAGGCACCAAAAATGGATTTCCTGCGATGCACGTCGCGGCCAAAAATCGCGAACGACGACCTTGTCCGTCGTTCCGGACCCGTCGTCCAGCCGTATATTGCGAACGATGATTCGCGCACGGCCGCCGACGAACCCGCGTCAACGCGAGAATTCGAGTAAGCCTTATCATTTAGAGAAAGTACAACACGTAACAAGGATTCTATAGGTGAACCTGCGGAAGGATCATTGTGGATGTCTGTCCCGGCTGACAACAGCGTATTCGTGACCCGACGTACGAGTGCCGGTCAGGCCGTCCATCGGGACAGAGTGAGCGCCAAAAAAAACTCCTGCGCGGATTTTCGCGAATATGTAGGCACCAAAAATGGATTTCTGCGATGCACGTCGCGGCCAAAAATCGCGAACGACGACCTTGTCCGTCGTTCACGGACCCGTCGTCCACCCGTATATTGCGAACGATGATTCGCGCACGGCCGCCGACGAACCCGCGTCAACGCGAGAATTCGAGTAAGCCTTATCATTTAGAGAAAGTACAACACGTAACAAGGATTCTATAGGTGAACCTGCGGAAGGATCATTGTGGATGTCTGTCCCGGCTGACAACAGCGTATTCGTGACCCGACGTACGAGTGCCGGTCAGGCCGTCCATCGGGACAGAGTGAGCGCCAAAAAAAACTCCTGCGCGGATTTTCGCGAATATGTAGGCACCAAAAATGGATTTCCTGCGATGCACGTCGCGGCCAAAAATCGCGAACGACGACCTTGTCCGTCGTTCCAGGACCCGTCGTCCAGCCGTATATTGCGAACGATGATTCGCGCACGGCCGCCGACGAACCCGCGTCAACGCGAGAATTCGAGTAAGCCTTATCATTTAGAGAAAGTACAACACGTAACAAGGATTCTATAGGTGAACCTGCGGAAGGATCATTGTGGATGTCTGTCCCGGCTGACAACAGCGTATTCGTGACCCGACGTACGAGTGCCGGTCAGGCCGTCCATCGGTACTGAGTGAGCGCCCAAAAAAACTCCTGCGCGGATTTTCGCGAATATGTAGGCACCAAAAATGGATTTCCTGCGATGCACGTCGCGGCCAAAAATCGCGAACGACGACCTTGTCCGTCGTTCCTGGACCCGTCGTCCGCCGTATATTGCGAACGATGATTCGCGCACGGCCGCCGACGAACCCGCGTCAACGCGAGAATTCGAGTAAGCCTTATCATTTAGAGAAAGTACAACACGTAACAAGGATTCTACAGGTGAACCTGCGGAAGGATCATTGTGGATGTCTGTCCCGGCTGACAACAGCGTATTCGTGACCCGACGTACGAGTGCCGGTCAGGCCGTCCATCGGGACAGAGTGAGCGCCCAAAAAAACTCCTGCGCGGATTTTCGCGAATATGTAGGCACCAAATATGGATTTCCTGCGATGCACGTCGCGGCCAAAAATCGCGAACGACGACCTTGTCCGTCGTTCACGGACCAATCGTCCACCCGTATATTGCGAACGATGATTCGCGCACGGCCGCCGACGAACCTGCGTCAACGCGAGAATTCGAGTAAGCCTTATCATTTAGAGAAAGTACAACACGTAACAAGTATTCTATAGGTGAACCTGCGGAAGGATCATTGTGGATGTCTGTCCCGGCTGACAACAGCGTATTCGTGACCCGACGTACGAGTGCCGGTCAGGCCGTCCATCGGGACAGAGTGAGCGCCAAAAAAACTCCTGCGCGGATTTTTGCGAATATGTAGGCACCAAAAATGGATTTCCTGCGACGCACGTCGCGGCCAAAAATCGCGAACGACGACCTTGTCCGTCGTTCCAGGACCCGTCGTCCAGCCGTATATTGCGAACGATGATTCGCGCACGGCCGCCGACGAACCCGCGTCAACGCGAGAATTCGAGTAAGCCTTATCATTTAGAGAAAGTACAACACGTAACAAGGATTCTACAGGTGAACCTGCGGAAGGATCATTGTGGATGTCTGTCCCGGCTGACAACAGCGTATTCGTGACCCGACGTACGAGTGGCGGTCAGGCCGTCCATCGGTACTGAGTGAGCGCCCAAAAAAACTCCTGCGCGGATTTTCGCGAATATGTAGGCACCAAATATGGATTTCCTGCGATGCACGTCGCGGCCAAAAATCGCGAACGAAGACCTTGTCCGTCGTTCACGGACCAATGGTCCACCCGTATATTGCGAACGAGGATTCGCGCACGGCCGCCGACGAACCCGCGTCAACGCGAGAATTCGAGTAAGCCTTATCACTTAGAGAAAGTACAACACGTAACAAGGATTCTATAGGTGAACCTGCGGAAGGATCATTGTGGATGTCTGTCCCGGCTGACAACAGCGTATTCGTGACCCGACGTACGAGTGCCGGTCAGGCCGTCCATCGAGACAGAGTGAGCGCCCAAAAAAACTCCTGCGCGGATTTTCGCGAATATGTAGGCACCAAAAATGGATTTCCTGCGATGCACGTCGCGGCCAAAAATCGCGAACGACGACCTTGTCCGTCGTTCACGGACCCGTCGTCCAGCCGTATATTGCGAACGATGATTCGCGCACGGCCGCCGACGAACCTGCGTCAACGCGAGAATTCGAGTAAGCCTTATCATTTAGAGAAATTACAACACGTAACAAGGATTCTATAGGTGAACCTGCGGAAGGATCATTGTGGATGTCTGTCCCGGCTGACAACAGCGCATTCGTGACCCGACGTACGAGTGCCGGTCAGGCCGTCCATTGGGACAGAGTGAGCGCCAAAAAAACTCTTGCGCGGATTTTTGCGAATATGTAGGCACCAAAAATGGATTTCCTGCGACGCACGTCGCGGCCAAAAATCGCGAACGACGACCTTTTCCGTCGTTCCAGGACCCGTCGTCCAGCAGTATATTGCGAACGATGATTCGCGCACGGCCGCCGACGAACCCGCGTCAACGCGAGAATTCGAGTAAGCCTTATCATTTAGAGAAGGTACAACACGTAACAAGGATTCTACAGGTGAACCTGCGGAAGGATCATTGTGGATGTCTGTCCCGGTTGACAACAGCGTATTCGTGACCCGACGTACGAGTGGCGGTCAGGCCGTCCATCGGTACTGAGTGAGCGCCCAAAAAAACTCCTGCGCGGATTTTCGCGAATATGTAGGCACCAAAAATGGATTTCCGGCGATGCACGTCGCGGCCAAAAATTGCGAACGACGACCTTGTCCGTCGTTCCTGGACCCGTCGTCCGGCCGTATATTGCGAACGATGATTCGCGCACGGCCGCCGACGAACCCGCGTCAACGCGAGAATTCGAGTAAGCCTTATCATTTAGAGAAAGTACAACACGTAACAAGGATCCTATAGGTGAACCTGCGGAAGGATCATTGTGGATGTCTGTCCCGGCTGACAACAGCGTATTCGTGACCCGACGTACGAGTGCCGGTCAGGCCGTCCATCGGGACAGAGTGAGCGCGCAAAAAAACTCCTGCGCGGATTTTCGCGAATATGTAGGCACCAAATATGGATTTCCTGTGATGCACGTCGCGGCCAAAAATCGCGAACGAAGACCTTGTCCGTCGTTCACGGACCAATCGTCCACCCGTATATTGCGAACGAGGATTCGCGCACGGCCGCCGACGAACCCGCGTCAACGCGAGAATTCGAGTAAGCCTTATCACTTAGAGAAAGTACAACACGTAACAAGGATTCTATAGGTGAACCTGCGGAAGGATCATTGTGGATGTCTGTCCCGGCTGACAACAGCGTATTCGTGACCCGACGTACGAGTGCCGGTCAGGGCGTCCATCGAGACAGAGTGAGCGCCCAAAAAAACTCCTGCGCGGATTTTCGCGATTATGTAGGCACCAAAAATGGATTTCCTGCGATGCACGTCGCGGCCAAAAATCGCGAACGACGACCTTGTCCGTCGTTCACGGACCCGTCGTCCACCCGTATATTGCGAACGATGATTCGCGCACGGCCGCCGACGAACCTGCGTCAACGCGAGAAATTCGAGTAAGCCTTATCATTTAGAGAAATTACAACACGTAACAAGGATTCTATAGGTGAACCAGCGGAAGGATCATTGTGGATGTCTGTCCCGGCTGACAACAGCGTATTCGTGACCCGACGTACGAGTGCCGGTCAGGCCGTCCATCGGGACAGAGTGAGCGCGCAAAAAAACTACTGCGCGGATTTTCGCGAATATGTAGGCACCAAAAATGGATTTCCTGCGATGCACGTCGCGGCCAAAAATCGCGAACGACGACCTTTTCCGTCGTTCCAGGACCCGTCGTCCAGCAGTATGTTGCGAACGATGATTCGCGCACGGCCGCCGACGAACCCGCGTCAACGCGAGAATTCGAGTAAGCCTTATCATTTAGAGAAGGTACAACACGTAACAAGGATTCTACAGGTGAACCTGCGGAAGGATCATTGTGGATGTGTGTCCCGGCTGACAACAGCGTATTTGTGGCCCGACGTACGAGTGGCGGTCAGGCCGTCCATCGGTACTGAGTGAGCGCCCAAAAAAACTCCTGCGCGGATTTTCGCGAATATGTAGGCACCAAAAATGGATTTCCGGTGATGCACGTCGCGGCCAAAAATCGCGAACGACGACCTTGTCCGTCGTTCCAGGACCCGTCGTCCAGCAGTATATTGCGAACGATGATTCGCGCACGGCCGCCGACGAACCCGCGTCAACGCGAGAATTCGAGTAAGCCTTATCATTTAGAGAAGGTACAACACGTAACAAGGATTCTACAGGTGAACCTGCGGAAGGATCATTGTGGATGTGTGTCCCAGTTGACAACAGCGTATTCGTGGCCCGACGTACGAGTGGCGGTCAGGCCGTCCATCGGTACTGAGTGTGCGCCCAAAAAAACTCCTGCGCGGATTTTCGCGAATATGTAGGCACCAAAAATGGATTTCCGGCGATGCACGTCGCGGCCAAAAATCGCGAACGACGACCTTGTCCGTCGTTCTTGGACCAGTCGTCCGGCCGTATATTGCGAACGATGATTCGCGCACGGCCGCCGACGAACCCGCGTCAACGCGAGAATTTCAGTAAGCCTTATCATTTAGAGAAAGTACAACACGTAACAAGGAATCTATAGGTGAACCTGCGGAAGGATCATTGTGGATGTCTGTCCCGGCTGACAATAGCGCATTCGTGACCCGACGTACGAGTGCCAGTCAGGCCGTCCATCGGTACTGAGTGAGCGCCCAAAAAAACTCCTGCGCGGATTTTCGCGAATATGTAGGCACCAAAAATGGATTTCCTGCGATGCATGTCGCGGCCAAAAATCGAGAACGACGACCTTGTCCGTCGTTCACGGACCCGTCGTCCAGCCGTATATTGCGAACGATGATTCGCGCACGGCCGCCGACGAACCTGCGTCAACGCGAGAATTCGAGTAAGCCTTATCATTTAGAGAAATTACAACACGTAACTAGGATTCTATAGGTGAACCTGCGGAAGGATCATTGTGGATGTCTGTCCTGGCTGACAATAGCGCATTCGTGACCCGACGTACGAGTGCCGGTCAGGCCGTCCATCGGTACTGAGTGAGCGCCCAAAAAAACTCTTGCGCGGATTTTCGCGAATATGTAGGCACCAAAAATGGATTTTTGCGATGCACGTCGCGGCCAAAAATCGCGAACGACGACCTTGTCCGTCGTTCACGGACCCGTCGTCCACCCGTATATTGCGAACGAGGATTCGCGCACGGCCGCCGATGAACCCGCGTCAACGTGAGAATTCGAGTAAGCCTTATCATTTAGAGAAAGTACAACACGTAACAAGGATTCTATAGGTACGAGTGCCGGTCAGGCCGTCCATCGAGACAGAGTGAGCGCGCAAAAAAACTCCTGCGCGGATTTTCGCGAATATGTAGGCACCAAATATGGATTTCCTGCGATGCACGTCCCGGCCAAAAATCGCGAACGAAGACCTTGTCCGTCGTTCACGGACCAATCGTCCACCCGTATATTGCGAACGAGGATTCGCGCACGGCCGCCGACGAACCCGCGTCAACGCGAGAATTCGAGTAAGCCTTATCACTTAGAGAAAGTACAACACGTAACAAGGATTCTATAGGTGAACCTGCGGAAGGATCATTGTGGATGTCTGTCCCGGCTGACAACAGCGTATTCGTGACCCGACGTACGAGTGCCGGTCAGGCCGTCCATCGAGCCAGAGTGAGCGCCCCAAAAAACTCCTGCGCGGATTTTCGCGAATATGTAGGCACCAAAAATGGATTTCCTGCGATGCACGTCGCGGCCAAAAATCGAGAACGACGACCTTGTCCGTCGTTCACGGACCCGTCGTCCAGCCGTATATTGCGAACGATGATTCACGCACGGCCGCCGACGAACCTGCGTCAACGCGAGAATTCGAGTAAGCCTTATCATTTAGAGAAATTACAACACGTAACAAGGATTCTATAGGTGAACCTGCGGAAGGATCATTGTGGATGTCTGTCCTGGCTGACAATAGCGCATTCGTGACCCGACGTACGAGTGCCGGTCAGGCCGTCCATTGGGACAGAGTGAGCGCCAAAAAAAACTCCTGCGCAGATTTTTGCGAATATGTAGGCACCAAAAATGGATTTCCTGCGATGCACGTCGCGGCCAAAAATCGCGAACGACGACCTTGTCCGTTGTTCAAGGATCCGTCGTCCACTCGTATATTGCGAACGAGGATTCGCGCACGGCCGCCGACGAACCCGCGTCTGCGCGACAATTCGAGTGAGCCTTATCACTTAGAGAAAGTACAACACATAACAAGGATTTAATAGGTTAACCTGCGGAAGGATCTTTGTCGATGTCTGTCCCGGCTGACAACAGCGTATTCGTAACCAGACATACGAGTGCCGGTCAGGCCGTCCATCGGGACAGAGTGAGCGCCCAAAAAAATCCTGCGCGGATTTTTGCGAATATGTAGGTACCAAAAATTGATTTCCTGCGAAGCACGTCGCGGCCAAAAATTGCGAACGACGACCTTGTCCGTCGTTCACGGATCCGTCGTCCACCCGTATATTGCGAACGAGGATTCGCGCAGGGTCGTCGACGAACCCGCGTCAACGCGAGAATTCGAGTAAGCCTTATCACTTAGAGAAAGTACAACACGTAACAAGGATTCTATAGGTGAACCTGCGGAAGGATCATTGTGGATGTCTGTCCCGGCTGACAACAGCGTATTCGTGACCCGACGTACGAGTGCCGGTCAGGCCGTCCATCGGGACAGAGTGAGCGCCCAAAAAAACTCCTGCGCGGATTTTTGCGAATATGTAGGCACCAAAAATGGATTTCCTGCGATGCACGTCGCGGCGAATATTCGCGAACGACGACCTTGTCCGTCGTTCACGGACCCGTCGTCCAGCCATATATTGCGAACGAGGATTCGCGCGCGGCGTCAACGCGAGAATTAAAGTAAGCCTTATCATTTAGAGAAAGTACAACACGTAACGAAGATTCTATCGGTGAACCTACGGAAGGATCATTGTGGATGTCTGTCCCGGCTGACAACAGCGTATTCGTGACCCGACGTAGGTGTGCCGGTCAGGCTGTCCATCGGGACAGAGTGAGTGCCCAAAAAAACTCATGCGCGGATTTTCGCGAATATGTAGGCACCAAAAATGGATTTTCTGCGATGCTCGTCGCGGCCAAAAATCGCGAACGATAACCTTGTCCGTCGTTCACTTGTCCGTCGTCCACCCGTATAGTGTGAACGGGGATTCGCGCACGGCCGTCGCCGAACCCGCGTCAACGCGAGAATTCGAGTAAGCCTTATCACTTAGAGAAAGTACAACACGTAACAAGGATTCTACAGGTGAACCTGCGGAAGGATCATCGTGGATGTCTGTCCCGGCTGACAACAGCGTATTCGTGACCCGACGTACGAGTGCCGGTCAAGCCGTCCATAGGTACTGAGTGAGCGCCCAAAAAAACTCCTGCGCGAATTTTCGCGAATATGTAGGCACCAAAATTGAATTTCCTGCGATGCACGTCGCGGCCAAAAGTCGCGAAAGACGACCTTCTCCGTCGTTCACGGATCCGTCGTCCAGCCGTATATTGCGAACGAGGATTCGCGCACGGCTGCCGATGAACCCGAATCAACGCGAGAATTCGAGTAAGCCTTATCATTTAGAGAAAGTACAACACGTAACAAGGATTCTATAGGTGAACCTGCGGAAGGATCATTGTGGATGTCTGTCCCGGCTGACAACAGCGTATTCGTGACCCGACGTACGAGTGCCGGTCAGGCCGTCCATCGCGACAGAGTGAGCGCCCAAAAAAACTCCTGCGCGGATTTTCGCGAATATGTAAGCACCAAAAATGGATTTCCTGCGATGCACGTCGCTGCCAAAAATCGCGAACGACGACCTTGTCCGTCGTTCACGGACCCGTCGTCCAACCGTATATTGCGAACGATGATTCGCGCACGGCCGCCGACGAACCCGCGTCAACGCGAGAATTCGAGTAAGCCTTATCATTTGGAGAAAGTACAACACGTTACAAGGATTCTACAGGTGAACCTACGGATGGATCATTGTGGATGTCTGTCCCGGCTGACAACTGCGTATTCGTGACCCGACGGACGAGTGCCGGTCAGGCCGTCCATAGGTACTGAGTGAGCGCCCAAAAAAACTCCTGCGCGGATTTTTGCGAATATGTAGCCACAAAAAATGGATTTTCTGCGATGCACGTCGCGGCCAAAAATCGCGAACGACGACCTTGTCCGTCATTCACGGACCCGTCGTCCACCCGTTTATTGCGAACGAGGATTCGCGCACGGCCGCCGACGAACCCGCGTCAACGCGAGAATTCGAGTAAGCCTTATCATTTAGAGAAAGTACAACACGTAACAAGGATTCTACATGTGAACCTGCGGAAGGATCATTGTGGATGTCTTTCCCGGCTGACAACTGGGTATTCGTGACCCGACGTACGAGTGCCGGTCAGGCCGTCCATCGGGAAAGAGTGAGCGCCCAAAAAACTCCTGTGCGAATTTTCGCGAATATGTAGGTACCAAAAATTGATTTCTTGCGATGCACGTCGCAGCAAAAAATCGCGAACGACGACCTTGTCCGTCGTTCACGGATCCGTCGTCCACCCGTATATTGCGAACGAGGATTCCCGCAGGGTCGTCGACGAACCCGCGTCAACGCGAGAATTCGAGTAAGCCTTATCATTTGGAGAAAGTACAACACGTTACAAGGATTCTACAGGTGAACCTACGGATGGATCATTGTGGATGTCTGTCCCGGCTGACAACTGCGTATTCGTGACCCGACGTACGAGTGCCGGTCAGGCCGTCCATAGGTACTGAGTGAGCGCCCAAAAAAACTCCTGCGCGGATTTTTGTGAATATGTAGGCACCAAAAATGGATTTCCTGCGATGCACGCCGCGGCCAAAAATCGCGAACGACGACCATGTCCGTCATTCACGACCCGTCGTCCACCCGTTTATTGCGAACGAGGATTCGCGCACGGCCGCCGACGAACCCGCGTCAACGCGAGAATTCGAGTAAGCCTTATCATTTAGAGAAAGTACAACACGTAACAAGGATTCTACATGTGAACCTGCGGAAGGATCATTGTGGATGTCTTTCCCGGCTGACAACTGGGTATTCGTGACCCGACGTACGAGTGCCGGTCAGGCCGTCCATCGGGAAAGAGTGAGCGCCCAAAAAACTCCTGCGCGAATTTTCGCAAATATGTAGGTACCAAAAATTGATTTCTTGCGATGCACGTCGCAGCAAAAAATCGCGAACGACGACCTTGTCCGTCGTTCACGGATCCGTCGTCCACCCGTATATTGCGAACGAGGATTCGCGCAGGGTCGTCGACGAACCCGCGTCAACGCGAGAATTCGAGTAAGCCTTATCATTTGGAGAAAGTACAACACGTTACAAGGATTCTACAGGTGAACCTACGGATGGATCATTGTGGATGTCTGTCCCGGCTGACAACTGCGTATTCGTGACCCGACGTACGAGTGCCGGTCAGGCCGTCCATAGGTACTGAGTGAGCGCCCAAAAAAACTCCTGCGCGGATTTTTGCGAATATGTAGGCACAAAAAATGGATTTCCTGCGATGCACGCCGCGGCCAAAAATCGCGAACGACGACCATGTCCGTCATTCACGACCCGTCGTCCACCCGTTTATTGCGAACGAGGATTCGCGCACGGCCGCCGACGAACCCGCGTCAACGCGAGAATTCGAGTAAGCCTTATCATTTAGAGAAAGTACAACACGTAACAAGGATTCTACAGGTGAACCTGCGGAAGGATCATTGTGGATGTCTTTCCCGGCTGACAACTGGGTATTCGTGACCCGACGTACGAGTGCCGGTCAGGCCGTCCATCGGGAAAGAGTGAGCGCCCAAAAAACTCCTGCGCGAATTTTCGCGAATATGTAGGTACCAAAAATTGATTTCTTGCGATGCACGTCGCAGCAAAAAATCGCGAACGACGACCTTGTCCGTCGTTCACGGATCCGTCGTCCACCCGTATATTGCGAACAAGGATTCGCGCAGGGTCGTCGACGAACCCGCGTCAACGCGAGAATTCGAGTAAGCCTTATCATTTAGAGAAAGTACAACACGTAACAAGGATTCTATAGGTGAACCTGCGGAAGGATCATTGTGGATGTCTGTCCCGGCTGACAACAATGTATTCGTGACCCGACGTACGAGTGCCGGTCAGGCCGTCCATCGGGACAGAGTGAGGGCCCAAAAAAACTCCTGCGCGGATTTTTGCGAATATGTAGGCACCAAAAATGGATTTCCTGCGATGCACGTCGCGGCCAATATTCGCGAACGACGATCTTGTCCGTCGTTCACGGACCCGTCGTCCAGCCGTATATTGCGAACGAGGATTCGCGCGCGGCGTCAACGCGAGAATTAAAGTAAGCCTTATCATTTAGAGAAAGTACAACACGTAACGAAGATTCTATCGGTGAACCTACGGAAGGATCATTGTGGATGTCTGTCCCGGCTGACAACAGCGTATTCGTGACCCGACGTAGGAGTGCCGGTCAGGCTGTCCATCGGGACAGAGTGAGTGCCCAAAAGAACTCATGCGCGGATTTTCGCGAATATGTAGGCACCAAAAATGGATTTTCTGCGATGCTCGTCGCGGCCAAAAATCGCGAACGACGACCTTGTCCGTCGTTCACGGACCCGTTATCCAGCCGTATATTGCGAACGAGGATTCGCGCACGGCCGCCGACGAACCCGCGTCAACGCGAGAATTCGAGTAAGCCTTATCACTTAAAGAAAGTACAACACGTAACAAGGATTCTACAGGTGAACCTGCGGAAGGATCATTGTGGATGTCTTTCCCGGCTGACAACTAGGTATTCGTGACCCGACGTACGAGTGCCGGTCAGGCCGTCCATCGGGACAGAGTGAACGCCCAAAAAACTCCTGCGCGAATTTTCGCGAATATGTAGGTACCAAAAATTGATTTCCTGCGATGCACGCGCGGCAAAAAATCGCGAAAGACGATCTTGTCCGTCGTTCAAGGATCCGTCGTCCACCCGTATATTGCGAACGAGGATTCGTGCACGGCCGCCGACGAACCCGCGTCAACGCGAGAATTCGAGTAAGCCTTATCACTTAGAGAAAGTACAACACGTAACAAGGATTTTATAGGTTAACCTGCGGAAGGATCTTTGTCGATGTCTGTCCCGGCTGACAACAGTGTATTAGTGACCCGACGTACGAGTGCCGGTCAGGCCGTCCATCGGGACAGAGTGAGCGCCCAAAAAAACTCCTGCGCGGATTTTTGCGAATATGTAGGCACCAAAAATGGATTTCCTGCGATGCACGTCGCGGCCAATATTCGCGAACGACGACCTTGTCCGTCGTTCACGGACCCGTCGTCCAGCCGTATATTGCGAACGAGGATTCGCGCGCGGCATCAACGCGAGAATTAAAGTAAGCCTTAACATTTAGAGAAAGTACAACACGTAACGAAGATTCTATCGGTGAACCTGCGGAAGGATCATTGTGGATGTCTGTCCCGGCTGACAACAGCGTATTCGTGACCCGACGTAGGAGTGCCGGTCAGGCTGTCCATCGGGATAGAGTTAGTGCCCAAAAAAACTCATGCGCGGATTTTCGCGAATATGTAGGCACCAAAAATGGATTTTTTGCGATGCTCGTCGCGGCCAAAAATCGCGAACGACGACCTTGTCCGTCGTTCACGGACCCGTCATCCAGCCGTATATTGCGAACAAGGATTCGCGCACGGCCGCCGACGAACCCGCGTCAACGCGAGAATTCGAGTAAGCCTTATCACTTAAAGAAAGTACAACACGTAACAAGGATTCTACAGGTGAACCTGCGGAAGGATCATTGTGGATGTCTTTCCCAGCTGACAACTGGGTATTCGTGACCCGACGTACGAGTGCCGGTCAGGCCGTCCATCGGGACAGAGTGAACGCCCAAAAAACTCCTGCGCGAATTTTCGCGAATATGTAGGTACCAAAAATTGATTTCCTGCGATGCACGTCGCGGCAAAAAATCGCGAAAGACGATCTTGTCCGTCGTTCAAGGATCCGTCGTCCACCCGTATATTGCGAACGAGGATTCGTGCACGGCCGCCGACGAACCCGCGTCAACGCGAGAATTCGAGTAAGCCTTATCATTTAGAGAAAGTACGACACGTAACAAGGATTCTATAGGTGAACCTGCGGAAGGATAATTGTGGATGTCTGTCCCGGCTGACAACAGCGTATTCGTGATCCGACGTAGGAGTGCCGGTCAGGCTGTCCATCGGGACAGAGTGAGCGCCCAAAAAAACTCATGCGCGGATTTTCGCGAATATGTAGGCACCAAAAATGGATTTTCTGCGATACTCGTCGCGGCCAAAAATCGCGAACGACGACCTTGTCCGTCGTTCACGGATCCGTCGTCCACCCGTATATTGCGAACGAGTATTCGCGCACGGCCGCCGACGAACCCGCATCAACGCGAGAATTCGAGTAAGCCTTATCACTTAGAGAAAGTACAACACGTAACAAGGATTTTATAGGTTAACCTGCGGAAGGATCTTTGTCGATGTCTGTCCCGGCTGACAACAGCGTATTCGTGACCCGACGTATGAGTGCCGGTCAGGCCGTCCATCGGGACAGAGTGAGCGCCCAAAAAAACTCCTGCGCGGATTTTCGCGAATATGTAGACACCAAATATGGATTTCCTGCGATGCACGTCGCGGCCAAAAATCGCGAACGACGACCTTGTCCGTCATTCACGGACCCATCATCCAGCCGTATATTGCGAACGATGATTCGCGCACGGCCGCCGCCGAACCCACGTCAACGCGAGAATTCGAGTAAGCCTTATCATTTAGGGAAAGTACAACACGTAACAAGGATTCTACAGGTGAACCTCCGGAAGGATCATTGTGGATGTCTGTCCCGGCTGACAACTGTGTATTCGTGACCCGACGTACGAGTGCCGGTCAGGCCGTCCACGAGTCCTAAAAAATTCATGCACGGATTTTTGTGCACTTGTAGGCAGCAAAAATGTGATTCCCTGCGATCCACATCGTGGCCAGGAATCGCGAACGACGACCCCGTCAGCCCCTCACGGAGCCGTCGTCCAGCCGAATTTTTTGAACGGGGGTTCGCGCACGGGGGCCGACGAACCCGCGTCATCGCGAGAAGTCAAATAAGCCTTATCCTTTAGAGAAAGAAGAATTCGTAAAATGAATTCTATAGGTGAACGTGCGAAAGGATCATTGTCGATATCTGCCCCGGCAAACAACAGCGAACTCGTGATCCGACGTACGAATGCCGCTCAGGTCATGACAGAGTGGGCGCCACGAGTCCCAAAAAACTCCTGCTCGTATTTTGGTGCACTTGTAGGGAGCAAAAAAGGGATTCCCTGCGATCCACGTTGCGGCCAGGAATCGCGAACGACGACCCCGTCAGCCATTCACGGAGCCGTTGTCCAGCCGAATTTTGCGAACGGGGGTTCGCGCACGGGCGCCGACAAACCCGCGTCATCGCGAGAAGTTGAATAAGCCTTATCGTTTAGAGAAAGGAGAATTCATAAAATGAATTCTCTAGGTGAACCTGCGAAAGGATCATTGTCTGTATCTGCCCCGGCAGACAACAGCGAACTCGTGACCCGACGTACGAATGCCGCTCAGGCTGTCCATCGTGACAGAGTGGGCGCCACGAGTCCCAAAAAACTCCTGCACGGATTTTTGTGCAATTGTAGGCAGCAAAAATGAGATTCCCTACGATCCACGTCGCGGCCAGGAATCGCGAATGACGACCCCGTCAGCCGCTCACGGAGCCGTCGTCCAGCCGAATTTTATGAACGGGGGTTCGCGCATAGGCACCGACGAACCCGCGTCATTGCGAGAAGTCGAATAAGCCTTATCGTTTAGAGAAATGAGAATTCGTAAAATTAATTCTATAGGTGAACCTGCGAAAGGATCATTGTCGATATTTGCCCCAGCAGACAACAGCGAACTCGTGACCCAACGTACGAATGCCGCTCAGGCCGTCCATCGTGTCAAAGTGGGCGCCACGAGTCCCAAAAAACTTCTGCACGGATTTTTGTGCACTTGTAGATAGCAAAAAAGGGATTCCCTGTGATCCACGTCGCGGACAGGAATAAAGTCTAATTTCCGTCAATCATAAAATACGTGTCATGTCATGCCAATAGTGAAATGATGCAACAAAAATATCAAACTCGAGAACAATGCACATGCACACATATATATACATCCGCCGAAGTGAGCAGCCGGAATAACCTCGGCTTCATAATCATAGGCTCACTACATCTGTCTAAATGAGTAGCCGGAATACCCTTGGCCCTGTAATAACAAGCTCACTAGACCATCATCAATAAATAGCCGGAAAATCCTCGGCTCAAGGAAGGACCTGATAAACCCATAATAATATAACGGTCATCCGGTCACTTCCATATACCCACTATACGACTCCCACATTCAATACATGGATAGCCGAACGTTGTCGCCATTAACCACAAGAGGCCCCATAGTCTGTGATAGCGAAGATAGGACCCCCACTTACTAGCCCTATCCCGTGTAATGTAGTAGAATCCGTGCAATCTGGAATCACCCAAGGGAAACCCGGAAACTCTACTCTCCCTTGCGCGCCCTAACGGGATCACGTTTGGAGTTTGGCATATGATCCTAAACTACCGGTAGACCTCACCAATGGCCAGCCCAATTAGTGGAACAACACCGAACGCGAATGATTAGACCAAATACGTCTCAACTACAATAGGTCTAATCCCTGAATGACCGTGCGACTAAGTCACCCAGTTGTCCGACTACTATCATCCATTATCGCCAAAGTGTTACGGTACATCGGGGTCGAATATCCTAACCCCAGATGATGCCCTCGCGTAGCACTACCGCACACAATGACTAGACGATAGATCCATAAAACATATTCGATAAACCGTGCAATATGTGTGCAACATGTCAAATAAGCGAATTTACCGAAAAGGGCTGGTGAGACAGCTCACCTATCTTCCTTTTCATAAATTCACCAACACGATCAAATACGTATATCAAATATCATAAACCGTGAAGTCTCCCACATGCATACACACACATATATATAAATATAAATATATACATGCCCTGACAAAATAATTCACGTAATATCACATTAACATATTACTCAGAATTGCATACAACATGCATACCTAATTTCTTAAAATTGGATTTAATTCCTTACTGCTTACCTCTTATCAACACTCCTTAGCTTTTGCAATCTCACTCGAATCTCCCCCAACATACACTTGCTCCATTATTTACTCAAATCAGCTGAGCTATATGGTTATTCATAGGAGCTACATGCTTATTCAAAAGCTAATTTCTATAATTAGCTCGTTGGATTTCAAACTTTTATATTTAGTATAATACAATATTCTAATTATAAAATTCTTATACCTCATACTATTTATATCGCTCGATTATTAAATAAAAATAATTAAAGATAGGAATAAACAAGCAGGTGCAGTACACTGCCGTTTTCAATTCGACTCGATATGAAATTCTCAGAATATAACGCTAGGACTACGAATAGGCTATTAGCTAAAGAAATTCGTCGATTAAATAGCCAATTATGAATTTTTTGAAGAATTTCTAATTTAATATCTTCAATATCTAAATTCGTATTAAAATTCATAATTAAATTCTATGTATAACAAAAAATATAATACCAAAATCAAAATTGAAATCAAACAGCTAAATCATTTTCTTTCTTCTTTTCTTTTTTTTTATTATTATATATATTATATTTTATATTTATTTTTATTTTTTTATATATACACATATAGTTATACTATTATTATATATATTATATTTTATATTTATTTTTATTAATATTTATTCGTTTAACAGTCTTTTTAATCATAATCAACATGTAAAATAAAAATAAAATTTATTTTAAAATATTAATTTTTTAATTCCAAAATATTATAAAAATATTTATTTACTATAATAATATTAATTTTTACGATGAGAGTATTACATCTACATCTAATAAGTAATGATGCAAATGGGGTCTTTGAAGGCTTTTAATATTGTCAATCTAATCCGATTCTGAGATCAAATCAGCAGACCCATCCCCACCTATATCATCCTCTATTAGAGATATACAAACACACGTGTATAAATTCATTCACTTTATACATATACACGTATTTATGTATAACCCAACGAGTGATAATACAGATGAGAAGGTTGAGAGCTTTTTTATGCTGCTGATCTAGCCCCATACCTATCCCATAATATAGTTTAAATTGATTTAAATGTAAATTTTTGTTTAAATAGTAAATTTTCAGTGAAATATAAAAACCTACAAACTATGTTCGACAGACAAATTATATTAGACGAACTATATATCGCAAGCTACAAACTATGTTCGACAGACAAATTATATTAGACGAATTATATATCGCAAGAAAAATCTTAAAGTGTCTACAGTTTGAACCAATATATATATTTATTTTATTATTTTTTTTAATGACGTGATAATATGCAATTGTAATATTTGAGTACGCTTCCGTATGTATTTTTATTTTGCCTTCTCGTCTATTATTCATGAGAAATGTTTTGTTTCTTTCAATCCATTATTTCAACATCCCAACTTCTTAGTTGTTCGAGGCCCTCCCAACAAAATTTTTGTAGTTAATAAGTGGTTTTAAGTTTTTTAAATGAAACTAAAATTAATTAGTATAATTTACAATATAATAAAAAATAATATATATTTATACATATTAATTAATTTTATAAAAAAAAAGTTGAATATATAAATTTATTTGCTTATTTAAAAGATAAAAATAAAGAATTGTAAATAAAACTCTTTTTAATTTTTTGAAAATTATTTAGAATAATAATAATAATACTAGTAAATGCAAATGATGAGCAACGTGGAAGAAAGAGAGCCTTATTTATTATTATAGTATTACTAGTCATGATGTTTATTATTTTTGTCCGTCTCAAAATAATAGTCTCATTTTCATAAATAATCATATTACTATAAAACTACCTTCATTTTTTCATTATTATTACACAATTTTCAATTCGTACTTTTTACCAACTATCAATATAATATCAATATTCTTTAAATTCCAAACTCAAATGAGATCGTAGTTTTGGGACGGAGAGAGTATTAAATAAAGTAAAATCATATATCATATATATATCTATATTTAAACTCATTGTGGGCTCCACATTAATAAAAAGCATGAATTTCTAGGGTTTTTGAATTTTTTTTCTTTAATTTTCATTGATCCTAACATATGATTGGTGTGTTGTTTACAGAGCCTATTTTATTGATTGTACAATTGTATTGATTATAATTATTTTAAATAATTTTTTTTATTAGTTGCAGTCATTTTATATTATTTATATAATTAGGGTTTTTAAAAAAAATTTCTTTAATTTTCATTGCTCCTAACATATGATTGGTGTGTTGTATACGTAGAGCTTACTTTATTGATTGTACAATCGTATTGATTATAATTATTTTAAATAAATTTTTTTATTAGTTGTAGTCATTTTATATTATTTATATAATTATTTTATTCGTATTAAGTGTTAATAGATAATGTCTTTATTAAAATTCATTATATGAATATTTTATGCAATTTAGATAGAAATACGAGTTTTTAATGATTATTTGGTAGAATAATTTTATAAATTCAGTTTTTAAATATTTGTGAAATTAATTTTGTTATTTATCAAAATATAGTTTTATTTATGTGGATTATTTTAGTTTTTTCTCCTTATTTTTCTCTTCTCTTTGGACAACCGTTTATAAATATGCAAAGAGGCTGTTCAAATCTACCGATGTGATACGTCTAGAAAAAGGAGTCTTACATATGTAAAAGTCATCATTAAAATTTAAACAATATTTGAAGGGTCGTAATTAATAGTTGCAGTATGCGGATTGCGGTAATCGAAGAGGCACTATTCTAACTCCTTTCTCTGTATTGTCACGTACTAATCTATATCTTTCTCTATATATACTATACGTTTGGGAAATAAGGGGTGTGACTTGCAACCGTGGCTGCATCTGCGGTTGTAGGATAGGGCAAAATTTTCCTTCTCCTACACTCTATGTATTGATGTTGATGAAATTTATCTGTTTTTTTCAATGGCCAGAGATATTGGGACCTACCAGTGAAGAAATGGTAAACGAAGAACTGTCTGCAATGAGGTGGGGGTAAAGATGATGAAGGGAAATAATAGAAAGATGTAGGAAGAAGGAGAAGAATGAGAGAAAGAAAAGAAGACGAAGACGAAGACGAAGAGGTTGGAGCTGCTGGAGGGACAGCGGCTGCTGAAGGATTATAATCTGTCCTTTACCCTGCTGCAAATTTCTTATATATATAATCTTCTCTTCATCTCGCTGCAGTGCCTGTACCCGGGAAAGATCCTGGAGATGAAGACGACTTGGCTATTGACTGATTGGGGAATGGCGTAGCTGTGTTGATTTGAGAATTGTTGAAGTTATCGTGGGATGAAACATCTATTTGTTGTGTAGATTGACCTTTAATTTGGTTGTTTGTTGTTTCACGGATGGAGTTGGGAGTATATTTTTTGTAATATGATTTGTTTTCCCTTAATCTAATAGTATTGTAGAATTCTGATGTATATACATATATTGTTTCGTTATTATAGTATTGAAGATTTGTAGTTATTAAATAGTTAGTTTTTTTGTCTCCTCGGTGCAGGATGTTTGACACTGCAATGTCAGATATAATAGTTGTGACTGTATTTTCTCCCATTCAGATTAATGTTAGATGATACTTGGTTGATTTAACTGCTCTTGTATTTTTATGTACTAAGTCAAAACTTTTATATCATTTGCTCGCTGCATTTGTGTGTTTTAATGTTTGTAAAAGAAGATATGCAAAAAATAATAATAATTGTGTATAAAGATGTTTGATATATTTTTAAATTAATTTTGGTATGCATATACTTTTTTATATAATAAACTTAATTATGATAATTATAGAATAATTAATTTAATAAATTACAAATAAAGTATAACTTTAAAGAAATACTTTTCATAATATTATATATACAAAAAAAAAAAAAATTCATTATGTTTATATACACAAAATATATAATTTGTATACAGATTAATTGGACATTACCAATTACATGTAACCTAATAATTTTTGTTAATAATCAATTATTGTGTCTGATAAATTAATAGATTTTATTTTTAAAATGTCATATATAGATATATATATTATGTATCATAATAACTATTATTTAAAAATAATTACATGGATATTGAAGAGTCTAAAAACTAATATTGTTGTTAGTTCATACCAAAATCAAAGAGTAAACAAATGCCTACATATACATTGCATTCATTATTTACTTATTATTATTATAATTATTATTATTATTATTATTTTATCTCTTCAATCTATTTAATTAAAATTTGAATATATATTACATATAAGATTCCTTCTAATTTATGTTAATTATAAAAAAATATTTTTATTTTTTTAATTGTATTATATAAATTTTTATTCTTTACAAAATAATATTTTATCTGTATCACATAATTTGTATCTATTTTTTATTTTCGTCTGTCCCACATAATTTGTTTGTTTTTTTTAAAAAAATATAATTATATTATTTAATCATATTTTAAATTTTAAATTTTAAAACTTTTTAATCATAATTAAACTATTTACTTATCTTAATCTTAATCTATTATTATTTTACTAATATATTTTTAAATTACTTACTAATTATATTTTACCTAAATTTATGTATCTATGCGCCCATAATATATGGGACGGAGGGAGTATACACATTTTATATATATTTTATTGATAAAATAGTGTTTAAAATATTTAGATATATATTCTAATTTTTTAAAAATATATAGTAATATTAATTTTTTATC
Organism: Andrographis paniculata; assembly: GCF_009805555.1. Lineage (NCBI taxonomy): Eukaryota > Viridiplantae > Streptophyta > Magnoliopsida > Lamiales > Acanthaceae > Andrographis > Andrographis paniculata. Next base: position 3,485,076 of record NW_026137502.1, on the reverse strand, counting down.
TATACTTAAAACCCTTTGGGTGTGTTTGTTTACGGGTTTGGGATTTTGTGTTTAGATTTATGAATAGTAAAAAGTTGAATTTGAATAGTTATTTAACGTGATATAAATATGTGTTAATGTGATATTTTAAATGTAAAATAAATTTATGGTATAATATAAAAAAAATTCTGATTTTATGTTTTTGTTTTTAAAAAAATCTCAATAGTAAAATTCTATGTTAAAATCCAAAAAAAAAAAAAACACAACCTTTATTTTTTTATATAAAATTTTATTTGCGAAAAAATCAATTTTATTCTCAATATAACCAAAATTTATTAATTTTGATCCAGATATATTTTAAAAAAAAGCTCATTAATTTTAGTATCATTATAAACAATTTCAATCAATTTTGGTCTCACTATTAAAAAATTAATAAAAATTGATGACGTGGACATAACGCGATTGACGTGACAGCTGACCTAAAAACTTCACGGCCGTGTATAATTTAATGTATAATTATACAGAACTATGTTTTTACACAGTTATATTTAATTCTATGCACGATCGTGTACCTTTATGTTTTGATTTAAAATTAAAATTTTTTATTATATTTTTAATATTGTAATTTTTTTAGTAGATTACACCGTGCGGGCCTTCCCTAGTTAAATTAAATGAAAAAGCGAAGGTGAGAGATATTTTTGAAAATATCAAGAGAGCCCAGCAAGAGATTTGTGGTGCCCATTCATTCATTCATTCTTCAAATAAATTAATAAAAATAAAATAAAGTAATATAAAACAAATTAATCCCCGTGTGTGTTTCCGTACAGACGACGAGTCGAGACGAGAGCCAGCCAAGCCAATACAGAGCACCACACAACTTTTTAAAAGTAATTATTTCGATATAATTAATTAATTTATCAACAAAAATAAAATTAAAATCGCCTAATAGCATCCACCTATCTATCTCGGTCTCAATGGTAGGATAGAGAGAGAGAAAAAAAAAAACACAAATAAAATTAAAAAAAATAAATTATATAACACCTATTGTTGAGGTAAAGTTTGTACCAAATAATTTTTTTATCCCAAACTAATATTTACTTTTAAATAAATACATAAATTATATTTATGCCAATTTTATATAAATAAAAAATATTTTAAATAATTTTTTAATAAAATAAATAAAAAAATAATTGATCAATACTTCATTTTATAGTTTTTGATGACATATTGTTATTGATTTTGTTAAAAACTATAAAAATAAATTAGTGATCACTTATTTATTTAATTTAAAATCAAACATCAATTTTGAACAATAGGATGTTTCATGCTAACTTTATATTAATACATAGATTTTATATAATAAATAAAAAAAAAATATTTTGTGCATTTTTACAAAAAAAAACACAAGGAAATGTTATACTCCCTCGTGAGGAGATAAGTAGTAAGTTATTAATAACATGCTATAATACAAGTTTATTATATCTTATATGAGTAATATTGTTGGTATTTTAAAATTTCTTAGGATTATATATTGAGAAAATATATGTAATATGAATATCATGATAATAAAATTTTATATAATACAAATAAATAAAAAATATATTTATTCATTTATAATTAAATTAAAATTAATTTTATAAAAAATAAAAATTTTAAATATATAAAAAAATATTTATTTATTGAAGATAAAAATAAAAAGATTTTGAGTGGGTCCTGCGTGTGAGAATTTAAAATATAATTAAATTAATTTATATTTATTAAGTACGTTTAACACTAATAAATTTTCTAAAAATTGAAAGGGATATCTTTTATATGGTGGATAAAAAAAAAATGGATCATTTGTGGCCGAACATAGTAAGTATATCTTTAAAAAAATAAAAAATAAAAAATAAAAAATAATAAAATAATAGAAAATAAAAAAAATAAAAAATAAAAAAAAAATAAAAAATAAAAAAAGAAGAGAGAGAGAGAGAGAGAGAGAGAGAGGAGGGGAGGGGGAGATTGGAGACCACAAAAAATGCAAATAAGTAAAGGCATCAAACCAACCAAAATGAAAAATCCACTTGTCAAAAGTCCTATGCCAAAATATCTTCCCAAAATATCTTTTCTTTTTCTTTTCTTTTCGATTGCATTACCCAAATGAAGTGCCCAACCTTTTGAGGGTGATTTCTATTCTCGACAGGGACAATCACCAAGACAGTGGGTGTGTTTGTTTGGGGGATTGGATTTTGAGTTGGGATTTGAATAGTAAAAATTTTGAATTTGAATAGTTGTATGATGTGATGTAAATAGGTGTTGATGTGATGTTTTGAACGTAAAATTTATTTTTAGTATAATATAAAAAATGAAAAATAGGTGTTTGATTTGATATTTTTGGGGGGAAAAAATGGGATTAATAGTAAGATTTTGTAAAAGTCTTACAACCGAACACACCTGTAAGGGGGGTAATTTGGTAAAATCACCAACTTTTATCCTAGGATTATTTATTTAATAATTAAGTAATATATTCAGTATGTGTGGCGAGAGCAATTTAGAGGTATCCATCAGACAGAGAGGCAGACAAGGTCCGTCAATGGCTGACCTGAGGAAGGCAGGCGGCGGTTAAAGTGCGCCGAGTAGAGAGAGAGAGAGAGAGAGTGTGTGTGTGTGAAAGGCCTCCCTCTCTCCTCCCTCCACTAATTATCCTCGAAGATATTTTCTTTCGGGTTAGCGAGTACTACTGAGAACTAACTACTGCCTGGAAGGAAAACTGATGTGCCCTCCCTATTCCAACTGCGCCGCCCTCCTTCATCAGCAATGGGAGAGCTTGTCGAAGTCAGGGCCCAATTGGACCAACCACAGGAAAGGAACTCCACGCCCACGCCCACGCCCGATGCCTCTGCTTCCTCTTCGGTAGTTCGGTGGGAGAGGTTTCTGCCTAAGCTATCGGTGAGAGTGCTCTTGGTGGAAGCAGACGACTCCACCAGGCACATAATTGCTGCTCTTCTCCGGAAATGCAGCTATAAAGGTTCGTTGATTTTCCGATGATGGTGGGGATTGATAATTGCTTCCTTTCTTTTTGTCTCTTCGTATTAATTCTTCATTGATCATCCTTATCTCTCTATCTTTTGATGTACCGATGATCACTGTTTCATTTGTTGTCGCCTATTGGGCTTAAGATCCCCCAATCTTCCTTCAATTGCATTTCGATTAACTCTACTGATTAAACTTGTGGAGGAGGAGGATATGGTTTACCTGGAAATCAAAAGGTTGTGTTTGTGCCCTTCACTATTTTAATTTAGCTTCTGCAATGTTACTCGATTCTGTTGCTAGCAAGCTTGTTCTGTTTCGAGCCCTTCCCTGCACCTTCAAGATTTTGCATTCCACAGAAATCTTGCTATCTAACATCATATTTTCAGACCTAATTTTTCTGTGCACAGTTAGCAGTATGCACAGCCCCCATCTTCAACTCTGATCAGAGAGCTCTATAATCCCGTATGGAGGCTATGTTCCATTTGTATTGTCTTCTTGTGTAGATCTGATGATTGTGTAGATGTTCTAAACTGAAAAAATATTCGAAACATCATCAAAAAATTCTTATGCTATTCTGATAATTGATAGATCAACAAGTATACCTTAGGATCATCCAACTAATGACAATCTGAAGCAGAGTTTGTTAATTTACATTTAGAAGGTTTTCTGCTATGTTTTGTTGATTGAGATAATGTATGTACTTGGTGCTGGTGAACTCTGTCGATGGTCATCGATAAATAAACTTTATTATATTTTCTTGGAAGCAGTTGCTGCCGTTCCCGATGGCTTGAAAGCATGGGAAGTATTGAAAGGAAGATCACGCAATATAGACCTTATTTTGACGGAAGTTGAACTGCCCTCGATCTCTGGATATGCGCTGCTCACTTTGATTATGGAGCATGATGTCTGCAAAAATATTCCGGTCATAAGTGTGTACTGGCAGTTTTCTCGCCTTTCTTTTCTTTACATTAACTCTCGGATTTGTTGGAATACTAATGGTATGTTTAAATGCGTCGTTCCAGTGATGTCAGCACACGATTCAGTTGCTACAGTTTACAAATGCATGTTGAGAGGTGCATCCGACTATCTTGTCAAGCCTATAAGGAAAAATGAGCTGAGGAACTTATGGCAACACGTCTGGAGGAAACAAGTTGTAAGCCCGGGAATCCCACTCTCTGTTCAATCATTTGATCTTTTAAATTCTTCTTCAACATATCACATTGTCTTGCTTCCAATCATGATGCAGTCAAGGAGTGCCGCTGTCCTTGGACCTCCAGATGAGAGTGTCGGTCAGCAGAAGATTGAAGCCACGGCTGAAAACAATGACGTTAGCAACCATTCAAGTGGTTACATGGCCTGCATTCGAAGAAATCGTGAGTGCATTGAGAAAGGAAGTGATGCACAGGTATCTTATACTCTCTCCAAAGTTTTTTTTCACTTCTCTCTAGAACAAAGCTGATTATCTTCTGATTCAAGACTGGCACAATACTTTGTGTTCATCTGCAGAGCTCGTGCACTAAACCAGAATTGGAGAATGAAGGAGCAGATGCAGAGCACTTTCATTGCCCCTCACAGCCAAAGGCATCAAGATGTCCATCCAATGGTTACAAAATTCATGCGAAACAAGAAAAAATCCAAGCACATGAGGGCGGAGGTAATGATTTCTCGTCGTTGCCTTCTTGATTCTCATTATTCCTGCCAGTGCCATGTATGGGTACATACATACTTACTACACTGCATTTACCTCATTGTGAATTAGGATCTGCAGCTGTGGCTGCTGCTATAGATGCTGATGCCAATGATAAAACCTCCAATGATCATCGTGTTTGCAACAAATCTTCTTCTAGAAAAGTTATTGATTTGATTGGAAATTTTGAGAGCCAGTTAAAAGGGGGCACGATTGAAAGCCCTGCCTCAAATGCCAGCACTAATAAGTTTGATATATTACCCCAGTTGGACTTATCTTTGAGGAGATCTCATCCCAGTAGTTCTGTGAATCAAGTAAATGATGAAACCCGGAGGCTAAATCATTCTGATGCATCTGCCTTTTCTAGGTGAGTTTTTAGTTACTTACATATTTTCTGTTTATCATCGTGAGATTTCAAAATATGTCTCCTTTTTGTACCTTGAAAAGATATTATTGTCGACCACAAAAGCTTTAGGCTTTTTCTGCAATTCACTATCTTTCTTAATATTTTTAAATAAACCCGAAGAGGGGTGTAGTTTACATCTCAAAGTAGAAGGAATATGAAGAACCAGACCAAACAAATAAGTTTAACCCATCCTGTGACCCTTAACAAACATTCTACAGCTTGTGATGTGATGAACAATGAATAATGCATGCAGGTACATAGGCAAGCCACTGCAGTCTCGCAACTCTACATCACCGAGCACCTGTAATCAACACAAGGATCGCGAAACCAATTCTGACAGACAAGTATCCAATCAGGCCCCTGATTATAATTCAGACACACACGCGGCCTCATTTCAACCAGGATTGCGTAAGGTGCCATTTCCCTACAATCAACAAACAGAAATATCTCCACCTATTCCTGTCAGTGGAGTAAAAGGATTTGGGAATGTTGTAAATGGATTAAGTCCCATGATGCCTCAAGTGTCCCGTGTTCCATCAGGCCTCTCACCTCTGCCAAATCCAACCACAGCCACTTACCCGCGCCATTTCCCTCAACTTAGTAACAATCCTTTCTACCAAGCAGCCTACCGACCTTCAAGTTCTCCCCAATTCAATAATCTTCTGGATCAAGGGACAGATAGTAAACGTGACCAGAAATTGGAAAACTTGGATCAGTGCCACCTCCACGCATCATCAGCTAATAATAATGATCAGAGTGGTGGTAACAGCAGTAGTTTCTACAATGGCCACCACTACAACAGCATGATCAATTCCATGCCGGAATGTGGCAGTGAAGATGGTTTCCACGTTCAGGAGGGAGCATCACATCGGGCCATACAACGAGAAGTGGCCCTCACAAAATTCAGAATGAAGAGAAAAGAGAGGTGCTTTGAGAAGAAGGTTAGTCGACATCCTCATTATAAGTAAATCTTGAATGTGTAGTTTGATTTAACCTTAACATAACGTAGGTAGATGAGATAAGGGTGATTCTGAAAAAGGGTTTTGGCAACAGGTACGCTATGAAAGCAGAAAAAAGCTGGCTGAGCAGCGTCCGCGTGTAAAGGGGCAGTTTGTTCGCCAAGTACCTAATGATTTACCGCCAGGGAGCTCATCAGCTGCGTAGGCTGGCATGTCTGCCATGCTTCCCACTCTGATCTGAAGATATTTTGTAAGAAATAACTAAACTGATCGATAGCATAGATTTTTGGGCTGTTTATAATATATAACAGTTTGCGAAATCACACTGGCCATGCATACAGCGTGATAGCTGAGCTACTGTATGTATATATTAGTTACAGTACATAGGATTGGGGGGAGGGGGGGAGGGTATAGGGAGATGCTGTTCATGATACACACACACACACACATATATATATTGTGTTTTTGTATTTTTAGGCCTTTTTTTGGTCTGTAATACTGCTGCTTAGTGTAAGTGTAGAGCTAACATGTACATATCCTACAATTTGGGTTTTGTAAATTTGAGTTGCATCAATTTGACAATAATAGAGAATGTTATATCCTTCTTGGATTAATGAATTGAGATCTGTTTGGATGGTTAGTAGCTACATGATAAAGGCAGAGCCAGTATAATCGTCATCATCAAAGAAATACATCAGTGATTCTGATCTATGTTCTAGTCTAGCAGTACTCCAGGCATCTTCATCTTCATCTTTATCAGGATCGATGTGGGCTCTGCAAAGTGGGCAAGTAGTTTTGCATCTGCCAATAACCCAAGCGTTGATGCAATGCTTATGGAAGACATGGCTGCAATTTGTAAGTCGTTTCAGTTCATCAATGTTATAATTATTATAGTCGCATGGCTCATCCTCCTCCTCCTCCTCCATAGCCATGGCCATGGGTGTCAGACACACAGCGCAGCAATATTGGTTGTGATCAGATTCAGAGATAGAGCTATTCTTGTGTTGGTATTTATGGTGGTGCTGTTTGCTGAGCTGGAAATCGGGAAGTTGACAAGGAGGGCGGCGCCGGTGGTGGAAGTTTTGCTCCGATGAAGATGAAGATGGTGGTGGTGAAATTATATGGAGGTGGACAGTGGTTAATAATAATATGATTATGTCTTGAAGAAATCTAGCAAGAAAGCGTGGCAGATATGAGAGTACCAGAAAGAGGGGATAAAGTGTCAGGGGAATTGGCATAACTTCATCTCACACACATTTGTATTATATTGTAGTATATATATATATAATCTTATCTCACCGATGATCCATCGTGTTTGAATTAGTTTTCAAATTAATACTACTCATAAAATAATATTACAAACCTACCTAGTAACATTCATGGTATGTATGCATATATATATATATGACACACCATGCAAACTCAAGCATATTGGGATCCTATACTGGCTCCACATGTCAACCTGAGTTTTTCAGCAAGCTTCTTTGTTCAAAAGTATTCTCATATATATATATATATATAAATAAAAATGAAACATGTGACAAAGATTACATAAATGAATGTGAACACACACGTGCTAAATAGAATTTATTGTGAATGGTGGTTACAGCCGCAAATATTTTAATATTAATATATATATATATATACATGATTAGTGCAAGTCGGTGGGATATTGGTTTAGCTATATATATATATATATATTTGTATCTATCTGCTGGTCTGGTGCGTGTGAACCTACGACTTCTCAGCTTATGATCACATGCAAATGCAATCCGGTTGTACTGTGCTGGCCTGGCATGCAATATAATCTCATTCTCAGCTTTAATTAATTAATTAATTAAATAAATTAGAAATTGTTGTTGAAGATTAACTTAGAGGTCAAATGTCAAATCAAATATATATATATATATATGCATATACACACAGTTTACTTTGTTCGTGTGGTCGTTTTTGTCGGCATGGTAGATCCTATCAAATTAGAATGTCCATGTGTTATATATGTGTAAATTAGTGATTATTTAATCAAATTACAGCACTAATGTGAAGTAATTAATACTCCCTCCGGCCCAATACTCCGTCTCAGTACAATAGTCTTGTTTATCATATTTGTCCGTTCCAAAACAATAGTCTTATTTCCATAAATAATTATATCATTATAAAATTACTCTTACCTTTTCATTATTATTACACAATTGCAACTACTTTTTACATTAATACACCCGTAAGGACAAAAAAGTTTTTTATCCGTATTTTTAACACACTATCAATATAATATTAATATTTCTTAAATTCCGTGTGAAACACAACTCAAACTATAATTTTGGGACGGATGAAGTATTATTTTTCACGGAATAGATAATATATGTTGTATATATTCCGTGCAGAGTCATATCGTGTGTTATGCTCTATAATTTGCTTACTATGCTTAAATTACAATGTATTATGTTACATAAAACTAAAAAATATAATAATTGTATTAATATTTGTTATGTGAATTATATATTGAATCAAGTTGAATTACATAATCTTTTTGTCAGCCAAATTTATTTATTTATTTATTTTTTTCGTCTGTCTGATTAAATTTATTCCATTACTATATTTGAAAAAGTCAAAAAATCACTATTTAATTATTACTTTTCATTCAATACTTATTTACAACCGATACCACTAATTTTATTATATTTTTTTTTTCCATTTTTTCAATAAAATATTTATTCTCCTAAATGGACTAAATTTGCGGAGTAATATGCTATCATTCAAATTTATTTTCGATTTTTTTTTTGTTATTCAAATTTATTTATTTATTTTTTTAATAAAGAAAAATACTATATTTCTTTACTGTAAAAAGAAAAAAAAAAATATTTTTAATCATGTTTTTTTTTTAAAAAAAATTCGGTCAAATGGCATAAATTCACGGAGGGAGTAATTTTTTTATAAACATGACTGACCCAATTAACACTCTGTAAATTGTAATGCATGCTAATAAACAATAGAAGAAAAAATTCTATATATAAATATATAAAATTCAAGGCTTTGTTTAGGTAAGAATTTTGAAAATTTTAAAAGCAATAAAAATCAAATATTTAATAGTATAATATTCATAAGAAAAATAAATATTTAATATAATTTTTAAAATAATTATTAATTAATAATGATTGTTAATTTTTTTAAGAAAATTAAGTACAAACTTTTATGGGAGAAAGGTCAATTACGCAAAAATTTTAAATGATGGAACACCAAATTAAAATGAATAGAAACAAATAAGGAATAGAAGCCCAATATTAAAAATGGGCCCTAAGCCCAATTGAAATGTGTGCTGGGCTGGAAAATTAAAAGAATCCCACCCATGTCCAGTGCTTAACCTTACCTATCTCTCTGTATTTCATATCGAACAGCTCGGACACCTATATATATTTGAGTTCGGCTAGGGTTTCTGTTGCGTCGCCTCTGCCGATTCGAATGCTCCATTGACGGAAACGCTCTAGAGTGGACAGAAACCGCAGATCTTCGCATTCACTACCACCATGGTCTGACTACTGCTCCTCGACTTCGACTTGTTTTATCTTCAGCATTTTCCTTGTTATAATTTACTTTTGTCGAAGTATTTGGTTTTGCGATCTCTGTAGTTAGCCAAGTGATTTATTTACCATTTCCCTTATATTTGATAGGATGGTGTTTTTTTTTGGGGACATGCTTCGCTAATACGTATACACGCTACTATCGTTAACCGCTATATCTTTATTGAAAAATCATATACGAATTTTACTAATTAATGCAATGGCGTATACTTGGGGTTTATGTTAACGATTGTTGATGAGTTCTAATATTTGAGCTGTTATTTCTTGTTGGAACGGGGTTAATCGGTAGAAGTGAGGCTGCATTTTTACTATAATATCTCATTTGATTTTTTATGTATAGTGGGTGCATCGCTCACACCTTAATTTTCATATTTATCAGCATTAAAATAATCGGGGAATTTATAATTGCGTGTAACAGGCTAGAGGCTTGAAGAAGCACTTGAAGAGGCTCAATGCCCCAAAACATTGGATGCTGGACAAACTTGGCGGTGCCTTTGTAAGTAATTCTTATAATTTGCCGTCATCATTTTAGTAGTATATATGAGGTTGTAATGCATATATTTGTTTTTCTTTTGTCAAAAAATATACACCCAACTTGTATTACTAATGTTTCATTCTCTACATTCTTCAACATAGGCACCCAAGCCATCATCTGGGCCTCACAAGTCGAGGGAGTGCTTGCCCTTGATTCTTATTCTGAGGAACAGGCTTAAATATGCCTTGGATTACCGTGAAGTCATTGCTATATTGATGCAACGTCATGTTCTTGTTGATGGAAAGGTTAGGACCGACAAGACTTATCCTGCTGGATTTATGGGTAAGAAATGTCCCTGTACAATTCTAAAGAATAAGGTTGCTATATTTTGGATGTATAATAATTTGTGCATATTTGTACACAACCTACTGGTGATGGATACTTCCCAAAGGTTAAATATGGTAGGATCTTTTGTGTAAATTTGAAGTGCCTTTGTTTTGTTTGTCAAGACATTATATATATATATATATTTTGTACACTGACAAATTTGGTTCTTATGTTGGAAAACCTTTTTTCTTTTGCTAGATGTTGTGTCCATTCCAAAGACCAATGAAAATTTTCGGCTGCTCTATGATACCAAGGGTCGCTTCAGGCTGCACTCTATAAGAGATGAGGAAGCTAAGGTTGTTTCTTTTGTTCTTAATCCAGTGCTATCCATGATAAATATTCTAGTATTCTTCCAGAATTTCTTTATCTATTTTTTAATAATAATTTTCTATAGCAAAATTGTTTGATATTATAGAATAAAATTGTGAATATGCCTGTTAATGAATTTTAGAAATATGTTTCACCAATGCCTATTGATCAGATTAGGATCAGATGTTGCCAACAATTTATTGGCATTAACAAACCAATATTTCTGAAAGGCATTTAATTGTTGGTAGCATTTGAATCTTCTCTTTCCCTTGGTGTTGGTGAGATTTGCTGACTTCCTGGTGTGTTCGGCCAGATTCAGCCAAATTTCATAGGAAAATGAAATTTTTTATCTATTCTGGGGTATCTACATAACTACATAGTGATGCTGCATTCATTGATTTCAGCCTGAATACATGTTTTGGTAATCATCCTGGTTTTATTTCTCTACTGGTTTTGAGTAACAATCATTGAGGTGTGATTTTTATTGTGTTCTAAAAGGGCATTATATTAAATCTCAGTATTTTACTATGCATCTGCAGTTTAAGCTATGCAAAGTCCGTTCTGTCCAGTTTGGAAACAAAGGCATTCCCTACCTAAACACATATGATGGAAGGACCATTCGCTATCCAGATCCTCTTATCAAGGCAAATGATACCATCAAGCTGGACTTGGACACATGCAAAATTGTGGATTTTATCAAATTTGATGTTGGGAATGTCGTGATGGTGACTGGCGGTAGGAATAGAGGGCGTGTTGGAGTTATAAAGAACCGGGAGAAGCACAAGGGAAGCTTCGAGACTGTTCACATCCAAGATGCCACCGGGCACGAGTTTGCCACAAGATTGGGGAATGTCTTCAATATTGGGAAGGGTACAAAACCGTGGGTATCACTTCCAAAGGGTAAAGGTATTAAATTGTCCATCATCGAGGAGGCCAGGAAGAGGCTCACTGCGCAGGCCGGGGCAGCTTAGAATGGTATGTATTGCTGTTCTGTTTGCTGCTATCTAACGCTTTAGTGGATCATCATCTATTATTATCAATATGTTGGGCTAAAATGCTGTCTTGAGATTGAATTAGGTTCTTTTTTATTTTTGGTTGGTTAAGTTTTGAGTTGGATATTTGTTTGCCTGCAAGATTTTATGAAGTAACATGGGGAGGTTGCATCATTATTATTATTATTATATGTTTTACTCTTTATTAATGTAGTTTTGAATTGTTGTTAATGATGATTACATACCTTAAAAATCGTTTAAGGTGTCTTTGGTGGTCTTCTCAAGTCATTTGGTAGAATGATATAAATATTATAAATTAAAATGAAAATTTAAAAGATTACTCCCTCATTCTTGCGACATATAATTCTTTTTTTTTTTTTTTTTTTTCTGTTCAATAAAAGAGGATTTTTATATTTTTAGTAAGTTTATTTATTTTAAATATGTTTAATAAATATAAATTAATTTTATTTAATTTTTTTATTTTTATTTTCTCATTTTAATAAATAAATATTTTAATTTATATTTAAAATTTATTATTTTTATTGTATAAAATTTTATTATATCTTCATAATGTATATATCAATAATATTGTTTATATGAAAAAATAATTAAAACGCCCAATAATTTGTCATTTTTTTTATTATTATATATTTTAATTATATCTTATAATTTAAAATTTAAATTTTTTTAATTTTAAGTAAATTATTTAATTATCTTAATTTATAATTATTTTTATTATATAATAATTATTTTTACTAATATATTTATTAATTATTTATTGATTATATTTTAATTAAATTTTTATATTTACATTAATAGTCCATATTATATTATTTAATACGGAGAGAGTAAATCTTAAAATATAAAAATATATATTTATTTTTTAAAAAAAAATACGGAGCAAAATGGAAATAGCATACACTGCGCTGGGACGTAGGGAGTAATTCCTGCTGCTGCATTTTGTTCTGCTTCGCCGCCGTCTGTACGTTAGAGTTCTTGCCTTTTAGAACCACTTGGCCCCAAACTAACATGAAGACCGACTCCACTGAGATCCCCGAGTCCGACGGGGTCAAGATCCAGATCAAAGCCAAGCTCATCGAGGTCGAGGGCTCCAGCCATGGGTAAGCTCTCCCGCAATTTCATGCACCGACTTTCAGCTTATAACCGACGATGCCGGCGGTAAGAAGAATCTCAAGGTCGACGCAGCTATTCGCACTGCTCTCAGCCACGTCACCAATCTCATTAACGGTGTCAGGTCACCAAGGGTTATCAATCGCTACAAGATGCGATTGATTTGTGTACGCTCACTTTACCATCAACGCATTCATCGCCATTGAGATCTGCAACTTCCTTGGCGTGAAGAGGGTAATAAACCACTCATGATTCCCCTTCGTAAATCAATATGCGCGCGATAGGTGTAGGATGTATTAGGTGTCTAAGCTAGGCCTTTTGTTTAGGTCTCTGGCTTAAATATTTTATGCAGTACTGAGTGAGTATAAATGCAATGCCATTATCCTTCCACTGACTCAATGTTGTTGGTTCATTGATGTGATGTGACACAGGTTGCAATTTTTATGGTGTTCTTTTCTATTTGTCGTGCCTTTTATTTTTTATTTTTTATTTTTTATTTTTTTATCTTCAGTTGATTCATTGTCTTTATGTATGCCTTTTGGAACTATGATTAGGCCTATAACTCTGTGTGCATTTTTTTAATAAATCTCAATCCTTTGGATGCTGGAATGATGTTCCTTTGTGCATTTCTTTGATCATTTGGAGTTCTGTAAATAATTTATATGGTTCATCCGTGAACTTTAAGCTATAATGTCTTTCAACAAGTCATTGTAGATCAAGTGGTAAGGCATCTCCGCTTGGGGGCTATGATCCGGGTTGGTGGGTGGGTGCGTTGGATGTGTGTGTGTAGGGTGAAAAAAAAGAGAGCTATAGTGTCTTTCATTTGGAGCTATTGTCTTTATTGTCATATATTGTCTATTGTAACCAGGTGAGGAAGGTGGATTTTGCTTGAAGGGGTTAACATTGTGCGATCTGAGAAGGTAAAAGATGAGTTGATTTTGGAAGGGAATGATATCGAGCTTTTTTCTCACTCTGCTGTCTTGATAAACCAGGTAAAATTTCATCTGGGATTCTGGATTCAGTTACTTTCATTGAGCATTCAGTCTTACAAGTGTGAATATGTATGTATATTATATATGTCTATGCCTGGATTGATTCCAATGTATTGTTCAGAGTTTTAATATGTATCAGCTTGGCTGCCTTATACTCCCTTGTGTTTGATTAGTTTGAACAGAAATGCCATGTGAAAAAATTAAGATATTAGGAAGTTCCTTGATGGTATTTATGCGAGTGAGAAGGGTGGGAGTGCAGAGGAGGAGTGAGGAGTTTATTTGGTAGTGTAAGCCTGTAAGGTAATCTTTTGCTCATTGTTTTTGGATCCAATTATTTTCTGTTTTTGGGTATCTTATATTTGAGGATCAAGATTTATAGTGCTGCATTTCATAACTGGCTAATGGTAGAAGCGTTTGATTGTTTCGTTTTCTGTCCCTATATCTTGTTTTAAGATATGTTAGAGACACTTTTTTGTGTTATACATTGCTGGTATGCGGTAACTGAAGTTTCTGAGGCTGTTGTTTCCCCAACCCTATTGGGGCAGAGCCCATCCCCGACCCCTTCCTATTGGGAGTGGGTTTGGGTTTAAAAATTTACATTCGGTATGGGTTCAAGGTTTTGAGAATTTGATTGTAGATAGATTGGGGGGGTGGGGTGGGGTGGGGGTAACATGTTCGATAAAAGAAAATTCCTTTATTGAATCCATGCTCGTTCTTGACTTATATTTTTGTACTTTTTGTTGATCTCCATTTTCAAGTTCTTTAGTTGTCTGCTGCCGCCATACTTGCAGCCCGCTTCATCAAAACTTAAAATATATTATCAGTCTCTATGGATGGCAATGGGTAGGGATAGACTCGACCTTACCTATTTATTTGGGATCGAGTTTGATTATTTGGGTATTGAGTCGGATATAGATCGGGTCTTTAATAAATTTTTGAGGGTGAGGTTGGGTCAGGGTTTAATTGTAGACCCTTATTTATTTTTTATTTTTTTTATAACGTGGGAATCCGCAGCCACTATCCGAAAGCATACCCAATGGGTAAACCCCGACCGGGACTATTATATTTTAATTTATTTTTTTGAAATAAATAGATATTAGGTAATTTGGATAGAGTCAAGCTTGTCTTAAAATTTTTTGAATTTAGCGGGTCTGGCGGATGCATCGGGTAGGGTCCGGGTACATTAGGGTCTAGTAGAGTCTTGAGTCGAGTAATATACATATGGATAGAGTCTCGGGTCCATCTATACCCGACTCATACAATACCCATTGCCTCCCTATCAGTCTCCAACTAATACGAGCAGTGTGTTGCATGCATTGATGTTTTCGACATTAGAAATATTACATGTTCAATATTTGATATAATATTATAATATATCGTTAGACTTATGTTAAAAAAAAACAAAAACCAGTCTGTTGGCTAATTCTGGGGGGTTCGAGGGTGGGTCATGGGTCTTACAAAACCAGTCTGTTGGCACTAAGCTTTAACATTTAAGCAGTATTAGCTGGGGTCACCATCCGGTATATGTTGGCCGGCTATCGTGTGTAGTAATTTTCTTTTGCATATTACAAATTAGGGATTTTCTTATCTTTTATAAAGATATCTAGTTGTATTCTAACAGTCTACTTAGAATGTTTATTGAGGCCATTGTTAGCAGAAAAGGAGTTTGAGACATGTAAAGTAGGAAGATGTGAAGACATATTTTTGATAATGACCAAGTAAAACTCCAAATGCCACTGTTTGTAAGTTAGCAGCAGCAAACTCATCATCCAGTTGCTGGAACTTAGGAACTTAGGAACATACAAAGGGAATTGAGCATAGTCAGGAAAAACTATTATTCATTTATTCCTATACATAGGGAAAGAATGTTTAGTGTGTCTCTCTCAATTATTATATATACAAATGATCTACAGGCGGCCGGCCGGCTGCCTTCACTTAATTTGTGTCCATTCTTGTTTGTTGTTGCTGTTGTTGTCGATGATGATGCGGTCGTAGTAGGAATCTAAGTTAGGGCTGGAATCTGTAATACTTTACATGCCGGCAGAAAAAAAGACTTAACCAGCTTGATGGGGATGGGGATGGGGATGAACAATGAACAATGAACAATTAAGTGGATGTATTCTATTCTATTCTATTCTATAAATTAATATTGGTATTGGTAACAATTGAGTTGACAATAGGTCAATTTGTCGTGGGTTCATGTCGGGTTAAATATTTTAAACGAGTTAAATATATCAATCGTAATTCAATTTTTTTATTATCGTGTTGAATTCGTATTAGACCTGTTTATTATTGTATCGGGTTCATGGACCCGTATAGAAATTGTTGACCCAAATTTAATTATTTCACCGGTTCGTATTGGATTGTCATGTTGTGTTAACTTTTGCAAACCCTAGGGTAGCAATTTATTAGTCAATTCTTTGTGGATCTAGTTTGGTAGGGTTGTGATTTGTGTAGGGGGGAGTTTCATTCAAATTACAGCACCCCACATTGAATATTCTTAATGATGACTACTATATTAGATATTATTGCTATTAAAATCAGCACATAAAGTTTTGTCTTTTACCATAATTAAGTCGCAGCCCAATAAATTGAATCTCGATGATCTTTAGATTACTTTTGGATGAGTAAAATGTTGGTTAGGATAGGATAAGCTTGAATAATAACAACAATAATATACTTCCTGAAAGTAAGCCTCTCTTTAGACAATAGACTATTGAAAGTTTCGAAAATATTAAAAATAGTTAAAAACAAAAAAAAGAAACAAAAAACATTAATATAATACTACAGTACTATTTTATTTTATAAAAGACAAAAGCATAAAAGTTTTGTCGTATGCTGTGTCTTGTTCCCTATAGGAAAAAAACCTCCATAATTGTTTTTTAAGGTTTATTACACTGAATTACTGATACCCCTTCGATGGTTGCTATTATTTTAGCTGTCGATTGTGACATGAATGCGACGTGATCTGCCAAATGGCGAATCCAATTCCGGCATCTTCCTCAAATCGCAAATAGCCATTCCCCCAAATTCCAACAAATTCCTCCCCTATACATTAGGGATTCGGAATCCGCCTAAATCCCACGAATTTCTCTCCCCTAATTCCTCAGAGCCTTAAATTTCAGTCCGCCGGAGGTCGATCCATTCATCCAGTCTTCCAGTTTTCCGATGGGTCTTCCAGCCGGAGACGAAGAAGCCGGATCAGGTTCGCCGGTCGTCCCTCTCAAACAATCTGTTTTCCGCTACAATTCTCCTCTGGTGCAGGTTGTTCTGATCGGACTGGTCTGCTTCTGCTGCCCCGGCATGTTTAACGCCCTCTCCGGCATGGGCGGCGGCGGCCAGGTGGATCCAACCGCCGCAAACAACGCCAACACCGCCCTCTACACAACCTTCGCCGTCTTCGGCGTTCTCGGCGGAGGCATCTACAACATCCTCGGCCCCCAGCTGACGTTGCTCGCCGGCTGCTCGACTTACGTTCTCTACGCCGGCTCCTTTCTCTACTACAACCACTACCACCACCAGGCCTTCGCCATTGTCGCCGGCGCCTTGCTCGGAATTGGCGCCGGCCTGCTGTGGGCGTCGCAGGGTGCGATTATGACGTCGTATCCGCCGCACGATCGGAAGGGGACTTACATTTCCCTCTTCTGGAGCATCTTCAACTTGGGAGGTGTAATCGGCGGTTTGATCCCTTTCATCCTGAATTTCCATAGGGCTGAAGCTGCTTCCGTCAACGACGGCACTTACATCGGATTCATGGTGTTTATGTCCGCCGGAACTCTCCTGTCGCTGTCGATTCTGCACCCGAGCCGCGTGGTGCGCGACGACGGCTCCCGCTGCACCAACATCAAGTACTCGAGCGTGCGCGTCGAGGTTGTCGCGATCCTGAGGTTGTTCTTCGATTGGAAGATGTTGCTAATGGTGCCCGCCTCGTGGGCGAGCAACTTCTTCTACAGCTACCAGTTCAACAACGTCAACGGGGTGCTGTTCAACATCAGGACGAGGGGTTTGAACAATATATTCTACTGGGGTGCGCAGATGATCGGGTCTGTGATCATCGGGTACATCATGGATTTCAGTTTCAAGAGCAGGAGGGCTAGAGGATTGGTAGGGATCTCAATTGTAGCTGTGCTCGGGACGGGCATCTGGGCCGGAGGGCTTGTGAAGCAGCTTGATTACGGACGGAAAGATCTGCCATTGGAGAAGCTCGATTTCAAAGATGGGGGTGATTTTGCAGGGGCATTTGTGCTGTACTTCAGCTACGGTTTGCTGGATGCGATGTTTCAGAGTATGGTGTATTGGGTTATCGGAGCTTTGGCTGATGATTCGGAGATTCTTAGCAGGTGAATAAAAAAAACTTCAGGATTGAGGAATGGATTTCATCAATGGTGCTTTATATTATATCGATTTGTTGTTGAATGTTTGAGCGTTGGTCTTGTAGGTACACAGGGTTCTACAAAGGGGTGCAAAGTGCAGGGGCTGCAGTGGCTTGGCAAGTAGACACAAGAAATGTGCCATTTTTGAGTGAACTAATTACGAACTGGGCGCTTATGACGGTGAGTTTTCCATTGCTGGCATTGCTAGTCCATCGAGCAGTGAAGGATGATGATGATGATGATTTACGCAAGGAGGGCAGAGGGATCCCAGTTGCCGGCGCGATGCACTGACTGATCTGATCGGATTAATGGGATTCAGTCGAATATGGATCCGATGTAGAAGAAGACAGGCAGACAGAAAGAAAACTGGTATGATGTGATTTTAAAGTCTCAATTTGGAATTTTGCAATTGTGTCATATTATTAGTATTATGATTGTTATATATTTGAGGTCAAGCAGCAATGTTCATATAAGCAAAGGTGCAAGGAAGCAATCCATGAGTAGTATGGTATTGTGTGTTATTCTATCTGCACTTGTTCTTGTATGAATTTGGTTGTGAAAATTGAAATGTTTTGAGGGAAAGGCTGGGGTTATAATGTATAATGTATATATGTATCTATGTGGAATAATAATAATTACTCCATGATCATAAAGATAGTTACATTCCAAGCAATTTTTTATTTTTTATTTTTAATGACATGAGAATTCGCAAGTACTGAGTAAATTTTCAGTCGAATTTAATACTCTGCAAACAAAGCTCGACAAACAAGTCATACTAGGCGAAATATGTGTAGCAGGTGACCTAAGGTAATATTTTTATCCAAAGGAATCGGTGGGTGGTAGATATATTATATATATATATATATGTGTGTGATAATAGGTATAGATTTGGTGAGCTGTTTTTCAAGAAGCCTGTACAAAAGAGAAGATTGATTATAAGTTATAAATTATGTAAAAAAATAAATAAATAAAAGAGTGGATGATGAATGTGGGACTCCACAAAAATGTGTTGTATTTTTTCTTATTTGTTGTCTTCTACTCTATAGTGTGTGAAAATTATGTTTGTTTTGGTTGGAAATGATATTTAATTTAAAAATAATATTGTAATATAAAAGTGAAGTAAATAAAAATCAAATGATTGGTAAAAAGGAATGATAATAATAATAATAATTATTATTATTTATTAAAATAAAATTATAAATAGATAAAAAGAAAATGTGAATAGAAGTTGGGGTTGACACGACTTGGTTATTTGCAAGTATGCAAAACTCAAATATGAAAAAATAATTAAAATTTCAATTCACTAAAAATATTGCAAATATTTCAAATTGAATTCAATCAAACTTAATATAATATAATTATTAATATAAATTTAAAATATAATAAAAATATAAATTTATTCGGTTCGATTTTGCATTTAAATGTTTTTTTTGTCAGCTTACTATATTGATTTTTATTTCTTTTGATTAATTAAATTCTTGCATCTATTTTTAGTCTTATCGTATAATTTATTTTTGCCTTTGTGAAATTAAATTTGGATACTTCTAGAGTAAGGTTGAGAACTTACCATAATATTTCTTAGTTACAAAGTAAACAGGTCATTGACGATAACAATTTTCTTACCAAAAATCGGAAGTGTCAAACAAATATGGTAATTTTTCTTAGTAACGGATACGAATTTCCTTATACGATAATTTTTAATAAAAAAATACTACTATTAATAATAAAGATATAGAGATGTAATTACTATAATAACCTTATTCTCCGTTCATTTCGATTATTCATACACCACCGTCCACGCTACCCCTCTTTCTCTCTCTGTCTCTCTCTCTCTCTCTCTCTCTCTGTCTATGGTGTCTTCCCCAAATTGGTAAAAACGAGTCAAATTCCAATTGCAGAAACCTGTCCTGGTCTCTTCATTTCCTTTCTATCTCACAGCTTTCGCCATTCACGAGCGCCAATAACGTTGAATTGAATTGAGATATAGATACAGATATCTATATCGGTAGAGATTCGAAAATCCCTTTCCTCACCACGACTCATCTAACCCTATCAAGGCGATCTTTCGTTTCGAAGGTCGCCAATCGAGATGCGTGTCTTCTCCAAGTCCGACTGCAGCCCACCCGCAGTTTTCGTGCTCCGTCTTCTTCTTTTAGCCACCCTTTTTTTGCCGATCTCCGCTCAGACAGGCTCTGATCTCCTCCTCAAGCTCCCTTCCGAGCGGCGAGAGAATGAAATCTGCCCGCCCAATTCCCTGGACATTTGCCCCGTGAAATGCTTCCGTCCCGATCCAGTTTGCGGCGTGGACGGCGTGACCTATTGGTGCGGCTGCGCCGAGGCTCATTGCGCCGGCGCGCGTGTCAAGAAACTCGGCTTTTGTGAGGTCGGCAACGGCGGCTCGGCTGGCCCTGCGGGGCAAGCCCTTCTGTTGCTCCACATTATTTGGCTGGTGTTGCTTGGAGTCTTTGTATTGTTTGGACTTCTTTGATCAGATCGGATCTGACGTTATGGTGATTTCATCTACTTAATACCTGCCTTGTACATTTCGATTGATTATGTTGAGGATGAGGTTGTTCTTTGGTAGTTGATTCTAAAATTCTTTTTCTCAATTACATTTTTGTTTTGTGTTCCTTTATTTTTTGATTTGTTGTTATCATCATATTCCTGTTACTATACTGCTTTAATTTAATTATTAATGTGATGAGATTCTTTTCTGTACATTTGATGATCTGGATTTATACCTTTCCCTCCTCTAAATGCTTTCTAACATGTGAAGAACTTGTGTATGTTTTGTATTATTGATTCTTGACTCACTGGGATTGGGAGGTGTATTTGTTGAACTAATCTATATATATATATATATATATATGAGATCATTGTATTCCCCGAACTGCATAAGGAAGTTAAAGTTCGTTTGTCTGTTGCTGGTCCTTCTAGTAGAGGAATAGGAAACAAACCTTTCAACAACTGCCGGCCAATTCGTCTACTTCGAGGCCAGCTTTTTAATAAATTAAGAAAAAAATGGCTGGCCTTGCCTCCTCAACCAACAATTTCTGCTTTGCTCAGCTCTTCCACCCTTTAAATTTGATTTGTCTCAGAGATGTAAGAAAACAAGGTAACCGACTGTCCTTTGAGGTCAGTCGAATTTTCTATGGGAGAAGCTGAACTGAGTCCAATTGCACGGGTCCAGGCCCGAGTCAAAGATGTGAACCACTGCTTCAAGGGATGGTTGGCTCAGCAACCTCTTCCAGTGGAGGCTGCCGTTGTCTCCACTACCAGTGCTGCAATTGGCGCTTTCATGGGGACGGTCGTGGGCATGACCACCTCATCACCCAAGACAAGCTCAGCCTCAGTCAGGTCAGGTTAGGTCCTTCCTTGATTGGGATACCCTTTCTGTTAGCTAGTTTAATCGATTATGTTGGATTCATATATTTTTCTTGGAATTGTGCTGCTGGCACTAGTACTACTTGTATCTGTGCAATTTATGTTTATGGTCTTGTGGAAAATCATGCACGAATAATGTGAAACCCCTTGCATTCCAAAATGTGGATATGTGAAACTAACGGTCTGAATTGGCTCTATGGCTTGCTGGATATTCAGTTTCTGTGTTTTAATTAATCACTCAGATTATTATGAACCAATCCATAGTAGAAGCTGAATATTATTCAACTCATTTCCAAATACAATACAAGGAAGTGGGCGTATTCTGCGATAACATTACATAACAATTAACAATAACACGAGGATCCCGGATGCTTATTTATTTCTGTGCAGACAATTGCAGGGCCGGGGGACCGTAGTGCAAGCACGCAATTTTGCAGTCATGAAAGGTGTCAATGCCGGCGTTTCGTGCATCATGAGAAGAATAAGAGGCAAAGAGGACATTCAGTCTAGGTAGAGAGCATACATATATATATATATACATATCACACTCCTCTCCTCTCCTACAATTCCTGTGTTTACCTTTTAAGTGTTTCATCTCTTGCTCCAAACACTCTTTCATATATTCTGCTGAGAATTCAATGAATTTGCATTTCATCCGACAGAACCATGATTGGATTGCAATTTGCAATAGTGGAGAGTCTTAATGCAGTATTAGTTAAATAAGTCATGATTCATGACCATATATATATATATATATATATATATATATACTTCTTGGTTCCAATATGTTATCTGAAGGTTGTCTTGTCTTGATAACATTGATTGATATAACATCACTTGAAGAAGTTCACCATGTCAAACCACTTTATGATTCCACACATGTAGTGTCATGTGCTACCATGAATGCATGTATATTAGTAAATGTATGCTATCATCATCATCGTCATCCTATGTTTGTTTGTTGGTTAAGTGCAGCATGGTTGCAGCTTTTAGTTCAGGGGCAATGTTCTCTCTGGTTAGCGGTTCGGGTGGAGGTCAGAATCAAGCAGCAAATGCGGTTAGCTCTGGTATTTTCTTTGCACTTGTTCAAGGGGGACTTTTCCAGGTGATTTGCTTGCTTGAAATTTAATTAGTAGCAAAAGAAGTACTTGTGTGTGTGTAAGTTTTGTAATGGATTCATGCATGCAGTTAGGGTTAGGGGGAGGGCAGTAGCGGCAGAGGTTGATGATCGACAGGGTGGGGGGATGGAGATGATGAGTACAACTATTAGTATGTATATATATATATTATATACATATATTATTATCTGTTTAGGTGTATTGTATTCTTTGCTATATGCACAAGGGTAATCAATCCATCATGATTCAATAAAAAAACCAAACTTTGTGCATCAACATTCCCCATGTTCCTCTCTCCAAAAAACCCAAACATAAACTATTGTCATAAAGCATAAGTAGCATACAATTCTGTTCCAAAAGATAGATTGATGCCCATGTATAAATAAAACACGAGACATCGACAATTACCAACAAATACAACTAAATGCTGGCCAAGTGGTGTTGCGATCTGTGAGAAAAGCAGGCCGGGGAAACAACACGATACGAGTCCTAGTCCTACTATTATTCATCCATAAATTTATAGCCACTTTCCACTCACTACGACGTCCTTTTGTCATCTATTCCGGTTCTTTGGTTCAATTCTTGCCTGCTTTTACCTCTCTTTATTTTTGCCTTGACTCTAGATTTTGTCACCAGGGTCTGCACCGTGTTGGCAAAATTCCCAACTGCCATGATTATCAACAGAAATCCACAGGCAATCACCTGAAACAGGTTTAATCTATAATATATCTTGATACTGATATAGCACCTAGGTTAAGGATACTACAGCCTCGACTTCTTGCCAAGTGATAGAAAACCAAACAAACAATGCAAACTACGATTATGTTTTCACAGGGCCTTTTAAAAATAAAATAAACAAAAATGTACCTGCCAATCTGAACTGGATCCAGCAAGTGCAGTTCTAAGCAATAGGACACCAACATAGGCTTCAAAACCCTAAGAACAGAGTGAAGCTCCTTGTTAATGTTTGATCAGTCTTCACTGATAAGAAAAAAAACTTTAAGAGAAAGAAAACCCAACGAAATTGAATCGAAACCGTATACGTATTATATATATATATATATATATACTCGGGCGCCAGCTCATTCAGAGGATTTAAGAACAGCCATCAGATATGCAGGGTGGTAGCAATAGCACCACCACCATCACCATAAAAGTTACTTACCTGCAAAACAAAAAGTATAGGGAACAGCAACAACAACTGACCCTCCACGCCAGCAGTTTCTCCCCAAACGACATCCATTCTTCTTGCCTACAATCACAAACGACAAGTTATAAAAGAGAACAGAATGTAGAGCAGAATCTTATAAACTAGACCCTCTGAAAAATGAAACAAAAAACTGTCCAATAAATTTCAAAAGAAGAATCACAAGAAGCTGAAGAACAAATGGTCGAGCAATCCATAAATTCTACAAAAGCTGATTTGTCACCTTCCCAAGGGCAATGCGGGTATATAGCCTTTGCCGTTGATATCTATTCTGAAGGATCATTGCAACTCCTTGCATGATGGCCCATTTCAAAAAGAGTTCTACACCTCTCTACATCGACCATTGCATTGTCAATCATGTGCAGTGAAAGAAATCAGAAAAAGATAAAAAATTACAAAATATAGAGAACAAATCAAGGTGCTTACATATATATATATATATATATTTTGGGAATTGGGGCGGATGTTTTTATTTTATGTAGAAATTAATGAGACCACCTGTTTCTGTGCGCATTCAGGCCCCCTTTCTATCTCCCATGTAAGACTAATGAGAGCCATTGCCATAGCAAAATAATGATGCTTAATCCACCTGCAGAAGCAAAATCAAGATAACATATCAAGATAAAATTGGGTGAATCCGCCAGTTTTTAAATCAGAACACAATAACATATTATTAACGTTCAGGAATTCTTCCCACATAAAGACCCATGGCACAACTATGGAGGCAGTGAACTCATCTTTTGAGAATTTTTTTATTATTAGCTGGCCATGTTATATGATCATAGACTGATTCCACATATCAACATGAATCATTTTAGGAGATCACCCATACTGAAATTGTTCTACATCAACTCTTGAGTTTTTATATAAACTCTTGAAAATGAATGCATATTGTTGATATGATTAGTCTAATCAATCTTGTTACAGTTCATCCAAATATGAAATATTGCACGAATATTTTTTGGTAAAAGAACATGAGAAACGATATTTTTCGATTCATATATAATTTAAGCAGTCAAAATACATATCTTTAAAGATTCAGAAAATATCATATTAAAGGGCTGGACAAACACTCATTTACCATGGTCGTATATCACTTCCGTTAACTCTCAGTATATTTTCTCTTAAGGCCAAACCTGTGTAGAGATACAGCAACCAGGCCTGGAACAGGAAAATCGTTTCCAGCTAGGAAAATCAAAATGATACACTTCACAGGAAGAACATAACACAACACGTTACACTTAAGAGCCCAGAGGGGCGCACATATTTGAGATGATTGTAGTATTATGGATGTCATATGTTGTTTTATCATATCGAAATCTGTTGCAAATATGAGATGATTAAAGAAGTAGTTGTAAGTAGCAATATTCTATTCTCTCAGCATAATTCCTAGTTGTACATTATTTTTCACAATGGCAATGGAAGTTTTTTTTTTTTTTTTTTGGGGGGGGGGGGGGGGGTGGGAATAAAAAATTAAGGCAGAACTCATCTTCTCACAGTACCTGGTAAAATTGAACAGGCAAAGCAGGTAAACATCCTTCCCAAATCCATGACTTTAGCATAAGCAGAAGAGATGGCAAACACAGAAACAAGTAAGCCGTCCCATCCTGCCATTATAAGAAAATTCATAATGCTTGTTTCTTCAAAGGTCTAAAAGAACACTAAATTCATATGTAAGCCCAAAAGGGTATCATATAGACTGGGGAGATCAAAATGGACTAAACTAGAACTTATATAGTTGGCACAAAAGAAAGAAACAGTCTTCACAAATCCATACTCTGAAGTTATTGTATTCTTCTTTTACTTTCAACTGACTAAATTCATATGTAAGCCCAAAAGGGTATCATATAGACTGGGGAGATCAAAATGGACTAAACTAGAACTTATATAGTTGGCACAAAAGAAAGAAACAGTCTTCACAAATCCATACTCTGAAGTTATTGTATTCTTCTTTTACTTTCAACTGCACATCCTTCCTGTTTGCCCGCACGTTAATTGGCCCTAAGAACATCCTTAAAAATTTTCCTGCGATCACAAAACAGGGAAACGAAGAAGACCTCGTTTTCAACTCATTTGCAAACACCAAAGTATGAAATTAGAAAAAATAATAACAAACCACGAGATTTTCCGGGAAGAAATGCAGCTGCGTCTCCTTCACTCAAGACATATCTAGCTCTGACTAGCTCTTCTTCAAGCTGCAAATATACAATTTCGACCATAATAATAATAATAATAATAACAACAATCAGTAAAGCGAGTGAAGTGAGGGAGGGATACTTTGTGGTTGTGATTGAGTGTGCGGCGGAGGGAAGTGACGCGGGAATCAAGGGAAGCGACGCGCTGGCGCAGGGCGTCTTCTTCGCGGGAGGTGCGAGAGATGAGAGTGGAAGCGGATTCCTGGAGCTCCTTAGCTTGATCGACAAGGGTGGAAATTTGGGCGAGGAAGAGGGAGGAGGAATCCTCAGGCCCAGGCGAGTCCCCCATAGAACAACGAAACAAACAGATGGTATGCAGAGAGGGATGGGATCAAACCAAACCAAATCAAGAGAGATTGATTGACTGGATTACCAATACACCACCAAATCCAAATCGAGAGATAATATTATTATTATTATTACTATTCAAGCCGAGCGTGTGTGTTGATGGATGGAAGAAGAAGAAGACGAAGAAGAAGGAGGAGGAGAAAGGTGTGTGGGGAGGGGCCTATGCACGACAATAAATTGGGTAGTTGGCTGAGCAGCCGCTAAAATGCTATCCTGATCGGGGGTGGAGTTTATGGGGAAACGGGAAATGGCGGAATCGAATTCGAGGAAACCCTACCCTACCCTACCCTAGCCTATCTATCTAATCATTCATTGAATCATCGTATCTATCTATTCTATCATATTCAGATTCAGACATGGATGCAATTGCAGGCGTAGCAGCAGTATTCACGATCTCCTAATTTCCCTCACCTCACCGTCTCTCTCTCCTCTCTGTCTCTCCTACAGCTCAGCTTCTTTTGAATAGGAGGAATTCAGCTATCAATTTCTCACTGCTGGGCTACACACAGAAGATCTTCAACCACATAATCAATTTCTTCATAGATTTGGAATGAGGAAGGATGTCTTACTTGTGCTATCAATCATCTTATAAATATAATACTTTCAACAACATCAAGGTGCACTTGGTCTATTATAAATAAAAAAAAATGTAATGGACTTTAGTTTGTTCGACCATTTGAGATTTGAACACTAAAAAATTTAAAGTGTAATAATTGTGTAATATGATATAAATAGATATTGATTAAAAAATTTTACCAATCGAACACACCAATAGTTTGCTGACAACATAGATTATTATATTTATATTAAAAAAATAAAAATACTGAAAAATGTTTGATTAAATTTGTTGAAAATATACTTTCACCATTTATTGAAGTCATGCTTTCACAATTTGTTGAAGAATGTTTTAAAAAATCAAATGCTAATTATGTAGAATTATTTATTTTATTTTTTTGTTGCATAAGAATCCCAAAAATTATTGGTAGTATCAATTCATGATTCATGTATTGAGAATTGAAAATTTGTCTTGGTAAATAGAAATGTCCTGATGATGTCACAAATTGATTATGATTTATAAATTTGATGTTCATTTTTTTTTTTTTTTTTTTTTGCAAATTTGATATTTTTCATTCATAATTCATTGGTTGTTTGAGAAATAGAGATAATAAGGACATATATCATCTATATAATCCTATGATTCTAAAAAATGAAATAGATATATACATGTTTTATTATGATCTATCTCAATTTGATTGTTGAGAAATGGATTGATCACATTTTGTAGACAATCATGCTTGTGTGATAGAGTATCTAAAAAATCAGAATCAGACTTCAAGATCGTGTAATACATCAATCAACCAAAATTACATTTGGTTGAATATATGTAATTGAAGTTTGATTTCACAAATAATTACATTGTTTGAGATTATTTTAATTTAATATTTTTTTATATAATGTAGGAATCCATATTTACTATTGTTTGGAACCTAATAACCTACAAAATAAAACCGAAAGACGAATGCAAGCAAGACACGTCGGAATTTGAATCTATGACCTCACGGTCACGAGTCAATCCCCACAAATTTAAAATTTCTTTGGTTAGATGGAGTAGTGTTAATAAGAATCTAAAGTCCCATCTCAATTGATGATAAGAGAAATTGCTCTCGATTTTTATAAATTTTTTGATTTTATTATATTATATTTTATTTTTCATATTAAGAAGAGATTTGAGATTTTATTTCAAAACTAATTAATAATAATGATAAGATGAATTGTTGTTCATCTTTAAATGTAAAAAATTATTCATCAAAGTTGGTCTTAGATTCAATATTTTTATACATTTGAAGTTGGAACAAAGCATGTGAGTTGGAATGGATATTCCATTGAAGAAATACGACATCTGTACTTGCGCGAATGAATATGCTCTTGAAAGAAAACTAAGAACGGACGATGATCTACATTTCACACGGCTCATGATTTTATGGATCTGGATTCAATCAGGGTAATTTTTTTTTGTATTGAGGAAAAAAGGTCAAGCTGATATTGAACATTTAAAACAAAATCGAAATCTTGTTAAAGTTTTGAATTTCATTTCTCGTCCACTTGTGAAGGGAAAAAGGTTCATTCGTAGCATTCACTAGTTGCATCATTTTCCGAAACTCGTCCATTCACTTGAACTAGTGACGGAATTTTTTATTTTTTATTTTTGCAGAACTTTCAAATTCAATGTATAAATTCTCCCACTATGTGGAAAAATATGACAATTAAATTTTACCATCAAGTATTTTTAATTTAAATAAAAAACAATTAACAATAAAATTATAATGTCAAAAAAATTACTAAACCACCTAATATTAGATATTGAGTATATAATTATATATATATTAATAATTAATATTCTACATATACAAACATCTGTATTCAAAATCATATCAGATCCATCATCATATAAAACGGGCTCAGATTCGGATAGACTTTGGATCCAAACAATGTTCCAAATCCGAGAAATTCCGCTGGACCGGATCCGACTCGAAACGGAGTCAATTGATTGGAAAAAATTTGGTTTTTGTATAGTATATAAAAATAATATTTAATAAAATATTTTATAAAATATATATATATTTAAAAAACAAAAATTCAAATAATAAAATTTAAAGAAACTTTACAGAAGAATAGAAGAAGCAGGCCCTGAGTTTCGTGGAGTCGGTGAAAAACTGACTGTTGAATTATAGTTTGACGAAAATGCCCTTCATCTAACCCAGGCGTAATTGGGCACCGTACTAATATTGGTAATAAAATTAAAAAATAGTAATAAATCGGGCGTGGTACTAATTTTGGTAATTATATTAAAATAATTTAATCCATCAAAATTAATGGAGGCGCTCCGCTCCCAAAAACGATCGAAATTCAAATTTCAAATCCATCCAACGGTCATCTCTAGGGTTTTCCTTCCCCACCGCCCACCACATCTTGTATATATATATATATTTGGCTTTTCTATCCCTTCTTCCATCACCAGCTTTCAATACTATCATACCCTCAGTTCTCACACACTGCACCAGCAATGGATTTCCACAGCCTTTCCAGGAGAGAATTGCAAGCTCTCTGCAAGAAGAATAAAATTCCTGCAAACATCACCAATGTTGCCATGGCAGATGCTCTCAAAGCTCTTCAGATCGTGCGTTCTTCAATCCTTCATTTCTATTTCCTTTTTCCATTTTATGTTTGAATCAACATTACGGCTGTTTTTACTTTCGTTTGCTTAGTTTTCCTGTGATGAAATGATTGGGGACAGATAATAAGCATTTTATTACTATATGTTCGAATATACTTTTTCTTCTTGTTGGGCTGTAGATCTGTGCGATCTTTTAATTCGATTGGAGGGTGAATGAGCTTATTTGATAAGATCACTCTGTTCTATATATACTGATAACTTGTGTTTCACAGGTTGAAGGAATTGACGATTTGATGCATCCATCAAAATCTGTAACTGCCCAGTCATCGATTGAATCTCCAACCCGATCAGAGGTGATGTCTCCATATCTGCCGCCAAGTGCTGCGGGGAGCACTCGCTGGAGACAATCTGGGCGTTCAACTCGAAGGAACCTGGTCAATAATAATGCCCAGTCTCAGGATAATGAAATTGGAGCTACAGCAGCAATGTCGACGCTGCAATCTGGAAAGAAAGACGAGGTAGAAGATGAAAAGAGAGATGTTCTGATGACCCCTGCTCCATTGGGGGCTACTAGCCGAAGAAGAAGGGGGGCGGAGGATAGTACGGTTAAGAGAGTGTACAGCACACGAAGGTCCGCCAGGCTGGCAGAGAAAAGTCTGAAGATGCTGAATGAGGGCAACCATGGTGTGTCTTCCTCGATAGCTAAGAAGGAATCAACTAAAAGTGGATCGACAAATGTGGACATGGCGTTACAAAAGGACTTTGATGAAGAAATTACAGGAGGTATCCATTTATTGTTTTGGATCAATAGAGTTTCCTTGAAGTTTTTAGTTCAGACTTCAATTTTAGTAAATCTTTCTTGTGTTCTTAATCTGCAGGTGGTGATTCAAGCACTGATTCGTCTGAGATTTCTGTACCGTATAACTTGGAGGTTGTTTCAGCTAAAAAACAGGGCGTTCTTAGTGACGTTGCATATGGAGAAGTAAGCAGCAGCATTTCTGAGAATGTAACTGAACTGTACGAGGAGAAAAGGGAAGAAGCTGAAGATATCTGCATTCAAAACCTTAGTGCAGCCCTGAATTTGAGTAATGAAGTCGTAGAAAGTGGCAAAGATGAAGTGGAGGAAAGGGAACACTCTGAGGCCGCCAATGGTTCTAACCAAGAGATGGAGGTGAGCAACGAGAAAGAAACAGGAATTGGATTAGATGCAGAAGCTGAACAGGTAGAGAAAAAGAGGGATAACAACACACAAGACCCGCGTGGCGAAAGCATAGTCATGGCTCTAAGTTCTAATGATGAAGCTGAATTGGGTGAGGAAGTAAGTGTCAACACACAAGACCCGAGTGGCAAAAGCATAGTCATAGAATTGGGTGAGGAAGGAAGTGATCCAGGTGAATTGGGTGAGGAAGTTAGTGTTAACACACAAGATCCTAGTGGCGAAAGCATAGTCATGCCTCTGAATTCGAATGATGAAGCTGAATTGGGTGAGGAAGTAAGTGTTAACACACAAGACCCAAGTGGCGAAAGCATAGTCATAGAATTGGGTTCTAATGATGAAACTGAATTGGGTGAGGAAGTAAGTGTTAACACACAAGAACCGAGTGGCGAAAGCATAGTCATAGAATTGGGTGAGGACGTAAGAGTTGACACACAGGACCCGGGTGTCGAAAGCGTGGTCATAGCTCTGAGTTTGGATGATGAAGTGATTGGCAAAGAAGCCGAATTGGGTGAGGAAGGAAGTGTTAAAGCAGATGATCTTAGTGATGAGATCGCAGCCATTAAACATGAAGTTCAACAGAAGCTCTTTGGTGAGTAAAATGTTGTATTATTCAGTATATGAACTAATCTAATCAATCATGTTGTTATAAATGCCATTAACAACTACTATCTGGGCCTGATTTTTGTTCCACACCACAGTGGAGAAGGACATGGAATTGCTGAACGATACATACAATGAGGAGGGGGAGAAGCCTGAGGGAGGTATTGCTGCTGCTGCTGCTGAGCCTGAGGGTTTCAAGAACATTGCTTTCGAAAATGAAAAAGGTAATTAATTAATCAATGTTGTCTTCGCGTTTGCATTTATTTATGCTTATGATTCT
Source organism: Andrographis paniculata (assembly GCF_009805555.1). NCBI lineage: Eukaryota > Viridiplantae > Streptophyta > Magnoliopsida > Lamiales > Acanthaceae > Andrographis > Andrographis paniculata. The sequence goes on along the minus strand of NW_026137502.1, from coordinate 3,453,270 downwards.
TGTTGAGTTTAGAAAGTTTTTTGTGGTTGTTGAAGCAGACAATGAGATTGAGAAAGAAAGGAATGAAGACACAGATGTGGACAACGCTGTGGTCAAGCTTACAGAGCTCGGATTACAAGAAGCTGCTGTTGTTGCTACCAAGGAAGGTGATTCTGATTGCTGCACTGACCAACTGGTGGTGGATGGAGAACTCAACGAAGAAGATGAGCCCAAAGAAACTGGAATATTCGAACACAAGGAAGAAAGCTTAGCTGCTGATTTGGTGCCAAAGAATGAAGAACAACAACAGATCATGGATGATGATGAAGAAGAGCCTCAGAAGAAGAAGAGCTTTCAGATTATTCCACCTGCAGGATCAACAGATACAGACCTAATCACCTCGACGACGCCAATCAAGAATTCAGCGAGCAAGGCGAGCAACAACAGGCAGTGGGCAGTTTTCTCAGACAACAAAGAGAACATTGGCAGTGGTGGCAAACTGAGTACCATGAAAGAGGGTGCCAAAGATACTACTAAGAAGAAGAATGTGAATTATGATGAAATGAGTGTGAGAATGCTGAAGAAGATGGTGAAGGAGAAGTTCAAAAAATTAAGCATAAATGATAGCAACGACGAAAATGATGACAGCCATGGGCAAGGGAATCATCATCATGACAGCAGCAAGGTAGAGATGGGGCAGGCGGTGGCGCCATCGAGATCAGCTCTGCAACCACTTCCAGAGAATAATTGAGTTGGGGTGGATGGATTATTAACAAACACACACTTCTTTCGATCCGGAGGCCTGGGGTATATGTGTGTGTTTTTCAGTCGAGTTGAGTCAGTCTTGTTCGATTATCATTACTTTTACATTACATTACATGACATTACCTCTTTGGTAATGGCAGTTTTTGACATGAAATAATACTACTACTAAAAAAGAAGCAAGAGTTGGCATCAATGTTACTTGTGTATTTTGTTTGGCTTGTTTGTTTTTACCCCTCAATTTTTTGCTGCTAATGAATAATGACCACCGGAAAATGCTGCAAAAGAATGAATGAATAATGACGTCCTAGTCTTTTACATTTTTTCTGCCATATATGGTTCTTATGTTTGGTCGGGTCTAGGATCTACTTATTTGCCAGCATAAGAATTAAACTATTAATCTTTGCAATGTTTGATACCAATCTCAAATCTAGCAGCACATTTAGAAAACTCTTGTAGAAGATTTTTATATCAATTTGTATTCAATTTAACAAGTTTTTAATTCACAATTTATATAATTTCAAAAATATTATGAAGTTCCATTCAATATATATCCTCGTATGAATTTTGTGTAATCCAGAGCGCTAATATAGTCGAAATATCATATAAAGAAAGCGACTCAAAGTATATCCAAGATCGTGCATACCTTTGCGAAATTCAATTTCATCCTTATTTTCATTCATTCTAGATTATTTCTCCAACCATGGTTTAGGTAATCTTTTGCAGATCAAATCGTTATCGAAAAAAGTAGGTAATCTTTTAGACCACATTTTAAAATATGAAACAACATCATATGTCCATCCTCCTATTTACCAATATTGATTGAAAGATGTTAAAATTCCAATTTCCAGGACATACCTAGAGAATGGCAATATCAAATACAAACCACCGGATGAGCACTGACAAAATTCTTATCAAACAAGCAAGCATTTCCCCCCGTATTTAATGCTGGTACCTTTGGGTTTTACTTACTACACAGGGTGTACAAGTATCAGCTTCTCAATTTTAAGTATCACATTGCAGGAGATGAGCTACCTCGATGAACATGGACATCCAAAGAAGGCTGTAAAATCAACTGTTGTAGCGAGGGATTCACAATCAACTTTACTACTCCACATCCACAAGCATATTTCTCGACTTGGCTCTCTCTAATTTACAGGTTGATCAACCTGCAGGCAAAATTTGTTATCGTCATAACTGCATTCTTGTAATTTTCCAGAAAGTTGTGCAAGTCTGAGGCCAGAACTTTCACCTTGATACAATGAAGGGCCTATTGAAGAAAATCCAGCAGCTTTGTGTTCCTTTAACGTACTTGCCAGCCAGTCGAGTCCCTCGTACAACCCATCCCCTCTTAGAGCGCAAGTCCCCTGTATATGCCATTTCCTATGCTTAAGTTCGTATAGGCCCAAGCCTTCACAAACCTCCTCTGGTGGCATTGCTCCTCTCTGGAAAATAAAAGAGTAGAATTATTAAAAGCAATTGGACACAAGCTCATGGGTCAATCCTGATGGTGCATAATGATATCAGAAGCACAAAGAACCTTTGGAGCAGTTCTTAGTAGCCATGCATTTCAGTTTAACAGGTCATAGATACAGTTTCACAGCCTTGTTATACACACCGGGAATAAAACTTATCTCTTGTAGGTTCTCCTTGTTCAGTGGATGACTTGATTTAATTTGTAAGCAGTACCTTCCAAAAATCAGTGTGCCATTATATGATCCTAGTCTTGGATATGGCCTTTGGCTTGACTGGCCAGAGCTCTTTTCTAATATCTTGTTAAATAGGGTTGGTCCTATGTATCATTTTATAATGTAATGAGCCCATCATTCGACTATTGTTCTTAATTCTCTAATTCAGTGTTAACAAACAAAAAACAGCAACCAAAGAATACAACTCCTATCAAACCTCAGCTTCACAGGTGCTAGATTACATTATATGTACTTTAGGAGGTCGTGCAGATGCATACCATATCTTGTTTGTTTGCAAACACCAGTATAACAGCATTGACCATAAAGGGGTCTCTGATGATGGTCTGGGAAAGAAATAAATCAGCTTAAAACGAAACAAACTTAAAAAGATATGGAGTACAGAGATAACATATTCATAGATAAAACCTGAAACTCTGCCTTTGCCTTCCCTATCCTCTCTCGATCCAGAGAATCCACAACATAGATCTGCATATGAAAGAGATGTCATCATGGACCAAAGAGCAAGTAACACAGCTGCCTAAATGCATATGTAGAATAGGTACAATTACAAAGTGCACTGAAATAACTGAAAGAAAATCTCAAATCATACAAAAATCAGCAAACTAGTTCTCCTTTCCTCCACTCTCTGCTCCTCTCCATTCATTTCAGCACTACAATTCAATATCAGGCTATTCCAATTGAATAGAATTTTTAAAAGATAATAAGGGCCAAAGGTCCTTGGCACAAGAAACTAATTCCAGGGGTTCATATTGTTCCTTTGTCAATGGTATATCACCCCATACCATCAGAAACAAAACACCAAACAATCATGTTTTGTCCTCATATGCTTGATCAAATAGCTAACTCAAGATAAAGAAAGGCTTCAGGGTGAGTTATGCACTTTGCTTGTTAAGTATTTAAATTGTTTTATACTGTTCTGTAGAAACTTCAATTCAAGCATACAATTATTTTATTGACGCTTGATGAGCAAAGGTAGAATAATGAACCAATATCAACATAAATAGGGGCAACCAGACATGGACCTGGAGATTGGGTTTGGGGTTTTGAATAGTAAAATTTTGAGTTGAAATAATTGTTTAATGTGATGTTTATGTGATGTTTTGAAAGTAAATTGATTAATTGATTTTTAGTATAATATAAAAAGATAATAAAAAATAGAAATTTAATTTGATCTTTTTTTTTTCTTTTTGCGGGACGGGAGGGTAGATTAGTAAAGTCCGGGTTGAAAACCCACAAACAAACAAAGCCTAAAAGACTTTATTTATAGCAGCACATCAATAAAATTGTGAAACAAAATCAAATTATAGATCTACCATCATTCAAATCATAATAAATGTAACATATTATAGAAAATCCTAAATATGATGAATAATATGGTCCAGTCAGAGTGTTCGGGTAGGAAAGATATTGGGGATCAAGATAACAACCATGATGCCGTATGTTATTTAACAGGTGAATGTGAGGAAATTGGAATGCTTTAAATCATAGTAATGGAAAAGTGTAGAACTACCAAAAAGAGAGCAGTATGTAAAACTAGTCAGAAAAATTATGAAGCTCATAACTAAAATTTTACCAGTCCGTCAGTATTATTGAAGTAATGTCTCCATAAGGGTCTTAATTTCTCTTGTCCACCAACATCCCACACTGTAAAAATCACATTTTTATACTGAACCTTCTCAACATTGAAACCTGTATGATAGCAATAACTTTAATCAATTTTAAAATCTGCCAAAATATTTAAGTGCACACATAAAATATAAACCAGACGAGGGAAAACATAGCATATATGCTGACAGCAAACAAACCAAAGAAGCTAAGACAACCATTTTCCTCAAGTATGTAAATAATCAGTCAACCATATCACTTATTCACCACCACAAATGAACATCTCACAGATTATACCTAAAACTCAGGGAAGACCAATCACCAATCTCCACAACCCTGCTTCTTCATATATTAAAGGTTTTATTGGGTGGTATGCATTTCAGAAATCCAGCAAAAAATAGCACAGGCCACCCCTATTATAATGTCCAAAGCCATGGGCTTTATCTACTGTTAACTTTTAATGCCATGCACAAATAGCTGGCTCAAGCACACCTCATATATTGATGCATGATCAGATTCTCTCTATGGTGTCACTGTTGCTCCTATCATACCATTTGGGTGGAAGTCTTGAAGAAGTAACTTCAGGCCTTAGGAATCTCTATCCCTTCTTGCAGGGCCTGCTGACAAACATCATGCACCTTAAGTACCACCCAAGTTACCACACAAGTTCAGTTCTAAGCCACATTAAAGTCACTAGAACTTTCTCTGGGAAGTGGAGAGAATGTAGGTTTCCCTAACCTAACCATCACATTTACAGCCAACTAAAAGAAGTATACGAAACTAAAAACAGGTATGCCTTCACTAGCTCACTTTGAATGCAACACAATACACATGTTAATTAGAGATAAACCATATTGTTGAAACAATGAATAAGAAGAAACCGGAAACACTGGACAATAGACAAAAGTGTAATGCCAAATATAAAAAAAAATAAGTAATCATTATTTAGGTTATTAAATCCAAATAACTCATCTAACCAGCATAAGAGAAATTTCCAAAGCTTTATTGAAATGTCTCATGAAGAAGCTTCACAAGTGAAAAAAAAAAAAAGAACCAACCAATAGTAGGAACAGTTGAAAGAACCTCCCCAATGTGCAGCTTATATAGTATTGTGGTCTTTCCAGCAGCATCAAGCCCAAGCATCACAACCTGAGCCAAAAGTGCATAGGTTTAAGAATTTTTTGCACAGCACAAACAAGAGCAGAAAGATGAAATTTCCTTGTAGAGGATTGACGTAATAAAACGTACAATAGAAAGGAAAGATTGTAAGATACGATATATATTGACAAACAGAGTGAATCCTAAGTGCATGTGCAAACTGCAAGGCTCCAGGAAACAACTTTCACATAGTGATCAAAAAGGTTTGATCAGCACGCATGATCCTTTGTCAAAAACTACCAAACGGTTAACTCAACTTATAAATGTAAATGGGATTGCCTAACTACTATTGAAAGTATTGACTGTTAGATTTCCAGAGCATAGATACTGCTACAAACTTGGGATGATAGCTATGTCCCAATACATTAGATTAGCATATACAGCTTTAAAGAAAATAAAATAAAATACCCAAGAAGCATAAATACAACAGTGCTTATAATGACATTACTAAGCAAACATAGATATAATCAGTCATGATGTCAACAAAATATACTATAAAGGGTATGACATCCAACAGAGGTGTTAAGAAGGGTTTCTGAGTTCCAACTTAAAACCAATCGGTGTTAAGTGAAGTAGTCCTTCACCCTTATAAGTAATAGAGAGTTGTCACATTTTTCCTATGTGGAACAATATTCAACACTTCCCCCTCGAGATGATAATCTCGAAATTCTAATCAGGATCAATAACCAATACGGACATCATAGCTCCGATACCATATTAAGAAAGAATCTAAGTTCCAATTTAAAACCATCCCACATTTTTCCTATGCGGGAGAATATTCGACAAGAGGTAGCAAAGTTTTAGAATTGCCATGGGATTTACTGAGCATACCACTATTGGTTACATTGACAATGATCTACTTTCCTAGATGTTTGACAGGGAGATTGAGAGTTGTATTGATCCAAGATAATTTCTGACTGAAGAGCCATAGGTTAATTGGTGCAATGCCTTCCTATAGTTCAACTATTCTATTGAGTATTCTAGAATGTTTTTTTGCTTTACAAGTCAACCCGAGAGCTTAACGATGTATGCACTAGCTTAAAATGCAGGATCGATTAGAATAGCATAAAAGAAACACTGAAAATGTCAACTACAAGTCTACAACAGCATTGGCGAATTCATCAAAGGAGAAAATTGGGTGTATATATATAAGCAGGAAATCTTAGAATTAAAAGGTTATATCTTGCAATTCGGAGCTTCATAATCCAAATAATAACTACTTATCCAAATTGTGGAATTCTGAGGGACTAAATGATTCGCAAAGTTAAAATCCCGGAAATCACAAGTTGAACAATAAGCTTGAGGCAATTGACAAGAAAAATGACAGATCGAAAGGTTTGAAAAGCAAAGAAAGAGGGTGTACGCGCATCTCAGAGTTGCCGAAGAATGTATCGAAAAGTTTGCGAAACGCCTGCCCCATCTCACCGTGCCTTATAGTTCTCACCTGTAATGCTTACGCAGCAGCAAAGCAATCCTGATCGCTCGAAGTTTATACGATGAGGGGTAAGAATTGAGAAAAGTCAGAGAGAGAGAAGAATATGAGGAAGTTCTTGGAATGGTCCTTCCCTTCGACTCTCGTATTTCCCTTCCTTCCCTAATCTGCAGAACTGCTTTCCTTTCCCTGAATTTTTTATTAATTAATAGCAGAATCTGCAGAAAGACAACTTGGCGAGAATTTGTTGTTTATACCGTATATATATATTTTCGAGATGAGAGATTTTGGTGACTGTGTGCGGATATTACCGAATAATTTCTCTCTTCGTGGATTTTAATGAGGAAAATAGAGCTTAGTTTGAAAGCTATGAGGTTCTTCGAGGGTCGGGGATTTACGAATTTTCGAGTAGGGGTTGCAAATTTTTACGTCATAAAAATAAAATAATATATAAAATTTAATTTAATTTATAATTATTTATATTATATTATTATAATTATTTTTTATAATATATTTTTAATTACTATTTATTAATTATATTATTACTAGATTATCGTCTACAATAGATATAATACTATTATCGAGACGGGAAGTCTTTCTTAAAATTTAGAGTTTGTTTATTTAGGTATTTGAAGTTTTTTTTATATTTCCTCTGTTCCATAAAAAATATTTTATTTTCTATTTTCGTTTGTTTCAAAACAAGAGTAATATTTTCTAATTTAGTAACGGTACTATCAACCTAACATATTAAATATCATTCGAATTTACAATATATTACATAAATATTATCATTTTTATATTACACAATACTAATAAGAATATTTTTGTCTACGACACAATATAATTCTTAATATTTATATATTTTTTTTAAAAAAATTACTAAACAATACAAACCCTATATTTATATTTTATTAAATATTAAATCCAAACCTCATTCAAATACAGGTTTGTTTGTTCGCTGGGATTTCTATTATTTCTTTAAATATTTTTTAAATATGAAACTAAATAATTATTTTTTATATGATAATAAAACTTAATTTTATATTTAAAACATCAATAATATATATTTATTTCAAATCAAATAAATAATTATTCAAATTAATAATTTACTATTTAAAAACCACATTCAAAATGCTAGTCCCAAACAAATTCTTATTTTTGGTATATTATAAATTAGAGTAATGAATTTTGATTACTTTCAGTCATCAAGATGATATAATGTACTACTTCGTCCATTTCAAACACCCTATAATATTTTTTTTTTATTTGTCTCAAACTTACTACAATATTTTCAAATTTAAAAATAATTAATAATATTTACATACATATATTAATATATACTTCACTTTATCCCATCACATCATTCAAATAAAACAATAAATAATCATATCTCTTCAATCACATCACTTAATATCCAAATTATCTCAAATTATCATACTTAATACTCTCCACCTAAAATCTAGTACAAAACACAAATGTTGCATAGTATTTGGAACGGAGGGAATACTATTTAATTCAGCAACCTCGTTCTCCCATGATTAATGATTATTTAGGTTTTAATATTTTAGAAGATACCAAATATAACATGTCTTCATTTGACATGGAATACTCCATCCGTCTCAATACAATAATTTTGTTTATCATTTTTGTCCATCCCAAAACAATAGTATCATTTTCATAAATAACTATATCACCATAAAATTATCCCTACTTTTTTCATTATTATTACACAATTGTCACTGCTTTTTACACTATATACTCACAAAGCAAAAAAGTCATTTATCTTTACTTTTACCAATTACCAATGTAATATTAACATTCCTTGAATTTCATGTCCAAGACAATAAGACTATACTTTTTGAACGAAGGGAGTATACCATATGATATGTTGTGGAAGAATATATTATTTTCGTCATTATTTACTTTTTGTATATTGATTTTTTAATATTAATTACTTTATCCGTCTTAGTTATATTGTCTCATTTAGTATAGACAAGTTTTAGGTATACAATAATTAGTAAATAATTTAAAAATATATTAGTAAAAAATATAAAAATAATTACAAGTTAAGATGAAAATGATTAAATAGTTTAATTAAAATATATAAATTATAAATTATAAATTTTAAAATGTGATTAAAATATATAATTATATTTCTAAAAAAAATAACAAATTATGCTTGACGTAAATAGTGGACAAATTAAATGAGAATACTCCCTCCTTCCCAAATACAAAGTATACATATTTCTATTTTGGGAAGTCTAATTACAAAGTAACCATTTCATTAAATATATTTTTTTTTTCATAAATACCTTTACTTTACATCACATCATTATTTTTATACAAGCAAAAATATCATTACACTTCTTTTACCTATCACTGTAATTAAAATACTATTATTTCTTAAACTCCAAGCCACAGTAAAAATCAAATAAAATAACAATAAGTACTTCTATTATTAGTGTTTTATTAACAATAATAAAATGACATTTGTACAACGCAAAAAAAAAAAAAAAAAAAAAGATCAACCTCTACGTCACCAGAATATTCTTATGTACAAATTGAATTTATGTATTGTAAGTTCACATATTCTTATTTACATATTGAATTTATATTATTTGTAAGTTCACATTTATATTATTTCAATATATATAGTATATTACTTGTAATAAGATTATGTATGGTGTCTTAGCTCAACCACCTATTAATATCTCTCAGTACAAATAACTGCAGCCTAAAAAATTGTGTATAATCAAAAATAAATTATTATTCTTTATGATTTATATATATATATAATATTAATCCAATTAATATTATTTATTTATTTTATTTTTTTTTAACCACGGTTTTATGCGTTGAAAGAGGTCACACACACCAACGCTGGTCGGTCGTCTTCACTTGTTCCTTTTCCTTTTTCTATGTCGTCGTCCGTGACAAAGTTTCACTACGAAGAGACCTCCCTTTTCAGCTTTTACAGGAACCCCACGCCAAGGGTACTCTCGTAAATTCACGCATACAAAAAGGCCCAGTTGGAGCAGAGGTTGAGAAATGTCTTAGACATAGATCACAGTAGAACAGACATACAGGCTTCGGTGTGGTGGTGGTCACCCTGGACAGGATCGCACGCGCCAACCCAAATGATTTCTCTGTGAATCTCCGGCCGTAATTCGCAGAAAAACTGGTCAATGTCGTCGGGGATTTAGTGTAGCTGCATTGATATTTTGCTCTATCTTTGGTGCAGAGTAGAAAGATATTAGTTTGTCACCGTTCCAATCATGTCTACCAAGTCCAAGTAAGTAGTTTGATTTTGTGCAACTCGATCCGATTTGGAATCTTCATATGCTTAATGGTTCTTGCTAGATCTCACTTCCTGAAACTGGATCACGCTATTTCAGTTCGCGATTGGACGTTCGTTCATGTTGCTTGTTGTGAACTTACTATGGAATGGAGTAGTGGTTTATGCATTTTGATTTGTCTTTCTTTTTCATTCCTTTGTTTGCGGCTAATTGCTGCTTGTTGATTTTGGTTGAATGATTGAATGGTGTCGAGGGGGATCCATATTTCAGAATGCTGTTTCTTGATCCCTTCCTCTAAAATTCTGGGCAAATACTCTACAAACTTGTGATTAAATATTATTTTAAGCTTTGAATTCGGTATTTGTGTTTATGGATCTCGCGGTGCGGTCGTTCTACTTGTTTAGAATACTATACGAATGGAACTACCTCTGGTTTCTTGATCTAACGATATCGATTTTATGTTTTTTTTTCATAGATCTGCTCTACCTGAAACTCCAAATGCCAAAGTTTCACCGGCCGCTCCTCCTCGGGTCAGCAAGTCTGCCCGAGGCGCAGCTAAATCTGAGACCGATTCAGTTTCTCCCCTGCAGCATGCTCGCCTTTCCGTTGATCGATCCCCGAGATCTGTCCCATCCAAGCCTACAGTAGACCGGAGGTCTCCTAAACTGAGCAACACCCCACCGGATGTAAGTTTTAATTAATGGCATCAATAGTAGCGTGTAACATATATCTCTGGCTAAGTGTGGGAAATTTGTTTCATGCTGGGATTATTAGATTAAATTAAGGAGGAGGTACTCTCCACTCATGCACAACTCTGATTTTAGCATACGTTGGGTTATAGATCTTTGTTCTACAGAAGTTGTAGTTGTGTTGATCTGCATTTTTCTTGACATGTTATTTTCTTCTGTCCCAGAAAAAGACTACTACTCGCATCCTGAAGCCTTCAGAACTTCAAGCAGACCTGACTCTAGCTCAAGAAGACCTGAAGAAGGCCAAGGAGAAATTGCTTTTGGCCGAGAAAGAAAAGGAAAAAGTTCTTGATGAACTGAAAGAGTCCCGGAGATCGGCTGAGGAAGCAAGTGCAAAGCTCGGGGAGGCATTGATGGCTCAAAAGCGAGCTGAAGAGAATTCTGAGATTGAAAAGTTTCGCGCAGTTGAGATGGAGCAAGCAGGCATTGAAGCAGCTCATAAGAAGGAAGAGGAATGGCAAAAAGAGCTCGAAACTGTGAGAAACCAGCATGCTTTGGACGTGGCTGCCCTTCTGTCTACTACCCAGGAGCTTCAGAGGGTGAAGCAAGAGCTGGCCATGACATGTGATGCCAAAAACCAAGCACTGAGTCATGCTGACGATGCAGCCAAGATAGCCGAGGCTAATGCTGAAAGGGTCGAAACTCTTTCTGCTGAGTTGGTGCATTTGAAATCTGTGCTTGATTCTCAAATTGAAATGGAGACCAACGAAAGTAATAAGCATGTGACAGAGTTGAAAATGGAGATAGATTCTCTGAGACTAGAAGTTGAAAATGCAAAATTTCTGGAGGAGAAATTGGCAGAAAAAGAGGCTGCCTTAGAGCAACTCAATGTTGATCTGGAGGCCACAAAAATGGCCGAATCTTATGCGCGTAATTTAGTGGATGAGTTGCACGGAAGGGTTGAGGAACTTACATCTCATGCTGAGCAAGCAAAGAGATTGGAGAGATCTGCTTCAGAATCTCTCGAATCTGTCATGAAGCAGCTCGAAGGAAGTAATGATTCCCTGCATGATGCCAAATCTGAGATTGCAACCCTTAAAGAAAAAGTGGCCTTGCTGGAAATTTCAGTTCGAAGGCAGAAAGTGGATCTCGAGGAATCAGAGCAACATCTTCAAGTGGCCAAAGAAGCTGCTTCTGAAATGGCTAAGAAGGTTGAGATTCTTAGGTCTGAGCTCGAAGCTGTAAAGGAAGAGAAAGCTCAGTCTTTGAACAACGAGCAACTTGCAGCTGCCAGTGTCCAAGCACTGTTGGAAGAGAAAAACAAGCTTATTAACGAGCTGGAAACATCTAGAGATGAAGAAGAGAAAAGCAAAAAGGCATTAGAAAGTCTGGCATCGGCCTTACATGAAATTTCTTCAGAAGCGAGAGATGCCAAGGAAAAGCTTATGTCTTGTCAAGTTGAGCAAGAAAACTATGAAACACAAATAGAGGACCTGAAGCTGGTACTAAAAGCAACAAATGAAAAGTACGAAAGCATGCTCGATGATGCAAAACATGAGATTAACACTCTAACTAACTCTTTTGAGCAGTCAAAGCATGAACATGAAAGGTTAAAGGCCGAGTGGGAGCAGAAGGAGATTCATTTAGTAGATTCTCTGAAAAAAGGCGCAGATGAGAATACTTCCATGGAAAATGAGATTAACAGGCTGTTTAATTTACTTCAAAAGGCAGAGGAAGAAGTTTGTGCAATAAGGGAGAGCGAGGAGCGTTGGAAGAAGTCGTGCAATGATACAGAATCTGAAGTGGTTTACCTAAAAGAAGTCCTTGGCGAGGCGAAGGCAGAAAACATGAGATTGAAAGAGAATTTGATGGAGCACGAAGAAGGAATGCAAAAGATTCTTCAGGAGAATGAGGACATGAAGAAGAGAGAGGAATCTGCTCTCAACAAAGTTGAGGAACTATCGAAGATGATGATGCTGGGTGAAGTTTCGGCGAAGAAGGAAAATGGCGAGCTGACGGATAGCGAAAAAGATTACGACATGCTTCCGAAAGTGGTGGAGTTTTCAGAACAAAATGGCGCAGGTCAATATGAAGCAAGAGAAGAATCATCTCTACCTGCAACTGGAGTCGAAAGTTCTTTCAATGATCAAGCTGTCGAGGGAGCTTCTGGCGTGAAATCATCTGATGGGAAAGAAAATGATGAAGGGAAAAGCAAGGACAACTTCGATTCTGATTTGAAAATGTGGGAAAGCTGCAAGATCGAAGAGAAGGATTTCTCTCCAGAAGGCGAGACAGAGCAGGAGGAGTCATTTGATGATGAAGTTGAATCAAAAGCAGAGGGAGATCTGGCGAATGGACAATCATCGACAGAGAATGTTGACAATGGCGGAGGAAGCCCGCCATCGAAGACGGACAGTCTGAAGAAGAAGAAGCCATTGTTTCGTAAGTTCGGAAGCTTACTAAAGAAGAAGGGCACTGTAAATCAGAAGTAACACGCCATGGATGGAAGGTATGTATGTCTTGTTGATGCTTTTTGCTGCTGCTGATATATTTTTTATTTTTTGTTATTTTATTTTTCACCTTGTTTCTTTTACTACTATATCCATTCCCTGCAAGGGTCTGAATCTGGAAGGGCTTGCTTGTATAATCTTTGGAAAATGTTTCCCATTTAGTGAGCGAGAGAAGTGCTGTTCTGTTCTGTTCTGTGCTGTGTGATTTTATTAATTTGTAAACTTGAAGTTTGGTAAAATTGAATGAATGTTTGATAGTTAAATTTATATTTTGTTTGAGAATTAAGTTAATGAATGACTAAAGATATTGATTAACAGTAATCAGTTTTTAATTTTGAATTTGATAAGAAATAATTTTAGACAGATACAAAGGTGTTATTCTGTTTAGAAACATTGAATTGTAAATGCATTAGGCAAATTATGTATAAGAAAAGATAGTAGAAAGAATGTGAATCGGTACGAGTGATAACCACTAGAGATTTTTCCGGTCCAAAAAATATTAAGATCATTATTTTATCATGTTTTTTTCCTCCTATTGCTACGGTGACAAGGAGAATAAAAAGGCACCATCAAATCAATAGGGATGATTTGTGACCGTTAAATCATAGATTCAAACTTTATGTTTTGTCTGTCCCACATGGTTCGCTATTTGCTTTATTAAATCTAGTTTGCAAGTTGTTAATTCGACTGAAGATTTTACCCAAAATACGTATTTGGATAGCGATTGCGGATTCCACGTTATAAAAAAAAAAATGATGGTGTAGGAGTCAATTCGTAATCATGAGGTCATGAGTTCTAATTATCAATGTTTTCAGATCTTATGTGTTATACATGATTCACCTAATATGATTTGTCAAATCAAACTTCATTGGCAGCCAATAAAATACACATGTTCTCATTTAATCAACTTCAAATAAGAATATCTACTCGACAATTGCAATTAAGACCACCTATATTGGTAGGTTTATCCAATATGGAGAAACTCTATCTCTATCTATATCATCATTTTATTTTAAAAAAATCGTCAAATTCTTTTAGTTCACAATGATATAAATATTAATACAAAATATTATATATTTATATTATGGGTATGTTTGTTTGAAGGATTTTGGAGGATTTCCACTATTCATCCAATTTTTTCCTCCCAAAAACATCAAATCAAACACCTATTTTTCATTTTTTATATTATACTAAAAATCAATTTTACATTCAAAACATCACATCAAACCCTATTTATATCACATCATACAACTATTCAAATTCAAAATTTTTACTATTCAAATTCCAATCCAAAATCCAAACTCCCAAACAAACACACCCTATATAAAATTTTATAAATATCCTTAAACTTGATTAATTAGTGCCTGAGATTAGGAATCTCTAAACACTGTATGGTACAGAAAATAAACTGGAAAATAAAAGACTGAAATTTAAAGTGGTGATCCCCAAATCTGACTTTGCTTTGTTGAAGTTGATTGAAGATACCCTGCCAAATGATTATCCAAACCTTTAAATATTCTCTGGGAAACCGTACTGAAAACTGTCACCCGAACGGTTACAACGTCTCCTTTCCAACCGTCTTCCAATCCTTCTCCTGCTGACACGTGTCCTCAGCAGACCAAAATTATCCCTATATTCCACTCTTTGAGCTGGCCACAGACCTTCCGCCTTTTAGGCCCGACTGCCAAACTACAACAGTATGGGTCCGATTGCCAATCCTCCCGACTTGCAAACCATCTGACTTGTTTGGTTTAGCTACAGACATCCCGACCAACAAACCACCCGATTTGTTGGTTCTGCCGCAGAATTCCGTCCTGATAACTTCCCGACCTGAGGGCCCCCCGACTTGCGGACTTCCCGTCCTGAAGGCCTCCCGACCTGCGGACTTCCCATCCTGATGACTTTCCGTCTTGATGACCTCCCGACCTGAAAACCTTCCGACTTGAGGTCTTTCCGTCTTGAGGACCTCCCGACCTGAAAACCTTCCGACTTGAGGTCTTTCCGTCTTGAGGACCTTCCGACCTGAAAACCTTCCGACTTGAGGTCTTTCCGTCTTGAGGACCTACCGACCTGAGGTCCTTCCGTCCTGATGACTTTCCGTCTTGAGGACCTCCCGACCTGAAGACCTTCCGACTTGAGGTCTTTCCGTCTTGAGGACCTTCCGACCTGAAAACCTTCCGACTTGAGGTCTTTCCGTCTTGAGGACCTACCGACCTGAGGTCCTTCCGTACTGATGACTTTCCGTCTTGAGGACCTCCCGACCTGAAGACCTTCCGACTTGAGGTCTTTCCGTCTTGAGGACCTTCCGACATGAAAACCCTCCGACTTGAGGTCTTTCCGTCTTGAGGACCTACCGACCTGAGGTCCTTCCGTCCTGATGACTTTCCTTAGAAATAAACCCATTTTCCTTGATTTCCTCATGGTGTCCTTCAGTCAGTTCAATCAACTCTATTGCCAGGCCCATTCTTCTTTTTACCTTGGGCTTTTAACCTAATTCTAAATTTCGTACATAACAACTTGCCCGCCGCCAAGGGACTTTCAAACGCCATCTAACAATCAATGTTTGGAAGTTCATAAATCACTACCCTCTTGAAAAATTCCCTTAGCAACTGCACCAGTTACTGCAACACTCCTGATTAACTTCCTTCCCCGCAATACGAGCATTTTTGAATCACAATCCCAAAACACTCTAATCATGGCGAATCAATGCATTCCTGCCCTTCCTTTCGACGGAAACCTCCCAGAGGGCCCGTTTTCCGCCTCGAAAGTACTAACTCCGACGATCCGCCCATACTGCACGACTCCTGAAGACTCAAACCAGATGAGGGAAGTTTTGGAATCCCGAAATTCCTTGGCTATCAACAACCCTAACTACCAAGCAGTTCGCATTCGAGACAGCATCAAAACCCATCTCACAGACCCAAAAGATCCTTACCGCGCTTGGTATCGACGGGTAGCAGAACACTTCCAAACCCAATGGCGATCTCAAAAAATCGACCAGGCCATACTATTGTCCACCATGCCTATCAACCTGCATGAGAAGGTGCTGTTGGCCATGTCTGCCTTCTGGAATGCGGAAAATGGGACTTTCCTCTTACCATCGGGCCCCTTTGGTCCAACTCTTATGGATGTGGCAATGATCGCGCATCTCCCAGTCGTGGGTGAAGACCCTGTGATGGGAGCCCTAGATGGGCAGGAGCCATCAGAAGACCATCCAGGGTGGTCTTTACAAGGTGTGAAGGAATGGGGTTGGACAAAGTTCGCAACCGACCAACAAGGGGCTCCAGGGACCCCTGTAACCGACCGGGAGCATACTGCCTTTATCCTTTTCTGGCTTTGTAGGTATGTTATTGTTTCCCCTTCCAAATGTGTTCTTCCTTCTCATCTCGACCTGGCCATTCATATCGCGTCAGGTCGGTTCTTTTCCCTTGGCACCCTGTTTTTAGCCAATCTGTTCGAAGGACTTACTAGAGTTAGCCTTCGTCTAACAGATAATGATAGTAGAAAATTAGACACTGCCGCGTCGGGTCCTTTTTGGTTTTTAGAACTTTGGTTCCGTCTTTACTTCCCCAACGCGTTTAACTTAGGATCTCCACCCACTATGCCAACATCTGAAAAACATTTGGGATTAGCCCTCAACCGACTCTGCTCGGGACGCAATAAACTCCAATCTTCCGATCCAATAATAACCGCAATTTTAACAGATACCCGCAGTAACTCTCGATTTTCTATGTATAAAAAGTATGCGGGTTATGCTCCCGACCATTTCTGGCCCTTTCCGGCACCAAATCCTCTTCCGACTCCTGAGCCTTGTCCTCATCCCACCTATTCTTTTGCCTGGGATGTTGCCCTCAAACCCAGGTCTCTTTTTAGTAGCAAAAAACTTGATAAGAAGGGGCAGAAAACCTTTTACACTTTTAATTATGAACCTCAATTCATGGCGCGCCAGTTCGGCTGCTGCCAAGGTATCCCTGGACCCGTCGCTTGTCCGCATATAATTTTTCAAAGTCCTGACCGACGAGTCCTACCTAATTCAATCCCCTCTTATATCTCCCAGCTCACCACGTATATAGTTTCCAATTCTTATATTCCTTTCCGCTCCAACCCTGAGACTGTAGATACATTCAATGAATGGTGGTCGGTTGTATGGCCCCTGATTTCCCCTGATGAGGGTCGGTTACTGAACATACTTCTTCCCCCCCAAGGATTGGTTCTAGGAGCGGCCAGACATACTAGCACTCAGCAACAAACAGCCGCCCCGGGAATCGGATCTAGTGCTCCAGTGCGAAAAAGGAAAGCTTCCCAGCTGCAAACACCCCCGACCTCTGGGGCCGATCAGCAAGCACCAGCAGACCTTGGAACTACTAGGACGTCAGCAAGGACCC
Organism: Andrographis paniculata; assembly: GCF_009805555.1. Taxonomy (NCBI): domain Eukaryota; kingdom Viridiplantae; phylum Streptophyta; class Magnoliopsida; order Lamiales; family Acanthaceae; genus Andrographis; species Andrographis paniculata. The sequence continues at coordinate 3,435,745 of NW_026137502.1, read as the reverse complement.
GACCCCGAATTGGTAATTTTTCTTAACACCGTGAACCAATTCACTATCTCGTAACTTTGATTTTACTTATTTCATTCACCAGAACCGACCTTGGTGACACCGACCACACAACCGACGCCAGTCCCAGCCGACCATTCAATCAGACCTTTGGTCCAGACCAATTTGCCAATGAGCAGTCGGGTTCCTGTCCCACAATAACTTCACAGTCGGGCTCCTGACCGACAGTCTCTTGCCCGACAACTTCGCAGTCGGGTTCCTGTCCGACAGTCTCCTGCTCGACCATAACTTCGCAGTCGGGTTCCTGTCCGACAGTCTCCTGCTCGACCATAACTTCGCAGTCGGGCTCCTGTCCGACAATCTCCTGCCCGACCATTCGGTCACATATTGAGTCTGTCCTTTCTTCTATGCCCGACTTGACCTCCGACCAAATATCCTCCAGAATTCCTTTACAGGCCCTTTGAGCCAACTCATCAGCACGTTGGTTTTCTTTTCTCGGAATGAACTCAATTATTACTTCTGAGATTTTTGTCAGTAACCGACCCACAATGTCCCTGTATCTGCGAAGATGAGGGTAATTGCAAACATATTGATTGTTTACCTGGTTGACTACTAATTGAGAATCCCCCCTTATGATTACAGACTGGACCTTCCTGGCTATTAAAGCCTCCAAACCCAAAATTAAAGCTTCATATTCTGCCGAATTATGGGTCATGGCTTCCAATCGTAGTTGCAAATTGATCTTTTGACCATCAGGTCCTTGCAAAAAGACCCCTGCCCCTGATTTGTTTCCAGAGGTAGACCCATCAAAGAACATCAACCATGTTCTGGTACTTATATAAGGTACACATCCGACCTGTAGATTATTCAAATATGATGAACAACCAAGTGGTCGGGCGCTATCACAATGAGAATACCCGACTTGTGAAAATTCTGCTAAAAAGTCGGCTACTGCTTGTCCCTTGACTGCCCTCAAAGGGGAATGTTGAAGATCAAAAGGAGCCAATTTGATGGCCCACTTCATGAGTCTGCCCTTCATAGTAGGTCTCTGTAAAATCAATTTGATGAGATCCACCTTTGATATGACCTCAATTCTTCTGGGCAGCAAATAATGCTCGAGTTTAGTACAAGCAAAGACCAATGAATAACACATTTTTTCCGGCATAGTGTAATTCAGTTCTGGTCCTGTAAGGGTTTTACTGAGATAGTAGATTGCTCTTTCCTTTCCGTCATCACCATCCTGTGCCAATAAACAGCTAACCACTTCATATGTATTTGCCAAATAAAGTTTGAGTGGCCGACCTTGTTTAGGAGGCATCAAGACTGGAGGGTGAACCAATGCCTGCTTGATAGCATCTAAAGCCGTCTGTTGGTCGGGACCCCATTCAAAGGCATTTTTTCCAGCTTGCAACAATTTAGTAATGGGTCCGACCTTGCCAGCAGCATTAGAAATGAAACGCCTCAAATAGTTCACCTTACCCAAAAGACTTTGGATTTCTTTAACCGTCTTGGGTGGCCGACTGTCAAGAATAGCTTTAGCCTTATTGGCATCAATTTCAATTCCTCTCTCATGAACTAAAAATCCTAAAAAGCTCCCGGCTGATATTCCAAAAGCACATTTAGTTGGATTCATCTTCAACTTGTACCTCTTCATTCTTTCGAATGCCTCTTCAAGATCTCTCAAATGTTCGTCAAAACTGGCAGATTTAACAATAACATCATCAATATAAACTTCCATAGATCTGCCAATTAAATCATGAAAGATTGAATTCATGGCTCTTTGGTAAGTTGCCCCTGCATTCTTTAACCCGAATGGCATGACTGTCCATTCATAAATACCTAAAGCCCCTGGGCACCTAAATGCTGTCTTAGGAATGTCTTCTTCTGCCAGAAATATTTGGTTATAACCTGCATAACCATCCATCAGACTAAGGACTTTGTGCCCTGATGCTGCATCTATCAACATGTCGGCCATAGGCATCACATATTCATCCTTAGGGGTAGCTAGATTCAAATCCCTGAAATCAATGCATATCCTTATCTTACCATTTTTCTTGACCACTGGCACAATGTTAGCCAGCCACTCCGCATAACGGCAAGGCTGAATGAAACCCACTTTGAGAAGTTTTTGGATTTCTTCCTTGATTTGAGGCATCAGATCCGGGCTCATTCGCCTTGGAGGTTGTTTGTAAGGTTTACAACCTTCTTTGATAGGCAATCGATGCTCTATTAGACTTCTTGTCAAACCAGGCATCTCTGAATAATCCCATGCTAAACAATCAATGTTGTTTCTAATAACTTCGAGCATCATTGTCTGTTGCTCTTTAGACAAATAACCACTTAACCTGATCACTTTTGGAACCAATTCGGTTCCTAAATTAAACTCTAATAATGGGTCTTGTGATGAAGCTGTTGGTTCTGTTTTTTCTAACAAGTCGGGCCAACGAAATTGTTCATCTTCTTGGAGGTGAACATCAAGAATTTCTTTACTATTTTCTGCTTTATGTAATAACTGCTTTAGATAGAACTCATTAATAAGAGAACTACATACTTCTAAACTTGTATCATCAATAACAAACAAATTATATGGGAATGGGCGTGGCTTTATCATGAGCCATACAATAAAAGTGTTCTTTTAGTAGAACATCGAGTTCTGGCCAGTGACTTTATAACCCTTGTATGGGTATTCCCTGGCCATATACAACTGAGACATTGGAGCCAAATGACTGGAATAAAACACTGACTCTTCAACTTGTTCTGTTACATCGAATGGGTTGTCATTCGCTTCCATTTTGAAGACCTGATTTCCTTCCCAGAACATTAATTGTTGGTGCAAGGTTGATGGCACACATTGAGAGGCATGAATCCAGTCTCTTCCCAGCAAAAGAGAGTATGTAGTATCTGCGTCCACAATAAAGAAAACAGTAGAGATCTTCTTTGGTCCGACCTCGATTGTGGCAACCATCATGCCTTCCGGCTTGGTCGGTTGCCCTGTAAAACTTGTCATTTCGAATTCCACAGGAGACAGATCATGAATTCCTTTCCCTAGCTTCTTGAGAGTCTTCAATGGCATAACATTAAAGACTGCCCCATTATCCACAAAAACCTTTGTGATTGGTTTCCCGCAAATGTGAGCATTAACATACAGAGGTTTCAAATGGGAGATCGCACCCTCTGGAATAGGAGGAAACACAATCGAAGGTGCCTCCGTCTGAGGCTCGGAATCCGAAGTCTTTGCCCACTCTGTTTCCTCTAATTCGTCATCTGCCAAAAATGCCCATAAAGGTTCGTCCATAGTATCATCTACCAGACTCACCCACATCGGTTCATCTCTAATCTGATTAATCTCTGTCATTCGACAAGGGATTCGTGGTCCCAGACGAGATTTAACAGATCTTGAACTTTCCTCTGTAGTTACAACTTCTTCCTTCGTCTTATTCCGAGATTGAACCGTCAAAGATTCTATTCGGAATTCTTCAAGAGATGGATTGATGTTGATCCGTTCACAATGTTGGCATCTAAAACCTTTAATTATTTCATCTGCCATTCCTTTACCTTTCCCCTGTCCCGACGAACTTCTTTTGGTATAGTCGGAAGTGCCTAATCCGTCGGTCGGTTGCTCCCCTGAACAGACCCGACTGGACCGACTTTTTGGAGATTGAAAGGCTACTCCCTGCTCGTTGGTCGTCTGTTCTGTAAAGACTCTAATGGACTGATCTCCTGCCAAGTGGTCGGCTGCTTTTTGCTCGTCGGTTGGTTGTTTTACAGCAGGAACTCGTTTCCCATACTTTGCAGCATACCTGCGTTTGGCATTGCGAATCTGTGTACGATTCATACCTGGGAAACGAGGATCTATATCAACGGGTAAAGGCTTTTTATTTCGAGCCATATTGTGCCCGACTGAACCCGTTTTTCTGGTCGGGTGATCACGTACTAAAACCTTTTCTTTCACCTCCACATTAAAAGAACCGTCTGGATGGTCCCATTTTTCAGCGACTGGTTTCTCACAAACTTTGAGTCGTTCTTCAGGTCGGCCACTGTTTGGCCGACTCCCTTTTTTTGTTTCGGGGCTTGGGTGAGTTCGTTCCCCTGTTTGTCCATCATTGGCCGAACCTTTCCTTGTTTCCGGTCTTGGTTGGATGTCAACCATTGCCGTTGTTACTTTCGGAAACGGTTGCTGGTCTACACCTAGAGTGATGTATTTGAGTCGACCTGTCTTGATGGCCTTTTGAATTTCCTTCCTGAAATGAGTACACTGACTTGTATTGTGTGTGAAAGAATTATGCCACTTACAATATGGTCTCCCTTTGATTTCTTCTTTAGTGGCCAATCTTTGCCCCTTTGGAATACGGATCTGCCCATCAGTCAGTAGGATATCAAAGATTTCATCAGCTTTCGAACTATCAAAGGTCGGTTGCTCCTTTCCTTCAGATCCTGGTACTGGCTTCAATTTAGGGCATACATAAGGTTTTCCAGAAAGGATTTCGGCTGCCATTTCTTCTGATTGATTAAAATCAAAGTCACATGTTTCTGTTCCCATACTCGCCATATGTTGGCCTCTATTACGCCTGTTATGCTGATCATCCTCTCTGAACAAAGACTCTAAACGTCCTGCTTTGGATGCAAGACTTGCCAAATCCTCAACATCCAGGGCAGTGAGTGCCTTTCGTAAACGAGTATGCATATTCCGGACCACTAAATTGGTCATCTCTTTCTCACTGATTACCGTAGGACATCGTCCCTTCATCAATCGCACCCTTTCTATAAACTGTGAAGCAGATTCTTCTGGAAACTGTCTCAATTCTAGTAGATCCGTTAAAGAAACAACTGGTAAAGGATTGAAGAATCTAGCGTGAAATGCCATCTCCAGTCCTTCCCATGTCTGAATTTGTCCAGGAGGTAGACTTACAAACCACGAAAATGCTGTTCTAGTAAGAGATAAACCAAACAGCTGTAGCTTATAAAAGGGGTTATTGCCAACTTCTCCTAATTGTGCTGTGAACCGACCAACATGTTCTATGGTGGAAGATCCGTCCTCCCCTGAGAATGCATGAAAATCGGGTGGTCGAAAATTCCTTGGGAGAGGGTGTTCATTAATGATCCTTTCTGGGAAAGGTCTCTGATATGTAGGGCGGTTAGCCATCTGAGGAGTTAATCCATACTGATCCCTTAATATATGTGCAATCTCATCAGGATCTACATGAAAGCGTTGATGATCAGGAACATGGAACGGATCCTGCACAGGAATATGAATAGGATCATGTATATATCCTTCAGGCCTGTCCTCCCTTGTATTGTTTGGCTGTGGATTGGTAACCCTTGGTCCCAGCGGAACATTGTTGGGAAAAGTCAAAGGAGATTTTCCCCTATCCATTCGGTTGGGATTTGTGGCACTTGGGAATGTACTATCCACGAATGATGGCCCTGCAAAATTTGCCTGTGGTCTGGACGGTGACACTCCTGGTGGCGTTTGAGTGGTTTGAAGACTAACCCTTGATAGTGCTTGATCTATCATGTTCTGCATCAGACTCTGTTGCTCACGCAACATGTTCGTTTGTTGCTCACGCAACATATTCTGCATAACCAAGGTATGCTGGTTGTTCATTTGTTGAACATAAGACCACCAATCAGTTGGTGGTTGTGGGATTTCCCCGGCATTTGGCACAATAGGTGGTGGAACGGATTCTCCCACCGGTGCCGAAGATGATTGTGGTTGTGAACCTGCCATATGGACCCTTCCGATGATTCGGCCGGATCTAAGACGTATGAAATTATCGCCGGAATTGGAATGAGCAATTGTGTCTTGCTCCCACTGTGGTCGCCAATTTGTTGATGTAATTTTTCAACAAAAATAAAGTAAAATTCAAAGATATAGAAAATATCCTTAAACTTGATTAATTAGTGCCTGAGATTAGGAATCTCTAAACACTGTATGGTACAGAAAATAAACTGGAAAATAAAAGACTGAAATTTAAAGTGGTGATCCCCAAATCTGACTTTGCTTTGTTGAAGTTGATTGAAGATACCCTGCCAAATGATTATCCAAACCTTTAAATATTCTCTGGGAAACCGTACTGAAAACTGTCACCCGAACGGTTACAACGTCTCCTTTCCAACCGTCTTCCAATCCTTCTCCTGCTGACACGTGTCCTCAGCAGACCAAAATTATCCCTATATTCCACTCTTTGAGCTGGCCACAGACCTTCCGCCTTTTAGGCCCGACTGCCAAACTACAACAGTATGAGTCCGATTGCCAATCCTCCCGACTTGCAAACCATCTGACTTGTTTGGTTTAGCTACAGACATCCCGACCAACAAACCACCCGATTTGTTGGTTCTGCCGCAGAATTCCGTCCTGATAACTTCCCGACCTGAGGGCCCCCCGACTTGCGGACTTCCCGTCCTGAAGGCCTCCCGACCTGCGGACTTCCCATCCTGATGACTTTCCGTCTTGATGACCTCCCGACCTGAAAACCTTCCGACTTGAGGTCTTTCCGTCTTGAGGACCTCCCGACCTGAAAACCTTCCGACTTGAGGTCTTTCCGTCTTGAGGACCTTCCGACCTGAAAACCTTCCGACTTGAGGTCTTTCCGTCTTGAGGACCTACCGACCTGAGGTCCTTCCGTCCTGATGACTTTCCGTCTTGAGGACCTCCCGACCTGAAGACCTTCCGACTTGAGGTCTTTCCGTCTTGAGGACCTTCCGACCTGAAAACCTTCCGACTTGAGGTCTTTCCGTCTTGAGGACCTACCGACCTGAGGTCCTTCCGTACTGATGACTTTCCGTCTTGAGGACCTCCCGACCTGAAGACCTTCCGACTTGAGGTCTTTCCGTCTTGAGGACCTTCCGACCTGAAAACCCTCCGACTTGAGGTCTTTCCGTCTTGAGGACCTACCGACCTGAGGTCCTTCCGTCCTGATGACTTTCCTTAGAAATAAACCCATTTTCCTTGATTTCCTCATGGTGTCCTTCAGTCAGTTCAATCAACTCTATTGCCAGGCCCATTCTTCTTTTTACCTTGGGCTTTTAACCTAATTCTAAATTTCGTACATAACAGAAGGATTTTGGAGGATTTCCACTATTCATCCAATTTTTTCCTCCCAAAAACATCAAATCAAACACCTATTTTTCATTTTTTATATTATACTAAAAATCAATTTTACATTCAAAACATCACATCAAACCCTATTTATATCACATCATACAACTATTCAAATTCAAAATTTTTACTATTCAAATCCCAATACAAAATCCAAACCCCCAAACAAACACACCCTATATAAAATTTTATATTTACTAGAATAAATATTTTTAATAATGATGTAAAATAATTATCTCGTTTAGTTTATTCTTTTACATCACTCAAATAAAATAAAAATAAAAATAAATAGACACTTTAATTCCTAAACTATTCTAGTTAATATTATCCATTTAAATTTTTGTGCTAAAAAAATCTAGGATGTAAAGAATAACGGAGTATAATTCGAAAATGAAACTATTGTTGAATTGAGACAAAATAAATATTATTTTATAATTTATTACAAAAACTCAAAATAGTATTTTGGATCGGAATGGAAAAGCAATAATTCTCCGTCTCAATTTAAAATATTATTTTTATCGTGTTATATTCAAAAAAAATTTCTTTTCAATCCATTTTCAATTGGACTGACGGGAGTATTTTTTATTATTTTTTAAAAATAAATAAATAAAAATTGACGTTCACCGTTGGGAGATTATAGAAACCGAACCGAACCGGTTTGAATCTCGGTTCGACCGCCGGTTGGAAACGATTACAGTAGACAAGTCTAGATGCGCTTGTAGGTTGAAGGCGGTACTGACAAAAAATTTAAAATTCAAAAATAAGGTTAACGTTAATTATTTGAACACAAGACGCGGATTGACGAAGACACATTCTTCTTCCACTGCATACCTTCAATCGACAACCCGCCCGCCATGGACAAGTACGAGAAGCTTGAGAAAGTCGGGGAAGGCACCTACGGCAAGGTGTACAAGGCCAAAGAGAAGGCCACTGGTCAAGTGGTCGCTCTGAAGAAGACGCGCCTCGAGATGGACGAGGAAGGGGTGCCTCCCACTGCGCTGCGCGAGGTTTCGCTCCTCCAGATGCTGTCTCAGTCCCTCTACGTCGTTCGTCTTCTGAACGTCGAGCACGTCGATAACAAGAGCGGCAAGCCCCTTCTCTACCTTGTTTTCGAGTATCTTGACACTGACCTAAAGAAGTTCATCGATTCCCACCGCAAAGGTCCAAACCCTAGGCCTCTCCCACCGCAGCTGATTCAGAGTTTCCTCTATCAGCTCTGCAAGGGCGTCGCCCACTGCCACAGTCACGGTGTTCTTCACCGCGATCTCAAGCCTCAGAACCTGCTTCTTGACAAGGATAAAGGTATCCTCAAAATCGCCGATCTTGGCCTTGGCAGAGCTTTCACTGTCCCCCTCAAGAGCTACACGCACGAGGTATCACTCTATCTTCCTCGATGCATTCAAACATCTATCTCAACTAACATAATTCCATCCGATCTGCGCAGATCGTCACTCTCTGGTACAGAGCCCCTGAAGTTCTTCTCGGATCCAGTCATTACTCCACCGCCGTGGACATGTGGTCCGTTGGCTGCATTTTTGGTATGAATCCAGCTCAGTATATTTTCCCTCATTGCTTTTGAATATTGAAATAGTTGCTGCACTGAAGTAGCGTTTCCTTTTGCCTCTTGCAGCTGAGATGGTGAGGAAGCAGGCCTTGTTTCCTGGAGATTCTGAGTTCCAGCAATTGCTCCATATATTTAGGTATATCTGGGTTGATTTGCTTTCTAGTTTTGTTTTTCTTGGCTGAATTGGTAGTTTTTGCCCATCTATCAAAATTATTCCTGTGTTCTCTTTTGGATGGCCATTTTACTTGGGTTAGTTCTTATAGATAGATTTCATTGTAATACTTCACTGTATATGCTCATTAATATCGAGTTAATGAAATTCGCACTAGGCATGCTACATACTAGATAAAATTTGAAGGGTTACTCATGAATTTCAAGTAAGTTCATGTTGATGGTTGTAGTGGTATTGTTGCTTTGGGATCAGGAGGGTGAAGCCTTTACTTTTCCTTCAAAGCGAAAAATGTTGATTTGATAGACACAGATACTAATATTTGGTTTTTGATAGTTCCATGTGATTAACTTCAATCAGTTGCATTATCTCAGGTTGATGGGAACACCAACTGAGAAACAGTGGCCGGGAGTTAGTTCATTGCGGGATTGGCATCAGTATCCCCAATGGGAGCCTCAGAACTTGGCACGTGCTGTTCCATTACTTGGATCTGATGGCATCGACCTTTTATCGGTGATTTCTTTTGTCTAATCAGTTGGTTTTATTTGTCATAACAATCACACTAGTTTCTGCTCCCATGCTTTGTTTTAGGCTGCAGGATGATGCATTTTGTTTACCCATATTTTTTATTCCATCACTTAATTGCATCTTTGCTGGACTTATGAGCCATTCTGATAGCATTTGATTAGGGATCTTGCACCTTATGTTGAATTGGAAATCATTTAGCTAATACAGATTACATTTTTCCTTTTTCTCTTATAAGTACTAATTGCTTCCACATTCATTGGGTAATTTTGACATGGGCTTTTTCATGTCTTTTGATTTGCAGAAGATGCTGAAATATGATCCTGCACACCGAATTTCAGCAAAAGCTGCTCTAGATCATCCATACTTTGATAGCCTAGATAAGTCCCAATTCTGATGTTTTTGTTCTTGGAGTGTGGATGCTGTCATTTGGCTTCTGTGATAACGTGCTGCTGCTGTTGGAATGGAAGCATGTCATCATCTTGGTGATTGAATTTGTTGATTCCTGTGCTTTCTTGCTATCTCCCTCCCTGCATTGGATGAGAAATCTTAAACTTTATTGCCACCCTAAAATTGCCGGGGGGCCAATCATCACAGTTATGTGAGATTTTGGTGTACCTGTGGTTGATGGCTCCCAAAGCAAAAGTAATATCAAACTTTTTTCAGGAACCTTGGGTACCTTGTTTAGAATATATATATATATATATATGTGTGTGTGTGTGATTTATTGAAGACCACTGGATCTAGAATACATAAATACAGAAGAATTAAGATGTCACAATAGTAATATTTATTGTCTGTCAAGTGATTTTCATTTAGTTATTAGCTAGTAACTTCTGTTGAGTATTTTATCGTACTTTAGCAAGCATAATCAAGTGAATATTCTGATGTGTGCATATTAACAATTGTGACTAATTGAACTACCTACATGCAAAGGCTTATTTACTTGGACATGTAAAAGGATCAATGAAAAAAACAAGAGTTAGTATGATTTTTCATGTTAACAAGACAACAATAAATGAAACTCCCACTTCAAGTGGTAAAAAGCAGTTAGAATAGAAGATCTCAAAGAGCTGAATGACATTATCCTTATGGGTGGCTTTGACAAAGTTCAAATTAAATCCATTCGGACCACGGGGTTTGTCATCATCACATAAGGAGAGAGAGAACCTTTTGAATCTCTTACAACTAAAAAGCCTAAACAAGAGGATGCAAGCTTGACTCGAGGATGGAATCAAACTCAACCCGAGTTAGGATAATAAGCTAATAAGCATTGGATGCCGAGGTTCACAAAAAACACTAGACAAATACTTAAACAAGCAAGCCCATTTTTATATCTTCGATTGAATTCAGCTCTACCCCATTTACGTTTTAAGAGTAAATCCTGTTGGGGGTTGCCTGGTAGCAATCGATCTTTGGAAGAATTTGGAAACCAACAAAAATACATGAAATTCTTGATTTTTGTCTTCAAATACCATTGTCGTTCTTTATAAGAATCCATAGAGAAGATTTGCATGGAGGAGTCTCATCCCTAAGGGAATGATTACTATTGCATGCGTCCAGATAAAATTAGAAAATTACTCAAAAAAAAATTCAGCAATCTACATCTTTTTACTCTACTGACATCACATTTCCCACATAGGAAATCTAACTTATTTAGTACTATAATGGACACCAACGCCTTGAATTTCCAAAATCCAATCCAGTCGTGGCAAATGTGCTTTTAAGTTTGTAATTCCGTAAATGGTATATTGGATGGAATCGCATACTAGATGCAACTATCAAGGCATTATTCTTTGGTTAAGCTTGAGAGTTTTCAAGCCAAAACAAGGAGAAAGCTGAATTCTTTCTTGTTCTTATTCAATCCAATAGTGTAGGGCACAATCCCTTCACCTTCTTCTTCATCTTTCACTCAATGAACCCAAAAATCATCTCTGATGAAGTGAGAATCCACATCCACACATGCTTGGTACGTTCATGATGAACTGGATTGTGTGCCAATTGTATGGCTGCCATATTATTACAAAATATAGGAATAGGATACTGTATCTTGATTGTGGAAATCCTGAACTAATAGAAAATCTGCTTCTGCTGAGGATTTAGTTACAGTCGTTTGTTTCTTGGACTTCAATGACATGTCTCTCCAAAAAATATGCAGTAACCAGAGATAGACTTTCTAGTACTATGACAGCTTCCCCAATCTGCATCAAAGAATGCTTTCAGCTTCTGACCAGAACTGTGAGGATAAAACAACTTAAAAGAACTTTTGCCATTCAAATATTTGAGCAACCTTTGAGCCAATTTCAAATGAAGATTGGTTGTCTAGATATGAACTGCATGAGCTTCTTCATTGCAAATATTATGTCAGCTCTGGACTTTGTGAGATAAAAACGTCTGCCCACCAACCTTCTGTAATGATCTGGATTAGATAGAATTGTTTCATCTTCAGTTTGTAATTTTAGTTCCTCCTTTAGACTCAACCATATTTTCTTCTTGAAGTATGTTGTACAAATAATGTTGTTGAGAGATAATAAGTCCCTCTACAGTATGCTCAATTTGTAAGCCAAGAAACAGATCAACATCTCCAAGGACCTTTTAACTACTGTAAACTCTTGATGTAAAAATTTCTTCAAAGAGTTAATATGCTGATGATTATTGCCTGTAATCAGTATATCATCAACATACAATACCATGTCTTACTCTTTTTTTTTTTTTTTCGCTATGCATCTGTGTTTTTGTGATGCTATTTTTGTTTGTTTAACATAAACATATCTATCTATCTATCTATATATATATAAATATCTACATATAAACATAATTTTACAGTGCATTCTTCTCCATATACTACTCAAGGTGCCCAAATTTGGCTCCTCATGCAAAGATATGGTTAGCACTAACCCTTTAGGAATACGAAAAGGAAATTGTTTGTGGAAACTCGTAGAATTATTGAGGATAACTGAAGAGGCAAAGGGCAAACAATCATCCGAATCTATAACAGAGAAGTTTCTTAAGATTCATGCTAACTCAGATAGCTATGCTGGCAAGATATATTATTCTCTCTTGATTACTTTGATTGGGCTATTAATTATTATCTTGCATCTATGATCATCACGGTTGGATCTTCATCCTGATCAATCAAGCACACTGATCCATGCGACAATCTGTGCATCTATCTTTTTATGTTGTTCTATTACTGAATATATCGGTTCTTTCTATTTCCTTCCTTGATTAATTTGTTGTACGGTATTTGTCTTATTATAAATCATTATGCATTACTTATTTGGAAATGTTTCTTTGCTTTTATGGTTCATTTGGCACCAATAATTCACCACTATATATATATATATATATAACCTTTAGTAAATTCATATGGAGGGGTGGGGACCAAAGAATTTATCAGTTGGCTTCTTTTTAGATTAGATTTGTACAATAATTATTAACTTTAGCTTGAATTTTCTTGTTGTATCGGGCATTTCTGTGTGCTGAATCCATCCATATCTGTGGATGGAATTGATTTGTCCTATAGATGGTAAAGTGATGAGCAAGCCCGCCCGCCCGCCTTATGTTGGTTTGGTGAATTTGTTCCCACTTTTTGGTAGGATTCTGTTGAAAGAGAGACATGCAGTAGACACATAAGCTAGCTAGCCATGTTTAATTATCTATCATTTTATCTATATATAAATTATGTATCTTTCTGCTGGTAGTGCTCATCTTTGGAAAGCCATGTTTCGTGCAAAAAGAAATCACCTTGCTTGTTTTCTTGTATCAACTGAATAATAAATAATAATTACAGATTCTGGTGTTCAACATTTATATATATATATATACATGCTGGTAAACATATCAATCTGCTCTGCTATAGCCTTAGGATGTATATCTTAGCTCTATCTTATGTAGGTGTCCACGACACGTGATGGAAGAAGACGATAGAAATAAAGGAATCGAATCAATGTGGTGAATAGTTGACATGTTGTGTGCATGTGTTTGAAAGAGAGAGAGAGAGAGAGAGATGCTTTATTCTTTGTTGGGGATGGGGTTGGGGTTGGGGTTGACTTGTGTAGTAGTTCAGTTTAGGACATCCATATATATATAGATAGATTCTTTTTTTATCTTCAGTGTTAGAGGGTGTTATCCTGAATCAAGAATCAAATGAAATGCATCTTTGTTAGGCCACTCATGTCAAGTGCTCAAAGATAATTAGGCCCCACCGTCTGTAGGGGCTGTGTTTTCTGCCTATAAATGGCCTCTTTCTTCACTTTCACCTTCACTTGTGCATCAATCATACTCTAACTTCTTCTTCTTGTTCATGGGCTTCCAGTTTGCACCAGGATACAATCTGTTCTCTCTCCCTCAAAGGTTTCTGGTGCAGCAACTTATGTATGTATATATGTATGTATGCAGATACCAGAAACCTTTGAAGGGGGGGAACAGAATACGTCTTGGTAGTTGGTATATATATATATATGTTCATGTTCTTGTTCGTGCTCCTAATTCAAATCTTTTGGTTTTGGTTGTGGTTATGGTCATCATCTTTTCTTTCTACGAAAATGTGGGTCGTGTTTTGACTAAACTTCCGGTCGAACGTTAGTTTGAACCATGCCTTATGCCTTATGGGACTAGGGTCATTTATTTTTTCGTGCGAGTTTGAAGTGTATATATATATATACACACATTGTGTGTATGAAATAAGATGATGGAGGTGAGGATATGGTCTAAAGACATACGAGATATATATACTCACATTGTGTATATGAGATAGGATAGTGATTAATTTTTTTTTAGACAGATTATATGGTTTGATAAATACAAAATTATGAATATTTTTTTATAAATCATTTTGTAAATATATTGTTTCCTCTTAATACTTTTTGTTTTACCAAACATAAAATTTCATTTCTCATTCTCTGCCTTAAGTGTCGACGTAACTCGAGACTATAAAATTTCAATTCTGAATTCTCATTTACTTTTATGTTTTTGAGCTTATACTTTTAATTTAATAATCTCACGGTATCATTAAAAAATATTCCAATATTATATATAGTTTTTAAAATTGCTCATTTTATCGTTGTACTGATAAGTATGTTTTTAAATTATTTTCATAATCTATCTATTGTTATAATTATATTTAGATGCCTATTAGGCCACCCGGTGCCCGACATGCCTCGGCCACCGAACATCCGATGTGCCTTCGGCACTAGGCCAAGCACAAGTTCGCCACCCGACGTGTCTCGGCCACCCGACACCTAGAATCCATTGTACCTCAATAACCCGACGACACAATAATGTGAAAATATAATACTTGTTTGTAACAAAATATGTTGATTTACTCTTTCCCGACATTTGAATTATGTACATTCGAGTAACTCGGTCGCATAACAACCCTAACAGCATCCAACTGTCCAACGGACTAAATACCCATGTCGTGACGAACACAAAACAACCCATCTGTGATTTATTCTCTAGAGAACTCTAAAAATAATTATCATTTGAACTCAACTGAAGACTTACATAATTTTAGAGCTCAGGAAGAACTATTACTCCCCGAGTCGAATCAATCTCGAATACAATGCACCTGCCTAGTCGCAAAGGTTCTATGAGAAGTCTTTATTATACCATCACAGGTGAGAATTACAGTTTCTCTATGCAATCAATAGCTTAAAGAAATGTATAAGTTGAATCCGCGAGTACTTACTCTATTTCAGTTTGTTGCTTTCTTTTGCGTATTCGTCTAATAGTCCTACAACATCATTCTGAAAAATGCCCTCGGAAAAAACTCCATCCTTGGTGAACCTACAAGCAGCAGCATTGTATTATTATCATTGGCTATTAAACCTGATAATCGGGCACAAGTCCATTGTCACAAAATTACCACTTAGTAACGCTTTTGGTGAAATGAACCGGAGGTTTTGCTGATACCGACTGTGGATCTGCACTTGTTATGATGAGAGAGTACATATCCGAGAATCTTGGCAGCTTAGACGTTACAACTAATCCAGTAGAATTGAAAGAAGTCTACAGACAAAAACACTTGAAATATTTCAGTTCATTTTGATAAAAATGGCACAAGTAAATGTACTTTTGATCGGGAAATCAAAACAAGCACTACAATTACAGATCTGAGTATGATATTAATCAGCCAACCTGTCTTAGACGTCCCACTAAAAACTCTTATACGAATGCTTTCACAAAATCTTAATGTACTTTTGCAAAGTATTAAACTTCTTTTACTGTATGCTTCACATAAGGATCTCGTAACCGATAACCTTACAGTATGTAAAGATTAAGAAGAACAACATAGATTAAATTGCATACTCATGCTTACTGCGCATATGCATAAAGAAAAACAAGCTTATTTTACTTCTTTCAACCATTTTCATGTAGCTGAGGCTCGCTCGTATGATCAATTATAAATTCAAGTCTGCTACTAGTTTTTAAGATATTAATAAACTCCGCATATTCAATACTAATATGTCAAGTAAATGTTGCATATAATTAGATTAGGTTACAAAACCATATATCTATTGACTCGTTCCATGCCATATCAATAAAGAATGCTGTGCAATTGAATTTTCTGTGAATATTGTGAAGCATATTAGATACAGAAAACCAAAAACATGTACAAAGTGCAATCACCGAATCAAATCCAAAGAAAGGAAAAAATAGAGAAAAAGTAATTCAGCTGAGTAATTCCATTAAATGATTGCTTAGAAATACTTCAGGCCAAAGATTGGAATTGAACAATGCTCCTTCAGATTAAACAATATTTAAAAAGATCAAGCAACTTACTGGAGGAGGATATGTGAACATGATGACATTCTTTTCCTTGATATGAACAATCAGTTGCAACATACCATTCAATAACACATACTTGCCGGCGTCAAAGATCAAACCATCAAATACAGCTTTTTGATTGTGGTAATGATAAATTTTACATGCAGTAACAGCAACTTGAATTGTAAGACCATTCTCGTTAATTTGAAAAACCTCTGAATGATACATTCTTTTCAATTCGTCAAGATCATGTTATTTATACGTATAAACAAGCAATAAAATCAAACAAGACCTTTAATTTTGAACGAATTGAGCAGAATATTCAATTCATAAGCTCGGAACGAAGAGAACAAAAAGGATATAAAACGATGCACCCGACGAGGAAATTCCGATTCTCGGGAAACTTCTTGTTGTAAAACTGAGCAAAAAGGGCGACAACAATGATGATAATCCCAATGAGCAGCCGAACGTTACTCGTTCTGAAATCTTCTGGATATCCCTTGCTATTAACGATCTACAACCACGACCAGCATCCAAAAAAGCAATAAAATTCGAAAGCCAATTTCATTTTCAGAAGAACAATCGATTAGAGCGATTACTTACCTCGGTGACAGACTCATCAAGAGCGTGTTTGACGGAGTGACTATCCAACAGATTAGTCTTTTTGGAGTTCTTTTGGGCTGCCATTTCCCGCTGCGTACTTCCACTGCGATTGCTTCACCGTAATCTATTGATTCTTCACGATTTGCTGATTTGGGGACCGAAAATAAGCAACGGCATGAACGCTGCAATCTAATTAATAGCCTTAGATTCATCGCCCGAAGCCCAATAATAACTGGGCTCGATTAATTACAGAATCCCTAAAGTTGTTCATCTGGACGACCAACGCATGGTGTGATCTTCTTGAGTCGAACCCTAGACCTCCGATTCAATAATAATAATAATGATAAAAATGGAAAACCAAATCAAACTAATCAACTTATTAGATCATCTCCAAAGGAGGAGATTTTCCTGTACGGAGAAAAAAACTGCTCAAACTCACCCTCAATTTTGCAGAATTCACCAGCTGGATTTTTTATTTTTATTTTGTTTTAAGCTTATATTTTTATATATTTTATTTTAATCTATATTTAAATTTTTAATAATATTAATATTTTTGTGCTTTAATTTAAATATACATTAAAATATTAATAAATATAATTTATCGGTATAATATTTAAAATAATTAAAAATATTATTATAACTTAAATGTATAAAAATAATAAAATATTAAATTTTATTTGTAATTTTAAAATTATGTAAAATAAAATATAAAGAAAATATTTTTTAACCTGCAAAAAGGGAGGGTATGGTTGGAGAAGAGACCATGCAAAAATAGAGGGTATAATTGGAGATGGGTTAGTATAGCAGATCCTGCAAAAATGGAGAAATATACTATAACCCTGCAAAAATGGAGTTATGGATTGAAGATGGTCTTATATATTAGCAATAGCAAAGAACATGTGGTCGGTCGGGTGGGGATGGGAGTTATACGTGTGTGAGGTGCCTCAAGTCCTCTGCCACACATGGTTCACTTTTAGTGTAACTTGGTGTATTTGACTGTGATTTCAAATTAAAATCAATATTATTTACTCCCTCGTGCAAATGTATGATCAAATGTGTGTTCATTTGACCGGACAACAAATTTCAATAGAAGTAAGTAATAATTGTTATTTTTTTATTTTATAGTAAAAAATATAAAAATATAATAATTTTTTACTTGAAAATAATAATGAACATATATTTGAATATGGGAGAAAATATTATTTATAATATTTTAAAAAAATATACCATTTTATTTACAAAATATTAGATAAAAAATTCTATGTAAACAAAAATTTAAATCAAATATTCAATTTCAACCCTCCAAACAAATCCTTAATCTCTTGTATGAAATGATTCCTTCCTATTGTTCTCGAACTGTCACACACATCCCACTAGGATCCCATAATAAAATAAATAAGCAAACAGTTCATGGAAAAAAGGGGGAAGTCAAATGAACAATGACCTACCAATTGGAACAAGTGTACATTCATAATAAATATTATTAAAATTATTATTATTATTTGCCATGTCATCATTATCGGTTAATTACAGTATTACTTTATTAAAAGATCATTACATACATACTAATGACCGAAATTCAAATGGGCTGGGCTGGGCTGGCGGACGGCGGACGCCGACAAACCATAAAAGACGGCTGTGTCCATTTTATTTTTGGCATTATCCAACCGACCCTTTGGATTATTTAATTAATAAATAATTAGAGTGTGGAAGTGAGATTGGATAAAATAAAATAAAATAAAATAGTTAATGAATCGCGCCAGGATTCCCCACCGCAGCGCCGACTTTCATTGGGATTTGCAATTAATGACAGCCAGCCATCCCATACTACACATTGTATTCATTCCATTCTCATCCATCTTCTCTGTGCTTGCTACTGAATTAATAATCACGATTATACTACTTATTAATTTAATGATTAATCACAACAATGATGATTTAGGAATTGAAAAAAAATAATTAATTTAATAATGTTTTCATTAAGAAAATTATTATTAGTTCATTACGTTATGATGATGGTCTTTTTACTGTCAATTGACAAATTTGTCCTTAATTGTATGGTAAAGATTAAAAATAATAAATAAATAAAGGATAAAAATATAAAATTTGTATTTAAAAAAAAAAAAAAAAGACAATAGTTGTTGTACATCCCAAATAGAAAAGTATGTGGACGAATGAAGTATAATTTAAGAATTAAATTATGTCCAAAGTTTATATGGGTTCTCTAACAGCACAGATTTAAAAATATGTTGGTAAAGTAAGTTTATTGCTACTAAAACATATGCAATTTCTGGAATATATTAGTTTAGCCATTTTTTCAATTTTTTTTGCTATTTATCAATTTTTTTTTCTTTAAAAATATTTGTATGGATAAATTATGAGAATTTAGCCAATATTTTTTAAAATTTTTATTATTCATAAAAAAATTTCTTAAAAAAATTGTATGAATAAATTATGAGAATCGAACCTCTAACCTAAAGATAGGGAGGAATAAAAAAGAAAAATAATTCTGAAAATTGAGAGAGAAGGAAAATAATATACAAATTATTAATACAAACAATGAATATGAAGTTGAAAGATTTTAGTGAGAATTTGTACATGATAAATTTATCCATAAGTCAACAAATTGGTTATATATATTTTTCAATGCATATTTATTTGATCAAATATATTCAATTGTTACATTTACAATTGCACACGTCTCACCTAAAAATTCAAATTATTAGAAAAACGCATTATTAATTTATTTATCGGCAAAACAAATTTATTAAATTTATAACCGTTTATAATCCACTAAAAAACTATTTATTTTTATATTTCTCCAATTAAACAAATATTTTTTTTTATCTATTTTTAAAACTTCCTCCGTCCCAAAACTATAATTTGAGTTGTGTTTGACACGGGGATTTAAGGAATATTGATATTATATGGGTAGTGGGTAAAAAGTACGGGTAAAAGACTTTTTTGCTTTTGTGAGTGTATTAATATAAAAAATAGTGACAATTGTGTAATAATAATGAGAAAATATGAGTAGTTTTACAGTGATATAATTATTTATGAAAATAAAACTATTGTTTTGAGACAGACAAAAATGGTAAACATGACTTGGGATGGAGGGAGTATAAAATTTTATTATCTACAAAATAATATTCATATTGCATATATATATTAAGATATAATGTTAAAACTATTTAAAATACCAACAATATTACTCATATAAAAAAATTAATATTATAATTTATTATTAATAACTTACTATTATATATTACCTAAAATACCAAGGGTCCGGAAGGAGTATAAAACTAGTAATTTTCTTTCTTTTTTCTTTTATCATTATAATTTAAGTAAAATTATCTCCAACCTACTATATTATTTTAAACCATTTTTTATATATACAGTTAATATTACATTTTAAAAAACATAAAAAAAAATTAATAAAAAACTAATATACAAAAATTTTATAAAAAACAAAAAAAAAAAAAAAAAAAAAAAAAAAAAAAAAAAAAACGTTTGGTACCGTTCAACACTATTTTTGGTATTATACGGTAAGAAACACCGTAATAAATGGTGTCAAGAATGACTGCATGATTGGAGGGCACAAACTCCATTTATGACTATGGCGTAAAAAATGCAGTTTCATTGTTGATAGACATAATACTACAAAAAATAATATTTGTAAATGAAAAAGAATAGAAAAAAAGAAAATTATTTCTTCACAAACATGTAAAAATTCTTATTAAATCCTTTTGTGAGGAATGTATGGTCCTTGTGAAAATCTGCGACTGTTATTTTTCGACTACGTTATGAGTAAATTCCGATTAAATCCAATAGCATGTAAATTGGGTTTAATAAAACAATCTACACTAAGCAAATCATAACTTCACGATCATGAGTTCAAAGCACAATTCTTACCCGTATATATAAGATTTTGTGCGTTGGAATTTGGAGGTGGGTAGGGTACTATTACGTGCGTTTCCAAGTTTTGATTTACAGTCCCCGAAAATGGAAAGATGTGGAAGACAGACAGAGAGACACGAGAATCATGCCAATTTGGATATCAAAGATTTCAATTTTGAAGTAAATTAGCAGCCAAATCTCTCAAGATCCTGCTTAATCTCATCCATTTATCTCGCTAATTAATTTTACCGATTCTATTATTATTATTATTATTATTATTATTATTATTATTAGTAGCAGTAGTATTTATTTTATTTCCACTATCCAATAATTAAATAATAAATATAATAATATGGGGATTGGGATAACCAATTAAGATATTTCATGGATCATTTATTTACTTTTACTCAATAAATGAAAATTTTATTAAGTTATTATTATTATTATTATTATTGATCAGAATGGAAATTTACTATTGACTCAATAAACATTTCTTTATTTTTTTCGTACTCGTTCTGTTATTTAATCGATTCGGCACAGGTGCTGAATGCCTGAGATGTTAATTACATTTAATTATATTAATTAAAAAATTAATTATGAAATTTTTTTAAATATTATATTATAAGGTATTCAGTATAATTCAGTACAATTAATTCAGCAACAAAGCTAGAAAATACATATAGTTAAAAAAAAAAAAGAAAAAGAAAAAAAAAGAGAGGGGGAGGTTTTAAATGCATATAATTTAAAACATAGGTATCATTTGAATGTGCTTTGGATAAAATTTTGATTTAATCTGCAAACTAAATTTGACAAGACAAATCATATTAAGCTGAGACTTAAGACATCAAAGTTTAAATTCATAACTTTACGATTACGAATTCATCCCACATCATCAGACCATTATTTTCTGACCATGTGAGACAACTTTTATGAAAGCAAACAACAGTCGATCATAAGATGAGTGAGATCACAACATCCAATCTCATAAGATTATGGAAGATATTGTGTATTGTTTTTTGCATTTTAAGATATATATATATATATATATATTTTATGTGTGTGTGTGTTAAAAAGCAGTACTTTTTAAATATATTAGTGTGCATCACTTTTAGTTTTTAGATGAATTGTACTTTTTAATATAATGCAGGAAGAATTGTAATGTTAATATAAAAAATAATATTTTTGCGTTGAATTATTAGTTTTTTATAATTGAAAAAGATATATTTTATTTATAGCTTCCAAAAATCACAATTATCTTATGTATCATTGTGTTTAATATTAAAAATATTATTATATTTGTAAAATTTTTTGTACAAATATACTTATATTAGTGTTACGTACGAAATTTAGAATTAGGTTAAAAGCCCAAGGTAAAAAAGAAGAATGGGCCTGGCAATAGGGTTGATTGAACTGGCTGAAGGACACCGTGAGGAAATCAAGGAAAATAAATTTATTTATTTATTTCTAAGGAAAATACAGGACGGAAGGTTCTCAGGTCGGTAGGTCCTCAGGACGGAAGGACTTCAGGTCGGTAGGTCCTCAGGACGGAAAGACCTCAGGTCGGAAGGTCTTCAGGTCAGTAGGTCCTTAAGACGGAAAGTCATTAGGACGGAAGGACCTCAGGTCGGTAGGTCCTCAAGACGGAAGGACCTCAGGTCGGAAGGTCTTCAGGTCGGTAGGTCTTCAAGACGGAAAGTCATTAGGACGGACGGACCTCAGGTCGGTAGGTCCTCAAGACGGAAGGACCTCAAGTCGGAAGGTTTTCAGGTCGGGAAGTCCTCAAGACGGAAAGACCTCAAGTCGGAAGGTTTTCAGGTCGGGAGGTCCTCAAGACGGAAAGACCTCAAGTCGGAAGGTTTTCAGGTCGGGAAGTCCTCAAGGCGGAAAGACCTCAAGTCGGAAGGTTTTCAGGTCGGGAAGTCCTCAAGGCGGAAAGACCTCAAGCCAGATGGTTCGCAAGTCGGGAGGATTGGCGGTCGGACCCATACTATTGTAGATTGGCAGTCGGGCCAAAAGAGCGGAAGGTCTGTGGTCGGCTCAAGGAGTGAAATATAGGGAATTTTTGGTCTGCTGGGGACACGTGTCAGCATAAGAAAGGTTGGAAGACGGTTGAGAAGGAGACGTTGTAACCGTTCGGGTGACGGTTTTCAGTACGGTTTCCCAGGGAATATTTAAGGATTTGGATCATCATTTGGCAAGGGATCTTCAATCAACTTCAACAAAGCAAAGTCAGATTTGGGGATCACCACTTTAAATTTCAGTCTTTTATTTTCCAGTTTATTTTCTGTACCATACAGTGTTTAGAGATTCCTAATCTCAGGCACTAATTAATCAAGTTTAAGGATATTTTCTATATCTTTGAATTTTACTTTATAATTTGTTGAAAAATTACATCAACAAATTGGCGACCACAGTGGGAGCAAGACAAAATTGCTCATTCCAATTCCGGCGATAATTTCATACGTCTTAGATCCGGCCGAATCATCGGAAGGGTCCATATGGCAGGGTCACAACCGCAAGCATCTTCGACACCGGTGGGAGAATCCGTTCCACCACCCATTGTGCCAAATGCCGGGGACATCCCACAACCACCAACTGATTGGTGGTCTTATGTTCAACAAATGAACAACCAGCATACCTTGGTTATGCAGAATATGTTGCGTGAGCAACAAACGAACATGTTGCGTGAGCAACAGAGTCAGTTGCAGAACATGATAGATCAAGCATTGTCAAGGGTTAGTCTTCAACCCACTCAAACGCCACCAGGAGTGTCACCGTCCAGACCACAGGCAAATTTCGCAGGGCCATCATTCGTGGATAGTACATTCCCAAGTGCCACAAATCCCAACCGAATGGATCGGGGAAAAACTCCTTTGACTTTTCCCAACAATGTTCCACTGGGACCAAGGGTTACCAATTCGCAGCCGAACAATACAAGGGAGGACAGGCCTGAAGGATATATACATGATCCGATTCATATTCCTGTGCAGGATCCGTTCCAGGTTCCTGATCATCAACGCTTTCATGTAGATCCTGATGAGATTGCACATATATTAAGGGATCAGTATGGATTAACTCCTCAGATGGCTAACCGCCCTGCATATCAAAGACCTTTCCCAGAAAGGATCATTCATGAACACCCTCTCCCAAGGAATTTTCGACCACCCGACTTTCATGCATTCTCAGGGGAGGACGGATCTTCCACCATAGAACATGTTGGTCGGTTCACAGCACAATTAGGAGAGGTTGGCAATAACCCTTTTTATAAGTTACAGCTGTTTGGTTTGTCTCTTACCAGAACGGCGTTTTCATGGTTTGTAAGTCTACCTCCTGGACAAATTCAGACATGGGAAGGATTGGAAATGGCATTTCACGCTAGATTCTTTAATCCTTTACCAGTTGTTTCTTTAACTGATTTACTTGAATTGAGACAGTATCCAGAAGAAACTGCTTCACAGTTTATAGAAAGGGTACGATTGATGAAGGGACGATGTCCTACGGTAATCAGTGAGAAAGAGATGACCAATTTAGTGGTCCGGAATATGCATAATCGCTTAAGAAAGGCACTCACTGCCCTGGATGTTGAGGATTTGGCAAATCTTGCATCCAAGGCAGGACGTCTAGAGTCTTTGTTCAGAGAGGAAGAGCAGCATAACAGGCGTAATAGAGGCCAACATATGGCGAGTATGGGAACAGAAACATGCGACTTTGATTTTAATCAGTCAGAAGAGATGGCAGCCGAAATCCTTTCTGGAAAACCGTATGTATGTCCTAAATTGAAGCCAGTACCAGGATCTGAAGGAAAGGAGCAACCGACCTTTGATAGTTCGAAAGCTGATGAAATCTTTGATATCCTACTGACTGATGGGCAGATTCGTATTCCAAAGGGCCAAAGACTTGCCACTAAAGAAGAAATCAAAGGGAGACCATATTGTAAGTGGCATAATTCTTTCACACACACTACAAGTCAGTGTACTCATTTTAGGAAGGAAATTCAAAAAGCCATCAAGACAGGTCGGCTCAAATACATCACTTTAGGTGTAGACCAGCAACCATTTCCGAAACTAACAACTGCAATGGTTGACATCCAACCAAGTTCGGAAACAAGGAAAAGTTCGGTCAATAGTGGACAAACAGGGGAGCAAACTAGTCCCGGAAAAAAGAAAGGGAATCAGCCAAACAGCAGCCGACCGGAAGAACGACTCAAGGTTGTTGAAAGGCCAGTCGCT
This sequence comes from Andrographis paniculata, assembly GCF_009805555.1. Lineage (NCBI taxonomy): Eukaryota > Viridiplantae > Streptophyta > Magnoliopsida > Lamiales > Acanthaceae > Andrographis > Andrographis paniculata. Next base: position 3,410,891 of record NW_026137502.1, on the reverse strand, counting down.
GAAAAATGGGACCGTCCAGACGGTTCTTTTAACGTGGAAGTGAAGGAAAAGGTTTTAGTGAAAGACCACCCGACCAGAAAAACGGGTTCAGTCGGGAACGAGTGGGCTCGAAATAAAAAGCCTTTACCCGTTGATATAGATCCTCGTTTCCCAGGTATGAATCGTACACAGATTCGCAATGCCAAACGCAGGTATGCTGCAAAGTATGGGAAACGAGTTCCTGCAGTGCAACAAAGAACCGACGAACAAACTGCGGCCGACCACTTGACAGGAGATCAGTCCATTAGAGTCTTTACAGAACAAACGACCGACGAGCAGGGAGCGGCCATTCAGTCTCCAATAAGTCGGTCCAGTCGGGTCTGGTCAGGAAAGCAACCGAAGGACGGATTAGGAGCTTCCGACTATACCAAAAGAAGTTCGTCGGGACAGGGGAAAGGTAAGGGAATGGCACATGAAATAATTAAAGGTTTTAGATGCCAACATTGTGAACGGATCAACATCAATCCATCTCTGGAAGAATTTCGTATTGAATCCTTGACGGTTCAATCTCGAAATGAGACGAAGGAAGAAGTGGTGCCTACAGAGGAAAATTCAAGATCTGTTAAATCTCGTCTGGGACCACGAATCCCTTGTCGAATGACAGAGGTTAACCAGATGAGTGATGAACCGACGTGGGCGAGTCTGGTAGATGATATTATGGACGAACCTTTATGGGCATTCTTGGCAGATGGCGAATTAGAGGAAACAGAGTGGGCAAAGATTACAGATTCTGAGCCTCAGTCGGAAGCACCTTCAATTGTGTTTCCTCCTATTCCAGAGGGTGCGAACTCCCATTTGAAACCCCTGTATGTTAATGCTCACATTTGTGGGAAACCAATCACAAAGGTTTTCGTGGATAATGGAGCAGTCTTTAATGTTATGCCATTGAAGACTCTCAAGAAGCTAGGGAAAGGAATTCATGATCTGTCCCCTGTGGAATTCGAAATGACAAGTTTTACAGGGCAGCCGACCAAGCCTGAAGGTATGATGGTTGCCACAATTGAGGTCGGACCAAAGAAAATTTCCACTGTTTTCTTTATTGTGGACGCAGATACCACATACTCTCTTTTGCTGGGACGAGATTGGATTCATGCCTCTCAATGTGTGCCATCAACCTTGCACCAACAGTTAATGTTCTGGGAAGGAAATCAGGTCTTTAAAATGGAAGCGAATGACAACCCATTCGACGTAACAGAACAAGTGGAAGAGTCAGTGTTTTATTCTAGTCATTTGGCTCCGATGTCTCAGTTGTATATGGCCAGGGAATACCCAAACAAGGGTTATAAAGTCACTGGCCAGAACTCGATGTTCTATTAAAAGAACACCTTTATTGTATGGCTCATGATAAAGCCACACCCATTTCTGTATAAGTTGTTTGTAATGGAAGATACAACTTTAGAAGTATGTAGTTCTCTTATTAATAAGTTCTATTTAAAGCAGTTATTACATAAAGTAGAAAATAATAAAGAGATTCTGGATGTTCACCTCCAAGAAGATGAACAATTTCGTTGGCCCGACTTATTAGAAAAAACAGAACCAACAGCTTCATCACAAGACCCGTTATTGGAGTTTAATTTAGGAACCGAATTGGTTCCAAAAGTGATCAGGTTAAGTGGTTATTTGTCTAAAGAGCAACAAACAATGATGCTTGAAGTTATTAGAAACAACATTGATTGTTTAGCGTGGGATTATTCAGAGATGCCTGGTTTGACAAGAAGTCTAATAGAGCATCGATTGCCCATCAAAGAAGGTTGTAAACCTTACAAACAACCTCCAAGGCGAATGAGTCCAGATCTGATGCCTCAAATCAAGGAAGAAATCCAAAAACTTCTCAAAGTGGGTTTCATTCAACCTTGCCGTTATGCGGAGTGGCTGGCTAATATTGTGCCAGTGGTCAAGAAAAATGGTAAGATAAGGATATGCATCGACTTCAGGGATTTGAATCTAGCTACCCCTAAGGACGAATACGTGATGCCTATGGCCGACATGCTGATAGATGCAGCAGCAGGGCATAAAATCCTTAGTCTGATGGATGGCTATGCAGGTTATAACCAAATATTCTTGGCAGAAGAAGACATTCCTAAGACAGCATTCAGATGCCCAGGGGCTTTGGGTATTTATGAATGGACAGTCATGCCATTCGGGTTAAAGAATGCAGGGGCAACTTACCAAAGAGCCATGAATTCAATCTTTCATGATTTAATTGGCAGATCTATGGAAGTGTATATTGATGATGTTATAGTTAAATCTGCCAGTTTTGACGAACATTTGAGAGATCTTGAAGAGGCATTTGAAAGAATGAAGAAGTACAAGTTGAAGATGAATCCGACCAAATGTGCTTTTGGAATATCAGCCGGGAGCTTTCTAGGATTCTTAGTTCATGAGAGAGGAATTGAAATTGATGCCAATAAGGCTAAAGCCATTCTTGATAGTCGGCCACCCAAGACGGTTACAGAAATCCAAAGTCTGTTGGGTAAGGTGAATTATTTGAGGCGTTTCATTTCTAATGCTGCTGGCAAGGTCAGACCCATTACTAAATTATTGAAAGCTGGAAAAATTGCCTTTGAATGGGGTCCCGACCAACAAACGGCTTTAGATGCTATCAAGCAGGCATTGGTTCATCCTCCAGTCTTGATGCCTCCCAAACAAGGTCGGCCACTCAAACTTTATTTGGCAAATACATATGAAGTGGTTAGTTGTTTATTGGCGCAGGATGGTGATGACGGGAAGGAAAGGGCAATTTACTATCTCAGTAAAACCCTTACAGGACCAGAACTGAATTACACTATGCCAGAAAAAATGTGTTATTCATTGGTCTTCGCTTGCACTAAACTCGAGCATTATTTGCTGCCCAGAAGAGTTGAGGTCATATCAAAGGTGGATCTCATCAAATTGATTTTACAGAGACCTACTATGAAGGGCAGACTCATGAAATGGGCCATCAAATTGGCTCCTTTCGATCTTCAACATTCCCCGCTGAGGGCAATTAAGGGACAAGCAGTAGCCGACTTCTTGGCAGAATTCTCACAAGTCGGGTATTCTCTTTGTGATAGTGTCCGACCATTTAGTTGTGCATCATATCTGGATAATCTACAGGTCGGATGTGTGCCTTATATAAGTACCAGAACATGGTTGATGTTCTTTGATGGTTCTACCTCTGGAAACAAATCGGGGGCAGGGGTCTTTTTGCAAGGACCTGATGGTCAAAAGATCAACTTACAACTACGATTGGAATCCATGACCCATAATTCGGCAGAATATGAAGCTTTAATTTTGGGTTTGGAGGCTTTAATTGCCAGGAAGGTCCAGTCTGTAATCATAAGGGGGGATTCTCAATTAGTAGTCAACCAGGTAAACAATCAATATGTGTGCAATTTCCCTCATCTTCGCAGATATAGGGACATTGTGAGTCGGCTACTGACAAGAATCTCAGAGGTAATAATTGAGTTCATTCCGAGGAAAGAAAACCAACGTGCTGATGAATTGGCTCAAAGGGCATGTAAAGGAATTCTGGAGGATATGTGGTCGGAGGTCAAGTCGGGCATAGAAGGAAAGACAGACCCGATCTGCGAAGTTACGGTCGGGCAGGAGACTATCGGACAGGACCCCGACTGCGAAGTTACGGTCGGGCAAGAGGATATCGGACAGGACCCCGACTGCGAAGTTGCGGTCGGGCAAGAGGATATCGGTCAGGAGTCCGACTGCGAGGTTACGGTCGGGCAAGAGGATAATGGACAGGAGCCCGATTACGAAGTTTTTATCGGACAGAAGTCCGATGGCGAAACAGTGTCCGATTGGAGAACAGAGCTTATCCTGTATTTACAGAATCCTGGTGCGAGTGTTTCAATTGCGACACGATTGAAGGCTTTACGTTTTCAATTGATAAATGGAATTTTGTACAAGAGATCATTTGAAGGTTTACTTTTGAAATGCTTGGGATCTAAAGAAGCTCTAGAAGTGATGACAGAAGTACATGGTGGGATATGTGGAGCTCATCGGGCAGGTCTCAATATGAGATGGGCCATTCATCGCTTGGGTTTTTTCTGGCCTAAGATTTTTGAGGATTGCATACAATTTGCAAAAGGCTGCCTGGAATGTCAGAGACATGGAAACTTGAATCATTTGCCAGTAACCGAATTGCAATTCTTGGCAAAACCATGGCCTTTTAAATCGTGGGCTATGGATATTATTGGTAAGATACATCCTGCTTCATCGAAACATCACTGTTTCATTTTGGTCGCGACTGATTACTTTACCAAATGGGTGGAAGCAGTTGCTTTGAAAAATGTGGATCAGAAAGAAGTGATAGACTTCGTTTTGAACCAAATTATTTACAGATATGGTATTCCTCAGTCTATAACAACCGACCAAGGCTTGGTCTTTACAGGGGAAAAGTTCTCTAATTTCTTGGCAGAATTCGGTGTTCGGTTACATCATTCTTCACCATATTATCCCCAAGCCAATGGACAGGCGGAAGCAGCAAATAAGATTATCATTGGGATTATAAAGAAGATGATTGAAGGGAACCCAAGAAAGTGGCATTTGTTATTGTCTCAGGCTTTATGGGCACATAGAAATGCCAGAAATACGGCCACAGGGTTCTCACCTTACCAACTTACGTTTGGCCAAGATGCTGTTTTACCAGCCGAAATTCGAGTGTCATCTGGCCGAACAGAATTTACTGATAGTGATCTTACAAAGGAATACCAACAAATTATGTTGCAGCAGTTAGAAGATTTGGATGTTAACCGTCTCCATGCAATAGATCGAAGTGTGAAACAGAGTGAAATCAGAGCAAGGAGTTATGGAAAGAAAGTTCTTCACAGGACATTCCAAAAAGGAGACCTAGTCTGGAAGACCATTCTTCCTACATATAAGAAAACCGATCAATTGGGAAAGTGGTCACCGAATTGGGAAGGACCATACATTGTTCAAAAAGATATTGGAAATGGCGCGTTCATTATTGTAAATCATGAAGGTAGAAGAGTACATGATTGTATTAATGCTAAATATCTGAAGAGGTATTATCCTGCCTTTTCAGATAACAAAACTGCCTGAAACCACATATTATTCAGAACCCATTTATGGGGGTTCGAACCTACTGGAAGGTTCATTTCTGTTAGTCATCGTGTAGTTGTGAGAAATTTTCTGTCTCTGAATCAGACTTTTCATCCCAGTGAGTGGATATTAGCTCTGGTTCTTCTTCAATAAGATCTTCCAAGTCTGGTCGGTACCTTTCCCATTGGCTTTGCATGTCATCTAGATCTTGATGGGTACGTGCTTGCATGTCTGTTAGGGCTTGATGTTCACGGTCAACAATGGTACGCAATCTTGAAAAGACTTTTCGTTGATTGGAAAATATGTTATCCCAACCAAGGTCTGGAAGTATGGTTGCTGCATGATTTTCAATCATTTCCATGTGATGATGGAGATCAGGGATGCGGCTGAGGATGTCATGAAGAGGTTCATACCCCTCAATGACTTTTTCCATCAGGAGGATGACGCGATGAATAGTTCTTCTACCTCGTTGGGAGAATCGGAATTTGAAGTCTAGTTGCTTGAGTATATATAACAAGTCTTCTGCATGGCCTCCAATAGGGTGATTACCTACAAAGAAGGGTTGAAGAACACCCTCCCAGTTGCTTGATGGAACATGAGGTCGGTCATTCGCCATGTTTGTTCACACTTTCAGTGTTTTGATTTTTAAAATATGCTTGGGAATATGTTTCTTAAAATGTGAGAAACAGTGTTCTTTTAAAGAAGGAGTTTGGTTCGTTTCCTATAAAGTTGGGAATTGAAAGGTGATCCTTGTTTTGAGAGAAGAAAGAAAAAAATGGATTACTAAGTCAGTTGTTGTTACAAAGGGGGAAATATTACAACAGTGCCCCTAGGGCAGTTTTTATTTGTGTCCATTTGTTTTCATCCCTGGATAGCCTTCTGGTAATGGCAGCCGTCTGATATCTTCTGATGAATTGGGATCGGGCTTGGGTTTTCAGCTCTTGATCCAATTCAGCCTCATTTTTGGTATACTTCTCAAGCAGATGCTGTTCATTGGTAATTTGCTTATCCAGGGTAGACTGTTCTTTCCTCAGCTCCCGCAATTCTGCCTCCTTTTTCTGAATGGCATCATCAACCAGAGCTTTCGTGCTAAGGAGACCACCCAGTCTTCCAGTAGTCTGCTGAAGGGATTCTCGAGTCTTGGCCAAAGAATTCTCCAGCGTTGTTTGATCGAAGTCGGGCTGGGGGGTTTCGGCTGACAGAAGGCCAATGACTAACACTTCAGTCTTGAGCTCTGTAAGTCTTTCCATCAGCCGATGCAGAATGGGGACGGCTGGCGATTCCGTTGGAGTGTAAAAAAGAAGGCCGCCAACCGTCTGAATGAGTTTGTCCAATAAGTCGGATCTCAATTCTGAAAGGGGATGGTTAATGGCCTCAGTGAATATGGTTCGGGCCTCCGCTGGAACCGGAACAGTCGATAGGACAGCTAAGTCCGAAGGCCCCTGCAAGTCCTACAATGTCAATAAGTATTCCAAGGGAGGTGCAAATTTATTCAGACAAGATATGTGTTACCTCTGGGCGGACTGCTGTCAGTGAGGGGGGCAGCAATGAGGTCGGTCGAGTAGGGCAGACAGCTGGTATAATAGCAGCCGACTCGTCGGCTGCTGCGAATGGTCGCTGAGGTGCCGACCTGGGTCCCTATGGAAAGTAGTATTGGAAACAGTTAGTGTTTTTCGAAAGAAAAGTTATGACATGGATTGGTTTAATCTTACCAAATTAACAGAAGTCTCCGAATCGGATGAAGACATTTCTTCCATTTCTGGAGGTTGGGCTGCCACAGGTGGTTCTTCTGCCTGCCATTCGATGGCTAGGGGGGGCGCCGCTGCTGGTAGGGCGGCTGCAGGTTGGACGGCTATATCTAGAGCCACTGCAGCCAGGATCTCCGGGACACCTTCGATTTCGGGATCAGCAGCATCAGGGATGTCGTTTTGAGGGTCAGCTTCGGCGAGGGCGGCTGGTTCTTCCTTTGACATAGATGAGTCTGATGCCATGTATGGCGGCCGACCCATCTGGGAAGTAGTCCCCTCGCTGTCAGAAGAGACCCCTGCTGCTGATGGGTTGGGTGAAGGTGTCTGTGGAAAAATCATGAAGATGTTTGTTGTTTAATATATTAAGGTTGATCATCCGAATCCTAAGTCTTGCTGATAAAGGAACTTACTGGTTCTATAGGCATTGTTGGTAAAGATTGTCTCCTGGTCGGGGGCCTGGCCCGACCACTCCTCGGTACGGGAGGAGGAGTTTGCCTCCGCGTCGGGTCCTCCGCCCGACTGCTCATTGGCAAATTGGTCTGGACCAAAGGCCCGATTGAATGGTCGGTTAGTGCTGGCGGCGGTTGCGTGGTCGGTGTCACCAAGGTCGGTTCTGGGGAATGAAATGAGTAAAATCAAAGTTATGATATAGTGAATTGGTTCACGGTGTTAAGAAACATTACCAATTCGGGGTCGGGTCCTTGCTGACGTCCTAGTTAGTCCAAGGTCTGCTAGTGTTTGCTGGTCGGTCTCCGAGGTCGGGGGTGTTTGCAGCTGGGAAGTTTTTCTTTTGCGCGTGGGACCCCCAGATCCGATTCCCGGGGTTGTTTGTTTTTGGGTGCTAGTATGTATCGCCGCCCCTAGAACCAGTCCTTGGGGGGGGAGGAGTACGTTCAGCAACCGATCCTCGTCAGGGGATATCAGGGACCATACAACCGACCACCATTCATTGAAAGTATCTACAATCTCAGGGTTGGAGCGGAAAGGAATATAAGAATTGGAAATTATATACGTGGTGAGCTGGGAGATATAAGAATGGATTGATTTAGGAAGGACTCGTCGGTCGGGACTTTGAAAAATTATTTGGGGACACGCGACGGGTCCAGGGATACCTTGGCAACAGCCGAACTGGCGCGCCATGAATTGAGGTTCATAGTTAAAAGTGTAAAAAGTTTTCTGCCCTTTTTTATCAAGTTTCTTGCTACTAAAAAGAGACCTGGGTTTGAGGGCGACGTCCCAGGCGAAAGGATAGGTGGGATGAGGACAAGGCTCAGGAGTCGGAAGCGGGTTTGGTACTGGAAAGGGCCAAAAATGGTCGGGAGCATAACCCGCATATTTTTTATACATAGAAAATCGAGAGTTACTGCGGGTATCTGTTAAAATGGCAGTTATTATTGGATCGGACGATTGGAGTTTATTGCGTCCTGAGCAGAGTCGGTTGAGGACTAATCCTAAATGTTTTTCAGATGTTGGCATAGTGGGCGGAGATCCTAAGTTAAACGCGTTGGGGAAGTAAAGACGGAACCAAAGTTCTAAAAACCAAAAAGGACCCGACGCGGCAGTGTCTAATTTCCTATTATCGTTATCTGTTAAACGAAGGCTAACCCTGGTGAGTCCTTCGAACAGATTGGCTAAAAATAGGGTGCCAAGGGAGAAGAACCGACCTGACGCAATATGAATGGCCAGGTCGAGGTGAGAAGGAAGGACACTTTTGGAAGGGGAAACAATGACGTACCTACAAAGCCAGAACAGGATAAAGGCAGTATGCTCCCGGTCGGTTACAGGGGTCCCTGGAGCCCCTTGCTGGTCGGTTGCGAACTTTGTCCAACCCCATTCCTTCACACCTTGTAAAGACCATCCCGGATGGTCTTCTGATGGCTCCTGCCCATCTAGGGCTCCCATTACAGGGTCTTCACCCACGACTGGGAGATGTGCGATCATGGCCACGTCCATAAGAGTTGGGCCAAAGGGGCCTGATGGGAAGAGGAAAGTCCCATTTTCCGCATTCCAGAAGGCAGACATGGCCAATAACACCTTCTCATGCAGGTTGATAGGCATGGTGGACAGCAATATTGCTTGGTCGATTTTTGGGAACGCCATTGGGTCTGGAAATGTTCTGCTACTCGTCGATACCAAGCGCGATACAGATCTTTTGGGTCTGTGAGATGGGTCTTGATGCTGTCCCGGATGCGAACTGCTTGGTAGTTGGGATTGTTGATAGCCAAGGCGTTGCGAGATTCCAAAACTTCCCTCATCCGATTTGAATCTTCAGGAGTAGTGCAATATGGACGGATCGTCGGAGTTAGTACTTTCGAGGCTGAAAATGGACCTTCTGGAAGGGTTCCGTCGAAAGGAAGGGCAGGCATGTATTGATTCGCCATAGTTAGAATGTTTTGGGATTGTGATTCACACAGGCTTGTATTGCGAAGATGGAAGTTTATCAGGCGTGTTTCAGTAACTGGTGCAGTTGCTAAGGGAGTTTTTCAAGAGGGTAGTGATTTATGAACTTCCAAACATTGATTGTTAAATGGCGTTTGAAAGTCCCTTGGCGGCGGGCAAGTTGTTACGTACGAAATTTAGAATTAGGTTAAAAGCCCAAGGTAAAAAAGAAGAATGGGCCTGGCAATAGGGTTGATTGAACTGGCTGAAGGACACCGTGAGGAAATCAAGGAAAATAAATTTATTTATTTATTTCTAAGGAAAATACAGGACGGAAGGTTCTCAGGTCGGTAGGTCCTCAGGACGGAAGGACTTCAGGTCGGTAGGTCCTCAGGACGGAAAGACCTCAGGTCGGAAGGTCTTCAGGTCAGTAGGTCCTTAAGACGGAAAGTCATTAGGACGGAAGGACCTCAGGTCGGTAGGTCCTCAAGACGGAAGGACCTCAGGTCGGAAGGTCTTCAGGTCGGTAGGTCTTCAAGACGGAAAGTCATTAGGACGGACGGACCTCAGGTCGGTAGGTCCTCAAGACGGAAGGACCTCAAGTCGGAAGGTTTTCAGGTCGGGAAGTCCTCAAGACGGAAAGACCTCAAGTCGGAAGGTTTTCAGGTCGGGAGGTCCTCAAGACGGAAAGACCTCAAGTCGGAAGGTTTTCAGGTCGGGAAGTCCTCAAGGCGGAAAGACCTCAAGTCGGAAGGTTTTCAGGTCGGGAAGTCCTCAAGGCGGAAAGACCTCAAGCCAGATGGTTCGCAAGTCGGGAGGATTGGCGGTCGGACCCATACTATTGTAGATTGGCAGTCGGGCCAAAAGAGCGGAAGGTCTGTGGTCGGCTCAAGGAGTGAAATATAGGGAATTTTTGGTCTGCTGGGGACACGTGTCAGCATAAGAAAGGTTGGAAGACGGTTGAGAAGGAGACGTTGTAACCGTTCGGGTGACGGTTTTCAGTACGGTTTCCCAGGGAATATTTAAGGATTTGGATCATCATTTGGCAAGGGATCTTCAATCAACTTCAACAAAGCAAAGTCAGATTTGGGGATCACCACTTTAAATTTCAGTCTTTTATTTTCCAGTTTATTTTCTGTACCATACAGTGTTTAGAGATTCCTAATCTCAGGCACTAATTAATCAAGTTTAAGGATATTTTCTATATCTTTGAATTTTACTTTATTTTTGTTGAAAAATTACATCAACAATTAGCATTATAAGATACTAACATAAATATTTTTGCATTTTTTTTTAATTTGTACTACAATTTGATTTAATAATTAATATTTAAAAATCAATTCAAAAAAGTAAATGAGACCCTTTGGAACCAAACAGAGATAATATATATTATACATATTGTGTTGATGTGTATATATATTATATTTTTTTAATTATATTTATGAAAATTGTGTCATCTAAAAATTCAGAGTGAACAAATTAAAATTTAAATTGAATAAAACTCGTATATATTGTTTTCTATATTCATTATCTAAAATGAACTGAAGCAAATCACATTTGTAATTTATATATTTATGCAATAGCTTTTATATAATTTTTTTATTATATAATAAAATAATATTTTATTACTCCATCCGTCGTTCAAATTTATACTCACTTTTTTTTTATTGTCATCGAAAAATATTCTTATTTTTTTTTAAGTAAAAAATGTCAAATGAACACACATTTGCACGACGGAGGAAGTATTATATTAACTGTTATCATTATAATTATTTATTTTGTTGTATTTCTTTGTATGCTTTGCTATTTTTGTGATATTTTAGAAATAACTACTTTTAAGTTGAAGCAATTATTTAATATGCCATAAATAAGTATTTATCCATATTTAAAATAAAAATATTAAATAAAAAATAAACATATATAATGTAATATTCTTTTTCTGAAAAAGACTAATTTCATAAATGTTTAAGTATGAAATATGATCTCATACCTAAGTTTATGATAACAGGTGTTTGCTTCCTGAGGGCGACGCAGTCCCGTAGTTGTACACGTGCCGCCTAATCATCACATATATCTTTTGAGTATGTGTGTACATATACATGTATGTATGTATATGTATCTATCTATCTATGTATGTATTCATCCATTCCTTACATCAAATATTTGTGGTCAACTCACCAAATTCTGGATTCATGCACCCACCTCACCCCTACACCTATAAATACCGCAAGGCAGGCAGGCCCCCATACCCCTACCCCACCCCACCCTACCCACCTACCTCACTCCTCACTAACTGTTCGAGAGAGTGTCAGGCAGGCAGGCAGGTAGACTGCAGCTGAATCCCCCAAAAATGGTGTCAGTCGTCTCCAGATGCACCGTCTTCCCTGCTCAGAAATCTGCTCTGCCTGACCTCAAGCTTTCCGTTTCCGACCTTCCGATGCTGTCATGTCACTACATTCAGAAAGGCTGCTTGTTCCTTCATCCCCACTTTCCAGTCCCGGAGATGCTCTCTCATCTCAAGCACAGCCTATCCATAGCGCTGCTGCATTTCCCGCCGCTCGCCGGACGCCTCGTCACCGACTCCGCTGGGTACGTTTACATCACCTGCAACGACGCCGGCGTTGATTTTATTCACGCCGACGGGTCTCACCTTCTCGCCGGCGATTTGGACATTCCGGCGGGGCTCAAGGGTTTCTTCGCCTGTGACTATTTGGTGAGCTACCAAGGGCATTTTAGGCCGCTGTTAGCTGTGCAGGTAACGGCGTTAGCTGACGGCGTTTTTATCGGCTGCACCGTGAATCACGCCGTCACCGACGGGACGTCGTTCTGGAACTTCTTTAATACGTTTGCGGAGGTCAGCCGCGGCGGGAATTGGATTTCGAGGTCGCCGGATTTCAGCCGCGACTCCGTTCTGATTTCGCCGGCGGTGCTGAAACTCCCCGACGGTGGCCCGACGGTCACCTTCGACGTCGACGCGCCGCTGAAGGAGAGGATCTTCGGCTTCAGCCGCGACTCGATCCGACGGCTGAAAGCCGAGGTTAATTACGGGTGCGGAAAATCGGATGGCGGCGCCGGCGCCGGCGCGATCGACTTGGTGGAGCTGATGGGGAAGCACAGCCACGACACGCGCGGGAAATCGACGGCTGAGATTTCATCATTCCAATCGCTATGCGCGTTACTATGGCGGGGAATCACGCGCGCGCGTGACCTGCCGTCCTCCAAAACGACGACGTTTCGGATGGCGGTGAACTGCCGCCACCGGCTGGAGCCGAAGCTTAACCCGCTGTACTTCGGAAACGCGATCCAGAGCATTCCGACGTACGCGACTGCGGGGAACGTCCTCAGCCAGGACCTCCGGTGGTGCGCGGCGGAGCTCCACAAAAACGTGGTGGCGCACGACGGCGCCACCGTCCGGAAATACGTGGCGGCGTGGGAGCGGGACCCACGGTGCTTCCCGCTGGGCAATTTCGACGGCGCGATGATCACGATGGGCAGCTCGCCGAGGTTTCCGATGTACGACAACGATTTCGGGTGGGGAAAACCGGCGGCGGTCGGGAGCGGACCGGCGAATAAATTCGACGGCAAGATTTCTGCGTTTCCCGGTCGAGGGGGGAATGGGAGTGTCGATTTGGAGGTGGTGTTGGATCCGAATACGATGGCGGGTCTGGAGTCCGACCCGGAATTTATGGGATATGTGTCGGGATAATAGTAGGAATAATTAATTAATTTTAATTTGTTTTTTGGGGTCTTTCTGGGCGGGTATGTGTTATTTTATTATTTTAATGGTTTTATTGTTTGTTTATTCGTTTTGGTAATTGAAAATGTGTTTCTTTTAGCTTTTTATTTTAAATTGTTACTGGTCAATAATTACGTTATTCTATAAAATAATTATATATATATTATTATACTAAAATATTGTTTAAGTAAAATTCAAACCCAAAATATGGGAACATAGTGTTACTTGGTTGAAATTGCGATAATTGTGTTTAGAGTTAAGAATAGTATAAAAATATATTATTTTAAATATACAAATAATCTTTAGTATAACATAAAAAAAATATATTGAATTTGATATATTTATTTTTTTAAAATAAATTTATGATTAATAAAATATAAAATAAAAATTAAAACCAAAACCAAAACTAAAAATCTAAAAACAACCACAATTTTAATAGTGTTAGAACTGAAAGCATAAAAAGCTATTGTTTGGATTGGTTATCTTTCTCTTTCTCTTGACTTTCTTTATTGTTATATTTTTAATTAAATTTAAATATTATTAAAGGAATAAAATCAATTTGACTGTCATTATAATAATTATATATGACTAGAGATTCCATTTTTGAAACTATGCGTATATACTTTTACTTAATATTCGACATATTTTATTAAGTTTTTTTTTTTTCTTGTTCTCCATGGTAAATTATTATTCTCAGAAATAACAAATAAAAAAATACGGCAAAGACATTAACAAAATAGAATAGTTGATTGGCCGAATGAGAAATCTAAAAGAAAACGCAGGGTGTGTTTTTTTAACCAAAAAAATAAACACTTAAATTTTCAAAAAATATTAATATATCATATATATATTTATTATGTTTATATTTTATACTTTACATAAAAAAATTTTCTTTCAAATTATCTTACAAAATATATACAGCCATAGCAATTACTATCCACCTTATTAAGACAATCCAAATTACACAGACTATTCATGTCTATGCACATTTTTTTTGAAAATTCTATTGAAAGAACTCTAAAATTAAGCATATTGTAAAGTAACATTGGGAGAGATCCTCGTCATCGCTCCTCCTTCTCTATCACACACACATTACTTTATAGTATACATATCTATGTATCTATACATGAGTATGTGATGATGCATAATGAGATAGGGCGGGTTGGAGTGAATGATCCATTCACATTCCATTTTATACGTATATCATTTAATAAAATTCTTTACTAATTTCTCGTATTAAATCCCGATATTTCTTTTGAACAAATAAGCGGATCGAACATAATCAAATTACAATAACCATAGTGTCATCCTTGATGTCTCTTCCTCGAACAATGTTTGAGTAGAGCCTCCGTATTATCAGCACCATTTTGATTAGTCCTAACGTTACAGTCAAATAATACAACACCCATCCAATAACATCCGCTGTTCTTACACCCACCCCCCGCCCCCGCCCCACCCACGGCGCCGCCACAAGCACCTCCGCCTCCTCCCCCAACCCCCGCCACCACAAATTCACCAACCCACCCACCATCGCCGCCTTCTCCGGCCACAACCACCGCCTCAAACCTGTATCGACCGCCATATCCACCGCCACCTTCACCACACTCTCCGACCAGAACACCATCGATTCATGCAGTCCAAATGCAAATGCTAATCTTCTCAAAAGACCCAATCTTCCAATATCGATACTACGACCAAATTTTATTTCCTCCTCGTACACAGTCTGATGAACCCCTAAACTAAGACAAAGCTGCATCAGAAAAAGCTGGAGGAGGATGCATAAGGAGCTGAACCAACGCCGTTTGGCTATGGCGGATAGAAATGAGGGGTTTGTGATTCTTCCCGAAAATATGCAATGCAGCATTGCTGCAAAGGTTACCAGAGAAGAAATTAGGGTTAGTATTAACGTTGTAAGAACGACCAACGTGGAGGAGACAGTCGAGGATGAATTGATTTCATGGCGGCTGAGCGACGGCGGCCGCCGGCCGGAGAGACGGGCGAGGACGAGGAAAGTCAGGAGGAGGCTGAGGAAGGTGGTGGCCACGATTCTGCAACTCTCTTTCAACATTATATATATTATCTCTGAAAGTTATATATATATATAATTAGAAGATGTATTTATGGGTGATGAATAATGTGATAGTTATGGGTTGAAGAAGACTTTTGTGAATATTATATTAGGTTAATTGGTTTATTGATCTAAACATTAATTTATAGCTCATCACTATTGTAATAAAGACCCTAAACCAGTTTGGACCAAATAATTTAGAAACTAGATTGTGTTTTCAATAAATATTAGTAACTAAATAAGTAAATGATAGCAATTTTTTAGGGGGTGTTACAATAAATTTTAATAATCTAACCATTTATTATTTTTAATAAGTTATGTTTAATTTATAATGTGAAAACTCAACGCTAGGCGAATTATGTGTAGCATATGAGACGGTGTGGAAAGTCACCTCTACACCACCAAATAGTAAAGTTGAAAATCACAAAATAAAAAAATAAATTCATTTGGCAATATATACTTAAGGATGTATTTGCGCTGAGGTTTGAATTTTGGTTTAGGATTTCAATAATAAAAATTTTAAATTTGAATAGTTGTACGATGTGATATAAATAAATATTGATATAATATTTTTAATATAAAATTAAATTTCAATATAATATAAAATGTGAAAAAAAAAACATTTGATTTGATGTTTTCAAAAATTGTTTGGATGAATATAGAAATTTATTATAATTTTATAAACGAACGCACTCTTAATTTGTTCAAAATAATAATAGACATTTGAAACATAGAAATCTTACGGTGTGATTATTTTTAATTTACGGTTATTTGCATCAATCCTTCCCGGCGATCTTCAAAATGGTCCACTGATATGTTCCAAAGTATTGTCTATGTACAATTAACATACCGAAAAGATAACAATGTGACAGATGAATAAGCAATAAGCAAAATATAATCAAATAAACTATCCAATGGTAGGATGGAAATTTCTAAAATTTTGAATGTCGATCTACTATGTAAAATTAAGGGATTGATTGGCTTTTATTTCACATTTATATTTGATTTAGAAGAGAAATATGAATGGACAAAATTATCTATAAGTGACGAGATTGAAAAGGAAACTTTATTGATATTATGTTATCCTTCATTTTGTATGATCTGAATCTTGATTGTAATAATCACAGTTCATGTTTTATCATATTCTTAATCTAAAGCAATGATCTGTATATCCCTATGTTTTATGTGCTTTCTGTGTTCACCAAGTCGTCCGTAACTCTGGAAGCCTTATAGCATTGCATGTTGAGGAGTTCCAAGAAAGGAATAATCTGCAGCACACATTGCTGGATTGTGCCTTGGCTAGTTGTAGAGTGGGACCAGCAATCATGGTCACGGTTATTTGGATTGATGCCTGAAGCGAGAGCCCTTTTCTTCCTGGAACTTCCATCCAGTATGTTGCCTCTTAAAGATTCTTGAACTCTCACTTTCCCAGGTGGTTGGTCTTCATCACC
This sequence comes from Andrographis paniculata, assembly GCF_009805555.1. NCBI lineage: Eukaryota > Viridiplantae > Streptophyta > Magnoliopsida > Lamiales > Acanthaceae > Andrographis > Andrographis paniculata. Next base: position 3,394,412 of record NW_026137502.1, on the reverse strand, counting down.
ATCATCATCTGCTCTTCTTCTTTGCCTTCCCTGTTGCTTCCTGCAGGTGGGCTTACTTGATTGGCGTTGGAACTGAAACACACAAGGAGACTGAGACAGGCAAGACTGCTGCCTTCTTGATTCTTTCCAGGGGTGGGGGTTGTTAGGATGATAGAAACAGGACAGAGGATATAATTGGCATGGCTTGTATATGAAAAGGGTTTGGTTTGATCAATAGAGATATTGACAACATTAATAGCAGCAGTTTCTAAAGGGGTAGTAGTAGTAGAGTAGTAGTATATAGTTTTCATTATACTTAGACTACCTAGGCTAGTCTAGTATGTTAGCTTGACTTGGACTGTATAGCATGTATTAACAGAACTACGTATGGCTTGATCCCGTTTGGGTACGTAGGCAGCCCACTCTGGGTGCAGCCATTGCTATATAATTTATTTTTAAAAATATCATAAACCCTAAACCCTGAACCATAAACGTTAAACCCTAAACCCTAAACCATTAATATGGACACTTCTCCCGACAGATATTCCTTTGTTGACTAAAGGTCTCCTTCGAGCAGATGCAGATGGTTTCCTGACTTTCCATTTCAGGTAAGAGCTTCACCCTCTTACTTGTTTTTTAGGACACTTAGTGTTGATTACATACACTTGATAGGCTTACGATGCTCGATTGGTGTTGATTTCTTAGGCATGTTGCCTTTCACCTTTGATACTTATACTACCTAGTCTAGTTTAGTCTGTTAGCTTGACTTGGACTGTATAGCATGTATTACTAGAACTACGTATGGCTTGATCCCGTTTGGGTACGTAGGCAACCAACTTTAGGTGCAGCCATTGCTATATAGTTTTTTTTAAAAAAAACCCTAAACCCTCAACCATGAACCCTAAACCGTAAACCGTAAACCCTTAACCCAGACAATTTTCCCGACAATATTCCTTCGTTGATTGATGGTCTCCTTCGAGCAGATGCAGATGGTTTCTCGACTTTCCATTTCAGGTAATAGGCTTCACTTTTTTATTTGTTTTATGGGACACCTAGTGTTGATTAGTTATACTTAATAGGCTTAGTAATGGTTTGTTAGTGTTGATGTCTTATGCATGTTGGATTTGGGCTTTGATACTTAGACTACCTAGGCTAGTCTAGTATGTTAGCTTGACTTGGACTGTATAGCTTGTATTAACAGAACTACGTATGGCTTGATCCCGTTTGGGTACGTAGGCAACCAACTTTAGGTGCAGCCATTGATATGCTTACGATGCTCGATTGGTGTTGATTTCTTAGGCATGTTGCCTTTCGCCTTTGATACTTATACTACCTAGTCTAGTTTAGTCTGTTAGCTTGACTTGGACTGTATAGCATGTATTACTAGAACTACGTATGGCTTGATCCCGTTTGGGTACGTAGGCAACCAACTTTAGGTGCAGCCATTGCTATATAGTTTTTTTTAAAAAAACCCTAAACCCTAAACCATGAACCCTAAACCGTAAACCGTAAACCCTTAACCCAGACAATTTTCCCGACAATATTCCTTCGTTGATTGAAGGTCTCCTTCGAGCAGATGCAGATGGTTTCTCGACTTTCCATTTCAGGTAATAGGCTTCACTTTTTTATTTGTTTTATGGGACACCTAGTGTTGATTAGTTATACTTAATAGGCTTAGTAATGGTTTGTTAGTGTTGATGTCTTATGAATGTTGGATTTGGGCTTTGATACTTAGACTACCTAGGCTAGTCTAGTATGTTAGCTTGACTTGGACTGTATAGCTTGTATTAAAAGAACTACGTATGGCTTGATCCCGTTTGGGTACGTAGGCAGCCCACTTTGGGTGCAGCCATTGCTATATAATTTATTTTTAAAAATATCCTAAACCTTAAACCCTGAACCATAAACGTTAAACCCTAAACCCTAAACCATTAATATGGACACTTCTCCCGACAGATATTCCTCTGTTGACTAAAGGTCTCATTCGAGCAGATGCAGATGGTTTCCTGACTTTCCATTTCAGGTAAGAGCTTCACCCTCTTACTTGTTTTTTAGGACACTTAGTGTTGATTACATACACTTGATAGGCTTACGATGCTCGATTGGTGTTGATTTCTTAGGCATGTTGCCTTTCGCCTTTGATACTTATACTACCTAGTCTAGTTTAGTCTGTTAGCTTGACTTGGACTGTATAGCATGTATTACTAGAACTACGTATGGCTTGATCCCGTTTGGGTACGTAGGCAACCAACTTTAGGTGCAGCCATTGCTATATAGTTTTTTTTAAAAAAACCCTAAACCCTAAACCATGAACCCTAAACCGTAAACCGTAAACCCTTAACCCAGACAATTTTCCCGACAATATTCCTTCGTTGATTGAAGGTCTCCTTCGAGCAGATGCAGATGGTTTCTCGACTTTCCATTTCAGGTAATAGGCTTCACTTTTTTATTTGTTTTATGGGACACCTAGTGTTGATTAGTTATACTTAATAGGCTTAGTAATGGTTTGTTAGTGTTGATGTCTTATGAATGTTGGATTTGGGCTTTGATACTTAGACTACCTAGGCTAGTCTAGTATGTTAGCTTGACTTGGACTGTATAGCTTGTATTAAAAGAACTACGTATGGCTTGATCCCGTTTGGGTACGTAGGCAGCCCACTTTGGGTGCAGCCATTGCTATATAATTTATTTTTAAAAATATCCTAAACCTTAAACCCTGAACCATAAACGTTAAACCCTAAACCCTAAACCATTAATATGGACACTTCTCCCGACAGATATTCCTCTGTTGACTAAAGGTCTCATTCGAGCAGATGCAGATGGTTTCCTGACTTTCCATTTCAGGTAAGAGCTTCACCCTCTTACTTGTTTTTTAGGACACTTAGTGTTGATTACATACACTTGATAGGCTTACGATGCTCGATTGGTGTTGATTTCTTAGGCATGTTGCCTTTCGCCTTTGATACTTATACTACCTAGTCTAGTTTAGTCTGTTAGCTTGACTTGGACTGTATAGCATGTATTACTAGAACTACGTATGGCTTGATCCCGTTTGGGTACGTAGGCAACCAACTTTAGGTGCAGCCATTGCTATATAGTTTTTTTTAAAAAAACCCTAAACCCTAAACCATGAACCCTAAACCGTAAACCGTAAACCCTTAACCCAGACAATTTTCCCGACAATATTCCTTCGTTGATTGAAGGTCTCCTTCGAGCAGATGCAGATGGTTTCTCGACTTTCCATTTCAGGTAATAGGCTTCACTTTTTTATTTGTTTTATGGGACACCTAGTGTTGATTAGTTATACTTAATAGGCTTAGTAATGGTTTGTTAGTGTTGATGTCTTATGCATGTTGGATTTGGGCTTTGATACTTAGACTACCTAGGCTAGTCTAGTATGTTAGCTTGACTTGGACTGTATAGCTTGTATTAACAGAACTACGTATGGCTTGATCCCGTTTGGGTACGTAGGCAACCAACTTTAGGTGCAGCCATTGATATGCTTACGATGCTCGATTGGTGTTGATTTCTTAGGCATGTTGCCTTTCGCCTTTGATACTTATACTACCTAGTCTAGTTTAGTCTGTTAGCTTGACTTGGACTGTATAGCATGTATTACTAGAACTACGTATGGCTTGATCCCGTTTGGGTACGTAGGCAACCAACTTTAGGTGCAGCCATTGCTATATAGTTTTTTTTAAAAAAACCCTAAACCCTAAACCATGAACCCTAAACCGTAAACCGTAAACCCTTAACCCAGACAATTTTCCCGACAATATTCCTTCGTTGATTGAAGGTCTCCTTCGAGCAGATGCAGATGGTTTCTCGACTTTCCATTTCAGGTAATAGGCTTCACTTTTTTATTTGTTTTATGGGACACCTAGTGTTGATTAGTTATACTTAATAGGCTTAGTAATGGTTTGTTAGTGTTGATGTCTTATGCATGTTGGATTTGGGCTTTGATACTTAGACTACCTAGGCTAGTCTAGTATGTTAGCTTGACTTGGACTGTATAGCTTGTATTAACAGAACTACGTATGGCTTGATCCCGTTTGGGTACGTAGGCAACCAACTTTAGGTGCAGCCATTGATATGCTTACGATGCTCGATTGGTGTTGATTTCTTAGGCATGTTGCCTTTCGCCTTTGATACTTATACTACCTAGTCTAGTTTAGTCTGTTAGCTTGACTTGGACTGTATAGCATGTATTACTAGAACTACGTATGGCTTGATCCCGTTTGGGTACGTAGGCAACCAACTTTAGGTGCAGCCATTGCTATATAGTTTTTTTTAAAAAAACCCTAAACCCTAAACCATGAACCCTAAACCGTAAACCGTAAACCCTTAACCCAGACAATTTTCCCGACAATATTCCTTCGTTGATTGAAGGTCTCCTTCGAGCAGATGCAGATGGTTTCTCGACTTTCCATTTCAGGTAATAGGCTTCACTTTTTTATTTGTTTTATGGGACACCTAGTGTTGATTAGTTATACTTAATAGGCTTAGTAATGGTTTGTTAGTGTTGATGTCTTATGCATGTTGGATTTGGGCTTTGATACTTAGACTACCTAGGCTAGTCTAGTATGTTAGCTTGACTTGGACTGTATAGCTTGTATTAACAGAACTACGTATGGCTTGATCCCGTTTGGGTACGTAGGCAACCAACTTTAGGTGCAGCCATTGATATGCTTACGATGCTCGATTGGTGTTGATTTCTTAGGCATGTTGCCTTTCGCCTTTGATACTTATACTACCTAGTCTAGTTTAGTCTGTTAGCTTGACTTGGACTGTATAGCATGTATTACTAGAACTACGTATGGCTTGATCCCGTTTGGGTACGTAGGCAACCAACTTTAGGTGCAGCCATTGCTATATAGTTTTTTTTAAAAAAACCCTAAACCCTAAACCATGAACCCTAAACCGTAAACCGTAAACCCTTAACCCAGACAATTTTCCCGACAATATTCCTTCGTTGATTGAAGGTCTCCTTCGAGCAGATGCAGATGGTTTCTCGACTTTCCATTTCAGGTAATAGGCTTCACTTTTTTATTTGTTTTATGGGACACCTAGTGTTGATTAGTTATACTTAATAGGCTTAGTAATGGTTTGTTAGTGTTGATGTCTTATGCATGTTGGATTTGGGCTTTGATACTTAGACTACCTAGGCTAGTCTAGTATGTTAGCTTGACTTGGACTGTATAGCTTGTATTAACAGAACTACGTATGGCTTGATCCCGTTTGGGTACGTAGGCAACCAACTTTAGGTGCAGCCATTGATATGCTTACGATGCTCGATTGGTGTTGATTTCTTAGGCATGTTGCCTTTCGCCTTTGATACTTATACTACCTAGTCTAGTTTAGTCTGTTAGCTTGACTTGGACTGTATAGCATGTATTACTAGAACTACGTATGGCTTGATCCCGTTTGGGTACGTAGGAAACCAACTTTAGGTGCAGCCATTGCTATATAGTTTTTTTTAAAAAAACCCTAAACCCTAAACCATGAACCCTAAACCGTAAACCGTAAACCCTTAACCCAGACAATTTTCCCGACAATATTCCTTCGTTGATTGAAGGTCTCCTTCGAGCAGATGCAGATGGTTTCTCGACTTTCCATTTCAGGTAATAGGCTTCACTTTTTTATTTGTTTTATGGGACACCTAGTGTTGATTAGTTATACTTAATAGGCTTAGTAATGGTTTGTTAGTGTTGATGTCTTATGCATGTTGGATTTGGGCTTTGATACTTAGACTACCTAGGATAGTCTAGTATGTTAGCTTGACTTGGACTGTATAGCTTGTATTAACAGAACTACGTATGGCTTGATCCCGTTTGGGTACGTAGGCAGTCCACTTTGGGTGCAGCCATTGCTATATAATTTATTTTAAAAAATATCCTAATCCTTAAACCCTGAACCCTAAACGTTAAACCCTAAACCCTAAACCATTACTATGGACACTTCTCCCGACAGATATTCCTCCGTTGACTAAATGTCTCATTCGAGCAGATGCAGATGGTTTCCAGACTTTCCATTTCAGGTAAGAGCTTCACCCTCTTACTTGTTTTTTAGGACACTTAGTGTTGATTACTTACACGTGATAGGCTTACTATTGCTCGGTTGGTGTTGATTTCTTATGTATGTTGCCTTTGGCCTTTAATACTTATACTACCTAGTCTAGTTTAGTCTGTTAGCTTGACTTGGACTGTAGAGCATGTATTATTAGAACTACGTATGGCTTGATCCTGTTTGGTTACGTAGGCAACCCACTTTAGGTGCAGCCATAGCTATATAGTTTTTTTTTTAAAACCCTAAACCCTAAACCATAAACCCGAATATTTCTCCTGACAGATATCGCTTCGTGGATTAAAGGTCTCCTCCGAGCAGATACATATGGTTTTCTGACTTTTCATTTCAGGTAATAGGCTTCACCCTCTTACTTTTTTTTGGAGACACTTAGTGTTGATCACTAAGACTTGATAAACTTAGTATTGTTTGGTTGGTGTTGGTGCCTTAGGCATGTTGTCTTTGGCTTTTTATACTTAGACTACCTAGGATAGTCTAGTCTATTAGCTTGACTTGGATTGTATAGCTTATATCAGCAGAACTACGTGTGGTTTGATCCCGTTTGGGTACGTAAGCAACCTACTCTAGGTGTAGCCATTGCTATATAGTTTTTTTTTTTAAAAAAAAAAAAATCTAAACCCAAAACCTTAAACCCTAAACGCTAAAGCCTAAACCTTAAACTCGGACACTTCTCCCGTCAGATATCCCTTTCTCGATTAAGGGTCTCCTCCGGGCAAATGTAGATGATTTCTCGACTTTCTATTTCAAGTAATAGGCTTCACCTTTTTACTTGTTTTTTAGGACACTTTGTGTTGATTACTAAGATTTGATAGGCTTAGTATTGTTTGGTTAGTGTTGATGCCTTTGGCATGTTGCCTTTGGCCTTTGACACTTAAATTACCTAGGCTAGTTTAGTTTATTAGCTTGACTTGGATTGTATAGCTTGTTTTAGAAGAACAGAACTACGTATGGCTTGATCCCGTTTGGGTACGTAGGCAGCCCACTTTGGGTGCAGCCATTTCTATATAACTTTTTTTTAAGAAAAAATCCTAAACCCTAAACCTTGAAACCTAAACCTTGAACCCTAAACCCTTAACCCAGAAACTTTTCCCGACGGATATTCCTTCATTGATTTAAGGTCTCCTTCGAGCATATGCAGATGGTTTCCCGCCTTTCTATTTCAAGAAATAGACTTCACTCTCTAACTTGCTTTTTGAGACACTTAGTGTTGAATAGTTTTACTTGATAGACTTAAAATTGTTTAGTTAGTGTTGATACCTTAGGCATGTTATCTTTGGTATTTGATACTTAGACTACCTAGGCTAGTCTAGTATGCTAGTTTGACTTGGATCGTATAGCTTATATTAGCATAACTACGTATGGCTTGATCTCGTTTCGGTACGTAGGCAGGCCGTTTGTTTTTCGGGACACTTAGTGTTGATTACTAAGACTTGATAGACTTAGTATTGCTTGGTTAGTGTTGATGCCTTAGGCATGTTGCCTTTGGCCTTTGATACTTAAATTATCTAGGCCTAGCCTATTCTGTTAGCTTTACTTGGACTGTATTGTTTGAATTAGTAGAACTACGTATGGCTTGATCCCGATTGGGTACGTAGGCAGCCTACTTTGGGTGCAGTCATTGCTATATAATCTTTATGATACTTAGACTACCTAGGCTAGTCTAGTCTGTTAGGTTGACTTGGATTATATAGCTTGTTTTAGTAGAATTACGTATGAATTGATCTCATTTGGGTACGTAAGCAACCCACTTTAGGTACAGCCATTGCTATATAGTTTTTTTTTGAAAAAATATCCCCTAAACCCTAAACCCTAAACCCTAAACCTTGATCCCTAAACCTTAAACCCTAAACCCAGATACTTTTCCCGACATATATTCCTTCGTTGATTAAGGGTCTCCTTCGAGCAGATGCAGATGGTTTCCCGACTTATCATTTCAGGTAATAGGCTTCACTCTCTTACTTGTTTTTTGGGACACTTAGACTTGGTAGGTTTAGTATTGCGTGGTTGGTATTGGTGCCTTAGGCATGTTGCTTTTGGCCTTTTATACTTAGATTACCTAGGATAGTCTAGTTTATTAGCTTGGCTTGGACTGTATACCTTGTATCAGCATAATTACGTATGGCTTGATTCCGTTTTGGTACACAGGCAACCCACTTTAGGTGCAACCATTGCTATATCGTTGTTTTTTAAAAAAACCTTAAACTTGAAACCTTAAACCCTGAACCCCAATTCCTAAACCCTAAACAAGGGCACTTTTCCCGACAGATATCCCTTTGTCGATTAAAGGTCTCTTCCGAGCAGATGCATATGGTTTCCCACCTCACTTTTTCAAGTAATAGGCTTCACTCTCTTACTTGTTCTTTTGGACACTTGGTGTTGATTACTTAGACTAGATAGGATTAGTATTGCTTGGTTGGTGTTGATGTCTTAGGCTTGTTACCTTTGGCCTTTGATACTTATACTACCTAGGCTAGACTAGTCTAGTCTGTTAGCTTGACTTAGACTGTATAGCTTGTTTTAGCAAAACTACGTATGGCTTGATCCCATTTGGGTATGTAGGCAACCCACTTTGGGTGCAACCATTGCAATATAATTTTTTTAAAAAAACCCTAAACATTAAACATTAAACACTAAACCCTAAACCCTAAACATTAAACCCTAAACCCTTAACCCGAACACTTCTCCCGATAGATATTCCTTCGTTGATTAAAGGTCTCCTTCGAGCAGATGCATATGGTTTCCTGACTTTCAATTTCAAGTAATAGGCTTCACCCCCGTTTGTGTTTTGGGATACTTAATGTTGATTACTTAGACTTGATAGACTTAATATTGTTTTTGGTGTTGATGCCTTAGGCATGGTTCTTTTGACCTTTGATACTTAAACTACCTAGGCTAGTCTAGTATGCTAGCGTGACTTAGACTCTATAGCTTGTATTAGCATAACTATGTATGACTTAATCCCGTTTCAATAAGTAGGCAGACCGCTTTTGGTGCAACCATTGCTATATTGTTTTTTTTTTTTCAAAAATAACCATAAACCCTGAATCTTAAACTTTGAACCCTAAACCTTAAACCCTAAACCTTAACCCGGACACTTCTCCCGACAAATATCTCTTCGTTGATTAAAGGTCTTTTTCGAGCCGATGAAGATCGTTAGTTTAGTCATTTTACTTTTAGTTCTACTATATTCTAATATAAAACAAATATTTCTAAAACACCTTAGAAAAAACAAACGAATAGATAGATATAGAACAAAATGAGTAATAATTATTATTATTATACACAAAATTTCGGTCCAAAATTTTGGCTCAAAGTTGAATGCTATTAAATAATATTTCACATTGGAATTGATGTTAGGGCTGTCCTAGTTTATAAAGATGAATGATCACTGCAGTTGGTACTAATTAATTTTAGGTTGAAAACTCCATCTCATAGCCTCAATTGAATATGCACGATAATACGATATTTTCGTATGTTATCTATAATATCTAACTGAGACAATCAATATGCAAACAAAATAAATCATAAATGTTTGATTATTTTTGCTAACACCAGCATTAAATATATAGCTGCTCATCATCAACATCATGTCTTTAGAACTTAAAACTGTACAGTTTCAACAATTTGGTGATGTAAATATTCATTCTATTCAGACAGCTTCTTCTTCTTCTTTTTCTTCCTCCTTCTTCCAACAACCCTTCATCACCTCCTCTTATACATATATATATATATATATTCTTGTACATCCATACACCCACCCCCGCCCCGCCCCTGCCGGCTCCCCACCACCCTACCTCCCCTTCCCCATTTCCATCATTTACCTCTAACAAACCAACCAACCGCCATATACCGATCCCCGGAACCCAAGGCACGAGTTCTTGTTCTTACAGCTAACTCATAATCTCGATTGATCGATGGTTTTTCCTAAGCTAAGCCGATGTTTCGAGGGAATTGTTTAGAGGGAAGCATGTCTCTTCTCCACCGGTACTCCACAAGAAATTCGCGTACCTGGAAGCGTAATACGAATTCTCCGGCTCGACAGACAGCGCTTGTAAGAACCTTTCCTCTGCCCCCGAGAAGTCCCTCCTAACTGTCCAAAGAAAACTCGCGTATTGATTCAACGACTCTGCTTCTGGTGGCAATATCTGCATTGCCCTCTTGAAGCATTCCTCGGCCCTGGTCAGACAAAATGTACGTCAGACAAGACAACAATTAATCGAACTCGAACCAGAAAAAATGTCGACAGATCACCTGTCATAATCGCGTGCAACAAGGTACAAGAACTGCGCATAGTTGCAGAGTAAAAGGGAATTATTCGGCTCCCGGGACAACGTCAACTGATACAAAAGATCTGTCCTAAGATAGTCTTCGTAATTGTCGGGTTCGAGCTCCACAGACACAGGTGCAACAAAATGCTGAAACACGTCGCGTTCGAGAACCTCGTCTTTAACGCTTTTCAACATCGAATTCCACAGATTCATTTCATCAACGCTCTCCAATCGATTCCCTCCGAAAGAACTCGAATCTCGACTGCTCTGCAGAAAATCCCCTGTTTCAGCATCCTTTGATATTCTGTCGCTGAATCCTTTCAACGGCAGTGCCTCCGCTACTGCGTCGATATTTCGCAACGACGAATGTACGATGAAATTAGCCAAGAGGATCATTACATGGAGCATCAAATCAGGGGTCTTCGAGAACACTTGCTGGAACAGCCAAACGAACGACGAATGGATGTCTTTCTGCACTTTCGACGATATGATTTCCAAATTCTCGCGGCACAAAGCTTCCCTCATATGCAACGCGTGGCTTTGGAGCTCGACGACGATGTAAACCATGGAAGCAAAAGCAGCCTTCATCGAACAGTAGGGCGACTCTTCTTTTCCATCGACAAATCCGGCTTCTTCCCATTGTAGTTTCTTCTTTATCATTCTTAAAGACAGGGGAATGTCGAAACTCTTAGCTTTCTGCTCGATCGAAGCCCACATTGCAGTTTCTTGATCCGGCCAATCCGGGAAATCCGGCCGAATCCCAATCATCATAGGCTCCAAGAAATCGGGCCGTGACTGCAAGAATGGGTCTTGTCCCAATTCGTTTTTGCCTGCAAAAGGACTCATCTTTGATGTTGCACAGTGCACTTCATCTGTTCCACCTCCATTGTCGAATCCTTCTACTTGAAACGCCAACTCCTCAATGTCGTCCAAATTAGAACTGCAGGATCGTCGAATCCTATCGCCTCTTGAGATCCTGTTTAGGGATCGAGTCTTGAAGAGAGTACTCGACACAAAGTGATTCGAAACGGCAACGGAGAGTGTTGCAGCCGAATGACACTTCCTCAGACAAGAAGAGGAAACATGAAGTGAAGGAAAATAAGGAACAAATGCAAGAAAGGCATGGTGAGAACATGTAATAGCTTTGAGCCTCATAATTTTCGATTTATTTCGAATAACCAAGAACAGAGCAAGGAGACAATTAACAAAAACAAATACAGGATTGATTAACTAAAAGAGAGGAGGCTGAGCAGAAATAGTGGGAATGACCAAAAATAGGATTGAAACTTCTGAAATATATATATATATATACGTATATATATGTGTAAAAGAAAAGTCAAAATCAGATAACAGAAAGCCCGTGAGAAATCTTGCTTTTGCTATGAATCTCCATCAGATCTTGAGAAGGGCAAAAGGGAGAGTGATTGAATGGAGTCTAGATTCTGCTTTGATGATATATTTGCTTTAAATTCAATCAAAACCTGTGACATACAGATGCAAATAAATCAATAAACTATAGCAGTTTGGTCAGGTCAATACAGAAATCTGTATGTAACTTTTGCATATTCATACTCCACCACTATCTGTTCAGCATCCATAGTCACAAATCAATTCACCTTTGCACACCCAAAAAGCAATGGAGAAAGAGATGTATTCTATTGGGGAAAATATCAACACAAAAACATCAGCATCGATTCAGAAAAAGCTTAACAAATTGAAATGTATTTGTATTTCTACATATAGACGATAGGAAACTGAAAATTAGCATCAGTCAGGCATTTCATCGAACACCTCGGCTCCCAAATCTCGACTCAATAAAACAAACCATTTTCTCACAAAATAAGTGAATCCAGACGTCTTACGAGCGAGATAACGGATTTTACATGAAGATATATCGATCAAATTAATAGGACTCACCGAAGCCGAACAATAATCGGATTCTGAAACTCCAAAACCCAATTGCAGTCGGATGAATCGCTTCGTACTACGCGGAAGAATATCCTCGCCTGATTGAGAAATGGGGGAGGTGTTTTTGGGAGAAAGGAAGATTGGGATAGAAGGATGTGAAGATAATTGTGGAATGAGAAGACGATATTTAGTAAGCACCAAAAACAAACGTTCCGCTGCTGGGACCAGTGGGGAAGACGAGTTCATGTCGAAGGTCCTGGGAGCTTGACGCCAGATGCATCCACGACGAACATCTGATAATCAACGGTGGAGATTGATCAGGTCTTGAGCTCCTGCGACTACCCGAAATCGACTCTGGAAAAGATAACAGAAACATGTGTTACATCACTAGGGCTGTTGACATATCAAAAATGAAAATAAAATAAATAAATAATATTGGTACGAAATAAAAACATGCGCTTGCTAAAATTAATTGATTCAATTTAGTAAGAATAAATTAATTTTTTTAATATATTAAATTAATTGTAATATTTAACAATATATTTAGAAATATATGTAATCTAATTTTTATAATGAAATAAAAGGTGCATGTGAAGTGAAAAATAAGTGTGTATTTTTTTACTTAAAAAAAATATATATATGAGAAAGAGATCATTATCCAAAAAGTCTGTCAGAGATTGGAGGATTCACGAGAATTAAAGCCACGTGTTCCCTTACTAGATGGTTGTATGATGATTTGTTTTCCAAAAAAATAAAATAAATTAAAATAAAAGACAACTGCATTTATATTCCTGTTGTACTACTCTTTTCCGTCCGTAAAATAAAGTATTTATTTTTTCATTTTAATTCGTCTCGTAATAAAGTATTCATTTATTTTTAGTAACTGTATTATCTACGTAACATTACAAATACCCTTACAACTTACGATATATTACACAAATGTCATTACCTTTATATCAAACATACTAATAAGATTATTTTAGTCATTTCTACTTTATTCCTACTATATTTCAATATAATACTAATATTTCTAAAATTACGTGCAAAAAGAAAATAGATATTTAGTTCCGGAACGGAGAGACTAATATAATATTCTGGAACACCTTTTCAAGTTTTTATTTATTATTTTATACTTTTTCTTTATTAAAATGTGTGTTCATTTGATCGGATACGAATTTTAATAAAAATAAATAATAATAGTTATTTTTTTTATAATAAAAAGTACAAAATATAATAGTTTTTTACTGAAATAAAAATAAAAATATTTTTTAATGACAATGAAAAATAAGCATAGATTTGAACGAGGAAGAACTACATTAATTTATGCTCTTCTACTCCGTACTTGTATGATAAAAAATTTCGCTTTAACTTCGTATCAATCTAAAAGGCGGTGTTGATAAAATATCATTGGGATAGCATATTATTCTTTGTTCATTTAATTTGTTAATATTTTTTATTTTTATTCGTTCTATATAATTTATTTTTTAAAAAAATAATTTATTCGTTTCATTTTACTTTATTTAGTACTTTTTTCTGTCTGTCAATCCTAGTTTCATTTTTTGTAAATTTATAAAAATAGTGGTTAAAATTTAGTCTTAGTTCTATCCATTTCATTCTTTCTTTGAATCCATAGACTTCAATGCGCTTCTGTTTACATTTGTCCTCAATGTAAAATTCTATTGATTCAGTATTCACCTATTAATATTTAAAACTATTATTCAAAGCATTTTTCCGGTCACTTTTACAAAAGTGACGTATCATTAATTTTCAATATAATCACACATTCTTTAGTTTGTAATAAAAAAAAAAATAATTATCAGATTCTGTGATGATCCAGTCAAATCATCACAGAATTGATTTGATTAGATAACTATATGTCATATAGATGATCATTATATATTTATATATAATACAACATATATTATGTTGTAAACACGTGATTCATCTTCATTCATTCATTGATTCCAAAACACTAGTTAATGCATTGGGGGGAGAATTCTCGCCATGAAAGCTTGAGGAAGATCTAGGATTTAAGTGGTGTCCTAAATAGTATGCGAAGATGAGCGGCAAAATGAACTACATGTGAGTTAGCTATAGAGAATCCCGTTGACATTATGTGGGCACGAAGGATATGCGAAGATGAGCGGCAAAATGAACTACATGTGAGTTGGCTATAGAGAATCTCGTTGACATTATATGGGCACGAAGGATATGCAAAAAAGTGTCAATTGAATGATGTTTGGAGGCATGCCAAAAGTGTGATAAGAAATATCAATGCACTCAGGTAACTTAAAACGATACCGTTTACAACTTAAGGTAAAGAAATATTATCAGAGTATTTAACCCTAAATTCTTTGCCACAGTCCGTTCTATAAGTGCTAGCCCCTTGTCTTATTCCTCTACATCTCTCATACTACATAGTATACCAAATTTTGCCGCGCACATGGGACGGCTGATCTAAAGGGCAGACGGGCTAGGTATTTGATGTGTTAGCTTCTAGGCCAAATAACAAAAATTTATGTAACACTGCAACAATTTAATACAAATAATTTTAAACTCGTATTATACATTGGTGTATACATTATTACAATATTTAAGTATAATAAATGAAGTATAAGTAATTTTATGCATAAAAATAATGTAAATTTAAATAAATATAATAAATTTAATATAAAATTTTTTCATCCCCACCCAATCTCATCTCCATCGTCACCTATTGGGTATATGTATAAAGTACACATGTGTATATATAAAGTTATTTTTGACTACATACATATATATATTTCCAATGAGGGATATGGATCGGATCACCGAGCTTCAAGCCGACTTTCTAGCAATCCGACTTCAGCAGCCGACCCACCTCAACCTCCGTCTGTAGCTGACTCGAATGCAATTGAAGCAACCTTGTCAAAGACAAACGAAAACCTCAATCAAGCCGACGTGAGACTGAGCAGTCTCCTGCAAGCTCAAAACATATTAACCGAAGTCATTAACGGGAGGAAAAAAAAATAACTGGAGCGTCTCCAAACGAGCTGGACAATCTGCAAAGAGAGCAGACCGCCCTGAACGGCCGCATCGAAAAGGAAAGACGTCTGATTGCTGACTAGACAGAGCCGATCGAACCTGTATAATGCCTTGCAAACATCCATCTGTTCGAGGCTAATTCATGAAAATCAGATGGCCTACCAACAGCGAAAGAGTGAGATTGCTGATCTAATCGCGGGATTACATCCGGAGCATCAAAATGCTCTTAGTCTCATCTGGATCATCACTCATTGGGTGTATATATACACACGTGTATATATATACACCAAATTAGTGATTAATGTAGATGGAACTAAGAGTCTTTTGATGATGTTGATACAATGCCGCTTCGGAATCAGATATTTGCATCGTCACATATGGGGTATATACTACACACGTGTGTACTTATACATTCAATAAGTTTGAGAATGAGAGCTTTTTTATGTTGCTAATTTGTTTCCGCTTTCGGATCGGATCAACAACGACACTCCAACCTCAGCCCCATCTACATTATCATTCATACGTGTGTGTGTGTATCTACACCCACCCTTTTGATGCTGCTAGTTCGATCCTAGTACCCACCAAACTAAGTTCGACAAGACAAGTCACTAGACGAACTATGTGTGACAGATGAACTTTTAGACGTCGGGGTTTAAACCTATGAAGTCACCGTTACGTTCACTTCCACATCACCGGTTATTCCTTCCGGGACAACATTACTTTTTCTTTTCAATCTTATTTTGCATCACGAAGTATTAAGTGTGTATGTATATAGAAGCGTGTATGATTTGGGTCCATTATCTCTAAAACGGAATACCAAAATTCCAAAACAGCAACAATTTAATACAAACAAATTTTAACATTATGTATATATAATGATATTTTGCTGCTAACTTCAGATCCAAGACCAATTACCGACCTTACTTACAGTACTTTCTTGAAGAAGTGACATGGCGACGGCGGCGGCGGAGGCGGAGGAGCCGGCGGCGAGAACGACGGCGCGGTCGCTGATATTCGTGTACGGCACCCTAAAAGAGGGATTCCCCAATCACTCCCTCCTGCAAGACATGGTAGCCACGGGGGACGTCGCCGCCCACGGCCCCCGCCGCACCGTCCACCGTCTCCCCCTCGTCTGCGGGCCCTACGGTATCCCCTTTCTCCTCAATTTTCCCGGCCACGGCCACCGCGTCTCCGGCGAGATCTACGCCGTGTCCCCGGCGGCGCTGGCGAAATTGGACGAGCTAGAGGGCATCCTGGAGGGCCACTACGAGAGGCTTCCGATTGAAATTGAATCTGAAGAGGCGGCGCCGGTGGAAGCCTACTTCGGCCATCACAGCTTTGCGGAGGCGCTGTGGAGGAGGAGCCATGGCGGAGAGGTCTGCTGCTACACCGAGGGCGCCGCCAGGGGATACGTCGGCCGCCGCCATCGGCCACCACATATCACTTTTCTGCAGCATATCCACACCTATGTTTCTTCTTCCTCTTCTTCGTCTTCTTCGCCTCGTTGATGTACACTGTTTCGCCTTTAGGATGGAATATAAAATGAATTTGTATTGTTTTCCATCAAAATTGAAAGAATACGAAGGAAAGAGAAAAATGTCTGTGCTTTTATTTTATAAAATTATATTATATCGTTAATATTGTATATTACTTTATATGTATTTAATTATATATAAATTATATTATACGTATTATATAATTAATAATTAGTTTAATATTTTTAAATTTTATAATGTAATTAAATTATAAAACAAAATGTTTATATAAATTAAATTTATTTTATTTTAATTATTTAATTATATTTTTAAGAGTTAAGTTTTAATTAATAAAATATATTCATATATATTATATTTATTTTAACACTAATATTTATCTTGTAATTTATTCTAAATAAATAAAATTTATGTTAGAATGATTATTTTGTTATTAATTGATTTAGTTTTCTTATATATAATTTTATTTTAATTTATGTTTTATTTACATGATATAAATATATATTTATTTTAAAACAAACTCCGTCACTTTTATATCAAAATTAATTTTTTATTAATAAATTAATAAAATTTATTAAATACTTTTATTTTTTATTTATTTATACAATAAATTATTATATTTTTCATTCACTTTCTTGTTTAACCAATTACAAAAATACTATTTTCCTCACCTCTCCTCATTTCATTTTCATATGAACCAAACACACTATTATAATTTTAATATTCTCTTCCCTCTCATAGTCTCTCATTTCTTCTATTAAAATTTTTTCTTCCCCTACCTTCATTTGAACCAAACAGGCCCTTAGGGATTTCCGATGAAAATAATTTTTTTTAATTTTTAATAATAAAATTTTAATTTTAAATAACTATTTAATGATATAATATTGTGAATTTATAATTGATTTTAAGATTATTACTCTTCACTTAGAATAATATACTTTCTAATATGCATATATTAGTTATACAAATATTATATTCCTTTGTTTCACTATTTATCTTTTGTGTATTTAATATTAAATTTTCTTTTATATTTATATAATTTTTTTTATAAATGTTATATTATTAGTATTATAAAATACAAATAAAAATATTTTTACTTTTTTTTTAATTTATATTATATTTTAATATAATAATTAATATTTAAATATAAACATACAAAAAGTAAATGTAAATTTTACAAATGAATAGAGGAATAATTACTAATGCATGCTCATTACAGTCTTTGTTTAAAGTGGCTTTTTAAAGGATTTGTGATGTAAATATACATTTAATACTCTCTCCGCCCCGTGTATATATATATATTCATTTGTTTTTTTCACGGAATTTTAGAAATATTAGTATTATATTAGAATAAAGTAAAAATACTAAATTAACCCTATTAGTATTGTATGATATAAAAGTAATGATATTTATGTAATATATTGTAAATTGGAAGGATATTTATAATATTGGGTAGATAATACAAATATGAATACTTTGTTATGGAATGGATCAAAATAAAAAAAATAAATATATTGTTAATGGAAAAAAAAAGTATAGAATTGTGAATGAAAAAAGTATAGCCATATTTTAAATAATAAAATATTTAAGTTGATACTTCTAAGAAATACTCCATATATATTAGTATATTAGTATGCTGTTAGGTCATCGTTGTTCGAATTTGATCAAATCAGTAAATTAATATAGAATAATTAGCAAATTATCATACCATAAATAATATATTATCAAATAATTATATTAATTTAAAAGAATTCATAATAAAAATATATTGTATTATATAATGTATTATGCATTATATTAATATTTATATTTTTTTATCAATGATAATTTGTTAATTGAACCAGATTATTGTCATAATATAGTTTTTAAGATATATTTTTTATTATATATAATTATATAATATGTTATTCAAATATGTATTATATATTATATTAATATTTGCTTTTTTTTTTTTAATAAACATTTGCTTATTGAATCTAATCATGGTAAAAAAATTATTTTATATTAAATATTTTTGGTTTATATGGAATATTTTTGGTTAAATAATAAATTAGATGTCGGGGTGTAAATTCAATTCAATTAGAAGATGTAAAGAAAAATCTATACTCTACTAATCCCGGATCAACTTTACTAGTACGAGGATTTGAAGAAATTCAAAAATAAATTCGTTTAGTAATTAGTATAATATAAAAAATAAAAAGTAAGATATTTGAATTCATATTTTTAGAAGAAAAAATTTAATAAATAGTAAAAATTGAAAAAAAATCCCAAAACAAACACACGGTAATAGTCAATCCAATACTCCAAACAAATTTTTATTTTTATTTATTTATAATACTCCATTTGTCCCGAAATTAAATATTCATTTGTTTTTTGCACGTAATTTTAGAAATATTAGTATTATATTGGGATATAGTAGGAATAAAGTAGAAATGACTAAAATAACCTTATAAGTATGTGTGATATAAAAAGGTAATGACATTTGTGTAATATATTGTAAGTTGTAAGAGTATTTGTAATGTTAGGACAGTTACTAAAAAAAATAATACTTTGTTACGAGATGGACTAAAATAGAAAATAAATATTTTATTACGAGAGAGAGAGAGAGGGGTAATAGATAAATTTATTAGTAGTGCATTGTAAAAGTTTTCTTATTGCAATCGTTTGTATTTATGACTTAGATAGATCTTGATAGGGACTTATTGGTATGATTACACATTTATTGGTTGATTTTCATGATATAGATAATTTTTAATTTGAAATATCTTATTGGGAAAAAATTATTTTTAGTCTTAATATAATATTAAATTTATCAATTTTGGTCTTAATATAAAAATTATATTAATTTTGGTCTTAATATAACCAAAATTCATTATTTTTTGTCATAATATAAGTAAAACTCATCATTTTTTTTTGTCTCAATATAAATTTTTTTTTATCAATTTTAATCTCAATATAACAAAAACTCATCAATTTTTTGTCCCAATATAATTAAACTTTATCTTTTTTGGTCTCACTGTCAACAAACCGACAAAAAATGCTGACGTGAAAAGAAATCAAATCTTATATTTATATTTGAAGAAATTGCACAATCTTGCAAGTCCACGTCAACATTTTTCGTCGGTTTGTTGATGGTGGGACAAAAAAAAAATGATTATACTGGGACAAAATAATAAGTTTTGATTATATTGAGACCAAAATTGATAAAATTTTTTATATAAAAACCAAAATTAATGAATTTTAATTATATTGGGACAAAAATAATTTTTTCTCTATCTTATTTTAGGCGAGGCATGAGATATTACATTGATAATATAAAAAAAAAATATTAATATTTTGTATTGAATATTATTTTTTTAAAAAAAATTTAAAAATATTCTCTTAGTCCTGTCATATTTATAGGTAGTTTTTTTTTATGAAAACAGACGGAACATTGGAAGTTAGAGTCTGTCTTTAACAAATCTTTCGATATCTGAAAAAAAAAAAAAAAATCCTAATAATTAATAATAATAATAATAATAATTTTTTTTTTAAAAAAAAATCTTCCAAAACACAGACAGCGCAGCATACATAGCTTTAAAAGTGAGGACGTGTCGGTGATTGTGAATGATGTATTAAAGAAAGGCATGGGATCGGATTTGTTGATAGCAGAGACTTGAAAGCGCTATCTACAGCGCAGGCTCCCAATAAATACTGGCCGCTGAGCATTTAATAGATTTTAGAAACACGCTTTCTGTTTAAATTGCAGGAAATGCCATCGCGGCGCACCGCAGACTGTCTGTGGTGCTTGTTTGTCAGAGTGATTGCACAGCGTAGCGCGGCCAATGCAAGCTTCGACGTTCTCCCACCGCCCGTCGCCGACGGCCTGGAGTGTGTCTCCGCCGTCATTCGCCTCTCTTGCATATCGCTATCGTACATTCAAATGCTGTGCTTCCAGTTCCAGGTCTCCTAATCTAGGTCTGCATATTTTATATTACGCTACTTTGCTACGGTGGTAATTTGCTTGGTGCTTGTAATGTAGTGTACTTGTTAGTTTGATCAGCAATGCGAAGTGGTTTAATTTGTTTGGACGTGCAGAGATGGATATGTTTTTGATACGTAGCTACTAATTTGCTGGCAATTGGCTTGATTTGTGTTTAGGATTTGTTGAACTGTTGAATTCGTTTCTGTTGGATCATTTTTGGCTGGAAGTTAATTTATGTCCTGGATGAGAGATTTCTAGTTTTATTTTCTGTGTAGTTTGTTTCTCTTTTGACTTGGTTCAATTTTTGAATTAATTGTAGGTGTTGATGAGAAAAGATTTCTGGAAGCATCAGGATTTGGAAATGTAATTCCTCTGTACAAATGCATATTCTCGGATCATTTGACTCCAGTTCTAGCTTACCGATGTTTGGTCAGAGAAGATGATCGAGAGGCTCCAAGCTTCCTCTTCGAATCCGTAGAGCCTGGAATTCGTGCATCAACTGTTGTAAGGAACATATTTGATTTGATTTCAAATTTTCATATCGATCTAACCTTATTTTAATGCACATCAAGTATATCATATGGAGTCAATGGAGAAGTATGAATAATCAATCATTCCTATGTTTTGTTTTAGGGGAGATACAGTGTGGTTGGAGCACAACCAGCAATGGAAATTGTGGCAAAAGAGAATGAGGTTACAATACTAGATCACGATTCTGGGAAGACAATTAAGAAGTTAGTGGAGGATCCAATGACAATTCCAAGAGCAATTTCAGAAAATTGGAGACCTCAATTGATCCAAGACCTCCCAGATGCATTTTGTGGTGAGAACTTGGCACATATTTATAATTTCTGCTCTGGTTTATTATACCTGTTATGGCTTTCATTATTAAGTTTTGACTGTACGTTTACCATATCCAATGCTCTCTCTGTTCTTCACTTCAGTTGATTGACTTGCTGTGAACTTGATTCATGTTGTTACAGTACTGTGCTCATCTATCTTCCTACACTCACCACTTTAGATCTGTTCTTCTGTAGCTGTGTGTGTGAGGCAAAATTTTCTGCTGTCATTTGGAGAAATTAGATTTCATCGATGCTGTTAAACGTCATTAATTTGAGTGTAATTGGTATTTATTTAAGATTGAGCTAGGGATATTGTAGATGAACCAGGAGGAGATTAGGTACCGAGTAAGACACTTGTTTAGTACACCCTCCGTCCCACGTACCGTGTCTGCTACACTGTATATACACTGTATTTTAGGAGGGATGTAATTAGTAGATAATTAAGAAGGGGTGTAATTAGTAGATAATTAAGAATGTATCAGTGAAAATAATTATTTTATAATATAAATAATTATAAATTAAGATAGATAACTAATTAGTTTAATTAAAATTTAAAAAAAAAAATAAAAAAAAGTTTAAAATGAGATTAAAGTGTGTAATCATTCTGTGACATTGTACTTGAGACAGACAGAAACGGCAACGTGATCATGGTAACGTGGGACGGAGGGAGTAAATAAATAAAAAGTACTCCCTCCATCCCTCTCCAAAAGCCTCATTTGAGTTTTATAATACATTAAAAAATAATACTTCATCTATCTCATTTAATTTGTCTTTTTATTTTCGTCCCTTCACTTATTTCATTTTTTAAAATATAATTATACTCTTTAATTACATTTTAAAATTCATCATTTATAATTTTGTTATTTCACATAAATATTTAGTATCTTAATTTTAATTATAGTTATTTTTATTAAATCATAATTATTTTATAATACATTTCTAATTATAAGTACCTAAAACTCATTCTCTAAGCTAAAGTGGACAATTTAAGTGGTACAGAGGCAGACCATCTTGGACTTTTTTAGGGCCCTAAGCAAAAATAGATTTTAGGTCATATAAACACATGGCTATATGTATTTTTAAAATGATAGCTGAAGGGACGGTGTTGACTCGAGAGAAAAAGATGAAAATCGAACTGACGGCACTTTGTATGAAGGTTCGAATAGTGAAAAAAACTGAAGAAGGAACGATAAAGTAGAGAGGGGGAGAAATGAGTTTTGGTCTTGGTTGGTGGGTGGGCGCGGCAATGACGTGAGAGTGAAAGGAAAGAAGTGAAGGAAAGAAGTGTAGGCCATATGATTGAATTTAAAAAAATGTAATGAGACGTGGTTATGAATAAAAAATTAAAGAAAAAAAAGAAAAATTAGAGTTTTAAATTTAATTTTAGAATTAAAATTAAATTAGATAATAATAATAATAATAAAAAGGAATTCTGAGCGATTGTTCTTGCTAATAGCCATCTTGAACAGAGGAATAGTATTTTATTAATATTATATATAAATTAATTTTGTATGTAATAATATATTTATAATTTAAATAAAATATATTTTTATATTTAGTGTACGATTATTTTATTAAAAAAAAATTAAATTCTGAGTGTATTAAATTAATTATAAAGAGTAGTTTGAGTTTGAAACTATCAAACCTACACTTCGATTAGAGAGAAGGGGAGACGAATGGCGGCGCCTCCCCTGGGGCTGGGGCTGGGGCTAGGGCAAGGTCTAGGTCTAGGTCTACATGTAGTCATGTAGAGGCAACTATGTCCCATACCTAAATAGTTTGAGTGTATTAATTTCAAATTTTATAGATAGACTATTTTCGAAAATATATATATATATAAAAGTAACAAAATTACACACAAAACATTGTTTCAAAAATATAAGTGAAACTACTTTCTTTGTTTTCTAAGGGATGAATTATAACTTTTATACCCATTTGTTAAAATTTTTTAGTGTATCGCTGGATTATCTATCCCATATTGATTCGTGTTAACCCCCTTAATCAGAGAAGGGATGAATTGTAACTTTGAAAAGCGCGATGCAATTGATTGGTATCCAGTTTGTTCTTTTTATTCACAGCTTTATATAATAGTCAAAACTTAACCAACATTAAACACAAACCCACAAACACCTGATACAAGTAGAACCTATAGATCAATCCTGCCTCATGTGCGTATTGTGTGTTTCAGAAATAATCGTCTTATCTAAAATTTCAAACTATTAGAAAAATGCAGCTATTGAATTTTATCCGCAAGCGAAGTCCCAACACGCCCTCTTAGGTGCAAATGATGGTGTTGATGCAAACAAAAAGTAAAATTCAAAAATAGAAATTATCTTCGAATTTGATAAAATAAATGTCACAGTAAGATATATAAGTAAACTAGGAAAATAAATACTACAGACTGAAAAAGTAAATGGTGATTCCCAAAAGCTGAATTTGATGTCGATTGAAGATGCTTTTTCCAAGAATAGACCCGAATCTTTAAATATTTCCTAAAGAAATCCCATCAGTTACAGAACCAACTGGCTCGACCAACCGCCTCTGAACACCTTACCTACTTGAATGGGCGGCTGGCCATCCGATTACTCAAGCCGCCCACAATAACTCCTGACTCCTTAGACAAAACGCAGGCCAACCGACTCCCTTGAGAACCTCTTAGTCGCCTTTTCAGACGAATCATTAATCACCATCCGACTGAGAAATCGTTTGGACCATCCACCGACTGAATCTACCGAATAACCCAACGATTCACCAACCGACAAATCCAGATACTAACTGGTCGCTAGACTAAACAACTAATCAGTTGCCCACTCGAGCAACCACCGTTCAGGCTCTTCAAACAGCTGAACAACCATTCAAGCGACCACCATCCAGTCCCTTCAATCGGCTGAATAACCATTCGTCCAGACGATTCATTGGTCGCCCAGTCAAGCGACTGATGTTTGACCAAGTGACCGGCCAATCGATCAGACGATTAACAGTTAAGACCCTAAACCCTTAATTAAGCGACCAATTAAGACCCTACTTATCGGCCGTCTCATCCTTCGTTCGACTTCATTTAAGACCCTACTACCATTACATTAATCCAATTTATAAGTCCATTCTCAAGGAACCTATACATTGGTTTTTTCTTACTCAACAGAAGGTATACGAAATTTCACATGCATATGCCGCAAATAGGGACAGGCTGGACTCGAACTCGAGGCCTAAGTATCTATACTATGTCGGATGGGCAGAGTGACCAATCATTGTGTGCATCCGACAAGTCCCGTCCATCTCCATTTGCGGTATATGAGACTCTCGTTTGTAGATAAAAATTAAAGACTGTAATTTCCTAATAGTTTGAGCTTGCAATTGAGACGGTCATTCTGCGACCGCATCGACATGGTACGAGAGAGAGCCTAAGTTAGATCTCGAGTTCGAATTCAACAGTTCCCATTTGCGGCATATGCATATACAAATTTTGCATACCTCCACCTGCATGCATCTGAGGGTGAGGCGGGTCATTCTGCGTATCGGACAGTTTTATGTCACAGAATTTTGGATCAGAATGATTAGAGCATTAATGAGGACCCGAACTTCTTTCCGTAGAGCGTTATTTATTTTTTACATAAATTGAGTTGAGAATATATCCTGTTTGTGTAGCATTTCCTTCATAATGAATCGAAGCTTAGGATTAATAATGATAATGCCTGTACTCCTTCCTGCTTGACTTCTCTTCCCTAACTAATTAAGTCTTCCTGTTTATGGAGCATCTTTTTTTCGATAAAGAATTGAAGCATATGATTGATGATGATGATGATGATCCTTAGGTGAAAATTTTATCAATCTAACAATGCTGAATATTTCTTGGGGATCATTACTGCCTATTTCATAAATACTACTTTCTTGTGGATAGGGGTGCCATTAGGCAATTCCACCAAATTCGATATATTTCCAATCACCTATACCTTCTTCAACTGCAGGTGGATGGGTTGGTTTCTTCTCGTATGACACAGTTCGTTATGTGGAGAAGAAAAGGCTGCCATTCTCAACTGCACCGAAAGATGATAGAGGCCTCGCTGACATTCATCTTGGACTGTATGATGATGTTATTGTTTTTGATCATGTGGAGAAGGTACCTACACTTGTCTACTTAAAAATAATAATTTGTTACATGCTGATATTCTATTTATGGATTCATTATTTTATTGCTTACTTTCAAAACAAATCACAGAAAGTTCCTAAGTTGTGTAATTTACAGAAATGACTCAAGTCATTGGAAAAACATGACTGAAATTAAACACCTGCTACCCTTCCTGCATGTACTTTAATCAACTTGAATGCTTATCATTTCTGATTTCTCCATCTATGCTTTGTTTGTAAACTACCAATGGCCAATAGTTTTTTTCCGTTTTATTTTGTTTCATGTTTGAGTCCATCTAGTGATAATACTGTAATTTTTCTATCAGAAAGCATATGTCATTCACTGGGTACAGTTAGATCGATACTCATCTGCTAAAAGGGCTTATGATAGTGGAATGGAACACTTGAAAGCTTTAGTTTCTAAAGTACAAGGCATTGATCTGTGAGTTGGTTTATGAACTTCATATCGACAATACTGATAATGTTACTACATATGCTAATTAATGCATCCTTTCTTCTTCATCTTCTAGGCCTCAGATATCTCCAGGTTGTATTGATTTCTGCACTCATGATTTTCGACATCCTATAGAGAATAGCAACATGACAAATGAGGAATATGTAAAGGCAGTTCTACAGGCAAAAGAACATATTTTGGCAGGGGATATCTTTCAAATAGTCTTAAGTCAACGCTTTGAAAAAAGAACATTTGCTGATCCATTTGAAGTATACAGAGCTTTGAGAGTTGTGAATCCAAGTCCATACATGGGTTACTTGCAGGTTTGATTTTTATTTTTATGTTTTGGCCTTCCCCTTTTTCATCTTTTATAATCTTATATTATATTAATCAGTTTGTCGCCGAGCCATATTTATTTCTTCTTTCTTTGCCCCATTGCAGGCTAGGGGCTGCATACTGGTTGCTTCAAGTCCAGAAATTCTTACTCGTGTCAAGAAGGTAAAGTTACAATGTCTTGTCATCAAAATCTAATTCATCTTCTTGATTTGCTTATATGCAAAAAGAACAACATTCTATGACTGTTACTGACAGAAAAAGATCGTTAATCGGCCTTTGGCTGGGACAGCAAGAAGAGGACAGACGTTTCATGAGGACCAGATGTTAGAGAAGAAGCTGCTACAAGATGAAAAACAATGTGCCGAACATATTATGCTGGTTGATCTGGGCAGAAATGATGTTGGCAAGGTTTCTTCATCCTGATTTACTTCTCTATTACCAAAGTAGATTATATAAAAAATAGCTGAAATTAAGTTTTCCGAGCTTGGTTTAGCATTTACTTTCATTACTATAAAAAATTCTAACTGCAATCTCAAGATTAGATCAAGGAAACCATTTCATTGTTTACTTTCATTTTAAGTACACTTGATTGATTTTCAATATATTGGATTATATATACTGAAATTAATCACCTCATGATTTTTCATTGCTGCTTTGTATAGGTTTCAAAATTTGGTTCAGTCAAAGTGGAAAAGCTCATGGCGGTTGAACGGTATTCCCATGTGATGCACGTCAGCTCAACAGTAAGAATATTTATAAAAATCCAAATTATATCAAGTAATTTGTAACTCATATTTCTTCTAGCTTGTTCTTAATTATGATTAAATCTGGACTAGGATGACGGTAACAGCATCGTTGTGTTTTACTTTGTCTGCCTCACTCATCTTCCATTACAACCAGTACTCTTTCATACATGGCATAACTGTACTCTAGTTATTGCTATATATATATATATATTCTCACAAACAATCCTCGATCGATCAGGAAAAATATTATTCATTATATTGACTGAATGCAGGTAACTGGGCAGTTGCTTGATCATCTAACAGGATGGGATGCTCTGAGTGCAATGCTGCCTGCCGGAACAGTTAGTGGTGCACCAAAGGTAACATTAAAATTGTTGAATCTATTTAATTTGCCGGGTATTAAATTAAATTGGAATTACGAGATGTTAGGGGGAAAACATTAGCTTCTCCTTTGAAATTTACAAATACTATTATTAGAATATCTGAAAACTAAAATTCTCGATTATAAATCCTCTAAATAAGTTAAAATTCTACAAATCTCTTGAATAAAACAAATACCGTAAATATAATATATATATATTCAAAAAATATCTTAACTATATAAGGCATGCTAGAACGCTGCTGCGGATTACATACTATCATAGTGTATTTATGATACAATATATATTATGTTATAATTCAACATATATAAGGCATGCTAGAACGCTGCTGCGGATTACATACTATCATAGTGTATTTATGATACAATATATGTTATGTTATAATTCAACATATGATATCTTATAGCACAACAATGTTGATTAATTTTATATTATAACTATACTGATTTGATTAGGTTAGTACCTGATCAGCTCCCATGCTAGAAACCATCGATAGCGAACATGTGCCTGTGAATATATATATATATATATATATGTTGACAGGCACCTATTCTTATTTAGGCGTGCCGCTGTTGCTCTAATGAGTAAATTATCATATCTCCAATTATCATTGGTACGAACAAAGAAAATTTTTGCTTCTCTTACCGGATGGATGCTTCTTCAACTCAGGTGAAGGCTATGGAACTAATCGATCAACTAGAACCAACAAGAAGGGGGCCTTACAGTGGCGGTTTTGGAGGGATTTCATTTTCCGGGGATATGGACATAGCATTGTCTCTGAGGACAATAGTCTTCCCCTCGGGAGTTCACTACGACACAATATATTCCTACAAAGACGGCGCCAGACTACGCAAAGAATGGATAGCTCATCTCCAAGCTGGAGCTGGAATTGTAGCCGATAGCCAGCCTGACGAGGAGCTAATAGAGTGCCAACACAAGGCTGCCGGTCTCGCCATGGCCATTGATCTTGCCGAGTCTGCATTCGCAAAGGGCACAAAGCCGGTGGCCGGCGCAATCAACGGCTGCTGTTTTCCAGGTCAGCAGTTCATTAGGCTGAATGGGTATGTTAATTAGTGTCTCCCTCTTTTATACATGAAAGACTACTCTTTTTCATGTGTATGTGTTGTTTATTGTATTATCATTGAACTAAGCCTAACAAAAACCTCCTTATTTTCGATGGTTTTTTGTTGGGCTTAGTTTTTTCTGATATATGACTGTTGGGAGTTGGATATAAAAGGAGTTTTTATGGATATATATTCAAGTGAAGGTATTTAATTATAGTGCTGGTTGGAATAGTAGGCATTACTGAGTTAAATTCTTTTTTTAATCTATCACATTAGTTATTTTAATTATTGCACTTCTTTTATGCTTTGTTATTTTTGTCTTTTTGTTAAATAGTTAAGAGTGAATCTTTCTCATTATTAGTAATATTTTCTTACATAAATTAGGGGGTTTTTGAATGAAATTAGATTCTTCACTTAAATTACTATTCATGGGGTGTGCTTGTAAATTCTTGGTCGAATTTAATAGTTTATAAATTTTATGTGTGGCAGGCAGAACCTGAGACTTTTGTTATTGTTACGTACGAAATTTAGAATTAGGTTAAAAGCCCAAGGTAAAACGAGGAATGGGCCTGGCAATAGGGTTGATTGAACTGGCTGAAGGACACCGTGAGGAAATCAAGGAAAATAAATTTATTTATTTATTTCTAAGGAAAATTCAGGACGGAAGGTCTTCAGGTCGAGAGGTCTGCAAGACGGAAAGACCTCAAGTCGGAAGGTCTTCAGGTCGGGAGGCCTTCAAGATGAAAGACCTCAAGTCGGACGGTCTTCAGGTCGGGAGATCCGCAAGACGGAAAGACCTCAAGTCGGAAGGTCTTCCGGTCGGGAGGTCCGCAAGACGGAAAGACCTCAAGTCGGAAGGTCTTCAGGTCGGGAGGCCTTCAAGATGAAAGACCTCAAGTCGGACGGTCTTCAGGTCGGGAGATCCGCAAGACGGAAAGACCTCAAGTCGGAAGGTCTTCCGGTCGGGAGGTCCGCAAGACGGAAAGACGATGAGTCGGGAGGTCCTCGAGACGGAAAGTCGTTGAGATGGGATATCCGCAGATCGGGTAAACTGTAGGTCGGATAGAAGGAGGAGTCGGACAAACACGGAGGCCTTTGATCAAAGACAGGGGGCGGTTGATATGGAGGTCGGCCCAAGTGGGGTCGGGCGAAGAAGTAGGTCGGACGAAGGACGAAGTCGGGCCAAAAGAGCGGAAGGTCTGTGGTCGGCTCAAGGAGTGAAATATAGGGAATTTTGATCTGCTGGGGACACGTGTCAGCATAAGAAAGGTTGGAAGACGGTTGAGAAGGAGACGTTGTAACCGTTCGGGTGACGGTTTTCAGTACGGTTTCCCAGGGAATATTTAAGGATTTGGATCATCATTTGGCAAGGTATCTTCAATCAACTTCAACAAAGCAAAGTCAGATTTGGGGATCACCACTTTAAATTTCAGTCTTTTATTTTCCAGTTTATTTTCTGTACCGTACAGTGTTTAGAGATTCCTAATCTCAGGCACTAATTAATCAAGTTTAAGGATATTTCTATATCTTTGAATTTTACTTTATTTTTGTTGAAAAAATACATCAACAAATTGGTGACCACAGTGGGAGCAAGACAAAATTGCTCATTCCAATTCCGGCGATAATTTCATACGTCTTAGATCCGGCCGAATCATCGGAAGGGTCCATATGGCAGGGTCACAACCGCAAGCATCTTCGACACCGGTGGGAGAATCCGTTCCACCACCCATTGTGCCAAATGCCGGGGAAATCCCACAACCACCAACTGATTGGTGGTCTTATGTTCAACAAATGAACAACCAGCATACCTTGGTTATGCAGAATATGTTGCGTGAGCAACAAACGAACATGTTGCGTGAGCAACAGAGTCAGTTGCAGAACATGATAGATCAAGCATTGTCAAGGGTTAGTCTTCAACCCACTCAAACGCCACCAGGAGTGTCACCGTCCAGACCACAGGCAAATTTCGCAGGGCCATCATTCGTGGATAGTACATTCCCAAGTGCCACAAATCCCAACCGAATGGATCGGGGAAAAACTCCTTTGACTTTTCCCAACAATGTTCCACTGGGACCAAGGGTTACCAGTTCGCAGCCGAACAATACAAGGGAGGACAGGCCTGAAGGATATATACATGATCCGATTCATATTCCTGTGCAGGATCCGTTCCAGGTTCCTGATCATCAACGCTTTCATGTAGATCCTGATGAGATTGCACATATATTAAGGGATCAGTATGGATTAACTCCTCAGATGGCTAACCGCCCTGCATATCAAAGACCTTTCCCAGAAAGGATCATTCATGAACACCCTCTCCCAAGGAATTTTCGACCACCCGACTTTCATGCATTCTCAGGGGAGGACGGATCTTCCACCATAGAACATGTTGGTCGGTTCACAGCACAATTAGGAGAGGTTGGCAATAACCCTTTTTATAAGTTACAGCTGTTTGGTTTGTCTCTTACCAGAACGGCGTTTTCATGGTTTGTAAGTCTACCTCCTGGACAAATTCAGACATGGGAAGGATTGGAGATGGCATTTCACGCTAGATTCTTTAATCCTTTACCAGTTGTTTCTTTAACTGATTTACTTGAATTGAGACAGTATCCAGAAGAAACTGCTTCACAGTTTATAGAAAGGGTGCGATTGATGAAGGGACGATGTCCTACGGTAATCAGTGAGAAAGAGATGACCAATTTAGTGGTCCGGAATATGCATAATCGTTTAAGAAAGGCACTGACTGCCCTGGATGTTGAGGATTTGGCAAATCTTGCATCCAAGGCAGGACGTCTAGAGTCTTTGTTCAGAGAGGAAGATCAGCATAACAGGCGTAATAGAGGCCAACATATGGCGAGTATGGGAACAGAAACATGCGACTTTGATTTTAATCAGTCAGAAGAGATGGCAGCCGAAATCCTTTCTGGAAAACCGTATGTATGTCCTAAATTGAAGCCAGTACCAGGATCTGAAGGAAAGGAGCAACCGACCTTTGATAGTTCGAAAGCTGATGAAATCTTTGATATCCTACTGACTGATGGGCAGATCCGTATTCCAAAGGGCCAAAGACTTGCCACTAAAGAAGAAATCAAAGGGAGACCATATTGTAAGTGGCATAATTCTTTCACACACACTACAAGTCAGTGTACTCATTTTAGGAAGGAAATTCAAAAAGCCATCAAGACAGGTCGGCTCAAATACATCACTTTAGGTGTAGACCAGCAACCATTTCCGAAAGTAACAACTGCAATGGTTGACATCCAACCAAGTTCGGAAACAAGGAAAAGTTCGGTCAATAGTGGACAAACAGGGGAGCAAACTCAGGCAAGTCCCGGAAAAAAGAAAGGGAATCAGCCAAATAGCAGCCGACCGGAAGAACGACTCAAGGTTGTTGAAAGGCCAGTCGCTGAAAAGTGGGACCGTCCAGACGGTTCTTTTAATGTGGAAGTGAAGGAAAAGGTTTTAGTGAGAGACCACCCGACCAGAAAAACGGGTTCAGTCGGGAACGATTGGGCTCGAAATAAAAAGCCTTTACCCGTTGATATAGATCCTCGTTTCCCAGGTATGAATCGTACACAGATTCGCAATGCCAAACGCAGGTATGCTGCAAAGTATGGGAAACGAGTTCCTGCAGTGCAACAAAGAACCGACGAACAAAATGCGGCCGACCACTTGACAGGGGATCAGTCCATTAGAGTCTTTACAGAACAAACGACCGACGAGCAGGGAGCGGCCATTCAGTCTCCAATAAGTCGGTCCAGTCGGGTCTGGTCAGGAAAGCAACCGAAGGACGGATTAGGAGCTTCCGACTATACCAAAAGAAGTTCGTCGGGACAGGGGAAAGGTAAAGGAATGGCAGATGAAATAATTAAAGGTTTTAGATGCCAACATTGTGAACGGATCAACATCAATCCATCTCTGGAAGAATTTCGTATTGAATCCTTGACGGTTCAATCTCGAAATGAGACGAAGGAAGAAGTGGTGCCTACAGAGGAAAATTCAAGATCTGTTAAATCTCGTCTGGGACCACGAATCCCTTGTCGAATGACAGAGGTTAACCAGATGAGTGATGAATCGACGTGGGCGAGTCTGGTAGATGATACTATGGACGAACCTTTATGGGCATTCTTGGCAGATGGCGAATTAGAGGAAACAGAGTGGGCAAAGATTACAGATTCTGAGCCTCAGTCGGAAGCACCTTCAATTGTGTTTCCTCCTATTCCAGAGGGTGCGAACTCCCATTTGAAACCCCTGTATGTTAATGCTCACATTTGTGGGAAACCAATCACAAAGGTTTTCGTGGATAATGGAGCAGTCTTTAATGTTATGCCATTGAAGACTCTCAAGAAGCTAGGGAAAGGAATTCATGATCTGTCCCCTGTGGAATTCGAAATGACAAGTTTTACAGGGCAGCCGACCAAGCCTGAAGGTATGATGGTTGCCACAATTGAGGTCGGACCAAAGAAAATTTCCACTGTTTTCTTTATTGTGGACGCAGATACTACATACTCTCTTTTGCTGGGACGAGATTGGATTCATGCCTCTCAATGTGTGCCATCAACCTTGCACCAACAGTTAATGTTCTGGGAAGGAAATCAGGTCTTTAAAATGGAAGCGAATGACAACCCATTCGACGTAACAGAACAAGTGGAAGAGTCAGTGTTTTATTCTAGTCATTTGGCTCCGATGTCTCAGTTGTATATGGCCAGGGAATACCCAAACAAGGGTTATAAAGTCACTGGCCAGAACTCGATGTTCTATTAAAAGAACACCTTTATTGTATGGCTCATGATAAAGCCACACCCATTTCTGTATAAGTTGTTTGTTATGGAAGATACAACTTTAGAAGTATGTAGTTCTCTTATTAATAAGTTCTATTTAAAACAGTTATTACATAAAGTAGAAAATAATAAAGAGATTCTGGATGTTCACCTCCAAGAAGATGAACAATTTCGTTGGCCCGACTTATTAGAAAAAACAGAACCAACAGCTTCATCACAAGACCCGTTATTGGAGTTTAATTTAGGAACCGAATTGGTTCCAAAAGTGATCAGGTTAAGTGGTTATTTGTCTAAAGAGCAACAAACAATGATGCTTGAAGTTATTAGAAACAACATTGATTGTTTAGCGTGGGATTATTCAGAGATGCCTGGTTTGACAAGAAGTCTAATAGAGCATCGATTGCCCATCAAAGAAGGTTGTAAACCTTACAAACAACCTCCAAGGCGAATGAGTCCAGATCTGATGCCTCAAATCAAGGAAGAAATCCAAAAACTTCTCAAAGTGGGTTTCATTCAACCTTGCCGTTATGCGGAGTGGCTGGCTAATATTGTGCCAGTGGTCAAGAAAAATGGTAAGA
Source organism: Andrographis paniculata (assembly GCF_009805555.1). Taxonomy (NCBI): domain Eukaryota; kingdom Viridiplantae; phylum Streptophyta; class Magnoliopsida; order Lamiales; family Acanthaceae; genus Andrographis; species Andrographis paniculata. The sequence goes on along the minus strand of NW_026137502.1, from coordinate 3,360,389 downwards.
TAAGGATATGCATCGACTTCAGGGATTTGAATCTAGCTACCCCTAAGGACGAATACGTGATGCCTATGGCCGACATGCTGATAGATGCAGCAGCAGGGCATAAAATCCTTAGTCTGATGGATGGCTATGCAGGTTATAACCAAATATTCTTGGCAGAAGAAGACATTCCTAAGACAGCATTCAGATGCCCAGGGGCTTTGGGTATTTATGAATGGACAGTCATGCCATTCGGGTTAAAGAATGCAGGGGCAACTTACCAAAGAGCCATGAATTCAATCTTTCATGATTTAATTGGCAGATCTATGGAAGTGTATATTGATGATGTTATAGTTAAATCTGCCAGTTTTGACGAACATTTGAGAGATCTTGAAGAGGCATTTGAAAGAATGAAGAAGTACAAGTTGAAGATGAATCCAACCAAATGTGCTTTTGGAATATCAGCCGGGAGCTTTCTAGGATTCTTAGTTCATGAGAGAGGAATTGAAATTGATGCCAACAAGGCTAAAGCCATTCTTGATAGTCGGCCACCCAAGACGGTTACAGAAATCCAAAGTCTGTTGGGTAAGGTGAATTATTTGAGGCGTTTCATTTCTAATGCTGCTGGCAAGGTCAGACCCATTACTAAATTGTTGAAAGCTGGAAAAATTGCCTTTGAATGGGGTCCCGACCAACAAACGGCTTTAGATGCTATCAAGCAGGCATTGGTTCACCCTCCAGTCTTGATGCCTCCCAAACAAGGTCGGCCACTCAAACTTTATTTGGCAAATACATATGAAGTGGTTAGTTGTTTATTGGCGCAGGATGGTGATGACGGGAAGGAAAGGGCAATTTACTATCTCAGTAAAACCCTTACAGGACCAGAACTGAATTACACTATCCCAGAAAAAATGTGTTATTCATTGGTCTTCGCTTGCACTAAACTCGAGCATTATTTGCTGCCCAGAAGAGTTGAGGTCATATCAAAGGTGGATCTCATCAAATTGATTTTACAGAGACCTACTATGAAGGGCAGACTCATGAAATGGGCCATCAAATTGGCTCCTTTCGATCTTCACCATTCCCCACTGAGGGCAATTAAGGGACAAGCAGTAGCCGACTTCTTGGCAGAATTCTCACAAGTCGGGTATTCTCTTTGTGATAGTGTCCGACCATTTAGTTGTGCATCATATCTGGATAATCTACAGGTCGGATGTGTGCCTTATATAAGTACCAGAACATGGTTGATGTTCTTTGATGGTTCTACCTCTGGAAACAAATCGGGGGCAGGGGTCTTTTTGCAAGGACCTGATGGTCAAAAGATCAACTTACAACTACGATTGGAATCCATGACCCATAATTCGGCAGAATATGAAGCTTTAATTTTGGGTTTGGAGGCTTTAATTGCCAGGAAGGTCCAGTCTGTAATCATAAGGGGGGATTCTCAATTAGTAGTCAACCAGGTAAACAATCAATATGTGTGCAATTACCCTCATCTTCGCAGATATAGGGACATTGTGAGTCGGTTACTGACAAAAATCTCAGAAGTAATAATTGAGTTCATTCCGAGGGAAGAAAACCAACGTGCTGATGAATTGGCTCAAAGGGCATGTAAAGGAATTCTGGAGGATATGTGGTCGGAGGTCAAGTCGGGCATAGAAGGAAAGACAGACCCGATCTGCGAAGTTACGGTCGGGCAAGAGGATATTGGACAGGACCCCGACTGCGAAGTTACGGTCGGGCAAGAGGATATTGGACAGGAGCCCGACTGCGAAGTTACGGTCGGGCAAGAGGATATCGGTCAGGAGTCCGACTGCGAGGTTACGGTCGGGCAAGAGGATATTGGACAGGAGCCCGACTGTGAAGTTACGGTCGAGCAAGAGGCTGTCGGTCAGGAGCCCGATTGTGAAGTTATGATCGGGCAGGAGAGTGTCGGACAGGAGCCCGACTGCGAGCCTGTCGGGCAGGAGACGGTCGGTCAGGAGCCCGATTGCGAAGTTTTTTTCGGACAGAAGTCCGATGGCGAAACAGTGTCCGATTGGAGAACGGAGCTTATCCTGTATTTACAGAATCCTGGTGCGAGTGTTTCAATTGCGATACGATTGAAGGCTTTACGTTTTCAATTGATAAATGGAATTTTGTACAAGAGATCATTTGAAGGTTTACTTTTGAAATGCTTGGGATCTAAAGAAGCTCTAGAAGTGATGACAGAAGTACATGGTGGGATATGTGGAGCTCATCGGGCAGGTCTCAATATGAGATGGGCCATTCATCGCTTGGGTTTTTTCTGGCCTAAGATTTTTGAGGATTGCATACAATTTGCAAAAGGCTGCCAGGAATGTCAGAGACATGGAAACTTAAATCATTTGCCAGTAACCGAATTACAATTCTTGGCAAAACCATGGCCTTTTAAATCGTGGGCTATGGATATTATTGGTAAGATACATCCTGCTTCATCGAAACATCACTGTTTCATTTTGGTCGCGACTGATTACTTTACCAAATGGGTGGAAGCGGTTGCTTTGAAAAATGTGGATCAGAAAGAAGTGATAGACTTCGTTTTGCACCAAATTATTTACAGATATGGTATTCCTCAGTCTATAACAACCGACCAAGGCTTGGTCTTTACAGGGGAAAGGTTCTCTAATTTCTTGGCAGAATTCGGTGTTCGGTTACATCATTCTTCACCTTATTATCCCCAAGCCAATGGACAGGCGGAAGCAGCAAATAAGATTATCATTGGGATTATAAAGAAGATGATTGAAGGGAACCCAAGAAAGTGGCATTTGTTATTGTCTCAGGCTTTATGGGCACATAGAAATACCAGAAATACGGCCACAGGGTTCTCACCTTACCAACTTACGTTTGGCCAAGATGCTGTTTTACCAGCCGAAATTCGAGTATCATCCGGCCGAACAGAATTTACTGATAGTGATCTTACAAAGGAATACCAACAACTTATGTTGCAGCAGTTAGAAGATTTGGATGTTAACCGTCTCCATGCAATAGATCGAAGTGTGAAACAGAGTGAAATCAGAGCAAGGAGTTACGGAAAGAAAGTTCTTCACAGGACATTCCAAAAAGGAGACCTAGTCTGGAAGACCATTCTTCCTACATATAAGAAAACTGATCAATTGGGAAAGTGGTCACCGAATTGGGAAGGACCATACATTGTTCAAAAAGATATTGGAAATGGCGCGTTCATTATTGTAAATCATGAAGGTAGAAGAGTACATGATTGTATTAATGCTAAATATCTGAAGAGGTATTATCCTGCCTTTTCAGATAACAAAACTGCCTGAAACCACATATTATTCAGAACCCATTTATGGGGGTTCGAACCTACTGGAAGGTTCATTTCTGTTAGTCATCGTGTAGTTGTGAGAAATTTTCTGTCTCTGAATCAGACTTTTCATCCCAGTGAGTGGATATTAGCTCTGGTTTTTCTTCAATAAGATCTTCCAAGTCTGGTCGGTACCTTTCCCATTGGCTTTGCATGTCATCTAGATCTTGGTGGGTACGTGCTTGCATGTCTGTTAGGGCTTGATGTTCACGGTCAACAATGGTACGCAATCTTGAAAAGACTTTTCGTTGATTGGAAAATATGTTATCCCAACCAAGGTCTGGAAGTATGGTTGCTGCATGATTTTCAATCATTTCCATGTGATGATGGAAATCAGGGATGCGGCTGAGGATGTCACGAAGAGGTTCATACCCCTCAATGACTTTTTCCATCAGGCGGATGACGCGATGAATAGTTCTTCTACCTCGTTGGGAGAATCGGAATTTGAAGTCTAGTTGCTTGAGTATATATAACAAGTCTTCTGCATGGCCTCCAATAGGGTGATTACCTACAAAGAAGGGTTGAAGAACACCCTCCCAGTTGCTTGATGGAACATGAGGTCGGTCATTCGCCATGTTTGTTCACACTTTCAGTGTTTTGATTTTTAAAATATGCCTGGGAATATGTTTCTTAAAATGTGAGAAACAGTGTGCTTTTAAAGAAAGAGTTTGGTTCGTTTCCTATAAAGCTGGGAATTGAAAGGTGATCCTTGTTTTGAGAGAAGAAAGAAAAAATGGATTACTAAGTCAGTTGTTGTTACAAAGGGGGAAATATTACAACAGTGCCCCTAGGGCAGTTTTTATCTGTGTCCATTTGTTTTCATCCCTGGATAGCCTTTTGGTATTGGCAGCCGTCTGATATCTTCTGATGAATTGGGATCGGGCTTGGGTTTTCAGCTCTTGATCCAATTCAGCCTCATTTTTGGTATACTTCTCAAGCAGATGCTGTTCATTGGTAATTTGCTTATCCAGGGTAGACTGTTCTTTCCTCAGCTCCCGCAATTCTGCCTCCTTTTTCTGAATGCCATCATCAACCAGAGCTTTCGTGCTAAGGAGACCACCCAGTCTTCCAGTAGTTTGCTGAAGGGATTCTCGAGTCTTGGCCAAAGAGTTCTCCAGCGTTGTTTGATCGAAGTCGGGCTGGGGGGTTTCGGCTGACAGAAGGCCAATGACTACTACTTCAGTCTTGAGCTCTGTAAGTCTTTCCATCAGCCGATGCAGAATGGGGACGGCTGGTGATTCCGTTGGAGTGTAAAAAAGAAGGCCACCAACCGTCTGAATGAGTTTGTCCAATAAGTCGGACCTTAGTTCGGACAGGGGACGGTTAATGGCCTCAGTGAACACAGTCTGGGCCTCCGCTGGAACCGGAACAGTCGATAGGACGGCTAAGTCCGAAGGCCCCTGCAAGTCCTACAATGTCAATAAATATTCCAAGGGGGTTGCAAATTTGTTCAAAGAAGATATGTGGTACCTCTGGGCGGACTGTTGTCAGTGAGGGGGGTAGCAATGAGGTCGGTCGAGCTGGGCAGACAGCTGGTATAACAGCAGCCGACTCGTCGGCTGCTGCGAATGGTCGCTGAGGTGCCGACCTGGGTCCCTATGGCAAGTAGTATTGGAAACAGTTAGTGTTTTTCGAAAGAAAAGTTATGACCTGGATTGGATCTTACCAAATTCACAGAAGTCTCCGAATCGGATGAAGACATTTCTTCCATTTCTGGAGGTTGGGCTGCCACAGGTGGTTCTTCTGCCTGCCATTCGATGGCTAGGGGGGGCGCCGCTGCTGGTAGGGCGGTTGCAGGTTGGACGGCTACATCTAGAGCCACTGCAGCCAGGATCTCTGGGGCACCTTCGATTTCGGGATCAGCAGCATCAGGGATGTCGTTCTGAGGGTCAGCTTCGGCGAGGGCGGCTGGTTTTTCCTTTGATATAGATGAGTCTGATGCCATGTATGACGGCCGACCCATCTGGGAAGTAGTCCCCTCGCTGTCAGAAGAGACCCCTGCTGCTGATGGGATGGGTGTAGGTGTCTATGGAAAAATCATGAAGATGTTTGTTGTTAAATATATTAAGGTTGATCATCCGAATCTTAAGTCTTGCTGATAAGGAACTTACTGGTTCTATAGGCACTGTTGGTAAAGATTGTTTCCTGGTCGGGGGCCTGGCCCGACCACTCCTCGGTACGGGAGGAGGGGTTTGCCTCCGCGTCGGGTCCTCCGCCCGACTGCTCATTGGCAAGTTGGTCTGGACCAAAGGCCCGATTGAATGGTCGGTTGGTGCTGGCGTCGGTTGCTTGGTCGGTGTCACCAAGGTCGGTTCTGGGGAATGAAATGAGTGAAATCAAAGTTATGATATAGTGAAATGGTTCACGGTGTTAAGAAACATTACCAATTCGGGGTCGGGTCCTTGCTGACGTCCTAGTTATTCCAAGGTCTGCTAGTGTTTGCTGGTCGGTCTCCGAGGTCGGGGGTGTGTGCAGCTGGGAAGTTTTTCTTTTGCGCGTGGGACCCCCAGATCCGATTCCCGGGGCGGTTGTTTGTTTTTGGGTGCTAGTATGTATCGCCGCCCCTAGAACCAGTCCTTGGGGAGGGAGGAGTACGTTCAGCAACCGACCCTCATCAGGGGATATCAGGGACCATACGACCGACCACCATTCATTGAAAGTATCTACACTCTCAGGGTTGGAGCGGAAGGGAATATAAGAATTGGAAATTATATACGTGGTAAGCTGGGAGATATAAGAAGGGATTGAATTAGAAAGGACTCGTCGGTCGGGACTTTGAAAAATTATTTGGGGACCCGCGACGGGTCCGGGGATACCTTGGCAACAGCCGAACTGACGCGCCATGAATTGAGGTTCATAGTTAAAAGTGTAAAAAGTTTTCTGCCCTTTTTTATCAAGTTTCTTGCTACTAAAAAGAGACCTGGGTTTGAGGGCGACGTCCCAGGCGAAAGGATAGGTGGGATGAGGACAAGGCTCAGGAGTCGGAAGCGGGTTTGGTACTGGAAAGGGCCAAAAATGGTCGGGAGCATAACCCGCATACTTTTTATACATAGAAAATCGAGAGTTACTGCGGGTATCTGTTAAAATGGCAGTTATTATTGGATCGGATGATTGGAGTTTATTGCGTCCTGAGCAGAGTCGGTTGAGGACTAATCCTAAATGTTTTTCAGATGTTGGCATAGTGGGCGGAGATCCTAAGTTAAACGCGTTGGGAAAGTAAAGACGGAACCAAAGTTCTAAAAACCAAAAAGGACCCGACGCGGCAGTGTCTAATTTCCTATTATCGTTATCTGTTAAACGAAGGCTAACCCGGGTGAGTCCTTCAAACAGATTGGCTAAAAATAGGGTACCAAGGGAGAAGAACCGACCTGACGCAATATGAATGGCCAGGTCGAGGTGAGAAGGAAGAACACTTTTGGAAGGAGAAACAATGATGTACCTACAAAGCCAGAACAGAATAAAGGCAGTATGCTCCCGGTCGGTTATAGGAGTCCCTGGAGCCCCTTGCTGGTCGGTTGCGAACTTTGTCCAACCCCATTCCTTCACACCTTGTAAAGACCATCCCGGATGGTCTTCTGATGGCTCCTGCCCATCTAGGGCTCCCATTACAGGGTCTTCACCCACGACTGGGAGATGTGCGATCATGGCCACGTCCATAAGGGTTGGGCCAAAGGGGGCCGAGGGCAAAAGGAAAGTCCCATTTTCCGCATTCCAGAAGGCGGACATGGCCAACAACACCTTCTCATGCAGGTTGATAGGCATGGTAGACAGTAGTATTGCTTGGTCGATCTTTTGGGATCGCCATTGGGTCTGGAAGTGTTCTGCTACTCGTCGATACCAAGCACGATACAGATCTTTTGGGTCTGTGAGATGGGTCTTGATGCTGTCTCGGATGCGAACTGCTTGGTAGTTGGGATTGTTGATAGCCAAGGCGTTGCGAGATTCCAAAACTTCCCTCATCCGATTTGAATCTTCGGGAGTAGTGCAATATGGACGGATCGTCGGAGTTAGTACTTTCGAGGCTGAAAATGGACCTTCTGGAAGGGTTCCGTCGAAAGGAAGGGCAGGAATGTATTGATTCGCCATAGTTAGAATGTTTTGGGATTGTGATTCACACAGGCTTGTATTGCGAAGAAGGAATAAACCTGGAGTGTTGCAGTAACTGGTGTAGTTGCTAAGGGAGTTTCTCGAGAAGGTAGTGCTTTATGAACTTCCAAACATTTATTGGCGTTTGAAAGTCCCTTGGCGGCGGGCAAGTTGTTACGTACGAAATTTAGAATTAGGTTAAAAGCCCAAGGTAAAACGAGGAATGGGCCTGGCAATAGGGTTGATTGAACTGGCTGAAGGACACCGTGAGGAAATCAAGGAAAATAAATTTATTTATTTATTTCTAAGGAAAATTCAGGACGGAAGGTCTTCAGGTCGAGAGGTCTGCAAGACGGAAAGACCTCAAGTCGGAAGGTCTTCAGGTCGGGAGGCCTTCAAGATGAAAGACCTCAAGTCGGACGGTCTTCAGGTCGGGAGATCCGCAAGACGGAAAGACCTCAAGTCGGAAGGTCTTCCGGTCGGGAGGTCCGCAAGACGGAAAGACCTCAAGTCGGAAGGTCTTCAGGTCGGGAGGCCTTCAAGATGAAAGACCTCAAGTCGGACGGTCTTCAGGTCGGGAGATCCGCAAGACGGAAAGACCTCAAGTCGGAAGGTCTTCCGGTCGGGAGGTCCGCAAGACGGAAAGACGATGAGTCGGGAGGTCCTCGAGACGGAAAGTCGTTGAGATGGGATATCCGCAGATCGGGTAAACTGTAGGTCGGATAGAAGGAGGAGTCGGACAAACACGGAGGCCTTTGATCAAAGACAGGGGGCGGTTGATATGGAGGTCGGCCCAAGTGGGGTCGGGCGAAGAAGTAGGTCGGACGAAGGACGAAGTCGGGCCAAAAGAGCGGAAGGTCTGTGGTCGGCTCAAGGAGTGAAATATAGGGAATTTTGATCTGCTGGGGACACGTGTCAGCATAAGAAAGGTTGGAAGACGGTTGAGAAGGAGACGTTGTAACCGTTCGGGTGACGGTTTTCAGTACGGTTTCCCAGGGAATATTTAAGGATTTGGATCATCATTTGGCAAGGTATCTTCAATCAACTTCAACAAAGCAAAGTCAGATTTGGGGATCACCACTTTAAATTTCAGTCTTTTATTTTCCAGTTTATTTTCTGTACCGTACAGTGTTTAGAGATTCCTAATCTCAGGCACTAATTAATCAAGTTTAAGGATATTTCTATATCTTTGAATTTTACTTTATTTTTGTTGAAAAAATACATCAACAGTTATACTATTTAATTTTTTTAGGAAATTCTCTTAATTTTTGTTACCTGCAATGAGTATTTGGTCCAAAATCAAATAGAAATTAAGGGATTCAAATCGCTACACTTCGAGTATATTTTACATAAATTTTAAATATCATGATCTCAACGTCAATTGCTTATGAGACATCCAACAAGTATCTGTGTATATAAATAATGATTTCTGTCCGTACGTATGTTTGAGCAGCGATTGTGAATTTTTACGTCATAAAAAAAAATGATTTATACTCGATGTAATGAACCACTGTTTTCTTTGTATTTCATTACCTATCTGTCGCACTCTCTATCTCCCTTCTTTTTTATTGCGCACCAACATATATATATATATATACATCGCACAATTATACATCATCAAGACATATATCTCTATTATCTACATATAGTAATACATATATTAATATGAACACTAAAATTATTATACAACATCCTTATATATCCTAATATATCCTATAGTATGTATACACAACTCTTGGACATTGGTCTAAAAGTGCTTGAACATGAAGGAGGGTTCAAAGATAAAAGTGGAGTCAGAGCTCCTTGGCCACGGAGCCGCTCAACAGCAATGGAGCTTCAAGCCTCGGAGCCAAAGACGGTTGCCTCCACAGTGCCGAAGGCAACAACTTTCATTAGATTGTAGTGCTTCGACAGGGCCGAAAGCAGTAGCCTCCATGGACCTTAGGACATCAACTCCTTGGACTATGGCTCCCCCACTCCGGAACAATATTTCCATAAGGTCAGAAAGTCTCCATTGGGTTGAAAACAACTACCTCCATTGGACTGCGGTGCTTCCACAAAGTAGAAGAAAGCCAACAACTTCCACGGATCATGGGATAACTACCTCCATTGGCCCCGAGTTAGTAATTTTGTACTGAACATTAGTGATGGGCCTATGTACTTTCATACTTTATTCAAAAAGCTTCATGGAACAAGCCAACAAGAGGAAAATCGAAGATTCAATGTAACTCAAGGCTGATGGAGACACATTCCCGTAGACCGGCTAGGAGTACGATGGAACAAGTCGAAGTAAGCGATAGATCTGGTCCAGAGGCAATGAAAGAAGTTCAGAGCAAATGAAACCCGGTCCGGTGGCAATGGAAACGGTTGAGAATTGATGGAAGGAGGTTATAGGTGGTTGATGGAAGAAGGTTACAAGGCGGTTGAGAGTGGTGGAGGAATAACTGAAACGACTCATTTTAGTGGGAATGGACGGTTATTTTATCTTAGAATTAAAATTAAGAAAAAACACATGACACACGCACAAGAAGATGAACTCGTATATTTATCTATTTTTTTTTTTTCATGTTTTAGTTCCTGTTTATGCATTTTAATTCGAATTACGTACTTTTATGTTTCTAGCATATTTTTATCTCATTCTTAATAGATTTTAAATCCATCAAAATCGGTCGTTCAAACTTGAAGCCTCGTTTAAGATCGAAGCTGCGCAGGCTCCATTGTATGAGCCGCCTCCAATCCAACGACGGACAGACTCTTTGGAGTATTTCCGGAGCCCACACTGACAAATCGACGAACTGTCTTGAAACCTCCGAATTTTAGTGTCCAACAAAAACAATTTAATATTTTTCATATGGATAATAATTTTTTAATATAATATTCTAAATAAAATTAAATATTTAATGTAATTTTTTTTTTTAAAAAAATAACAATAAAACTTCTAGAAACATATGTAAATATTCATATTCCATTAAAAATTATAATGTTTGTTTTGAACTGAGAGTGTTTTATTTTTATTTTTAAAATTTTAAAATATAAATATATATATATATATATATATATCCCTCCCAAATATAATGTGTATTTTGATTATTATTTTTTATGTAATTAAACATCGTTCGGCAAAATACTTGGGTGGGAACTTGGAAGAGGCATCATGTAAAAGTAGGAGGTCAGATTTTAATTTTTGAAAAGCTAAGGGGGCTTACTTAGCAATACACTGCTCCGACGGTACGACGTCGTTCGGACTGTTCTTCCTCTAGTTTTATCCAATTTGTATTCTCAGTCCTCAGAGGCCACAGATTCATTAGTCAGAGCTATCAAATGGCTTCTCTCTTGCTCGGAGCGCCTCCCATGGCTTCCCAATCCTTAGCCCTCTCCTCGTCTCTTTCCTTCTCTAAATCACAGGCGTCACTCAGCGCATCGGTTTCTTCCATTGCTACCTCTGCCTCAGCTCCGACGCCTATTTTCAGTAAGTGCTGATTTCTCATTCGCACCGGCTTCTGTTTTTCGGCGCTTCGTCATCTCTGTTTGTTTATTTTGTTCAAATTAGGCTTCTCGGTTTACTGCGGCAGAGGCGACAAGAAAACCGCACGAGGAAAGCGTTTCAATCACTCCTTTGGGAATGTAAGTTAATCTTCTTCTTCGTTTTTTGTTTTGTTTTCTCCTTAATTTTGATTTTACATTTTATATTTGTATGGTGCGTATAGGCGCGGCCAAGGGACAAGAAGAAGGGGAGAGGACCGCCGAAGGTTCCGGCTCCGGCACTGCCGCCGAGGAAAGATAAGTACGACGACGGTGAGATCGTCCGAATCGAAATCGACGAGTCTTTGTTTACGAATTGAGTGAGTATAAATTAATCACTATGTGAATTGTTGTTAAACCAGCAGTGACAATCACTGATTTTCATTTTGTGCGGTGCAATTGAGAACGAAGGAATCAAAATCCATTTTAACTCTTCCACGCTTGAGATAGATCTATATTTCTTGCTCTTTTTGGAACTGCACAGCACTGCACAAATATATTAGCTGATGAAAAATGTCCATTATTAGTCTCGTTTCAAAAAATTGTGTTCATAATTCGTATTCTAAATTTTCCAGTTTTTCTTCCCGTGTCTTGTTACAATCATATATCTGTAATCTGTGTGCGCTCAAAATGAACACGGCCGTGTTCACCATTTCAGTGATGTTATGATAAATATCTAACTATCTATAATGAGTGAATGTTCACTTTTATTGTGTTGTTGCTAGTTTAGAGATACTGAACTAGCAAAGTTTTCGAGATTGTTTTTATGACGTAGAAACCCACAAATCATGTATAACAGATGATCTAAGGCGTTAGGGGTTGAACTCATAACTTCACGGTCACACATTCAGCCCCACACCACCGGGATGACAATCCATTTTGTTTTTAAGTGATATGAGAGCTGAGTTTGAAGGGAATGTCAAAGGACAACAACAGTTACAATGTATATATGTTTATTTTCAGACGGCATCGTCTGTCCGGACGGAACCCTGTCCCGCTGTCTCATACATACTGTATGTATGTATAAAATAATCCTTTATACATATACACGTGCTCATATATATACATATTTGAGAATAGGGGAATAGAGTTTGTTTTTTTTGAACAGGTGATCTCCTGCGGTTTATTTTTAAGAACTAGAGGAAAGGCTGAAGGAATGCTGAGAACAAGTCCACTGATTTCATGGGGGCTTTTGAAAATATAAGATTTTTACTGTTTATATAATTTTTTTTTCTTTTAAAAATATTAAATAAAATAATTATTTTTATATTTATATTCTCTCCGTCCGTCACTAAAAATCATATTTACTTTTTTGCGTCATTATATTTAATATTAAAAATATTTTTATATTTGTATAATTTTTTTTATAAATATTATCTTATTAGTATTATAAAATAGTAATGAAAGTATTTTTGTAATTTTTTTAAATTTATATTACGTTTTGATGTAATATTTAGTATTCAAAGATTTAACAAGTAAAAAGTAAATGAGATTTTTAATTTATATTACGTGTTTTTAATTCGTGTATTGGCTAAACTTTCGTCCGAACTTAATACTCTGCAAACTAAGCTCAACAAGATAAATCACACTAATCAAACTATGTATAGTAGCATCGGATTTGATCCTTACGGGACTAAGTCAATGTTTTATTTTTATCACTTTTAGTCATCTGAGTACTTTTTTTACCTTGTCCTATTTACGGCCAGTCTTGCCAAAATTTAATAGACTATTTATTTGATTAAAAAAGTATATATGTTTATTTTGTTTCAAGTGAATGTATCATTTTGTTTTATGTTTTTTATAATAAATTAAAAAATTAATAATTTTATTGCTTAGTGAAAATATATATGATAGTTTTAATATTTTTATCTTTAAAAATATAAAAAAATAAATATTTTTATAAAAATTAAAAATATTTTAATAATTAAATATAATTACTTATATTATAATAATAAGTAATATTTTGAAGTATGAATAAAAATGATAAAATAAAACATTGACTTGGACACAGAAAAAGTATATAAATACAATAACCACTAAAAAAATAAAGATAAAAGATAAAAATACAATAGGTATGTATATATGGATGGATGCAAATGCTGAAAGTAGCATAACAGTCAAAACTGTAATGAATACCCAAAATTATATGCCAATAAGTTATGATTCATGTGGGTGTATTTGTTTGGGGATTTGGATTTTAAGTTGGAATTTGAATAGTAAAAATCTTGAATTTGAATAGTTGTATGATGTGATATAAATAGGTGTTGATGTGATATTTTGAATATAAAATTTATTTTTAGTATAATATGAAAAATGAATAGATGTTTGATTTGATGTTTTTTGGGAAAAAAAATGGGATGAACAGTGGAAATCTAATCCAATCCCCCAAACAATCAGATAATGTTGTGTAGGACTCAATCATCAATAACTTTAGGGTTATTTTGGATAGATTGTGGGCTTTATTTTGTTTAAACTTTAAATATTTTAAACTAAGTTGAATAAAATCATATTTGGATGAATACTGTAATTACGTAATATATTTAATTAAAAATAAATTAGACGTCGGATGATCATTTTGGTATTTTAAATATTTTATTACAATAAAACATTGTACATAATATATATTATTTAGAAATAATAAAATTTATACTATAATACAAATAAATAAAAAAATATATTTAAATTAATTTAAATAATTTTATTAAAAATGAAAATTTTAAATATAAATAAAAATATTATATTGAAAAGATATTTAGAAGAGTTTTGAATGGGGTCATATTTGTTAAATATATTTAAAATAATAAATTTATTAAATTAAAAAAAATCATTTTTATAAGATAAAAAAAAATCTATTTGTGTTGGAGACGAAAAAAGTATAAAAACATATAAATAATTTATTTATTCATAATTTACTTTTCAATTCTCAATATATATATATATATATTTTATTTTATTATAAAATTAATGTTAATATAAAATATTATTTATATCTTCACATTAAAAAATCAAATTAAAGAATGATATGAGATGATGTGATGAAAATGATACTGTACTAACAAACAACCCCTGAAATTCTCAAAACTCGGAAAGTTTAACGACGATGGGCCGGCCATTGATCAAAGCCATTTGAAAATATGAATAAACCAAACAAGTACAAATAGTACCCCCAGAAATAAACCCATATCTTTTTTATATAATAGAATTGTTATGATCTACTAAAACGCCGGTTTTCTAGCCTGATTTTGCCTAACTGCAACTGCCCACCAAATCCCACAATTTCCATGGCGATTTCGGACGGTTCTCTGGAGGGGTTGCAGCAGCCGCTGCTTCAGCAGGATGGACAGCAACAGCCGAGGCCTCTGCAGTCCAACGCGACTTCACAGCATGCTCTCGTCGGCTCCAACCTCTGCCCAATCGAGAGCCTTGACTACGAGTAAATGCATTCTCATACGGTGTTTGAATAAACGGAGCGATGGAAATGAATAGAAATTCAGCGACTTTTTATGTTCTAAACGCGACCTGAACTTATTCCAATTCCATGAGCATTCTCAATATTATAGCTCTTGTGTATTGTGTTCGTAGGCTGAGAGTGTTTACAAGTATGAGGAGGATCCATGGGAGACTCGAATTGGTCGATTGATAGTGTTTGATTTTGGTTAAGATTGCTGGTTTTTTGTAGCCTTCAGCAAAATCACTTCTCAATTCAAAATTAGCTCGGCATAAATCGCATTTATGTTTACTCTATTTCTGTTGTGTGTTGTGAATATCACTTACGTGTTTTTGAAGATAAAAGTTATGATTTAACACCCTGAGTGACTGTTTGTAGGAGTTGACTGCCAGTTGTTTGCTAATAGGGTCTTACCCTTATTTATGATTCTGATCAATCTCATGGATTGTATTTGGTGTGTATTTTAGGAGATAATGTAAGAATTATGTACTGTTTTACATTTACTGCTGGTTGGCCATTGACAGCAGTAGGTGGTCTACATGAGATAAAACTTTTCTTCGTTTACAGGATTTTTGAGAATGAGATTTTCAGGCAAGACTGGAGGAGTAGAGGGGCAAAAGAGATATTTCAGTATATATTTATGAAATGGGCGCTATGTTTTCTCATTGGGCTAATAGTTGGTTTCCTTGGGTTTGTCATCAATCTTGCAATTGAAAACATAGCTGGGGTGAAGTTTGTTATAACCTCCGATTTGATGTTTGATGCAGAGTAAGATATTCTTGATTTAAACTTTTAAATGGTTCTGAAACTCACTTTCGGTGTTTTAGTTCCTGTAATTTCAAGGCTTGTGGTTATTGGATACTTTAATTCTTTCCATATGTTTATGTAAGCTATTTTTAAATAACAGTACTGTTTTCTGGAGGTTTATTGATTCAAGCGTATAACGTGACTACCATGCTGCTCTGGAGATACATCCTTTAAGGGTTATATACACTTCTTTGAACACTTCCTCAACTAACCTGTGTTTGCAACAATCTTTATATATGAGACAAGTGGGAATTCAGAAAGGGGAGATGCCATATCAATGCCTTTCTCAAAATCTCTCTCCCAGGTTGTTGAAAGTGATAAGAAGATGCAGTTTTGGATATTATTTTCTGTTTAAGTGCCCCTAACTAATAAATGGGAACAATAAGAATTTTAGTTTTAGCAGAGCTTTTGTTCCTACAAGTTTTTGCAGTGCAATATCTTCATTTTTTTATTTTTTTTTTTTTTCTGTATTTTGGATCCTTCCTTGGTGAGATTATTGTCTTTTCTATTGGACTTATTAAGTTTGAAATGTGGCAGGTACCCTAATGCATTCATTGTGTTTTCAATGTCAAATCTTTGCTTGTCATTACTAGCAGTGCTTTTCACTTCATTAGTAGCTCCTGAGACAGCTGGTTCTGGCATACCAGAGGTCAAGGCTTACTTGAATGGTGTGGATGCTCCTGCTATATTTTCGTTTCGGACTCTGCTTGTCAAGGTATTCTGGGATTTGTGCCCATTTGAAACTCCCTTTCCCTCTCATATATGTATTTATTTGTACCCAAAAGGGTGATGTTGGTTAAATACTCAATCAAGTTAGTATGATACTGAAAAAAGCCACTGAATAAACTATCGTGCAGTATGATAGGTCCCATTGTATTTGATAATTTTGCGTTCGTGCAAGACAACTGTTAGATGGGTATGTAAGTTCCCATGTATTTGATAATGTAGTGTTCATGCAAGGGAGCTGTTAGATGGGTGATTACTTGAAATTTGGTGAATTATTTGTAACAGTTCTACCATATATTTTGTACCTCCCTCTCCAAGTGGATATAAAGATCCCCCCTCCCCTTTTTTATTGCTTTAGTTATTTATTCCATATGATTGAATTCCTTTATTTATTATATTGAACTTTAATTTTTACTTAAAAGTGTATAATATGCAGATAGTTGGAATCATACTAGTTGTTTCATCATCTCTCAATATTGGGAAGGCAGGGCCCATGGTCCATATTGGTGCCTGCGTAGCTGCAATATTGTGCATGGGTGGGTCAAGGAAATTTGTGGTGTGCAGAAATTGGTTTCGAGTTTTCAGAAATGATAGAGATCGTCGAGATTTTATAACATGTGGATGTGCTGCTGGAATGGCTGCTGCTTTTCGTGCTCCAGTAGGTGGTGTTCTGTTTGCTCTTGAGGGAATGGCTTCTTGGTATTACCTAAACATTGCTGTTCTTATGTTCAAATCTCCTAAAACTGGTTTTTTTTTTAGAATGATGCTGAACCATTTTATTATAGAGATATAATAATGTTGTTTACTTGTTTTTTCTAAAATCCTTTATTATCTATGCTTTTATCAATTTTAAAAGACTATGATACTTTTGTGCTGCCTGTTTCATGTCTGGAGAGATTTGTATTCTAGAGATAGAACTTCAATTCTTGGTTGATGGTCTGTAATATACCATTTTGTGTATCTTCACTTATTAAAACATTTAGAATAGAAAATTTTAACAAGATAATTGCAATTACGATGTTTCACCCAATCTGCATAGATCTATATAATGCATGATCTTTATTCTCAATCTGGCATATCTTTAAACAGATATACATAGTTGCTTGAACTTTGGACATGATTTACTTTATAACCATAGTCTTCTGTGTGCTTTTTCTGCAACTGTGACATTTCAATTTGGGCAATGTAAGATTTTATTACTGGTATTAAATAATGAATAGAACTGCTCCCTAACAACAATCCACGTGATGTCGCGTTTACGTTCTTTACCTATGCTTGCATTTTAGTGAAACTCGCGCCGTAGCATGTTTCAGCATTGTTATACTTGATTATGTCCCTAGATTCTATCGATACAACTTGAGGTGTAAGTGAGAACAAAACATTTGTTTTGTACATCTACTGGCAATCTAAAAGCTTGGAATGATAACAGGCATCCCATAACTATCATGATTACTGGTGATTATGTGATTATGCTTTGTTAGATATGTTTTACTGAAACTTGCCTTTATTTTCTCTTGTAGGTGGAGAGGTTCTCTGCTGTGGAGATCTTTCTTTACGACAACTGTTGTTGCTATTGTCCTGCGGGCTTTTATTGACATGTGTTGGAAAGGTGAATGTGGGCTATTTGGTAAAGGCGGCCTAATAATGTATGACGTTACATCTGAAAATATTACCTATCACCTCAAGGATGTACCTCCTGTTCTGCTTCTGGCTGTTATGGGAGGCATATTAGGAAGTCTTTATAATCTTCTTCTTGAAAGAGTTCTTCGAATTTACAAGCACATCAATGGGTAAGGTCTTTATTTATTTATTTATTTTTTTATTGTACAACATGTGTGATGAGATAGATTCATTTCTTCAACTAAATCTCGCCCAGATGGAATTCATGGCTGTTATTACTTGTTTCAGGAAAGGACTTGCGTACAGGTTGCTATTAGCTTGTTGTCTGTCTATTTTTACTTCTTGTCTTCTGTTTGGACTACCTTGGGTTGCTTCTTGTCGCCCTTGTCCTTCTGATGCATCGGAACCTTGCCCGTCTATTGGTCGGTCCGGAAATTACAAGAAGTTCCAGTGTGCTCCTGGTTACTATAATGATCTTGCAAGCCTCTTCTTTAATACAAATGATGATGCAATAAAAAACCTCTTCAGCAAAAACACAGACTCTGAATTTAACCCCAAATCAATGCATACTTTCTTTGCTTGCAGTTTTTTCCTCAGCAGCTTCAGTCATGGCCTTGTGACTCCTGCGGGTCTTTTTTTGCCTTTGATTGTGACAGGTGCTGCTTATGGCCGTTTGGTTGGAATACATTTTGGTTCCAACTCGACTCTAAACCATGGCCTGTTTGCTGTTCTTGGTTCTGCAGCACTCCTTGGGGGATCTATGAGAATGACAGTCTCTCTTTGTGTGATTATCCTTGAACTGACAGATAATTTATTGCTTCTACCACTCATAATGCTTGTCCTTCTCATTTCGAAGACTGTGGCTGATGCATTCGATCGTAATATTTATGACATTATTATGAATTTGAAGGGTTTTCCATACTTGCAGTCTCATGGTGAGCCGTACATGAGGCAGCTGACTGTTGGCGATGTGGTTTCAGGCCCACTTCACATTTTACATGGCATTGAGAAGGTTGGCTCCATAGTACATGTTCTCAAAACAACAGGTCATAATGGGTTTCCAGTGGTATATGAGCCTACAAACTCTTCATTTCCGGTGCTGTATGGTTTAATTCTTCGAGCTCACCTCATTACAGTGTTGAAAAAGAAACCATTCTCTGAAACACCTAGGTCGGTTGATCCGGTTGCCTTATCACAGTTTTCAGCTGATGATTTTGGGAAGGGGGATTTTGGCCCTGTTGACCAAATTGAAGATATAGAATTGTCAGTGGAGGAGATGGAGATGTTTGTCGACTTGTGCCCGTTTACAAACACATCCCCATACACTGTTATTGAAACAATGTCATTAGCAAAAGCCCTCATTCTTTTTCGTCAAGTGGGTCTAAGGCACCTTTTGGTAATTCCACAAGTTCCTCGGGTAAGATGCTTTGTTTTATGCCAATGAAAGGACTTGCTGTTTTGCTATCTTTAGTGATCACTGAAACAAATGGTGCTTTTTATCATCTGTTTTGTTATATATATTTCTACTCACTGTGCTAAAATTTTTTGTATGGATGCTATATATATTGGACGCTCTTTGCTCCGTCAGTCGGATATACACCATGTGTTGTGCGCTGCTGTTGTAATTGGGGTTTACTGTATTTTTCATATCTTAGACCATTCTGATAAGAACCTCTCTAACTTGATGTTTCTTGCATCTTGTAGAGTGAGCCAGTTGTAGGCATTCTGACGAGGCACGATTTCATGGCAGAACACATCCTGAAATTGTATCCCCGCATGACGCAGAGCAATTCGAAAAGATTGAGACTCCAATTGCCTTGGTTGCTATGACCAGTAATGTGGGTAATCTTTTCAACTCTTTAAAACGCACACCATAAAAATGCTTAGAAATGCAAGCTGCTGCGTGTGCTATGACACCAATTCTTGCTTTTCCTGTGAGCTCAATGGTGTCATCCTGGGGGTCATGAGATGAAAGGTGCGGATTTTGTTGCATTCAACCCATATGCCTATATATATAAATAATACCAGTTACATTGCTTTGGAAACAAAGTAGCAGAGTAGAATCCACAGTTTAGACATTAACACGCTCCTAATGTATATATATATATATAGTTGAGCTATTTATTTATTTGTTTTCCTTCTCTCCCCAACATTTACTGGTTTTGGGTAATAATGACTGTTGACATGAGAGGACAGTTGAGCTTGTTTTTAAGTTTTGCTTGAGTAGTTGCCACATGAAACTTCTAAAAACAGTGTAGGATGATTTTGTCCTATTTCTTTAGCTTGTGTAGCAAGACATGCTTTTTGTAGATACAAAGACATTTGATATGTAGATGATGACCATTACAGTAGCGGGGAAGAGGTCAAATTGAGGTTTCTTGCTTGTACTAGATTAATTGTCTTCTAGGGTGAGTTATAATATAATATATGTTAATATATATAAGGGAAAAAATCAATTTTGATCTCAATATAATCAAAATTTATCAATTTTAGTCTCAATATAAATAATTTCAATCAATTTTGGTCTCATTATAAACAATTTCAATTAATTTTGGTTCTACCGTTAAAAAACTAACGGCAATTGCTGACGTGGACATAACGGAGGTGACGTGGCAGTTGACCTGAAAAGTACACGGCCATGTACAATTATATACGGTCAGATCATGTATATTTCAGTGTATAATTATACATGACTATATTGTTACACGGCCATGTACAATTGTCATAAGTATATGGAGCATTGTGTAACGTGTCCGAAAGCTGATACGCCCGTGGCCTAGCCACACCCGCGTTGAAGCCCCGTCCCCTGTGTGCAACCCTACAATATAGGAGAATAATGCGGAACGTACCTACATCAACATATAAGTCATCAATAAAATAGTTCAAAAAAAAAAAAAAAAAAAAAAAAACCTAATGTTGAATAAACGGAGCAGTCTTTCAAATTAGGGTTTCTAATTCATAACAACAATAGTTCAAAAAACAGAATCCAAAATATACTTCCAAAAACAAAACCTAATGTTGAGTAGATATATAAAGGCATGTCAAGCATGGGGTGGTGTATGCAGAGGCAGATGTGGCTGCTCGGGATCTTCCATTAACGAGACTGTCTGGTCCTGAACATGAGATATCTGCACATCTACAGTGTCAACAATCTGGACTTCATTAGTATCATCAGCTGGATGTGTGTCGCCCTTGTCCTCCTCCGACGATGTAATAAAATTAGGAGGGGCTGGAACCGGGATCGAAAAATGAGTGCATAGTAGGTTCATCACGTCTCTCATCCACCGAACCTCGGCGCGTAGCTCAGTCATGTCTTTTCGGAGCTGCCGGCAATTGAATGATCCTTGTGTAGGGCTAACTATGTCGACGTCCTCCGGTTGGTCCTGAAGATCAACTCCATCTTTATCGTCATCATTGCCTACTCTATCCACTAATGTCCAGCTATTACCTGCAGTGACAGAACCAGCTCTAAAATTCGAGGGGCAAAATGTCTCATTTTTATTGATTAATTAATATAGTAGTCCTTTTCAATTTTTTCTGCACAAGAGGAATGAAAAAAAGAAAAAAAAAAATGAAAAAAATTCAACCAAATTATATAAAATATAATATTTTTTTTAGTAAAAACAACTAGAAGTATAAATCAACAAAACTATAAAAAAAAAAAAATTCATAGATTTTTACACTGAAAATTAAAAAATTGGGGGTGACGAATTAATAAAAAAGTATTTCCTCCTGTCAAAAATAAACTTCATATTTTACTATTTTAATATATCCAAATTAAAATTTATCATTTCAAAATATCTTTATTTTTAACTTTTCACATTACTTTTATTAAGTAAAATAATAATTATACTACTTTATTATCCCATATATATAAAAAATACTAATTTACTTTAATCTACGTGCAAAAATTAAATAAAAGTTTTTACTGATCTAAACTGAGGGAATATATACTTCTATTATTTTTTATACTAAAAATATATTCATATTCTATCCCCATATAGCTCCGTCACTGATTACCTGTAGATCGCCTCACGATTCCCATATTATGCAAACTTCGAAATCCAAGAGGCACCATGCTCTGCAAAGGATGCTCATTCACCCTCTCGAATATCCCCAAACCCTTCGCCAATCTTGTCACATACGGACCAATAACAATAACCCCCACACGAATATCTTCCACTTGACGAACAATTAATCGAGCAAGCATAAACCCCAAATGCACCGGAACGCGCTCATACATGCTCCATAAATAACAAATATCGTGTTTCGTGACCACCCCTTTGCTCTCCCCTCGCCCCGAAAGTGTATGAGCCAAAATATTATGAATATATCTAAGCGCCACAAATCGAAGCCTAGATGCCTTGGAGGATTTAGGATCATACTCGGGCTCCATACTAATTGTCTTCCAATAATCGCGGGGAGGTAGAGACATTGTTAATGGCAAGCTGCTGTACTCAGCTGTGTCGACATAATCTTGATCGTATAGTCCAATTGCAACGGAGAATTGAGTGAGCGACATTGAGAATTGTCGCCCTAACATTCTGAAATTCAAAGTGTCGGCCTTTTCGGAGTGATAATATGCAGCTTCATGTAAGAATGTTGCCATGAATTCGAGTGTAAGATTCTCGTAGCTATCTTCTATGATCTTGAAGAAGTTACCCCATGCCCCGACTGATACCAGTGCGTCGACCTCCTCCTTTAAGCCCAGCTTTGTTAGTACATCCTCGTCGATGTATCGACCCTTCAAGAAACGTTTACACTTCAGCCTATTGTACCTTTCGATTTGTTGGGGGTCTGTAAATCGTAGGGTTTCATCTCTTGGTTCATTTGGAGCTGAAGGTTGAGTAGGAGAAGATGGAGCTTCTAATTCCCTGGGCCTCTTCTGGCCTGTTGTTCTGTTGGTTTTAGCTGAACAGGATCCCTTCTTCTGCATTGTATTATAGAATCTGATAATATATATATATATATATTGTATGTATTAGCCCTAAGTGTTAATATACAATATACAACCAAGTAGTTAGAAGCATGCATCCTAGGTTCAAATGACAGCCATACATATACATAGAGTAATATGTAAGGTTTAGGGTTTGAATTTTTTAGTTTGGATTTATGAATAGTAAAATTCTAAATTTGAATAATTGTTTAATGTGATTCTAAATATAAAAATTAAAAAAATATATTTTTAATTTGATATTTTTAAAAAAAATAAAAAATTAATTAATAGTGAAAAATCTTCAAGATTCCTTAAAAAAGAACATATCCTAAAACACCAGATATAGAACGTCAACAAAATGCCTATTGAAGTATAAAAACATTTAACATAATGGCTAGCTATAAACATAAGATTCAACATAATCGATCCCATCGAAAAACAATCACCCAAAACAAGACTCAACATATTAGTCACATACCCGTGTTCTTTGTAAACATACAGAAGGTCAAACACTAGATAAACCACATTTTCATTGAATGTAAAGATGAGTGCATTGTATTCAAATCTTGTCTAGTCGATATCATCTACATAGCCAACAACAATTACTAAACCAACACAAGTAGTTAGACGAATAATGGAGTGACCAAATGTGATATATTTTGTATTTTAACAGGACTAAATATGGCGCAAAAGTTATAACTATATAAGATTTTACCGAAGCGATTTTCCCCATAAGATAATAAGTGGTAAATACTCAATTTTAGAAAATCTACTAAATAAAAGGATATGCTATTTGAAACAATCGACAAGATGAAATATAGAATACACACATTAGTCTAAATAGAATTGAGAAAAGATTAACAACAATAAACTAAATAGGAAATATAACGTATAAATCAAAATACTAACAAAGTACAACCAAATTTAACTAGAGATGAAGAACCAAAACAATGAAAAAGCTCACCTTTTACACAGAGGAATGAAAATAAGAAGAACGATAACCAAAAAGTTTAAAGTAAGTGTGAGCACAAAATGAAAATAAATAAAAAGAGAGTGGGAGAGAAGGAATAAATATATGGTAAGGAGGAGGGGTTAAAAAGAGTGAGAGAGAAAGAATAAATATATGGAAAGGAGGAGTGAAAATGTTGAAAACACGGAGGGATCAATATCCCGCCCACTGTTTTTACTATTTTTGTCTTAGAGTTTGCAGAAAAAAATTGCATTGCTATTGAATTTCGGGAAATGGAAGAAAAAGGAAAGTAGAATTTAATGTTAAGAAAATTTGTACGGATGTTCATGACAATTAATAGAGGAAACAATAATTATTTGATACTCGAAGTGAATCGCTTTATTTTTGTAAATATATCCTATATTTTGTATTAGTCTTTCAATTTTACAATAATAGGAAATTAGTGTTTAACATTGGAATTACGCACGTGTTAACCAAATGCTATGGCATGGAACATCGAAGTTGATGTATAATGAATATTTGGTCATTTCTAGTGCTGTAGAATATAATAATTTTTTAAAAATTTTCTATCTACTCGGAATATTGTTATTCAGGTACTGTTATTCAACGCTCCTATATCTCTACATATCTAAAAAAAAATGGTGAGGCAAAATGCAAGAATCGTAATATCCTCGATATAGTATGTGTCATATTGTTAGGGTAAAGTTGCCCTCATTGTTGTTTACAACATTAACCGTTCGTCATCTATTGTCTTTCAGGATGCTACACTTTATGATAAGCTCTTTTCCTAGTTATATGATTATTCTCATCTCCATCATTTTAATTGTGTCAGCTTTGTCCACTTCCTATCTTATGATCGGAGTAAGTTGGAGCCACACCCCTGTTTGTGTTACTTTTGGGGGTATAAAGTAGATCTAAAAGTTATCATTTTTGGAAGTACAAGATGTTCTTCTCTGAATTCTAATTCTTCATTATCTTTCGGCAAGTCTCTATTCTTTGTCTTAGACCCGCCCCTTTTACTATAGCTCTTGAGCTCTCGCTAGTCTCTAATTGTCTGAATGATGCTGCCCTAACCCTTCTGGTCATCCACCTGCTCTTCCTGAGCCTGTGGTCAACTCCAATGAGATGACCCTTCTTGCACTAATCGATAATCTACATGTGTAAGTCGTTCTCTTCTTCATCTTTTTAACTATCATTATTTTTTTATTATTTTATCTCACCATGAATCCATGATCTTTTGTGAGGAAACAATGATTCTTTGTGGCACAACGCTATGTCTTAAGAATTGCAAACTCTTGAAAATTATGGTACTTTGGATATCGTGGATCTACCACCCAGCAAGAAACCTGTTAGCTACAAATAAGTCCATAAGATAAAGACTCATTCTGATGATATTGTTGAGCGCTGCTAGGCCTGCCTTGTCACCACAGGCTTCTTGTAGGAATACAATATTGATTATACGGAGACATTTGCCTCTGTTGCTTGGTTGACCATTTCCATTGTCTCCTGGTCATTGTAGTTGTCCATTGTTGATCTATATCATAGTTGGATGTGAAGAATGCATTTCTATATGAGGATTTTTCTAAGGAGGTCTAAATAGTCCTCCACCTAGTTCAGATTTTTCTGGAAAGGTATGGAGGTTGTGCCGTACCTTTTATGGTCTGAAATAGGCACCTCAAGCTTGGTTCACCAAATTCAACGCTTCATTCCTTCGGTATGGCTTCTCCGTCTCTTCTTATGCTATTTTCATCCGTTGCTCCTCATTTGGTATTATCATTATTTTATTGTATGTGATGATATGATTATCACTAGGGATAATACCTCAGGTATATCTTATTTACAAGCACACCTTCATTGCCACTTTGATATGAAAAGTCTTGGTCAACTCCGTTATTTTGTGGGTCTTAAGATCTATGATGCTTCGCATGATATTTACTTGTCTCAAGTTAAATACGCCTCCGATCTCATATCTCGTGCTAACTTGAATGATAGCCAGACTGGGCCCACTCCTTTAGAGGCGAACTTTTGACTTACTCCTCTTGATGGTACTCCACTTGAGGACCCTTCGTGTTATCAACAGTTGATGGACTCTTTGATCTATGAATATTACTCATCCTGACATTATTAATGTTGTTTATGTGGTTAGTTAATTCATGACTAACCCTTGCACAATTCTGATGTGTTATACATTCTCAACTATGTTAAAGGAACTCTTTTGCATAGCCTTCACTTTTATGCTGACTTTTCTTCCGTTCTTGTTGGTTATTCTAATGTTGAGTGAACTGGTGATCCTACTGATGGACGTTCTATTACTGGTTAAGAGATTCCCTTATTTGTTAGCGCAACAGAAAACAAATGCTTGTCTCTCGTGCCAGCGCCGAGTCCGAGTATCATGCACTCGTTGATTTTCTTTCCGAGCTACTTTGGCTTCGGTAGCTACTTTTGGATCTTGAGGCTCCTCAACCATCTTTCATTTCTCTCCATTGCGACAGTGCAAGTGCTATCCAGATATCACGTAATGACGATTTTCATGAGCATACTAAGCATATAGAGCCTTGTTGCCATTTTATCCAACAACATTTTCGTGCGGACACTGTTTGCCTCTATCCTATTTTTTCCAAGAATCTTAAGGTGATTTTTACTTTATGACATTGAGTTTTAGAGAGTGTCCGTATATATTATTTTTGACTCTTTACATAAGCATGTTGTAACTCTATTTCATATACACAAATTCGTTTCTGGAAATATCGCGACAGATTTCAAGTGTCAGTTATCAAAGTTAAGGATGATAATAGATGAAATATGAACAAAACAAAGCAAAGCACAAGATTGGGCAATTTTCTGGTCTATTATTTCACAACTTTGAATCTGGGAAACTTACATATAGGGCCGTATATAGTTGACCCCAAGCCCAACTTTCTTTTTTTCTTTTTGAAAAAAATAAATACAAAAATTATATCGATTATTTGATATGCTAAAATGCCCAAACTTCTGTGGTCAAGAGAAAATGTTGATGATAAGCTGTGAGATAACCACGAGAAAATACTGTGCGACTTTCCGCATGCTTTCCTTATTCAAACTAACAAACATACATACACATACATACATATATACATATATATATATATATACACGCCTATCTGCAGTAATGTTGCTTGCGGTTTAAGCAATGGATGCCGGCCAGCGTCAGCCCGTCCAGGCCCGGCCCGTATGATACCTTAATTAAAATTCTGTTGCTTGCGGTTTAAGCAATGGATGCCGGCCAGCGTCAGCCCGGCCCGTATGATACCTTAAGTAAAATTCAGCAGCTACCTCTTTTTAATTTCTCTGTAAATTCTACCTACTTCACCATATATCTTCCACTTATTCAGAGATGAAATTGATAAATTATTATTATTTATTTATTGATAATAGGGCAGGGCAGGGCAGGGAGGGCACGTGTTGGATTTGAATTGGCTGACAATTTTGCATATGCGTACGCGTACGCACGAAATCGAAGGCAGAAAGTGAAGAAAACTCATGCGCGCACACGCACACACACGTAGTTATACAGAAACATACACACTAATAGAATTAATGATGCTAATTGCTCATATTGTATATATTTGAATAAATTTGTATATTAGTCAAACCTTTTTAACATATATACTTCTCCGTTGATTATGGGAATTATTGTATGAGTATGTATCCAATATTTTATTTTTAAAAAAATTGGTGATTTTCCAATCACACTTTTACACACAAACATCTTTTATTTAATTTG